>NC_053040.3:452845229-453448741 GCF_002575655.3 Aegilops tauschii subsp. strangulata
GATACCAACCAGCATCCTCCCTGAGAAGCAAATGCCGTTCGGACAAACAACTTTATTTCTGCATAAACTCATCGTTCAACTGCAACTAATGGCAAACTGCAAATAACAAGATTCCATGATCTGCCGACAGTTTACGCACAACCTGGTTTCTGAAGGCCAAATAACTTCCATAAAGCTAAAATGTACCACCACTTATAAACACAATTCTAGGTACCAACACTAGAAATGTAAGGCATATCAATGTACAAATCTGAGAAACTATTCAAAGCAGAGCCAACTGTTCATGCCAATGCTGAAGAAATCAAGCTCTTACCGAGCTAATGCCAGCGACAACCAAGGATCAGTGGAATGTTGTTGATCAACCAAGGGATTTTCTTTTGGAAATTTTGTTGCATATGCACGAGCAAATGCCGTTCGCAGAGCACACTGTTTAGCCCAAATAGGAAGCATCTGAGGTTTCTGTAGAGCC
This sequence comes from Aegilops tauschii subsp. strangulata, assembly GCF_002575655.3. NCBI lineage: Eukaryota > Viridiplantae > Streptophyta > Magnoliopsida > Poales > Poaceae > Aegilops > Aegilops tauschii. Next base: position 452,845,699 of record NC_053040.3, read on the forward strand.
TGCCTGGGCCAAATGGAATTGATGAGCCTGAACTGAAAATTCAGTTCCAGCCAGTCTTGTGAAACCATTTGAGCCAGTCCTTTGCCCTTGATTCAGCTTCATCTTCCTTCTCAACTTCATGTCTTCTTCTCTTTGGCATTTCCAACAGCTCAAACAAAGTTTGTTTGCAGCAGAGGCCGCAACGAAAACGGAAAACCAACAGTGCCACACATATAGATACAGGGACGGAGAGGGTAACAGTGAGTGAGGGCAACATGATTGAATTAGTAATAGTCAGTCCACAAGAGCACAAATCCAGCATTTACAGCTCAAGACAGCAAGCAATACATGAGAGCCCGCTGAGGACTGCTACTCGGCACCAGTTTCTCAGATGTTCATTTGTATGTGTCCAGCAACAGCTATAGAAAAAAGGAAAGAGAACGCTTCCAGATCTCTATCAACATTCGGGTCCATTTGACCTCGCCAAAAAGCATCATCGCCCGCGCACCGCAAGCATCAGGGCACCGTTCGTCGCCCACTGGATTCCGCAGTCTAAAATGGACGCCAGTGGCTGGAGGAGGAGGACTGACAGAGCGACGCCCAGGTGGCCCGGTGCCTTCACTAGTTCTTCCGGCGCTTGTCCCTGGGGGAGACCATGGCGGTCGACTCCGATACGTCCTGCAGCTCAAGCATCGACTGAGATCTTGTGTGGGCTGGGAACAGCAGCTCCGGTGGACGAGGAGCAGGTGGGGAAGCATAGGCGCCCATGGCGTTGCCAGGCTTCCTGTGCGAGCGCCGGGAAGGCAGCTTCTGAGCTTCATCATCGCTGCCGCTGTTGCTCCCTGAGCTGCTTGTGGCGGCCGGAGACAATGTCATCCTCCTGCAAGTCGTGGGGCTGTCCACTACATCATCTTCAGGGTACACCTCTTTGCTCTGTGCTTTGCCCCACTTGAAACTGAATGGGAGAAGACCTTTGCGCTTCCTGGGGGATGGGGTTTCTGGCTTCGGAAGGCCCTTCACCGGTGGGGGAGATGGGATCACAGCAACTGGGGGCTTCGTAAAAGATCCGGACTTGCCATTGTAGAACTTGGATACTCCTTTCCTGCCATACAGAAGAAGGTTGCTCAGCAAAGTGGAAGATCTGTAAATATCATGACGCATAAAGTCTCTCGACTAAGATATTATCTGATAAGTGCAAGAATTTATAGACAAGAACAATCTCCAGGCTGCTCACGGGTAACCAAAAGACAAAATTAAGTTGCCAGATCAACAACATAGACAAATCACTGAGTATTTTAATGACACAGTTCCACAAATACTTAACATATACAATGAGCTACCTGACAAAAGCATGTGAAAGAAGATCGTGCTATATGTTTAATGATCGCGTTCCTGTGTTAAGATACATCGAATTGCGCCCTGTTTGCACATGACTTGATCACCACCTTGATCCTACAGCATCTACGCACATTTGCTGATGGCAAGAGCCAACGAGTACCATTAAACTAGTAAATAAGCGTACCAAGATCATAGTACTGTAGAAAATTAAAGAGAAACTAAGGCTGATCCCTAGATTACATGCGAAAAGTTAGCGTGCCCATTTTTTGCCCTCAAGAGACTTAATAAGAGTAAAAATATGATAAGCATCCTGATAAGATAAATGAATGCATTCAGGTTTATGTATACACAAACAGAGGAATGAATCATATTCAGATGGTTAATTGAAAGTATAGCAACCAACGACATCACTGTATCAGAGAGCTGTGCCTACCATTTGTAAGTATCAATAAGTAATGCTGCGGGGTTACCGAAAACCAATATTATAGACCTTTTAATCTAATTGATCACAGCGAACATGCAGAATGGATTGTGCATTACTTTTGGCAAAGTTGAATCTATGTACAGGATTGTCTTACTAACAGAACAAATTTCATTACTAAAATGAGCATCCATTTTGACGACACAAAACAATCAAAATTCTGCAAGAGCACGATATGTACGATGCGACGTCACATAAGCATAATTACCACAGCTTTCCAGCAAACTACTAATGGGCCTGAACGTAACACTAGGCAGGGCACAGTAAGCAGGCCGATACTACACAGACACCTGATACACTATTCAGGTTCAGCAGTACTGCCCCTTATATGCTATATATAATTAAATACACAATGAACAGCCATGAACTATGAAGAACTGGAGATTCAATCTTTCTGTAGAGTGTAGAGTCTGGACAAACACATATGACTGGCATTCTAAGATTAAAAGGAAGACACCAAGAACTTAATAATTAGATAAAAGCAGTGTCAGCTTTCCTAAGACAAGTAACCAAAGCATACACAAAAGGTATCCAAAGCAATAAGCACCAAAACATTACTACACACAAAATATCCAGTCTATTCACTGAAACCTTTCAATCTCACACTGTCCCAGCTTCACAAGTCAAAGGAAACTCAGCATTCACAAATTAGTTCAATTAAAGGCATCAATGCCGGTGAAACTATGTACTAGTCCAAGGACCAAAGAGCACACATGGTGCGGTGCGGTGCCGTTGGTCGTAATGAACACCACCTACAATATCAGAGCCTAATCCCCCCAACCACATTGGTCGCAAAGGGCCAAGGCACCAGCAAGAACCACCCAGAACGCTAAACGAGCTCAGATTATCCAAGACCGACAAGGAAATCCCCAAATTCGCTAACAGAAGCACGGGCCCGAGGATCGGGAACTAAATTACCTCGCTGAAATCACTTCAAGACAACCCAAGAAGAGACGGGGAACTAATAAGAACCTAACGCGCATTCCCCGGCTTTATAAAACCGATCAAGAACCGTCGCGCCGGTCCGGACGGCCGAGGGAACCCCCAGCATTTCCGCACGGGGAACACGCGGGGCGGGACCAAGAACGGCCGCGGCCGCCCACATTACCCACGAATCGCTCGACGGAGCGGCCAAGAAACGCCGGCCGCCGACCGAGACCCAAGATCCGCGCTCCTTGGCGGGCCTGGGGGGAGGGGGGAAGTGAGGAAGCGGGGGAGGGGGCGCTCACCTGAAGGGCAGGGCCTCGTTGAGCGCGTCCATGGTGTCGAAGGGCCCCTTGTAGTTGCTCTGCACCTCGCCGTCGCCGCCCTCGACCTCCTCGCCGTCCCACTCCCACTGCGCCGCCGCCGCCGGGCTGTCGCTGTCCCGGCCCCCCGACGAGCCGCCGCGCCCGCCCGAGGCCGGCGGCGAGGCGTAGGCGCCGCAGCGCGCGGCGCGGCCGAACCGGCCGCCGCCGGCCAGCCCGGGCCCGCTCTTCAGCGCGATCGACATGGCCCCGCGCCGCGCTCCGCTGCTCTGCTCTTCCGCCCCTCCGCTCCGCTCCGCTCACATGCAACGGAAGGCGCCTCCTTTTTTTTCTCTCTCTCTCTCGCTCGCACGCGCACGCCGCACGCTGCAGGCTGCACGCCCACCGAAAAAGGGTACTGTAGTGAGGACCTGGGAGGGGAGGGGGTTGGTTCCTCTTTTTTTATGGGGTGGAGGAGGTTGGGAGTATTTATTTAGCACCCAAAAAGAGGCTTTTTCTTCTTCTTCTTTTTTCCATATTTTTTTTTGTTTCCACATGAGTTCTTTTTTTTATGTGGAATAAGGTTTCTACATGAGCTTGCAGCTCCCCACACACAAATAATGCTGAATTGAAATCTCGGTCGACTTAGACTTGGCTGCAAGAGAAAGAGGAAAAACCTTAGTCGGCTCAAAATTATTTATGGAAATATATGACGTGTAGTATTTATTTATGGAAATAGTAGGGGCAAGATTGTAATAATGCATTCCATTTTGCTTCATAGTCGATTAGTACACGTATTATACATCGTATAATTTACCGCGGATAGAGTATTGCCGCAAAATTCTACGAACCCACGCATAATGCTGAAGTGGTTGCTCAATTTTCGACTGTCTTGTTCTCATAACATCTTTTTTTAAACACAAACTCTCATATAAATGCACATACACTTATCTCATGAATGATTGACGAAGCCACCACAGGCGTCTCCTAGTCGATGGGAATGTTTCCTCCCACTAAATACACATTGCAGGAAAGCTATGATGAACTGATTCCACCGCAAGGAACATAACCAGCTAAGCCATGCTCAGTTCGCTTCTCATAACATCTGCAATGGGTGGAGATGAGGATCTAGATCCTTTTTGCAACAATGTAACCACAAGAGGTGGTTATGACGACCTTTAGTTTGGCTACTCAATCCGATAAAAAGATATAAGATCTGGAGAGGTGTACCATTGTTGTTCATAGATATTGTCGAGAGATTGGCATGCCTACATATATGTGCAACCATCAAGCCTCGCCTCGACAGCCTCTAGACATGTTCTTATATACTATCGACCAAAGCATTCTCCTTCTTTGCCGCGATGTCAATGTTTGTTCATATCTCATCTCCTCTACCCCCAAACTAAATAGCATTACATCGACCATGCTCGAGCCTCCACCAACAAATTGATCGGCGATGCCACATATCCATTTTTATCCATTTCTCTGATAAGTAATTCCGGACGGAGGAAGTACATTGTAGCGAGGCATGAACTAAGAAACCTGGCTAGAAAAAAGTATAAGAGGGGGACAAGAACGTTTGGTCCATGGGTGTATATACACCCTGTATAGGAAAAATAGTAATTAAATAAAAATTCAGAAAAAAATTGAAATAAACCTGACCTCCCATTGTACTAGTAAAAAAATCCATAAAAAGAAAAAACCCATTGACTTCTTTTTAGAAAAATACAAAAATTTCGGCCAAAAGCCAAAATAGCGTGAATGGTGACCTGTAATAGCAATAATTTTTGTTTTCTTACCTAAAGTCAACCCTGGTTTTTTATTCTTGAAAAGATATATATACTACTCCCTCTGTCTCATAATGTAAGACGAGGGACAGAGGAAGTAGTGCAAAAGAAAGTCATGTTTATTCTAAAAAAGCTTCTAAATTCTGTTTTACTTTTTTAAAAATTTCTCATATTAGATGTATATACACCAAGGAATCAAAGGGCATTTCCCATAAGCGGGGTGCTATTTGGCCGTGGTACCCTTGTTTCACAACTGAGATGTGAGGGGGTGTTTAATTTTTTTTGAACACAGTACAGACGCAAGCGCTCATATACACGCGCATACACACACCCCTATGAACGCACACACGCATAACCTATCCCTATGAGCACCTTCGAAAGACTGAGTCGGCATATCATCTTGAAATTTATGAAGTAACCGTAGGCACCTCGTCGTCGACGGGAACGTCTCCTCTCATTGAATGTGCATCACCGAAAATCCTGAAATAAATCCAGGAATAAATGCGAGCACCAGGATTTGAACCCTGGTGGGCTGGGAATACCACAGTCCCTCTAATCCAACCACAGGTTGGTTCGCGTGTTCAATTTTATTGATTGAAGAAGATGGTACCGTGTCCAATATTTTGTACAAAAGACCCCCTACATGAGTTAAAATTTCATCGAAGTACATGCATCCATTCCACATGAATAAGCAATCCATGTCGTGTGAACAAACCCCGCGCAAGTAACCTTTTGAGTGGTGTGTAGGTAGAGCAAAACACCAGATTAGAACAATATAATGGATCAGTACGAACCACCTGAAAATGTGAAGGGAAAAGCGGTGCGTGCTTTCTAAAAGAGGAGGAGTTGGTTCAAAGACAACTGGACACGGCCCCATCTTCTCTAATGCAGCTAGGATTTTGCCAAAATGGATGGTGTAGTGTATCTGCTCGCTGCTTCACATTTATTGAGCGCCCATTATCTTGGAAGGGGACAACCATGCAATAATGTCATGTTGCATATATGCACACTACGTGTACCGTGTGCACTAAACGTTTGGCTATGTTCCCATCCAAGAAAATAAGTTTGGATACGTGCTACGGTGACGCCGCATGCGCCTTTTTTTAATACGGGAAATGTTGATGAGACCTGGAGCCTTATGGATAATAGCACAACACACACAACACGAATAAACGCAACAAATGGCAGGCACAACTGCCTGGAGACGAAACATCGATGGACATCGAGTTGACCTCGCGCGGGACGACAAGCACAAATGCCTAACCTCGCAAAGCAAAACCTTAGATATCGTCGTCTCCTTCGACATTGACCACAGTGTGGGATGCAAGCTGTCAAACGAGATCGTCAAAGAAGACGTGGCGCGAGATAGGACATCCACGCCGCTTAACATAGTCAGAGCTCGCATAATCATGCTCACATCACCGCCACCATGTCGATGTCGATGTCGATGTCGGGGAGGGGGACTCCATCCCCTCTCACCAAGCTGGAGGGGACATGGATTGCCACGAAGATGCATCACCATTGTAGAACACACCAACCGCCATCAGCTGCCCGTCACCCGGACCATAGCCTTGATCGCCATCCCACCGGAGCGGTGAAAAAGCTCGCCGCCGCCACCTTCCTTGGACCAGACGAGCTTGCCCAACGACCACCTTTTCAGTGAAGAAGTATAATTGTCCGAGTTGCTTCAGACGACCACGGTGAGCCCACCAAGCTGCACTGACTTTTTTTTTGCGGGTGAACACAAAAATAATGTATAGTGTGCGAAAGGACCAGCAATGTCTTAAGATAAAAACGAGACAGGAGCCCACATGATCTCCATCTTCTCCATCGTCCACTACTTAACCTCCGACAAGGTCGCTTGCTTTGGCCGTCTTCGGCTCGATCAGCTTCCTGTTCCGCTGGTGAGGGCGCAGCTTTGTCCAGCTCGTATGTCGCCGGACAGGAAGAAGAAGCTCATAAAGATGTTGAGCCATGTTATAGCAGAGTGAAAAACGGGGACTGAGATCCAGTGCCTTTATCAAGTGAAGTCACGCTGCAACTTTACCCTGCTAATCTCCATCCAATTCACATCCCACGGTCTAGATCACACAAGGGGAAAGGCTCTCAACACTTAGCAGTTTTCAGGATAGCAGCAAACATCAATAAACTGCAAACAACGATGCAGTGGCACTTGAACTCAGTTTTATTTGAACAGATTGAAACCCAAAAAATAAAGAACTGCAGATACTCATGAGCAGACTATAAAACAAAATTTGGTTTGGTTATACAGTAGTGCATTATGCAATCAAAGTGGAATAAATCAATTGCAGTTGACACTAAATCCAGTAGAACTTGATATTAAAAGGCTGCAGCGCATAATGTCCGAATGCTACAGCAATAAGTGTCAATGTTGAGTAATCATCTACACAAAAGCTATGCTGAAAACTGCTAAGTGTTGAGAACCTTTCCCCTTGTGTGATCTGGACCGTAGGATGTAGATTAGATGGAGATTAAAAAGGTAAAATTGCAGCGTGACTTCACTTGATAAAGGCACTGGATCTCAGTCCGAAAAACGGACCGGGCTTCAAGGCTTTTGCAGACAACCGCGCTCTAGCAATAGTCTTTCAGATGTTTGGACACGAAATAATGGCAAACGCGTTAGATGGTACATTGCCTTCACGATTTTAATAAGAGATCGATCCGAGGTAGCAGTACCCAGTAATCAAAAAATCCTTGGATCGTGTACCACTCACACGAGAGATGCGTATGCACATACGCGATCGCATCACTTGGAAAAATCGTCTGCGTTATTGATCATCGGACCAGATCGACCCAATTAAGAGCAACCCTAGCGGATTTTCTATATTATTTCGATCGCTATAATAACCATAATACAGTCATTCTTTTTTAAAATCACATTCTAGCATAGGGGTAGTCTTTATATGGCTTTTGAGCATCATAATTTGTGGAGCTCGCTTTATAAATGACATTGCAACCTTCGTATTCGGAGACTAGGGGGGTTGCAAGTGCGGGAGGAAATTTTTAGCTTCTTTCTCCTCGTGCCACGGACGACTTTAAAGCAGCATGTTGCATGTAGACGCATCTCATTTTTTGATCAATCACCAATAAGCGGGGCGACGTGACAGGTAACCACTCGTCCATTAATAGCACGACCACTCACTCAGACTTTCTGAAGTGTTCATTCAGATTGCCGCCATGCAGCATCAATCTGCGGCTATAAACGTTTGGTGACGACGCATCCGCATCACCCAAATCCTGGTTGGCGTCCCCTCAACAATGTTGGTGACAATGTTGCCGTCCACTCCTCCACTCCGCTTGCCGTCCACTCCTCCACTCTCCGCAACAATGTTGCCGCGCAAGAATGCAGCCTATTGGCTGAACTTGGCAGCAGAAAGGAGGAAACAATTGTAAAATAAGAAAACATAGAAAACCATTGTAAAATGAAGAAAACAAAGAAAACCATTTTAAAATGAAGAAAACGAAGAAAACCAGTGAAAAAACATATAGAACCAAAGTAAAAAAATGAAATAGAAAAAAAAACCCGAAGAAAAATAGAGCAGAGCAAACCTACAACGCGCAATGAAGAAAACATACTAATAGGCCGGTCCGCTAGTCGTCGTATGCAAGCGATTTCTATTAGAAATTGGTACAGGCCACATACACCCCTGGAGATCCGATTTTGCCGCCTGCACGCGGTAAACAACAGACGACCCAACGCCTACTGGCAAGGCGGGTTGGGCCGACCCAGTTCGGCTTTTTTCTCCTTTTTTTGTTTGCAGATTTTTCTGTTGCCTTTTCTTCTTTTTATTTTCCCTTTTTCTCCTTTTCTTTTCTTACTCTTTTCTTATTATTTTTAAATAATTCACATTTTTAAAGCCATAAAGATGGTGAATTGCACAAAAAGTTCATCGTGTATTACAAAAATGTTCACCATATATTAAGAAAATGTTTACCATATATTACACAATAAGTTCACCGTGTATTAGAAGAATGTTCATCGTATATTAAAAATATGTTAAAACTATAAAACAAAAATATTCAATGTATATTTACAAATGTTCTGTTTTTATTACAAAAAGTTCATGCTATTTAAAAAATTGTTTAGTTTCTATTTAAAAATGCTAATAATATATTGTGAAATTATTCTCCATATGCTAAAAGTCTAAAAGAATGTTCAATGTGTATTTAAAAATTGTTTGCCATATATAATCAAAATTATAGTATAGAAACTATAAAAAAAGAGAAAGTGCGAAAAGAAAAAAAAGAAAATCTGGTTTGCTATAGTGGCTCGGCTCGCAAAAGTACCTAGTTTGGTACAACACCGTCTGCTACAATGTGCTGGGCGCCCCTATGTCTCGCATTAACTGAGACAGGAGCGAACCCCTTGCTGAAAGGAGCCGCCAGTTGCGCCAGCCCACGCACGAGGGAAACACCAGCCTGTTCTCTGTTTTGTTCTTTTTCATATTTTTTGTTTTTGTTTTTTGCTTTCTTTTCTTCTTTTGTTTATACTTTAAAATATTATAAACATATATATTACAAAAAACACTCTTCAAAAACATTTAAAAAATGATGAACAAGCCTTTAAAACAAGTTGAACAAGTATTTGAAAAATGTTGAACATGTATTTGAAAAACTGTCAATCATGTATATAAAAATGTTAAACAAGTATTTGGCAAATATTGAAAAAGTATTTGAAAAACTGTTGATCGTGTATTTGAATTTTTTTATTAAGTATATAAAAATGTTGAACAAGTATTTGAAAAAAAAGTTGAACAAGTATTTGGAAAAAAATTGTTGAACAAGTATTTGAAAAAAAGTTGATCATGTATATAAAAATGTTGAATAAGTCTTTGAAAAAAATGTTGAATGGGTTTTTGAAAAATATGGAACAAGTATTTAAAAAAATGTTGGTCATGTATATAAAAATGTTGAACAAGTATTTGGAAAATTGTTGAACAAGTACTTGAAAAATGTTGAACAAGTATATAAGAATGTAGAATGAAAAATAAAAGGAAACACAGAAAAACCAAAAAGATGGAAACCAAAATTAAACAAAATAAATAAAAGGAAAAATAAAATGAATAAAACTGAAGAAACAAATGAAAAAACCCGGGGAAGAAAAAAACAAAAGGAAACGGAAAAAACAAAAAAAAAACCCGACTTGACTTGCTTCAAGTAGGAGAAAAATGGAAATAAAGCAGACCGTGTCGCCTCAAGTACAATGCGCCATAGATTTCATCAAAATGTCGCATACTAGCACAGTGGCTAGCCGCTCTCCTTATTAGCCGGGACACCCGGGATCTAATCCCAGCCCACAAAACTTCTGTCTCGCTTAATGCGATAAAAGAGTCGCTGCGCAATGTGTCGCCTGCTATAGTGAATGACTGGGCCGGCCCATTTTGTACTTGCCCCTGTGTGTCTCCTCGTCTATTTGACGCATGTGGGTGATGAACATGGGCTCTCTATTCTACGTTAATAGGGGAGCTCATTAATGAGCGTTGTGCCACGTGCATAGGCGGAGTCATGAAACGCCGCGTCTATTTCTCGCATTAAGCGAGACGAGAGGCTGCTCTCGCTGAAGGTTTTTCCTCTCCCATTTCGTATTTGGCTGGCCCATTCACGCATGCATATAGCAGGGTTCGATCCTTGGTCTCCAGGGGTGACCGCGGGTGGTGCTACCACTCTGCCGAAGTCACGTTCATGATAAGTTGTAGGTGCGCGTCGTACTTGAGGCAATTCAAGCCGGTCTTTCTTTGAGTTTTTTTCTTTTTTGTTTTGTTTTCTTTTTTTCTTCATTTTTTCATTCTTTTTGCTCTTTGTTTCTTCATTTCCTTTTGTTTATTTTATTTTTATTTCTTTTTTTCTTCTCCGGGGTTTTTCATTTGTTTCTTCAGTTTTTTTATTTCCCTTTTCCTTTGGTTTATTTTGATTATTTTTCAATTTTCTTTTTTTCTTTTTTCTTTGTTTCCTTTTGTTTTTCATTCTACATTCTTATATACTTGTTCAACATTTTTTATATACTTGTTCAAAAAAATTCAAATACTTGTTCAACATGTTTTTCGAATACTTGTTCAAAATTTTTCCAAATACTTGTTCAACATGTTTTTCGAATACTTGTTCAACATTTTTTGAAATACTTTTTCAACATTTTTATATACGTGATCAACATTTTTTCAAATACTTGTTCAACATTTTTTTGAAATGTTTTTTGTAATATGTATATTTAGAATATTTTAAAGTATAAAGAAAAGTAAAAAAATAAAGAAAAAAACAAAAAACAAAAAACGTGAAGAAAAACGAAACGCAAAACAGGCTGGTGCTTCCCGCACGTGTGGGCCGGCCCAACTAGCGGGTCCCTTCAGCGAGTGGTTCGCTCCTGTCTCGCTTAATGCGAGACATAGGGACGCCTGTCAAGAAGTAGCTCGACTCCCCTAAGGGGAGCCAGTAATGGGCCGGCCCATTAGCCTGGTTCATTTGTTCGTAGTGAGGGTGTAAGGCAGGAGTCCACATGCAACACACAATTTTGTTGTCAACTTCATAGCTGAGTTGGATCAACTAGAAGAGCAGCCTGAACCTTCTACGAGGACAATACCAGATCAAGCTCGCCAGAATTTTACTTGGATCCTGCCGGCTGAAGGGTTTATAAAGATCAATGTTGATGTTGGGGCCTCCACTAATTGTAATGTGGGTACAACTGCTGCTATTTGTCGGGACAGGGATGGTGAGTACCTAAGCTCTGCCATGCTGGTTATTCAGGAAATGATTGATCCTTCGATGCTAGAGGCGATATCATGCAAGGAAGGTCTGTCTTTGGCGCAAGACCTGGGAATGGTACACCTCCAAGTTGCTTCTGATTGCAAGCAGATGGTACATCACATACAACACCTAGCTGAAGGGTACTATGATATTATTATTAGAGAGATTTTACAAACGTCTCTTTCGTTTACTTCATGTAATTTTTCTTTTGAACCTCGAGCTGCAAATTATGAAGCTTATAGGCTTGCTAGGTATGGTGTTTCTCTCCCGGTAGGGAGGCATTTGTGGTTGGGTACTCCCCACTGCTCAGTTATAATCCCTGCAAAGATTTTAGCTAATCAATAAAGGCCTAGCAAGCTTTTCTCAAACAAACAAAAAATACGCACATAGGACCCCTCAAGAAAAAACCGATCTCTACTCCTAATGGAACAGTTGGTAGTCTCCGCCGGTCAATTTTCGTCCCATCGGAGATGGTTTTTTTCGTCCTACGTCCTTCCTCCCACCCGTACACAAAAAACCAAACAAAAGCAGGGAGCGATGCCTCCGGCCCCTCGCACGCCTCGCACATGCCTCAACAAAAAACCAGCGAAAAAAGACCTACGAAAAAAACCCACGAAAAAAATTCCACGACTCGCACGCACGAGCGAGTCGGCCCTCCAGATCCCTTCGCCGCCAGCCCCCGACCTCCTCCCCGGCTCCCGGCGCCCGCCGCGCCCCCATCTCCTCCCCTGATCCTGGCTCGCCCCGCCCCCACCTTCTCCCTCACTTCGCTCTTTCTCTTTCGCTCGCCACCGTTAGCCAGCCCTCCGCCCCAAGCGCCGCTCCCGCACGCAACCCTAACCCTAGCCCGCCAGCCTTGCCGCTTGAGCCCGCACTGACGGAGCCAGAGCAGCCGGCGGCCGACCCCCGTGGCAGCAGCCGAGCCGGAGGAGGACGACGAGGAGGAGGAGACGGAGGCGGCGGAGGACGACGAGGACGCGCCACTGGACCATGCGTAGGCCCTGATCTCGCGGGTCGTCGAGCAGAAGGCCAACCCCAACCCGCGCCTCATCCACACCCTCGCCACCATCGCGGAGGACCGGGAGACCAGGTGCAGAACCCTCGTGTTCTTGGACGCGTTCTTGCAAAGTCTTAATACTCCCTCCGTTTCTAAATACTTGTCTTTCCAGCCATTTCAACAAGTGACTACATACGGAGTAAAATGAGTGAATCTACACTCTAAAATATGTCTACATACATCCGTATGTGATAGTCATTTGAAATGCCTAGAAAGACAAGTATTTAGGAACGGAGGGAGTAGTATACATCTGTTCATATGATATTTATGCCGTTTGCTTGCGGGCTAGGAAGCCGATGTAGTGACGAAAGACATAAAAGATGTACTCTACTGGCTATGCAAGTCAAGTCCAGCGAGTGGAGTGGAGTGGTCGATAAAAAATCAAAAAAATACTGTCGCGTGCTTGCCAGTGTGTCATCATGCGTAAAAAGCAGTTGGGGTTGACCAAGTAGACTCTGTATTTTTGTTTGATTTGATCTGATATGATGTCGAGGTTTTCAGAGCCCAGTGCAAGTTTAATCTCTTTGCTTTTTATATAATCCACAGTAAGTATATATGAAGCACATGCTTGATTGAGATTTGTAGGCTTGTAGCACATAGTGTTTGCCGAGTCACATTACTACTGAGACATTCCTTATAAATTCCTTTAGATGGTGCTTTGTTCGTATAACATTGATGAACTTTTTCAGTTAGGTGGTGGTGGGGATTCACTCACAGTCATTTTCAATGCTCATCATGTTATTTCCATAAAAGTAAAATAGTGAGATGAGGTCATCATCATCTAACAAATGAGAAATTAGTCAATGCCACCCACGAAAAAATGAGGTCAACATTGTTCAGGGAAGAATGGAACTCACTGTATTAGGATACCAAATTCTCGCTATACGCTTATCAGTAGTTATCAGTTTAGGTTCATGAAAGTTTTAGTGGCCGTCGCTAGCGTTCCAAAGGTACCACAATGTTCCATGGTTAGAAATAGAAGATAGCGTACACGAGGCCAAATCTTGACATGGTTCAGTCATCCACATATTCTAGAAACTGCAGATCAGATTTAACAACTATCTTAGGAGTAGCAGACACATATATATAATTTAGAAAAGAATGGTCTATAGTAGAGAAAGAAAATGACCAAAACTGAAACTATATAACCGGAGGCATTAAACCAACTACTTTCTCTGTTTTTATGTATTTTGCATTATGTTTCAGCTAATCAGCGATACATGCCCCTGTTTCGGTTTATTTTTCTAAAAAATTGGTAATCCTGGAGAACATACTGGAAGCATACGGAGTTACTGCCATGGCATGTTAATGTCAAGAGCCATTCGTAGGCAAGCTGCTTCCTATAGTGACAAATGGTGGCTCTGCCAGGTTTCTCTGCACTGATAGTGTGCAGTGAGAAGTATGATGAACCAAACAGATACTTGAGTTTCGGCTCGGTATTTATATTCAGATTTGACAGGAATAGAATCTGAACCTATTAAATTGTTATGTTAAGCTAGATGAGTTGTTCATACTTCAGACCTAAGCTAACACCTAGCTTACTTGAGTTTCGGCTCGGTATTATTTAACACCATGCATTCATTTCTGAATTACTGTTTGAACAATTTGAGTATGGGATGTTTAACTTCTACTCCCTTCGTCCCAAAATAAGTGTCTCAACTTTATACTAACTTTAGTGTAAAGTTGTATTAAGGTTAAGACACTTATTTTGGGATAGAGGAAGTATTTTTTATTGTGATTGCAGAAAATGGATCACAACGATGAGTGCACGTAGTGAGTTAAGGCTCATCAGATAAATCGTTTGGACTAACCAAGAGGATGAGGTATGTTGACTGCCATGCTAAGTGATGTGTCAGGTTTTTTTGTTATATAGTTACATGCACTAAAAAAATACACTTTCGTGATGATACGTGTTTGTCACAGTAGGTCGCGTTTTCTGTTATGCATGTACATCCATGACAAATTTATGACAGAATCAAGATAGTCATACCTGTGCTGTCGTAGAAGTGTTCCATGACGTTACCAAAATTATCATCACGGAAGTGTCCACTTTCATGACGATAAATCGCGCGTCATAGAAGTGCTTTCGTCAAGGGTGGCCGACACGTGGCATTCACCGTAACGAAACGCCGTTAAGTTATCATGTCCGGTTTTGGATCCGATAACCCGTTAACAACCCGGACCAATAGGGATTTTCCACGTGTAAAATAATCATTGGCTGTAGGAAACACGTGTCAGCTCCATGTTGGCACAGGTGTCACTCATCCAATGGGCGAGATGCGCCTATGATATGTTAACACGTGGACCGGCCCAAAAGTGGCCCATAAAGTTTAAATGGGCCGGCCCAACTAAAGGCCCATAAGATTTTACGGACCATAATGGGCTGGACCAGGTAAAGGCCCACAAAATCTTGTGGGCCATAATGGGCCAGCCCAGATCAGGTCTGGCCCTTTAAGAGGCTTTGGGCTAAATTATGGCCCATATTAGATTCGGCCCGTCAACTAGACGCTATGCTTTTGGGCCCACTTGCTAAAGGCCCATTTAGTAATTCGGCTTGATATTAGTTTCGGCCTGTTAAGGGCCCGTTTAACATTTCGTCCCTATATTAATTTTAGCCTGTTAAAAGCCCATCATATAGTTGGGCCTAACTACGGCCCGATTTGCATCCGGCCTGCTCGCAGCCGATAATCTGATTGGGCCAAATAAAGACCGAGACAATTTTGGCCTATTATAAGCCCATGATTTGATTGGCACATTCATGGGTCGGGGTCTATTTCGGCCTGCTGCCGGCCCGTGAGCTGTTTGGCACGTTTCAGGCCCAACCTACTTTTCAGCCTCCTAAAGGCCCATTGAGTTTTCTTGGAAAAATAGGGCCGGCGGTTTACTCGGCCTATTAGAGCATGTCCAACACGGGGCGCTAAGGCAAGGCGCCAGGATTGTTATCCTGGCCGATCGTTCAGTTAAGCGCTCAAATCCTGGCGCTCGACGCGGCATCGACGCAAAATAGGGAGTCGAGCGCTTGGCTTTGTTTTGCCGTGCGAGGTAAAGCGTCGAGTGCGGCGGCAGGTTATTTTAGCGCCCGTGATTAGCGTTTAGGGTTGGAGCAGTAGGCGCTAAGGTTAGCTTTTAATTCTAGGATATTTATTTTATTTTCCTAAGCACCTCTACAGGCGCCCTGCATTGAAGATGCCCTTAAAGGCCCGAATCTACTAGTGGGCTAGTTTACATTTAGGCCTGTTAACGGACCAAGATGACGGGCCCATGATGCAGATCATACATGGTGATTTGCATGACGGCTCGATTATGTACCGTAATTGTATGGTTTGGCCGGTTTACTACGAAGACATGATATATATACAGTAAAATAACTGCAGCATCGTGAATAAGAAAAAAACCTAGACTATACAATAAAGAAATTATGGCATATTACATCCACTGGGCATCAAAGACCGCCACCAGTGCAACTAAACACGCCGACAAAATAATATACAAAACCGACAACATTTCAATAGAGTTCAAGAAAGGTTAGCCCTGCTCGAGAGCTGCAGCGCAAGCAGCTGAGCAAGCTGGTGAGACTGCACTTGTTTGAAACTTATATCCTCCTCACTCTAAAAGATAAACAAGCAGACAGATGACAAGTTTTGCACATATAAGTATCAGTGCTGACAATTCATCATATTTCTTACTGACAAATAAAGTGACACAGTTTAAAATAGCATTAACACAATATGGTATTGTTCAGATTAAGACATGACAGGAAATGACATTGTGAAGGAGTTGGCAGCTTCACAACACCACTGGATTACAGATCAAGAACTCATAAGTATCATTAGTTAGTGTGCTATCAATTTATCCCATTTCAGATTGGCAAAATAAGATCACTTGCTCTGTATAGTTTAATTTACATGGTATGAAGAAGGAACTTGGTTGTACAACTGAAAACTTAAATTGAGAAGGACAAACTTTTGTTTATGAACTGGAGTACATAATAAACTTTAAACATGCAATTTGATGCAAACACCAAAAATAAACAGCTGTTGCAGTCATGCCTAACCAAATATACACAACAAAGTTTGAAGGCTTGAGAAGGACAAACTTACATTATTGGTGAAGGCAGGCTCTATAAAGCCTTTGTCCATGCTGATTGGGGGGGGGGGACAATTCAAGAAGTTTACCACAGAATCTTCTTCATAAGCATTGCCTTTATTCTACATTTTGTTAAGAGTAAATATAGATGTGACAATATAAGAAAAAATGGAGAATATTTAAGATAAGATGAAGAGTGATGCTACATAACCAAGTAGCTATAAATGTAAGTACAGCGATACAGGCAAAAGGTACATCCAAGAGCAATGCAGAGCTAAACTTTTTCAGTACCATCGGTGTTATCCAACCTTATGGTAATAGTAGATATAGATCTTATGTGTAGAAAATGGAGGGCAAAAGAAAATAAGCTGGAGAGTGATGATACATGAACAACTACTTGTCAATATAAGTACACTGATAAAGGACAATAGGTACTTACAAGAACAATGGAGAGCTAAAAAATTTCATTGGCATTGGATATATTCTACATTAATGTAACCATTCATACAGATCAGATAATTTAGAGCGAACAATTGATAAGCAAGCTATCATGCATACTGCTGTCACATAATGAATTAGGTATGTATGCAAGTACAGTGATACAGGACAACAGGTACTAACAAGAGCAAAGCAGCGGGCAGCATATTTGCGATATCCTGTCGTTCTTTTCAAACCGGAATTCTTTTTCAAGCAGATTTCCTGCAAAAAAGATCCGTAAGGCACATACGGAAAAGTAGAAGTTCAAATTGTCATGTGATATCATAGACAGTACCTCATCCTCGGGAACGAGACCAGTGCATAATAAGGTTTTTCCATTCAATGTCTTCTAAATTTAGCACAGGAGACTTCATCAGAAATTCGTTTATAGACTTGTCATCAAAGTATGATTTCCCCAGGTAACATCAATACTGCTGCAATGCTTCCTTAAAAAGCGCAAGCAAGCTTTGCTCGTCATGACTATCCAGATTGACCCTCGCCTACTTACAACAATGTAATGTAAATCATTGATGTGTTCAATCAGCAGAAAATAGGAAAATAATCACCATGAATAATAGCACTTACACGTAAGTGGGACAGGAAGATGTGAAAATGGTGTTTGTCTTCACTATAATCTTCCAATGATGAGAATATATGCACGTAGTCCCTAACAACATTGAAAGCATTGTCTTTTAAACTGGGAATAACTGGAATGGGGTTCCAATCTTCAGGAATTGGCCGTCTCTGCAGTTGGGATAGGTCTTCGGCCGGTGGACTTGCTGTATTTTTTGCTGGAGTGGGATTTTTCTGTGGTACGGCTGGTGCTATGGCAACTGAAATCAACATATCTTTTGTTGGAGTGCAGGTCCTGTGTGGTGGGGCTAGTGGTGTGGCCAGTCAAGTATGGGTACAGTCTGCTGGAGTCGGTTCTACGTTTTGTGTCACTGGTTGTACAACCAATATAAGTGGGGTGCTGTCTGATTTCTCCGGCACAACCACGTTTTTCAAGGACTTTGCTGGTGCTCCTTCATGTTCGGCAATCACCCTCTTCCTTTTTGATGTCTGATGTACAAGAACAACATTTGAGTGAAAAAACATGGTATGATGACAGATGGAATATGTATTGATAATGAATGGGCATGACATCTCGACATATATGATGAGTAAACTAAGCAGATGACGGTGCAACAAAGTAGAAGAAATGCAAGACAACATATGCAAGATACACGCAATCAATAAAACCTTCCCAAATTAGAGCAGGCACCTTGATGGGTGAACATGACAGGCCATCTGCCTTTGACTCCTCGAGGTTAGAATAGTCATTAGGATCATATTCTGAACAAGAATCTACAGGTGGGGAGCGTATGAGTTTCATTGCATCTATAATGGCACTCAATGCCTTGGTGCCAATTTTGTAAGTCATTGCAGTGTTCCACAATATTCTTCTGATGCACGGATTCTGATATTCACAGTAATTACGTATAATATCCAAGAACCATGAAAACATAAATAGTCGTGAGATTATCTTTGTAATGCAGAGGATATTCTAATATAGGGGCGCCCCTGTAAACACTTGTGTGCTATCACTGGATTCTGATGAGAGAGCTCATGTGTGCTGTAATATGGTGCGTGCATTATATAATCTGGCACAAGTACACAAAAAAATAGGCTCCAAAAGTAAGGATAGTTGGCAGATGATAGGTTCAAAATATACTGTATAGAGAGTTTATTGCCAAACCATGATAACAAGAGCACACAACAACTAGGCAGATCATAGTATACATAAAAGGGGTACACCATAACCATGATATATACTCCCTCCGTTCCTAAATACTTGTCTTTCTAGGCATTTAAAATGAATATCACATACGGATGTATGTAGACATATTTTAGAGTGTAGATTCACTCCTTTTACTCCGTATGTAGTCACTTGTTGAAATGCCTAGAAAGACAAATATTTAGGAACGGAGGGAGTAAATCGGGAAAGTGGAACTGGCTTGAAAATACGATGTTGTATTGCCGCTAGTAATTGAAAGCCTATCGATCAAGTACATGCCAGCTCTATCAGCTGTTGACTGCAGATGTCCCTGCTCCCGAACATACTGTACGTACTAAATACAGAATAACAAAAGAGAAACATGTTAAAGAACAGAAGAGGAAGCATATTCTTGAGGTTTCGCTTAATTGCATACAATGTTGGTTGCCCACTCATGATGAATCACAGCGCCCAAATAAATGCAATTCCATGCTGTCTCTCTATATGTGGCAATTTTGAACAAGAGTCATTAGGATCATATTCTGAACAAGAGTCAACATGTGGGGAGCGTATGAGTTTCATTGCATCCAGAATGGCACTCAATGCCTTGGTGCCAATTTTGTAAGTCATTGCAGTGTTTAGCTTCAAGAGTGGACTGCTGCTAGTGCGACACAAAGCAGCTACACAGATCATAGTGTAGATATAACGGGAAAACCGTAAGCATCAGAGTAAAATCAGCAAAGTGAAACTTGCTGGAATATATGTGCTAGTATTGCCGGTACGGGTAGAAAGGCTTCAGATACCAGCTCTCTTCAACTGAAGGTGCGGTACTGTTAATATCAGTGTAACTCTCAAAGGCGACACAGCTCCCCGCATTTCCTTGCTATTCTTATAGGATTCAAGTGGGCAGGCCACTACAAATCCTATTCCCATGTTTACAAAATCCTACGAATCAAAGAGCCCCGAAGTGTTCAAAGTGTCCATACCAACCGACCGTATAGACCTCTACACTGCAAATGTCCCTGCTCATCTTCATTACAAGGAACATATTGTACTACTATCATACTCCCTCCGTTCCAAAATATAAGTCTTGGTAGAGATTTCCACTATGGATCACATACAGATGTATCCAGATACATTTTAGAGTGTAGATTCACTCATTTTGCTCCATATGTAGTCCATGGTGGAATCTATACAAAGACTTGTATTTAGGAATGGAGAGAGTACTTATTAAAGAAGAACGGAAGAGGAACATGCTAAAGAAGAGCAAATAAATTTGGATAATAAAATGTTCGTTGCGCAGTGCCCACACATGATGAACCAGAGCGCACTAAGAAAGCAACTCCCTGCTGTCTCTCTATATTTGGTGCACGTGCTTTTTCGAAAGTAAAGTAGGAACATTAGCTGACCAATTAAATGTTATCTGTTTTAGTAATATCAGCATCATATCAAATTCGTACTTGAGCAACAAGTTTGGAATTATGAGAGGCACGTTGTTTAGCTTGATGGATTCAGGAGCAGTGCTAAGCAGGTACGATGATGGTACTGAATATAAAGGCATGTCTGCATGCAAGTCGCATGACTTTTGTCATTTGGGTCAGTCGACCATTTCAGGCGGTTGGATGAAGATCCTACGTCTCCTAACCCTTCTTCTCCCTCGTCTCTGATTCTTCCGCCACCCCCACCCCCCATCCCCGCCCCCACCCGCGTCGAGTTTTCTTTGTTCGGCGAGGCCCCACCACCGCCCCCACAACCAAAGTCCCCACCCGAACCCCTTCGTTCGCACCGGCGAACTCCGGCGAGCTCTGAAAAATCGACTGACCCAATTTTGAAATTTAGTCTACTGTGATTTAACTGGTGTGGAATATAAAAGGGGAGAACCATAAGCATTGGGAGTATAGTGTTGAGCGTGCCATGGCGGATCTGAAGGTGCAAACCGGACAAAGGCAACTTCGCAACCAATGTTTGCTTTCAACTAGCAAGTAACTGATGGACAAGAAATCAGAGTAAAGTAGTGGTGATCTATTTTCTTGCTGCGATAAATAAGTTGAGCAGATACGAAAGAGTACCGCCTCTGGTGCGGCGCCGTGCATGCATCTGCTGAGAATTTGACGGTGCTGCGGTAGCGATGGCTGTCGGCGGCGTGGAAGCAGATCTAGGAGGGTAGACGGTGGTGGCGGGGCGCGGTGGACGAGACGGTCGTAGGAGCGGCGCCGGCAAGGTGGACGACGGTGGGGATGGAGCGAGAGGACGGGATGCAAGGATCCCGGTCCGAAGCCGTGGATGAGAGAGGTCGATCTCTTGTAATGGACGGCGACGTCGGGGTATCAGCGCCGGCATGGTGGAGGAGGATGGCAGTGGATGGGGTGCGGACGGAGGAGGCTGGGGTGGAGAGGGTGTTTTGGCGCACACGAAGTACGAATGGGGAAATGGAGGTGGAGAGGAAGGGGGGAACCATGTCTTCACGGCGCGCTTGTCTCAAATGCGAGGAAATTTACAAACTTAGCCCCCGTTTCAAATTTCCTACATCACAGCAATATTAGTCGGTTGGGGATAGGACGGTAATCTCGCATACACCAAATATTTGCCGATGAGAGTTTGTTTTTGGCGCCCACCGTGTATGAATCGGGGAGGGAGTCGATTTCGGCCGAGGACACACTGTGTTTTGGCGCCCACCGTGTATGAATCCGGGTGAGAGGCGGTTATGTCACGTTTGAGTGAAATTACAAACCTACCCCTATCGAAACCTATAGAAATCGAGCAGATAGGCTTTGCGTGGCAGGGATAGGCAGTAGTAATTTCCATCTCGCAGATTTTGGTTTCGGGCGGTTACTGCGACTTTCCCCGCTTTGTTCAAATTTTGCAGAGTGCACGTTTACCGTGCCAACTCAATTCGAATCCCGTTTGTATTCTATTTTTTTCGGGCGGGGATCCATTTTCGATTGGAATAAAATTCTATATACATCATTTTTTATATATACTTTCAAAAGCACAACACCCTTTATACATAAATATGGTTTACAAATCGCATGATCTCAGATTCATAAGGTTGTATCCATCAATTTGGATTTTCAAATATTTGAAACCACTTTATGTTGAAATCCAATGTATGCATTCCTCGCTAACTGTCTCCAATTAATGTGTGTTTCATGCGTTTTTTTACTTCTCAAACATATATAATGTGTTTTACACACGCAACATATAGTGTAATCCCATTTAGACATTAACTGCATATAAACCATGCATTGTTTCTAAATAAAGAATCTATGGATCACCAATATTGATAAACTATATAACATTACATGTGTCCCCAAATTCAAATGAATATGCATGTTTGATACACCAATTTGCATTATGATATTATCGATGTCGTGATCTCCAGTTTAAATATTTGAATCCCATTTAATCTAGATATTCGTCATATAACTATCACTCATGCTTATATAGGACTATCTCTTTAGACCTATATGCGTTCATCGTCTCTCGGGTATCTCTCGTGTTACCTGTATGTCGACAATGATCTTTTATCTTCGTAACACACTGATGGTACTCTCTCCCTCGACCTTCATCACTCTATCTCTCTCTAAGTATATCTCGCTCCCTGCTATGTGTCTCTAACTATGATTCTCCATGTGGAATCTCTTTCTCTCACACAAACACAAAACTTTGTCTTCCGGGGTCTCATTTCTCTCTATTATTCCCCTGTGTGCCACTCGCACACCCCCTATACAGAGATGTCTTTCGCTCCTTAGGTATGAGAACCTACGACTCTTCCTCTTAAATATCTCTTTCTCACACACAAACACAAACTCTGTCCCCCAGGGTCTCATATTTCTCCACTGTTCTCTTGTATGTCTCTCACACACACTCTCTCTCCCTAGAGATATCTTGCGTTCCCTCATATGTTTCTCTAGCTATCACTCTCGTTTTGAAATATCTTTCTCTCTCGCAGACACAAAACTCCGTCTCTCGGGATCTCATTTCTCTTCGATATTTGTTTGTATGTGAGTCACATGCACCCTTTCTTCATCTCTCTCACACCCACACCCATAACTCAGCCTTCTGATCCACTCGAGTGCTATCTCTAACGCACACTAGCTAGCATCTTTATCTTTCTATTTATCTGTTTCTCCATCAACCTTCTTTCATTTATAGGTTGATCTCTTTTGCACAAGCGTTGTGCCTCACTCCCTCTGCTCGCCATGGATGCATGCTCCAGCCCACGCCACTATCTCTTAAAGAAAAAAACACATGCTCAATTGTCGGGCCTTCTTCCCTGCATTCTCGCATGCATGCATATTGTCATACCGATCCGTCTCTCCCATGTCGTTGATCTTAGCTTATGACTTATGTCTTCTTTCTTTTATCTCGATCATGCGCGCGCGCGCACACACACATCCCACATATACATGTATATCTCTCACACATGCACGTTGAAGGTCTCTATGTCTCCATACGTAGTTAATTACCCTCAACCCTAACGCCATATCGAATCGTTCTCTTTTTGTGTGCACATAACTTCCGCCTGGATGGGTAAAACACACACTCACACTTAACAATCTCCTTGTAGCTACCCCCTCACTCTTCCCCTATATCCCCGAAACCAATAAGACCATCCCTTCGTTTAATTCCCGCCTACATGCACCATCGATATATAGTAGTCTTCCTCGGTGTCTCTCGAACAAACACGTTCTCTCGATGTCGACTACTCTCACGCGCACACACCTTCTTTTCCCTCTCTACAGGCATTTTCTCTCTCGCACCCCATCGTTGGTGGCCTCTGCCATACACATCACCTCTCTATGATGAAGCCATGCACACTTAAATTACATCTGCCAATGAGGACCCCGCGACACACACACACCCACACACACAAACACACACACACGCACACGCACGCACCCACCCACCCACACACACACACAAACACACACACACACACACAGTAAGACTCCATCACACACACGCACACACACACACACACACTAAGACTCCATCTCTCTCTCTCTCTCTCACACACACACACACACACTGAGACTCCATCTCACACACACATGCTCTAGGCGGAGCATTTGTTCCTACCACCCTTCATCCACCCTTACCCGTATGATAAACAATCACCTTAATTTACTTGTATAACATGGACAAATTCCACTTTACTTTAGTAGTTAGCAAACTTATCATCTGTACCCTTATAAAAAACCGAGTTGGCGATGATGTTGTGCCTGCCATCTTGTAATATAGACCGTCTGATCTATATCTGACGGATAGAAAGCAAACTATGATAATTTTACAAAAGATAGCCGCACCTCTCTCCACATCCTTATCTCCCACACCTCATTGCTGAGCAATTAAAAAAGAAAGTCTCCGGAACAATCTAGCATGGTGGCCGCTGCCGCCTGCCGGCGCCGTCCATCCCCATGCCTCCGCCCATTCCGACCACCAGTCACCACCACGCTCCACTCCTCACCTTATCTCTCATCTTTCATTTTTTCGATGACATTCTCGAGATACCAGTTTTCCGATAAAATTCTCGAAATATCATTAGTTTTTACACATGGGATTACTCCTGCATGGGTAAATCACAACATGTGTTTTGTGGAAAAATGCATATTGATGTTCCGTGCAATGCACGAGCATCTTGCTTGTAATTATATAACGCAAATCATGAGCAGGAAGTGACATTTTTTTACACAACCACGTTAACATGGCCACGTAAATCACTAGCTAAAGTAAATACCATTATACTTACATTCTGATGCAAAAGGTTGAGTACATGTCCGAAGAGTAGAGTCGCACACACGCACTCTGTCTCTCAGAATCTCTCACACACACACACACACACCAGTTACGTGACGCCCACTTAAGCTGACACGTATGTTACAATTTGTGCACCCGCGGGTACACGTGATGCTGCGCATTTATTTAAGCCGGACGGCGAACCCAAAAAGTAGCTGCATTCATTCCCCTCCCGCCGCCTCTTCTCTGGCCGCCGTCGCCCGGTAGCCATGGCCCGGCCGAAGGTAACAACATACGCCATACTCCCGCCGGAGCGGCTCTTTAATCTGGAAATTTTAGTGGTCATGCATGCATCTTTTTGTGCTAGCACTCCTATATAAGGGTTGACCGGTCGCTTCCCGCGGACGTGCGCGGGCGGTGGAAGAGGAAGGAGAAGGGAAGCGGGCTGTGGAGTAACGTTTTTTTACCACAATTTCTTAGGAAACTGAGTGCAATAATTGAGTTTTGCAAACTACCAGTACTACACATGAAATGGTTCAAAACCTATACTCCCTTGCCAGCGCGGGCTTCCCGCGTGAAACGGTCAGCGTCGCCCTGGAGCGTCAGTGCCGCATTAATGCCCGGCCAGAGCGGAGGCGACCTCTCACTGGCACCGGCTTTGAAGCGGCGCGACGGCCGAGAGAGGGCCGCTTCCCAGTGCACCGACTGCTCCGCGTCGAGGCTGGCCATAGGCCCTGTTTGGATCCATGTGTTAGAGTTAGTTTGAGCTAGTTGGGGTTCAAATAGCCCTAAAGTATCCAAGCATGAGGGTGCTAACCGAACCCACCAAAAAAATATCCCACCCAAGAGGTGCTAACTGGAGATAGTTCTCATTGGGACCACTGAAAAATCACTTCTCTCTCTCCATCAAGTGCATTTATTGTCAATCTAACCCTGTCACCCAAACACCTCTTTGGCTATAGTTAGTTCAGGGTTAATCATGAGTTAGTCTAACCTCTAGCTAAGTTAGAGTATCCAAACAGGAGCAGTATAGGACATGCAAGTTGCTCAAAGCATACAGTCAAATTCGTACGTGAAATGATTTTTTTCTTTTTGAAAACGGAACGTGAAAGGAAATTTTTTAGAATGCTCTTGGCATGTCGCTAACATGTGATGAGTTAACCGACCTCAATAGACGGCAAAAACGCCAGCCCGCTGTCGGTGTCAAAACCGGCGGATCTCGGGTAGGGGGTCCCGAACTGTGCGTCTAGGATCGATGGTAACAGGAGACGGGGGACACGATGTTTACCCAGGTTCGGGCCCTCTCTATGGAGGTAATACCCTATTTCTTGCTTGATTGATCTTGATGAATATGAGTGTTACAAGAGTTGATCTACCACGAGATCGTAATGGCTAAACCCTAGAAGCCTAGCCTATGTGAATATGGTAATGAATGTGTCCTATCCGGACTATGCTCTCCGGTTTATATAGACACCGGAGAGATCTAGGGTTACATGGAGTCGGTTACATGAGAAGGAATCTTCACAGCTGGTCGCCTAGCTTGCCTTCCATGCCAAGGAAAGTCCAATTCGGACACGAGTATGGTCTTCGGTCTTCATGTCTTCACAGCCCATCAGTCCGGCCCAATGAATAACAGGCCGGATGCCCGAGGACCCCTTAGTCCAGGACTCCCTCAATAGCCCCTGAACCTGGCTTCAATGACGAGGAGTCCGGCACGCAGATTGTCTTCGGCATTGCAAGGCGGGTTCCCCTTTCTCCGAACTCCAAGATAGTCTTCGGATGCGATGATTGTATCCGGACCTGTTACACACACCATACACAACCGCAGAGAGAATATAGTATTTGCACGAATCTAATCTGCTGACAGCTTCTTTACAACACGACATTGCGTCTGTTCGGTCATAATTTCGAACCGTTTTTATCTGCCACCCCACGTTCCGAGACGCGGTTGCTATTGGCACGTCTTGTCGAAGCAGAGATCGTGTCCCCTTATTGCGGGATTCTCATCAATGCGGGCATAGGTAACTCAACCGTGCCGTTTATACAGCCCTTGGGAATAGGCGAGTTTGTAGGACGAGTGGGGAGGCGCTTGATATTCGCGGCCTTTATAAGGGGGTAAGGACACTCTCCCTTTACCCACACCCTTCTTCATCCCTAGTCCTTCCTTCCTCGAGCTCTAGCGCCCAAGCTTTAGCTTTTCCTCGTTTGAGAAGGCACTCCAATCATGTCTGGATCCGGAGCTGGAGGCAAGTGGATGGCCTCCTCCGTTAAGAAGAAGAACATCGCGGGGCTCCGGGAGGCTGGCTATTTAGCCAAGGAGATTGCTCACTGACTCCCGGCAAAAGGGCAAATCGTCCCTACCCCCGAGCCCCAGGAGAGGGTTGTGTTTCTCACACACTTCGTCCGTGGGCTGGGATTCCCCCTTCATCCATTTGTCTGTGGATTGATGTTTTACTATGGGTTGGACTTCCACGATCTGTCCCCCTACTTTATACTCAACATCTCAGCATTTATCATTATGTGCGAGCCTTTCTCTGCATCCCGCCTCACTTCGGCTTATGGTTGAAGACCTTCAACGTGAAACCGAAGGTGGTGAGCGGTCAACAAGCAGAGTGCGGAGGTGCCATGGTGGGCAAAATGCCCAATGTCACCTGGCCCGAAGGCTCCTTCGCGGAGACGGTGAAGGGATGGCAGTCGGGGTGGTTTTACATCACCGAGCCGCGTGACGCCGATTGGGCAGCAGCCCCTGAATTCCGATCCGGAGTTCCGATGCGGCCCACTTCCTGGCAAGAGAAGGGCCTGACCTGGGGATCCTTGGACGAGATAACTGGGCTCCAGACATGCGTCCAGAATATGATAACCAAAAAGATCAAGCTCGTGAATGTGATCCAGGTTATGCTCATCCGCCGGATCCTTCCGTGCCAACGCCGGACTTGCTATTTGTGGGAGTACGACCCCGCCGAGCACCAGACGCTGCGAGGGCTCTTCGGCACAATGCACAAAGGCGTCTGGAAAGCGCTCTTCAAGGCCGGTGAGACGCCCCCGCCCACGACTGAAAATCGCGGGCTTAGCTCAAAGCGCCAGGCCAATTCGGTAAGTCTTTAGTGTTTTCGAGGTACACCCGTCACCGACATATTTTGAGGATGGATACTGAGTTCCTCCACCCACTTTACCAGGCCTGGATCGAGGTGGCGGAGCAGATTAACTTTCCGACTCCGCTTCCTGAGGAGGAAGAATTCCCACTTCTGACGAAGATGTTGTTTCCGGCGCCGTATGACGTGCCAGAGAAGACGGCCAAGAAAGCGGCCAAAGGGGCCAAGAAAGGCCCTTGCCAAAAAGGCGCTCCGGACATGTCGTCCGAGGACGAAACTTCCTCTTCGTCCGATGACGACGACGAAGAGGAAGAATAATAAAACGATTCCCCACCTGAGGTGGGGAGAAAGAGGAGGGCGCCCCCCCGTATCCGGAGGCGAAAGCGCCTAAGAGGGTTAACGGCTCCCAAGCGGATAACTCCGTGTGGGACGTTGATAGCAGTCCGGAGCGACCTCGCCGGACCAAGCCTCGGGCTGCCTCGTAAGTACCAGAATCCGCAACCGTATGGCCTTCCTGGTTTGTAGTATTGACATATTGTAAGCCTTGTTACTGCAGTCCGGCACGCGATGGCTCCCCACAATCCTCAACTGAGGATTCGCCGGACTCGAAGGAGACGGCTAGCATATCTCCGCCACCTGCTCATTCCGTCTCACCCAAGGGTGATGACGAGGTGGTGTCCAAAAAGGCTTTCCCAGGCCGGGGGGAGATTCCGGAGATCATCGAGGTGACGTCCCAAGATGACTTTTCGGCCACCAGACATGCGGGGAAAAAAGTCCCCATGGGTACTAGCGACGGGGCCCGAGTTCCCTTTGGACCTCAGCCGGATACCATTCCGGAGATCTACACGGCTCCAGGGTCCAGCGAGCGGCATTCCCTGCAAGGAGGGAATATGCCTGTTCCACCGGTGACCTCTGTCCAACCAGAGGCGCCGGATAATCCACTGGAGGCGCTACGAGGCGCCTCTATTGTGGATGAACACCGTGTCCTTATGGACACGGTGATAGAGAAGGTTCAGTTCATCAAAGGTGGACTGATAGAAGCCTGCACTAGCCTTCTAACGGGCTTTGAGGTAAGCAATGTGATTGTAGGAAAAATATCACAGTATAGACAGTAGCCCCTGATGCTTTGTTTGGTGTTCGAGAAGAAAAGCCGAACAGAGGATCGAGAATAAATATCGCAGGAGTCTAACATGAGTTGTCTATGTGAATAAGCAGGCATCGCTTAAGGCTGCCACTGCTCATGCTGCAGAGGTCTCCGGACTGAAGCAGAAACTAGAGCGGGCCGAGGAGGAGCTCAGCCTCGTGAAGAAGCAGCTGGAGGATAACCAAGGTATGCAGTAACCTGTAGGTATATTTCGAAAAAAATGAATAGTCCGACTGGACTAAAGTGTCATAAACTTTATTAGGGGCCACGACCGAGGTGGCAACTCTTAAGAAGGCACTAGCCGAGGACAAAGCGGCCAAGGAACGCGCCTCGCGCGAGAAACACGAGGCCCGGGTCGGCGAGGCGCAGCAACAGCTCCAGGGCGCGATAGAGAGATTTGAGTCCCTGGAGCGCGATTGTAAGGCGCAAGAGTCCGAATTGGCGAAGGTCCGCCAGAGCGCACAGGATGCACGAGCCGAAGCCTAGAGCGCCCTCCAGGAAATTCAGGCGGCCAAGATGATTACAGCGGGTAAGTCTTTCACCATGCATAGCAAGTATATAGAAGAAACGTTCCTTGTACTTATCCTGAATTTGGATTTTCCAGGGGCGTTTGCGGATCTGCCGCACAGTGTATCAGATGCTGCCGAGTATTACAGAGCCGAGGAAGGGATGTCTACGGAGAAGCTGTTCTGGTCCCAACATCTGGGATCCGAACATCCGGTACCCTTCAGCGACCAGCTAAAGCAGTTGGTCGAGCTGCACAGGTTGGCAGAGCTAGCCATGAAGGACCTGATAGTCCGGCTGTTGCCTGCCGATCCTATACCTAGCAGCTACTTCGGACTTGTGCAGCGGCTTGTGAGTGCCTGTCCGCGGCTCGAAGCCGTGAAGCGGTTGGTCTGCATTGAAGGTGCGCGCATGGCCTTTGCCCGCGCCAAGACGCATTGGGCGAAGCTGGATGCCAAGAAGCTGATGACCGAGGGACCGCCGGAGGGCAAGGACCATCGTCGACCCGAGCACTATTTTGACGGTGTTCTGGAGGGGTCACGCCTTGTGGCAGAACAATGTTCGAAGGATGTTATATTCCCATGAGAACATGTGTATTACCTTGTTCTGTAATACAGAACAATAATGTTGTGTAGTACAATGTTTATGATTTAAATTTTACCTCCTGTGCAGCCGTTTATTAAATCTGAGGGTTGACCAGTCGTCGGCTTCTGCCCCCACATAGATAGTACGGGGGTGTTCGGGATAAATCTAAACACTCTTTACTCCACATTCTGGTCCTTAAAGGAGGTGTTTAGCACAACGAACAAGGCAATCAGACTATGGCCTTTACTGCCCTCACTTAGCCATAGGAGTTTGACAATTAATAAAGTTGGCGAAGCCCCTAGTGTTCGGAAGGCCGAATTAGGGGCATTATACACGCCTAATCGGAAGAACCGATTCTTCGCAAGAAGCGGAAAAAATCTCCAACGATTTGGAACCTCACGAACAGTTGACCGGCTCTCGCCGCATCATGATAGTAAGTTTTCGGCTTTCTCTACTGAGGTGCTCGTCCGGAAGAACCGGGACACAATCGCAGTAGTTCTCCCTTTACTACCCTACCCGATGTAGCGGAACGTAAGGTAGTAAGCACAGGAGCCGGGCAACCCAACTATTGACCAAAGACATGATTCGGAGCCGATGCATATAATGCTATAAGTTCGGGGTGCCGAACTATACTGTAAAAGTGTTCGGACTTTTATTGCCATGATGCGGGGTGTAATGAAGCCCCTGGCGTAGTAATACGTACCATGGTGTACGTGTGCAATGAGTAATCAATACTGAGGTGAGGAAACGGGAAAATGAAGTAATAAGCTGACGCTACCGTTTATTCACCATTGTGGTGTAACTAGTACGTCGAGGCGTACTTTGTATAAGTAATGCGATAAGCAAGTAAGTCTCTTTAACACGCCGCCACCAAGGGCGAGCTACATGCGAGTATGAAAAGCAATTATGGCCATAGTTTAGTACAGACCACCTGGGGATTCCCTTGTAAGCCAGAGCTCCCTGCCTCCTTGGTGTGTTCTGCTGGCGGGTTGTCCGTGTAGTCCTCGAAAAGAGAAGAAAACCCATAAAAAAAAGAAAAGTAAAAGCATGCGAATCCCAGGGTCGGTCAAGCCGTACTGTGGATTGCGAACGGGGTATGCCTCCGTCAATACCCATGGGGTTTCGAGTGCGTAATTGTGTACGCGTGGTACGAATGCCACTACCTCATTGAGACTGGGACGGAGGCCGAATTGCTAGTCGAGCTCTTGACGAGCCGCGCCGTCCTGTTGCAGCGTAGTCCGGAACCTCTTAATGATGTCTGAGGGCTCGACAGCCGTACTATGGTGCTGCTTGAGAAGGCCGCTCTGTGCTTCTGCTGCTAGGGCGGCGGTGTGCTCCTCTGTTCGAAGGGAGCATTCCGTATTGCCACCGACTGTTATGACGCCGCGTGGACCGGGCATCTTGAGCTTGAGATAAGCATAGTGTGGCACTGCATTGAATCTAGCAAACGCGGTTCGTCCGAGCAGCGCGTGATAGCCGCTGCGGAAGGGGACGATATCGAAGATTAACTCTTTGCTTCGGAAGTTGTTCGGAGAACCGAAGACCACCTCCAGCGTGATTGAGCCCGTACAGCGGGCCTCTACGCCTGGTATGACTCCTTTAAAGGTAGTCTTTGTTGGTTTGATTCGTGAGGGGTCAATGGCCATCTTCCGCATTGTGTCTTGGTAGAGCAGGTTGAGGCTGCTACCACCGTCCATCAGGACTCGTGTTAGGTGAAACCCGTCAATAATTGGGTCGAGGACTAGTGCGGCTGAACCGCCATGGCGGATACTGGTTGGGTGATCTCGACGATCGAAGGTGATCGGGAATGATGACCATGGATTGAATTTTGGGGCGACTGGCGCTACCGCGTAGACGTCCCTAAGTGCTCGCTTATGCTCCCTTTTGGGGATGTGCGTAGCGTATATCATGTTCACCGTTTTGACTTGAGGGGGAAACTTCTTCTGCCCTCCGGTGTTCGGCTGCCGGGGCTCTTCGTCATCATCCTCGCTCTGTGATTCCCCTTCCTTATTTCTGCTGTTTATCTTGCTAGCTTGTTTGAATACCCGGCAATCTCTGTTAGTATGGCTGGCTGGTTTGTCTGGGGTTCCGTGTATCTGGCAAGGACGATCGAGTATGCGGTCCAAGCTGGATGGTCCTCCGCTGCTCCTTTTATAGGGCTTCTTTCGCTGGCCGGACTTGGAGCCACTAAATCCGGCGTGAACTGTAGTGTCATCGGTGTTATCGCCATTGCTTCGGCGTTTGTGTCTCTTGCGCCGGAGCTTGCCGGTGCTGCCTTTGGCCTCGGAGGGGCCTGTTTCGTTGGCTGTGTTTGTACTGCGAGCCAGCCAACTATCCTCTCCCGCGCAGAAGCGGGTCATAAGTGCCGTGAGGGCTGCCATGGACCTCGGCTTTTCTTGGCCGAGGTGGCGGGCGAGCCATTCGTCCCGGATGCTATGCTTAAAGGCCGCTAGGGCTTCGGCATCCGGACAGTCAACGATCTGGTTCTTTTTAGTTAGGAACCTAGTCCAGAATTTTCTGGCTGATTCTCCGGGTTGTTGAAGTATGTGGCTTAAGTCATCGGCATCTGGTGGCCGGACATAAGTTCCTTGGAAGTTATCAAGGAAAGCCTCTTCCAAGTCCTCCCAGCTGCCGATGGAATTCTTAGGCAGGCTATTTAACCAGTGTCGGCTGGTCCTTTGAGTTTTAATGGGAGGTATTTGATGGCGTGGAGGTCATCTCCTCGAGCCATGTGGATGTGGAGAATAAAATCCTCGATCCATACTGCAGGATCGGTTGTGCCGTCGTATGATTCAATGTTGACAGGCTTGAACCCCTCGGGGAATTCGTGATCTAGTGAAGCAGAGAGGGTGTGCGACGCCTCTATATCGGGCCGCGTCGTGGTGTAGCTCTAATGGAGTTTGTCTGCGGTATTCGGCCCGGGCGTGGTTAGGTTTATCACGTCCGAATAGGTAGCCATCGTCGTGCCTCGAGGCACGACCTCGCGATCCGTAGATCGATCTTATATGTCCTGCTCTATCGTCCAGGATCTGCCGGAGGTCATACATGTGACTTCGAACTCTTCCGTCTCTATTTTTACGAGGCGGTGGGGCAGGCTGCTGTTCGGCCTGAGTTGCCGCTTTGTCCCGGCCGCGGAGTGGTCGGTTGGCCGCCCTGTCTCGACCACGTGGTGGTCGTTCCGCATTACGCGAGGGAGATGTATGCTCCGGTGCTTCCTTATCGAATTGAGGTAGCAGTCTGCGTTTCGGGTAGCTCTTGGCTGGGCGCCTGAGGCCGTATTCTTCGGCTGTCAGGACATCAGTCCATCTGTCGACAAGCAGATCTTGTTTAGCTTTAAGTTGCTGCTGTTTCTTTTTCAGGCTCCTTGCAGTTGCTATGAGCTGAAGCTTAAAGCGCTCCTGCTCCAAAGGATCCTCAGGCACGATGAAGTCTTCGTTGCCGAGGCTCGTCTCCTCCTCGAAGGGTGGACGGTAACTATCATTCTCCGAGTCATCTTCTATGGCCTGTTCATCAGGGTTGTCTTGCCTGTTGTCATGTTCCTCCTGTTCGGATGTAGCTCCGACAGGGTCTTCATTGTTTTCGGCGTCGCCTGGAGTACTATTCTCTCTGGTGCCGGTGTTGGCGTCCTTTGAGCGACGAGGCTTAGGACGGCGTTTGGGGCGTCGGCGCTTGGACTGCGTCTCAGAGGTTTTATTCGCCTCTGGCTCTTCTTTGTCGTCGCTAGATCCTTTGGGTGTATCAACCATGTACACATCATACGAAGAGGTAGCCGTCCAACGTCCGGTGAATGGCGGGTCTTGGCCTTGCTCCTTATCGGCATCGTCGTCCATACCGTTGATGTCTTCGGAGCCATAGTCAAGCACGTCGGTTAAGTCATCGACGGTGGCTATGAAGTGGGTGGCGGGTGGGAAGCAAAATTCTTCGTCATCCGTCTCTAGCTCGAACCGGACGTAGTTCGGCTGTGAGTCCTTCTCCAAGGACAAATTCTTTAAAGATTTTAGCACGTCACCCAAAGACGAGTGCTGGAAAACGTCAGCGGCGCTGAACTTGAAGATCGATAACCGATCTAGCTCGGTGTTCGCGGGCGCACATAGTCCGAAACTTATAGCCGGAGACAAGTCCGAAGTTCCGTTAAAGCAAATATTGCAGGGTGTTGAGTCCATGTGCGGCGCCAACGCCGCGAACTCTGCGGCCTCGGATGGCACGATCTGCTTTGGCTCTAAGGCCGTTGCAGCAGCAGGAACCATCTCCTGAGCATGATCTGATGACAGATTTAAGTCACGTTCATCGGGGTGAGGGGGAGCGATTGCCGTGGGCTCAGGTCCCTTGAAGATCAGGTCTCCACGGATATCCACGACGTAGTTCAAGCTTCCGAATCTGACCTGATGGCTAGGGGCGTAGCTGTCGATCTACTCCAGATGGCCAAGCGAGTTGGCCCGCAGTATGAAGCCGCCGAATACGAAGGTCTGTCCGGGGAGGAGGGTTTCTCCCTGGACAACGTTATTACTGACGATCGAAGGGGCCATCGAGCCCTTTGCCGACGGCACGGTGAAACTCTCAATGAAAGCACCAATGTCGATGTCAAAACCGGCGGATCTCGGGTAGGGGGTCCCGAACTGTGCGTCTAGGATCGATGGTAACAGGAGACAGGGGACACGATGCTTACCCAGGTTCGGGCCCTCTCTATGGAGGTAATACCCTACTTCCTGCTTGATTGATCTTGATGAATATGAGTGTTACAAGAGTTGATCTACCACGAGATCGTAATGGCTAAACCCTAGAAGCCTAGCCTATGTGAATATGGTAATGAATGTGTCCTATCCGGACTATGCTCTCCGGTTTATATAGACACCGGAGAGATCTAGGGTTACATGGAGTCGGTTACATGAGAAGGAATCTTCACAGCTGGTCGCCTAGCTTGCCTTCCACTCCAAGGAAAGTCCAATTCGGACACGAGTATGGTCTTCGGTCTTCATGTCTTCACGGCCCATCAGTCCGGCCCAATGAATAACAGGCCGGACGCCCGAGGACCCCTTAGTCCAGGACTCCCTCACCCGCCGCACTTTGAGAGAGACGAGGAGGGAGAAGCGATACAGGCTGCTGGATTACTAGAGATAGGTGTCGCACGGAAGCCAAGAAATATGGTGATAGCGTGGGTTAGCCATGTACTAGTATGATGTAACTACACTGGGCTGTCGTGTTTCGTACTCTTCCAGTCCACTGTGGAGATGATTGGTTGATTTTATATCGCTGAATAATATAAAATATTATGAGTGCAGACGCTCCACCCCGAGGTTCCTTGCTCCTTCTCGGTCGTCGGGAATCTATGTTCTTTCACTCTATTTTTTTTACGTGAGCTTTGTTCATCCTTTTGCCAACACGTGACACATTTAGCATCAAGGTGCACATGTCATGCAAGGATTGTTCCATCTATATGAAGAACACGTGGGACTGGAACTACGAGATAGACATGTACCCAGGAGTGGACGTGTGAACCTGTGTAACGTAGCGCAGTAAGTGAAGTAGAAAGGCACAAATAGTATGAACATGCGTGGC
This sequence comes from Aegilops tauschii subsp. strangulata, assembly GCF_002575655.3. Classification (NCBI taxonomy): domain Eukaryota; kingdom Viridiplantae; phylum Streptophyta; class Magnoliopsida; order Poales; family Poaceae; genus Aegilops; species Aegilops tauschii. The sequence continues at coordinate 452,881,265 of NC_053040.3, forward strand.
ATATAGGCATTTGTCTCTTACTACCACTAAATGTTGTACGTGCAATGCCCGGTGATGTTATGGAGTACGTGACTAAGTACTCTACTACTACTATATTAATTAGAGGCACATATTAGGTTTTATATTTGTTTACGTGTATGCCCCGAGACCTTCCAACTAGACGTGTCTTTCTCTCCGGGTCACACTTTGTATCGTTCATACCACTAGTACAGTAGTACTACTACGTGTGGTCTCCGACCCAAAAGTGGAGACGCTCTACCACGCTGTTCATGTCCCACTCCTTTCGCTAACGTGTGCGACATCCAGCACGTGCCGTGTGTTTGGCACTCCCTCGTCGTAAGAGTTGAAACGCTAGCATTCATTAGAAATAAAAAATAAATATAAATCACCAGTGATACTATACCACGCGGTTTCCTTGCTCCTCGATATCGGAAAGAATACTTTCGCTCGCCGACATGTGGGACGTCGACCATCCTGGCCCACTTGCCATGCCCGCAGAACTCCAAGGGAGAGTCACCCCGGTCGTCGCGCCACAGTAATTACTAATGAGCCGTCAAACCAAAGGCCCAACCTTACCTACTGTGAAGTTGCTCGGACGAAGGAACCATCATGACTTCGTTGAATTCCGCTTCTTGAAGAAAACTACTATACCAGCAGTAGTGCTAGCTAAAGTAGTTACTCCAGCAGAGGCCTCCTTTGGTTCATAGGATAGGAATTTTATAGGAATATGAAAATCATAGGAAGTGAGATGACATGCATCTCAATTCATATAGAGAAAGAGATGCCATTTGATGCATAGGATAGGAATTTTTCCATTGAGTCTAGGCTAATGTACTGGTTATTTGCTCTAAAAACTACAGTAGTAACTAGTAGTACTGTTACATGCTCATAATTAATTAAACAAACGTACGGGCGACACAGACACACACACACACTAACTACTAGTACTACTACTTATCACATGCCGGCCAGACGCCGTCGTTCTCCTTCCCGGCTTTGTCGGCAACACCCCACCGTGCTTGGATCTCCGCTGACCTCTCCGCAGCAGCGTGTGCGTCCTCTTCTTTCTTGCGGTGGCGGGTCTCTTTTTTCTTGAGTGCTTTCTGACTTTTCCGCTCCCTCAGTGTGGCTTTGGCCGCCTCTTGCTCTAACGCCCATTCGGCCTTGGCAGCTTCAAATTCTGCCCACATAGGTGTGAGGTCGCGAGCAGCGGTGAACTCCGCACGGCGGGATGCCACCGCTTGCCTACCATTCTGTGTGCGATCGTGGGCGGCGAGGAACTCGGCGCGGCGGGATGCCATCGCTTCCTTACCGGTTAGTGTGCGGCGCGGTGGCATGAACGACGCTTGGTGACAGCTCTGGGGTGGAGTGGCCGGACAACCGTAAAGTGCATTGGTTTGTCAAGAGCTCAAGGACAGAAGACGAAGGAAATTTGGATTCCCCTTCAATCCTGGTCATTTATTACCGAGTAAAATGCATTGGCGGTCATTGAACTTGTCTTGATAGCTCACTTTGATCATCGTATACGAGATATGGTGATTATACGGTCACTGGCTCAGCGTATAGCTCTGTATTTGTCTGGTTGACCAGTCAAACAGTCCGCATGCGCCTCATCAGCTCGTGTTCTTTATCTATCTATCTATGCGGGCCTACCTGTCAGTGGAGAAAGAAATAAAAACCAAAATTATGCTTATGTGACATTACTGTTTAGACGTTTGCTGGAGGCCTCTGCGAACACCGAGCATGTATTCACCTGGCTCAACACCAACGGTCATACTCGTGACTCGGCGCCTTGCTCATGTATATCGTCTATCACAACGACAATCTATAAAACAGCCTAGCTAGAGAGGGTACTATGGTGCGGAGTATGTACTATCGTGAGCAACCGATCATAGTGCCACTGCACACGAGTGTGTGTCTGATCGATTCGTCCATTATTCGTAAGTTATGTATGGTTGTGTGGTGTCTAATGGTGGTCGTCGAATGCTAGCTGGCGACAAGAGCGGTTGCATGGATGCCTGGTTGTCAATACGTGCCGCATACGCTTCAAAGGCTCGTCATCCGACGCGACCTCTCACTGGCGCCGACATTGCAGCAGTGCGACGGCCGAGAGAGCGCCACCCGCGCGGCATCCCGGTGCAAGCGACTGCTCCGCGTTAATGACACCACGGCTGCCGACGAACCTACTCCGGTGCTAGCCGTCCATCCGTCTGCCGCGGCTCATTGCCATTCGCCCGCTATATTAACTTGAGCCCCAGCTCCCAGCCATAGCCAAAGACCCACACTCATTCTCCTCCGGTCCCTTCCTTCTGTTGGCACCACTCCAACCATGGCCTCCGGGCACTCCAAAGCTCTCTTGGACGTACTGTCGCAGGAGCAGACGAAGGACATCGGTGGCTCCGCTCCGGGCGCGCTCCAAAGCTCTCTTGGACGTACTCTCGCAGGAGCAGACGAAGGAGATCGCCGGCTCCCCCCTCCCCCGGCCGCCCTCCGCCGCCACGACCACGAAGCCGGCGCGCGTGCGTGGGTGCAGCCGTCAGCGAGGAAGAGTAGTACACGGTAGGTCGCCACCGCTCTGGTCCCAGGAAGGCCACCGCTCCTCCACTCAGTCGACGCCAAGCTTGGTGGGATAAAAATCGGCGGCCGATTAGCCACTTGACGGCGACGTGGAGGCGGAAATCTTCATAACCTTGTGCTCTGGAGGAGGAGGTTATCGAGGCGGATAAGGAGGAGGCAGAGGCAATGGCCGGCTTTCTCGGGTTCATGGCCGGACATGGTGGTCGGGGCCCGGTGATCGTTTAGATTAGGTTTACAGTAGGTTTTAGTACGGTTTGTGCGAAATATGTAATGAATTTCGTCCAGTTTATAGGAAAAGTTCTCAAAATGTAATGAATTTCATCCGGTCAATTTGAAATTTGCTTTGTTTGCACGAATTTCGTCCGGTTAGTTCATATAGTTGTCGAAAGGTATGCGGGCAGCATTGGATGGCATCCATCAGTGTCCTTGGACAGATGCCGGTGTAAATTTGAGGGCCAGCGCTAGAGATGCCCTAACTATCATGCTATAATCGCTAACAGTGCTCCATTATTTCGCAGGGAACAGTTATCCCTTGATCAAAATCAGATCCGCCGTGTTTCGCACTCCTCCCACGTAAGAGTGTAGACTCTTGCTTACATAAATGGAGCAAGTGGACGGCACTGTAGCACGTCATATCACTCAAACTAGCCCGCCTAACGCGCGGGAAAGCACCGCCCTCGTCATTTTGTTCTGGATTTCTATCAATCGATCGCACGAAAATGTTACGCTTTGCAAGTTCAAAAGGAAAAGGCGGCACACTTACAACTCGTACGCGTCGCGTTCACGTCGCACCCCCGACAGTCCGGCTCGCACGCCGCTCACCAGAGGGGACACGCGTTGTCTTGCATTTTCACTGACATGTGGGACTGCAATTGAATAAACCGTCGATAGCCAAAATCTAATCGCTCGGCGGGCGTCGGCTGAGAGGAGAGAGACGGGGGAGGGAGAAGAGATCGCCCGCCCGCCGTGCACGGACTCCAAGAAATATGTGGTGATAATGTGAGGTGGGCCATGCGGGAGTCCGCACCGCTTCCAAGCCCGCTTCTTACCACCCTGGCCCACCAGAACCCCTCCCCCACCCCACCACCTCCCCGCGCGCGCTCCCCCCTCAGAGGCCAGCTGCCCTGATACGTCTCCAACGTATCTACAATTTTTGATTGCTTCATGCTATATTATATTCTGTTTTGGATGATTAATGGGCTTTGTTATACACTTTTATATTATTTTTGGGACTAACCTATTAGTCGGAGGCCCAGCCCAAATTGCTGTTTTTTGCCTATTTCAGTGTTTCGCAGAAAAAGAATATCAAACGGAATCCAAATGGAATGAAACCTTCGGGAACGTGATTTTCGGAACAAATGTGATCCAGAGGACTTGGACCCTATGTCAAGAAAGCAACCAAGAGGGCACGAGGTAGGGGGCGCGCCTACCCCCTAGGCGCGCCCTCCACCCTCGTGGGGCCCATGTTGCTCTACCGACGTACTTCTTCCTCCTATATATACCTACGTACCCCCAAACCAACAGAGGCATCCACAAAAACCTAATCCCACCGCCGCAACCTTCTGTACCCGTGAGATCCCATCTTGGGGCCTTTTCCGGCGTCCTGCCGGAGGGAGCATTGATCACGGAGGGCTTCTACATCAACACCATAGCCTCTCCGATGATGTGTGAGTAGTTTACCTCAGACCTTCGGGTCCATAGTTATTAGCTAGATGGCTTCTTCTCTCTTTTTGGATCTCAATATAGAGTTCTCCACGATTCTCGTGGAGATCTATTCGATGTAATCTTCTTTTGCGGTGTGTTTATTGAGACCGATGAATTTTGGGTTTATGATCAAGTTTATCTATGAACAATATTTGAATCTCCTCTGAATTCTTTTATGTATGATTGGTTATCTTTGCAAGTCTCTTCGAATTATCAGTTCGGTTTGGCCTACTAGATTGATCTTTCTTGCAATGGGAGAAGTGCTTAGCTTTGGGTTCAATCTCACGGTGTCCTTTCCCAGTGACAGCAGGGGCAACAAGGCACGTATTGTATTGTTGCCATCGAGGATAACAAGATGGGGTTTATATCATACTGCATTAGTTTATCCCTCTACATCATGTCATCTTACTTAAAGCGTTACTCTGTTCTTTTGAACTTAATACTCTAGATGCATGCTGGATAGCGGTCGATGTGTGGAGTAATAGTAGTAGATGCAGGCAGGAGTCGGTCTACTTGTCGCGGACGTGATGCCTATATACATGATCATACCTAGATATTCTCATAACTATGCTCAATTCTATCAATTGCTCAACAGTAATTTGTTCACCCACCGTAATACTTATGCTCTTGAGAGAAGCCACTAGTGAAACCTATGGCCTCCGGGTCTATTTTCCATCATATTAATCTTCCAACACTTAGCTATTTTTATTGCCTTTTATTTTACTTTGCATCTTTATTATAAAAATACCAAAAATATTATCTTATCATATCTATCAGATCTCACTTCCGTAAGTGACCGTGAAGGGATTGACAACCCCTTTATTGCATTGGTTGCGAGGTTTTTATTTGTTTGTGTAGGTGCGAGGGACTTGGGCGTGGCCTCCTACTGGATTGATAACTTGGTTCTCAAAAACTGAGGGAAATACTTACGCTACTTTACTGCATCACCCTTTCCTCTTCAAGGGAAAACCAACGCAGTGCTCAAGAGGTAGCATGCCCGCATTCATAGCAAGTAGTACAAGTAAAATTCTGGGCTATAAAGGGCATGTACAATGGTTGATAAGATAGTCTTATCATAAGTCTTGCATGTAATTTAGAGATGACAAAAAACATGTGTACAATTGATCATCTCTTAGCCTTATCTTCAATAACTAGTTATTCCTAAAAACATGGTGAAACATATTGTGCTAAGAGATCATCTCTTGTCTTCTCGACAAGCCCGCTTATGTGGAGGAGAGAGAGTCATTGACAAAGTCAAGGAGTGGGATCTGCAGGAGCCCGTCTCTACACATGCTCCTAGGTATAAAAAAACTAATTCTAAAAAAAGAGGCATAAAAAACAATTGTGTCTAAAAAATAAAGGTAAAAACATTTGAGAGGAAATAGATAGAGAGAGAGAGAGAGAAAAAAATTTGTAACCTTATAGTCAACACTATGGTAGTATTACATGAGGAAGGAGGGAGTGGTGCACATGCCAAGTTCACTGGGCTGCCGTGTTTCACACTCCTCCGTCGTAACAGTGGAGACAATAGGTTTCATCAAAAATAAACAATGAATACTCGTTGCTCGTCCACTATATCGGAAAGAATACTTTCATTCGCCGACATGTGGGACGTCGACCATCCTGGTCCACCTGCCATGCACAAAATTATCCTGGTCCACCTGCCTTGCACAAAGTTAGTCAGACGAAGGAACCATCATGACTTTGTTGAATTTCGCTTCTTCATGAAAACTTACTCTACCCGCAGTACTGCTACCACACGCGGAGACTGGACGGCACTGTACCACGTCATATCACTAAAACCCACTAGGCCAAACTAGCCCGCCTAGGATTTGTACTCCCTCCGTTTCAAAGTTAGTAGTACAAAGTTGACTCATCTATTTCGGAACGGAGGGACGTCTCTGTACTGCTATTTTATGTTGTACGTCTCTATACTTTTGGTACGATTTTCCTACCCTATGAACCAAATGAGGCCTGAATGTATCCGTGTCGACTATTGTCTGATCGATCACTAAGCCTACAATTTTAGGAGCTTGGGCTATTGGCCGATCGACGACAGATCAGTATAAGCGTACCACGAGCTCATCAGCCCCAGCATTTCTCTTTGGTGAGTGTTTTGCAAGTACTATAGCTCGCACAGTAGCTAGCCTACTAACACCAAGAATCATCAAATAAGCCCTGCTGATATGATAAACAGTTCAAACTTACATCTAAGCATGCCATATATTACATCAAAAGCTGGTGAGGATACATCTGCTTCCATAACTCGGAGAGGGTTCGCATGATTCACTATCAAACAAAAGTAGCAAGTACCGCCCACACAAGACAGTGCACTAGCCCTAAGATGGTTTGATAACACGCATCGTTCTGGTAATTAAACACAGGGCAATGCAAACTACCCTGAAGGATTAGCGCGACCAACTATTTCTTGTCATCGATCTCTCGGGCAATGACCACAGCACGGACAGCGGCATGGGAATCGATCTCTGGGGCGATGTCCACAGGACTGATCACGACATCGGAATCGATCTCTGGGGCGATGTTCACAGGATGGACAGCGGCATCGGAATGGATCTCCGGGGCAATGCCAACAGGACGGACCGCGACATCAAAAACGATCTCTGGGGCGTTGTCCACAGGACGGGCCGCGACATCGGAATCATCAAGGACGTCCACCGGCACCTGCACAACCCTAACATATTAGCAAGCACATTGCAAATAATCAAAAACCACAACTTTCGGTAATAAGCCATTATTTTTTTACCTTGTGCAGCTCACCGGGGGATCCCATCCCTCAGGGGGCCATCTCCTTGTCCTCGATGGGGGGCCATCACCTTGCCAGGGGAATACTGCTTCTCAACGGCGACTATCTCCTCAAACTCGGCCTTGAGCCTCGCATAGGTGGCCATCAGATTTTCTGGGGTAGGCATGGTGGGGCCCTTGCTGTTCTTCCAACTTTCTTTGAGGAGTTCGTCCGCCAACGTCGTCAAGTCTTTGGCCAGTGCTTGTTTCTTGGAGTTCTTCGTCTCCATGGGTTGGCCCGCCAACATGGTCAACTCGTTGGTCGGTGCTCGCTTCCTAGAGATCACTGTCTCTAGTGGGTTGTCCGCCGGCAACTCTTTGCCTAGTGCTCCAGGATCCATCAATGAACTGACAAACAAAAAAGCAATCGAAAGGAAACCACAATCGCAATGAAAACGGGAAAAGAATAGGCTGTGAGAATCGGTCGGTGCTTCGCAAAAAGAAGATTCTTGGAATGAAAATATAGCAGCTTCACTAATTCGCCCACCTTTCCGTCATCGGTACAGAAGAAAAATGGCAGAAGTGAGTAGCCTGGAGTGAGGTTTTCTTCAAGAAAGGGGAGAAAGGGCTTCAACAAGCGTTCCAGTGAAATGATGGTTGCTTCGTCCAGTCCAACTTCGAGGCCACTTTACCACTGCTGGTAAAGGTGTGGGTTTTGTGATACGACGGGTCATGACGGCCACACCGGGGTGACCGGTGTGTTTCGACTGTAGCACCTCGCTATGATTTGGTGGACGGCATGCGGGCCCGGATGCTTTGATGCCCCGCATGTAGATAGAGCGGCTAGTCATATAGGAGTGGTCAATATTGTGCACCGCGACCAAGGCGGAGAGGAAAACGAGAGAACTACGTAATTAATGCATGAGTTTAATTAGGGTAGTTTTGTAAAGTACGAGATACATTCCTCCAATCGCAAAATGCCTTGGTTGATGAGATTTGAGCCCTATAAACCGGAAGGGAGATTTGAGATTTGAGATACTGCACGCGGTGTAGTCTAGTCACTTGTTGGAATCTCTAGAAAGACTTATACCGCATGATTCTTTGCTTCTTCTTACTACTACGTACTACTTCGCCGACATGTGGGACAGCCAGCAGCATCCGGGTCGACGTAATACATGTCATGCACCAGATTAGAGTGCGGAACGGAAGGGGGGCATCACCCCGGTCGTACCGCCTGGCCCTATTTGGATACTCTAACTCAGTTAAAGGTTAGAGTTAGATTCTAATCCTGAACTAACCCTGAAGTAACTCTAGCGAAAGAGGTGTTTGGATGACAGGGTTAGATGGAGCGTGGATACGGCGAGGTGCCTTCATGGGCGGTGCGAGAGGGAGAGGACGAGAAGCTTTGAGGAAGTGGGGAGGGATCTGCTGCGGGGAGAGCGAGAGAAAAATGTGTTTTTTAGTGTCCCGAGAAGAACTAACCCAAATAAGCACCTCTTGGGTGGGTTAGATTTTTTTGGGTTAGTTGAGTTCAAACTAACCCAAACTAACTCTAACATATGGATCCAAACATTAACCCAAACTAACCCTCCTGTTTGGATATTTTTGGGTTAGTTGAGTTCAAACTAACCCAAACTAACTCTAACACATGGATCCAAACAGTAACGCGCCGTCAAATCGCACAGCCCGACCTTTCCAGCAGTAAGTAAGTTGAATCCGCTACTCCCTCACCCTCCTCGCCTCTCTATCAAACCACCTACGCAAAAACTGCCGCGCGTACTGCCCGGGAAAAGCCCCGCCCTCAACTTTTAACTACACGAAAATAGTTCGAGCTTGTTCGTTCTATATAAATACTAGTACTGTATGTTTATTCACCCGTGGGGTTGTTCAATGAATGGAGGGTCGGGGAGCACAAGTGAACAATAATACTACTAGTAGTAGTAAGTAGGAGTCGTACAGGTAGTCACCTTAAATAGAGAGTTTCTTTTCTTTAATGCCACGTACACAAATTGAAACGCTTGTTGTGGAGAGAAAAAGATAATCACTCCACTATATATGTACGCAGGGGCCTGAGCGCTTGCTTTACTAGGGTTGCTCTCTTCATTCTCTCATCCTCTCCAGATATAAACAAGACAGCGGTAGCGACATTTTCTCTCTGCTCACCGCTGGTCACAGATCCGGCCGGATCCCTTCGGCTGGTGTGTGTAGAGGACTAGGTGCATCGTTCACGCGGCCATCGCCGGCGAGGGAGGAAACCCACAGCTGCCGGAGGGGCCCGATCCTCTGCCCGTGCCGTTCTCTCCGACACAGCGCCGGCTCGGGAGGTCCTCTGACCCTTCTTCCTCCCTGCCGTATTGTCCGCAGATCCGACCTGCCGCCGCCGACATCCCGACGACCCTCAGGTATAAGTTCTTCGAAAGCGGCCTTGCTCTACTGCCCCAGCTCCCCACGTGTCTGCATGTGCATCTTTTTCTACTCCCATCAGCTCTTCCAAAGCCACCTAAATTTTTAGTATTATTAGAGGTAAAGCTGCTTCATGCATTCGAATCTAGGGCTTTGTTCAAACAACGAAGAAAGGGGGGAAAGTTGTAGCATGAATCTAGGACTTGATTCAAAGAGGAAATAATATGGTGAAAGTAGTAGAGACCGGATACCCAACCGGTCTCTTGGTTGAAAAGGGAAATAATGGGAAACCGCAGTACAAACTGGATAAGGAACAGATCTATTATTGGTTGAAAAAGGGATAGAAAGTGGCGGCTGGTGGACAAGTCAACAGAGTATGTCCAGGATTAGATTTGTTGCCCTCACATAGTAAAAGGTCTCCAGGATTAGAATTGCTGCCCTCACATAGTAAAAGGTGTCAGGATTAGATTTGCTGCACTCACATAGTAAATGGTCTCCAGGATTAGATTTGTTGCCCTCACATAGTAAAAGGTCTCCAGGATTAGGTTTGCTGCCCTCACATATTACAAGGTCTCCAGGATTAGGTTTGCTGCCCTCACATAGTAAAAGGTCTCCAGGATTAGATTTGCTGCCCTCACATATTACAAGGTCTCCAGGATTAGGTTTGCTGCCCTCACATAGTAAAAGGTCTCCAGGATTAGATTTGCTGCCCTCACATAGCATGAACGAACTCGGCATCACCACTTTATGCCTCCTTGTAGGTACATTGTGTTGATGCGTCCACTTTCGCATGTCCTTATACCAACCTTTTGTTGTTGTTAATGTAAGGGCGCATGTAAAATGAAGCGATCACACTGTTACCTTAGGGACATGTCTAACCAGTGTTATTGTTAATCTAATGCCTCCAGTGATAAGATGCAATTAAACTGTGTTACAAATGGCACTCATGCTGTTTCCCCCAGTATGATAAGTAAGTTGCTCCTTTACGCTGCTGAGTGTCCTGGTGTCCCCATGGTCCCATGCCCTTAAACCAACTCTTTAGCTGCTGTTGATTTATTGTATCTGGTAAACAAGCAATGCCACCATTAAAGTAATCCCATATTTGAGGAATCTCATTGTTGATCGTAATGCTTCTGGTAACATGAAGCATTGCTGACGTTTTAAATTTCTACTGTCCTTGCGTGATTGCCATGAACATAATTAAGATGTTCTTTTCATTTCGTATATGTTTCGTATATTCTTATTGACCAGCAACTGTTTACTTTCTATCTTTTTGTGCAGATAGGGATATCCATTTCACCTTGTTGCTATTGTGACCTTTTGGTGAACTGCACAAAACACTTTTTTTTTGGAATGAGTGTCTTGTGCAGTTCAACTAAAATGTCACGTGGGCAACATCTCTCAATTTTGGTGGAACTGCACAAAATGGTGATTGGAGTTTCCAAAATCTCTGTCAAGTTCTGCTGGTAATCTCGTGCAACATTTTATTAGCCTTTGCAAGATGAGTCGTCACTGTCACCACAATGGCACTTTATTTTAGTGGAACTGCACAAAAGGATAAGAGAATTATAGTTGCACCTTACATGAGCTGGACAGCCAACCTTAATGTTCCTAGATTTTAGTGCAACTACTAAAGAAGAACCTGCTAGTTCACGAGAGCAAGTACTTCTTGCTAGCTGAATGATGCAATCTTTGCTTCATTTCAGGTGAACTACAGAAAAAGGCACATGAATTGAATCATGGAACTCCAGGCAGGCCTCATCCGAGTGGAGCTGCAGGTTGAGTTCAAGGAGGCTACTATTAAAGTGAAATCATGCTCTTCTTGTTTGTGTTGTGCAAACAGGAATACTCAACTACAGATGTTGTGACGGTCAAGAGCATTCGCCAAGTTCTTCGATTGTATGACATGGCTAGCCAAGATGGATTTAATCCCGATATTCACTTTATCAAAAGGCTCTAATGGGTTGGTTCTGAATCTTGCAAGCTGGGCATCAATGAGATGTGTAGGCATCTTTGTTGTACTTATTATTTGAATCTTATTTGTTGGTTCTGAATCTTGCAAGCTGGGAATCAATGAGATGTGTAGGCATCTTTGTTGTACTTATTATTTGGATCTTATTTGTTAGTTCTGAATCTTGCGAGCTGGGAATCAATGAGATGTGTAGGCATCTTTGTTGTACTTATTATTTGGATCTTATTTGTTGGTTCTGAATCTCGCAAGCTGGGAAACACGGCATGATGATGAAGAGGACAACAACCATAACAAACAGTTCAAACTTGGTAGTATTATCTTTGTGAAAGTGCGACAAATGTGCTGATCGTGTGCGTCCTGAGAATAATAATTCTAATTGTTGTGCATGTTGATCTTGTGGCACTGATAGAACGAGCCAATGCATTGCTTGTTTTAAGTATAAATTTCTATTAAAGCTAATTAAATTTAAGTAAAGTGACCACTAACTCCTGTTATTACAGTACCAATACAGACCCGCTCGTGAACCGACGTGTGGCCGGAGTAGGTTTCTTAATGGAGGCGTTTGAATGCGCTGAGGGTGCATCTTCTGCCGGGCATGCAACGGACGAGGGAGGGGTAGTAACTATTGTCGCCTGTACACACTCAGTTTACTGTTGAATCCAGTTCCCCAAGAGCTGAAAAACAAACTGCTGCCACCGCCTACACACTCGTTCACTTGAAGAGACTCCAATGGCGATCCGAGGGGTGAGCCTGCTGGATATGGACTTCAGCAAGGAGTTCCCCTTTGAGTTCGTCGTTCAGTCCTATGGCTGCACCAAGTTGAATGTGATGTACACCAACGATTCGGACTCGGTGAAGCTCTGCCTCGCCGAGTTCAAGCAGTACCTACAGGATGAGAAAGCACAAGGTTGCAGGACTAGACCTTGTGCCCATCCATTCATCTCCTGACAGGGACCAGCGGATCGCCGTCGCCCAGGTATGTGTGTGGGACGAGGTTCTCATCTACCACTTCTGTAGGGCCATCAGAGGTTCTGGAGCATTCGCCCGTTTCATCGGTAGCGCCGACTGCACCTTCGCTACGGTGGAGAGAAGGAAGAACGCGATGATTCGGCCATCTAGTGCAACAAGCTTGTCGACATCCAGAAGCAATACAAGATCATCAGCAACGGGCAGGAGAAGGACTCCATGGTTGACCTCGCCGAGACCATCATCGACCCCTGATACGCCAACATGAAAGAAGACAACGATACCAAGGACCTGAACACGTGGGAGGTACCTCTGAATCTAGCCTACATAACCTATGCGGCCAAGGACGCATACACATGCTACGACATGTACATGCAGATCTTGGACATGAGGGTGTGTCTGCTTCCCGTAACCGACGAGTACACGGACAACCGCAACGTCATGATCAAGCGTGCCAGGAAGGTCTAGCTGTTGTACTTTGTCTGTTTATAAGCACCTTTATCATCTGAGTGTTTCATGCATTAGCCTATGTGTCGTAATTATCTGTTTTGTCCGAAATATTTCTTTTAAGAACCCATTAACCTGTTTGCTTTTTTTAGTGGCTATTTGCTTATGTATGTAACTAGTTCACTTGTCCGTTAAAAAAACTAGTTCACTCGGCTGCCGTGCTTTGAATCTCCTTCCTCCCAACATATTCCCCTCCTCAGGTGGACCCAGCAGGTCTCATACACAGACATATGGGATCAACCACCTATCCATTTGTATTTCTTTATTTTGTTCAATCTTTCGTCCTCTTCCTATACAGCGGCTGGCCATCATAGCCTATGGCATTGGCCAGGCCATCCCTCTACTACCACACATTGTCCGGCGGCGGCAGCTCCACCGGCCCACCCTACACCCGAACAAGTCAACCCTCGTACTCCCCTCCGCCTGCGTCTTCCCCCGCTCCGGTTCGTTCGGTCCGAGGTCTCAACGTCGTCCTCCGCCTTGGTGCTCTAGTCGCGGCGCCGCCGTCTGTCGTTCCCAACATGGTCAGCAAAACAAGAGGAATCGGGAGACAACTGTTCGTCGAGAGGCTGACAGTCCCGGGCCCACCAGGTCCATGGCCTAGGTTTTGTTGTTTAACATGGGCAGCCCATGACATGTTTCAACATCTTTTGGATCCAGCAGGTATCAAGTGGCCTCTGGGCCTCCCAACCTAGATTGTCTATAACATCAGCAGCCCAAGTTATGTTTATTTTTTCAAGACGACGCACAGCTCAGTTCTATTTTTCTATAAGAATGCAAAACTGAACCAATTTTCTATAAGAATGCAAAACTGAACCTATATTTATATCTTATTTTATTTTATATATATATATATATATATTAGAAACAACATAAGTTTCCGTTAAACCTGTCGTTCGTCCAACCATTTTATAGACCTTCCCACTTCCTTTATTTATCATTTTCATTAATCCTATATCTGAATTTTCTCCCATTTTCTTTTTCGATGTAAACTGAGTTTTCTCCCAGTACTTTTCCCTAGAACCAACTCAACTGTCCCACGTCTAGCCTAAAAAATAATAATACCCCACGTACTATTAACTCATCAAATTTAAATGATATTTTATTTCGTAAGTTGAAAGTTCTTACAAAATAATAATAATTATTATTTATATATAACTTGGCAAGTTAACTCCTAGTGATTGCGTACATAAGCTTGCAAAGATTTTACTGACCAATGCAGTAATAGACGTGCAATCATGTGTTTATGTTTTTATAACATTTCTCCGTCTAGCCCAACATGATATTTTCACCCAGCCCAGCAAGTCCGCGGATTTCGAGAAAAATGCAAATGGGCTTTAAATTCTACCATATATATAAACGGGCTGCATAGATGCTACATCATTGTATCACCCAGCCCACCAAATGGACTAAAAAACAAATGGACTGGCTGACATGTGGGCCAGTAGGTCAAAGCCTAAGAAGGCGTTGGATTTACATCCAACGGCCGGCATTCTTCTTCAATCTCTCGTCTTCTTCCCCCAGCGCTGTCGGGACCGCCTGCTCCAGCCTCCGGCGTCTAGCGGCGTTGTTTTGCGCTCCTCAGCAAAACGCTACCCCGCCGACGGCCAGGCCATCCCTCCACTCCACACCTCCTGTTATTCTCTGCCGAGTGTAGGCCCACCCCGCACCCGAACCAGTCAAGTTTCCCACTCCTCTCCGTCTGCGACTCCACTGCTGCGTCTTCCCCATCTCCGGGTCGTTCCAGTCTGGGGCCTCGCCGTTGTCCACCGCCTCGGTGCGCTCGGCGCGGCGTGGTCAACATACGAGAGTCATCGGAAGAGGACTGTACGTGGAGAGCCTGATGGCTGGGACCCATGAGGTCCATGGTCGCACGCAAGGAAAGTTCCTCCTTATTACGCACTGTACGTGGGAAGGGTTTCTGTATTTTGCGAAAAAAACGTTCCCCCCGTTGACAGGTCGGACCCACCAGCTATATCTTCGCACGCAAGGAAGTGCCTCCTTATTATGCACAAAAAAATGAATACCCCCTGCTAGCTGGGACCCACCATAGTGGGTGGCTGACTTGTGGGCCTACTAAGTTGACGGGGACGGAGGGCTTTGTCAACTTAGTAAATATGAACGATTCTAGCTCCAGTGACCGTACGATGTCCATCCAACGACCATAGTGCTTCTTCAACCTCTGGTCTTCTTGCTCCAGCTGCCCAAAGCAGCGCCGGTCGTGCCGCGTGCTCCTGCCT
This sequence comes from Aegilops tauschii subsp. strangulata, assembly GCF_002575655.3. Classification (NCBI taxonomy): domain Eukaryota; kingdom Viridiplantae; phylum Streptophyta; class Magnoliopsida; order Poales; family Poaceae; genus Aegilops; species Aegilops tauschii. Next base: position 452,896,376 of record NC_053040.3, read on the forward strand.
CCCGTGGCCGGCTGTGATGCCGCGGAGGCCTCACCGCCCCCTACTACTCCCACCGCTGGCCAGGGCATCCCTCTACTCACCCACACCCCTTGTTATTCTGCGGCGACGGCAGCCTCACGCCGCAGCCGAACCAGTGAACCCTCGTACTCCTCTCCGCGTGGGCATCCACTGCCGCGTCTTCCCCAGCTCCGCGTCGTCCCCTTCCTAGGCCTCGCCGTCGTCCAACGCCCTGGTGCTCTCGGCACGGCGTGGTCAATGTGGTCAACGACCGACTTCCATCGGAAGAGTACTGTACGTGGAGAGGCTAACAGCTGGGTCCACGGCCGCAGCTAGGTCCACGGCCACAGCCCAGTTTTTTGTGATTTGCCAAGTAAGTCGCTTTGTCAGGCCTGTTGGGCTGCAAATCTTTCAAGACGAGGAGAGCTTCATTCGGCTGGCCGAGAAAATGGCCTATCAGTAATGAGAAATGGGTTGTACATTTTTAAAACACATCAAACCGGCAATTAGTTTCAAATTTTGTTTTTTCATTTTGAGATTTTAAATTGCATTGATTTTTATGCGTGGACAATTTGTTGGATTTTATATTGATATACATTTATTTTTAAAATCAGTTTGAATGTGACTCGAAATTTCGGGATTAAAAATAGTTCGGACCGCACCGAAATATGCAAAATTTTGTATATTTTTAAACCGTGGCCACAATATGGGCTGTAATGCTAACAAAAAGAATATGGGATCCAAAAAAAACCTTAAGAATTAGCAAATGGGCTGTAAATTATTAGAAATAATGGCAGATGGGCTATATGCTATTTTCCACAGATTTGAGGCTTTCCTAAAAAAAGGTTGACGCACAAGCAGTGACTGTTGGATTTCCATCCAATGGCCGTCGTGCTTCTTCAATCTCTCCTCTTCCTGCTCCAGCCGCTCAAAAAAGCGCCGGCGGGACTACCTGCTCCCTCCTCCCCGCGGCCGGCTGTGCTGCCGCGCAGGCCTCACCGCCCCATCGTACTCCCATCGCTGGCCTAGCCATCCCTCTACTCACCCACACCTGCTGTTATTCTCCGGCGATGGCAGACGAACCAGTAAACCCTCGTACAGTCGTACTCCCCTCCACGTGGGAAACAACTGCCGAGTCTTCCCTGCCTCCGTGTCGTTCCCTTCCTAGGCCTCGCCGTCGTCCACCGCCCTGGTGCTCTCGGCGCGGCCTAGTCAACGTGGTCAACGACCGACATGCATCTGAAGTGGACTGTATGTGGAGAGGCTGACAGCTGGGTCCACGGCCGCACACAAGGAAATGCCTCCTTATTACGCGCAAAATAATGATTCCTTCACCTGACATCCGGGACCCACCGAAATGGCCTCTGTATTTCGCGAAAAAAAACGTTACCGCCGCTGACAGCTTTGACCCACCAGCTATATTTTCGCACGCAAGGAAGTGCCTCCTTATTACGCACAAAAAATGAATACTCCCCCTGCTAGCTGGGACCTAGTATAGTGGCAGGCTGACTTGTGGGCCTACTAAGTTGACGGGGACGGAGGGTTTTGTCAACTTAGTCAATATGCACGATTCTAGCTCCAGTGACCGTACGATGTCCATCCAACGGCTGTAGTGCTTCTTCAACCTCTGGTCTTCTTGCTCCAGCCGCCCAAACCAGCGCCGGTCGTGCCTCGTGCTCCTGCCTCCCGTGGCCGGCTGCGATGCGGCGGAGGCCTCACCGCCCCCTACTACTCCCACCGCTGGCTAGGCCATTGATACGTCTCCAACGTATCTATAATTTTTGATTGCTTCATGCTATATTATATTCTGTTTTGGATGATTAATGGGCTTTGTTATACACTTTTATATTATTTTTGGGACTAACCTATTAACCGGAGGCCCAGCCCAAATTGCTGTTTTTTTGCCTATTTCAGAGTTTTGCAGAAAAAGAATATCAAACGGAGTCCAAACGGAATGAAACCTTCGAGAACGTGATTTTCGGAACAAACGTGATCCAGAGGACTTGGACCCTACGTCAAGACATCAACCAGGAGGGCACGAGGTAGGGGGGCGTGCCTACCCCCCCTGGGCGCGCCCTCCACCCTCGTGGGGCCCACGTTGCTCCACCGACGTACTTCTTCCTCCTATATATACCTACGTACCCCCAAACCAACAGAAGCATCCACGAAAACCTAATTCCACCGCCGCAACCTTCTGTACCCGTGAGATCCCATCTTGGGGCCTTTTCCGGCGTCCTGCCGGAGGGAGCATTGATCACGGAGGGCTTCTACATCAACACCATAGCCTCTCCGATGATGTGTGAGTAGTTTACCTCAGACCTTCGGGTCCATAGTTATTAGCTAGATGGCTTCTTCTCTCCTTTTGGATCTCAATACAGAGTTCTCCACGATTCTCGTGGAGATCTATTCGATGTAATCTTCTTTTGCAGTGTGTTTATTGAGACCGATGAATTTTGGGTTTGTGATCAAGTTTATCTATGAACAATATTTGAATCTCCTCTGAATTCTTTTATGTATGATTGGTTATCTTTGCAAGTCTCTTCGAATTATCAGTTTGGTTTGGCCTACTAGATTGATCTTTCTTGCAATGGGAGAAGTGCTTAGCTTTGGGTTCAATCTTATGGTGTCCTTTCCCAGTGACAGCAGGGGCAGCAAGGCACGTATTGTATTGTTGCCATCGAGGATAACAAGATGGGGTTTATATCATATTGCATTAGTTTATCCCTCTACATCATGTCATCTTACTTAAAGCGTTACTCTGTTCTTTTGAACTTAATACTCTAGATGCATGCTGGATAGCGGTCGATGTGTGGAGTAATAGTAGTAGATGCAGGCAGGAGTCGGTCTACTTGTCGCGGACGTGATGCCTATATACATGATCATACCTAGATATTCTCATAACTATGCTCAATTCTATCAATTGCTCAACAGTAATTTGTTCACCCACCATAATACTTATGCTCTTGAGAGAAGCCACTAGTGAAACCTATGGCCCCCGGGTCTATTTTCCATCATATTAATCTCTCTACAACAAGTTATTTCTGGCACCGTTTATTTTGCAATCTTTACTTTTAATCTCTATCATAAAAATACCAAAAATATTATCTTATCATATCTATCAGATCTCACTTTCGTAAGTGACCGTGAAGGGATTGACAACCCCTTTATTGTGTTGGTTGCGAGGTTTTTATTTGTTTGTGTAGATGCGAGGGACTTGAGGGTGGTCTCCTACTGGATTGATACCTTGGTTCTCAAAAATTGAGGGAAATACTTAGCCTACTTTACTTGTGACGCCCCCGATTTGACCGTACACTAATCATGCACGCAAATGTGTACGACCAAGATCAGGGACTCACGGGAAGATATCACAACACAACTCTAAAACATAAATAAGTCATACAAGCATCATAATACAAGCCAGGGGCCTCGAGGGCTCGAATACAAGTGCTCGATCACAGACGAGTCAGCGGAAGCAACAATATCTGAGTACAGACATAAGTTAAACAAGTTTGCCTTAAGAAGGCTAGCACAAAAGTAGCAACGATCGAAGAGGCAAGGCCTCCTGCCTGGGACCTCCTAACTACTCCTGGTCGTCGTCAGCGGCCTGCACGTAGTAGTAGGCACCTCCAGTGTCGTAGGTGTCGTCGTCGACGGTGGCGTCTGGCTCCTGGACTCCAGCATCTGGTTGTGACAACCAGATAGAAAAGAAAAAGGGGGAAAAGAGGGAGAGAAGCAACCGTGAGTACTCATCCAAAGTACTCGCAAGCAAGGAGCTATACTACATATGCATGGGTATATGTGTAAAGGGGCATATCAGTGGACTGAACTGCAGAATGCCAGAATAAAAGGGGGATAGCTAGTCCTGTCGAAGACTACGCTTCTGGTCATCTCCATCTTGCAGCATGTAGAAGAGAGTAGATTGAAGTCCTCCAAGTAGCATCGCATAGCATAATCCTACCCGGCGATCCCCTCCTCGTCGCCCTGTTAGAGAGCGATCACCGGGTTGTATCTGGTACTTGGAAGGGGTGTATTTTATTCAGTATCCAGTTCTAGTTGTCATAAGGTCAAGGTACAACTCCGGGTCGTCCTTTTACCGAGGGACACGGCTATTCGAATAGATAAACTTCCCTGCAGGGGTGCACCACATAACCCAACACGCTCGATCCCATTTGGCCGGACACACTTTCCTGGGTCATGCCTGGCCTCGTAAGATCAACGCGTCGCAGCCCCACCTAAGCACAACAGAGCGGTCAGCACGCCGGTCTAACCCGATGCGCGCAGGGGTCTGGGCCCATCGCCCTATGCACACCTGCACGTTGCGTACGCGGCCGGAAGCAGACCTTGCCTAGTGGCGTTCCAGTCCAATCCGGCGCGCGCCACTCAGTCGCTGACGTCAAGAAGGCTTCGGCTGATACCACGACGCCGGGATACCCATAACTACTCCCGCGTAGATGGTTAGTGCGTATAGACCAAATGGCCAGACTCAGATCAAATACCAAGATCTCGTTAAGCGTGTTAAGTATCCGCGAACGCCGACCAGGGCCAGGCCCACCTCTCACCTAGGCGGTCTCAACCTGCCCTGTCGCTCCGCCACAAAGATCCACTTGCGGGTACTCCTACGAGCCGACCCGACTTTAGTCATCACATGTGTCATGTATAAAGTATATAAGTATATACCCGTGATCACCGCCCAGGTGATCACGGCCCGATAGTATAGCACAGCAGACGGACAAGAATGTAGGGCCACTGATGGAAATCTAGCATCCTATACTAAGCATGTAGGATTGCAGGTAAAGGTAACAACAGTAGTAGCAAGGATAGGCTATGCATCAGGATAGGATATCGAAAAGCAGTAACATGCTACACTACTCTAATGCAAGCAGTATAGAGAAGAATAGGCGATATCTGGTGATCAAGGGGGGGGCTTGCCTGGTTGCTCTGGCAAGTAGGAGGGGTCGTCGACTCCGTAGTCGAACTGGGCAGCAGCAGGGGCGGTCTCGTAGTCTACCGGAGAGAAGAGGGGGAAGAAACAGTAAATACAATGCAAACATAAGCATGACGATGCGTGACATGACAATGAGCGGTGCTAGGTGTGCCCTAACGCGACAGTAGGTGGTACCGGCGAAGGGGGGGGGGACATCCGGGAGGTATTCCCAATGTTTCGCGTTTTCGGACAGACGGACCGGAGGGGGAAAGTTGCTAGTTCGATAGGTTAGGGGGTTGTGGTGGACGAACGGACTGCGTATGCGGATTCGTCTCGTCGTTCTGAGCAACTTTCATATAGAAAACATTTTCATCCGAGTTACGGTTTAAAAGATATGAATTTTCAAAGTTTATTTGAATTTCTGGAATTATTTAAATTAAGCAAAAATAAATTATGACGTCAGTATGAGGCAATGCTGACGTCAGCAGGTCAACAGGTCGGCTGACCAGTCAAACCAGACAGGTGGGTCCAGTGGGACCCACATGTCAGCCTCTGTTAGTCTAATATTAATTTAAACTAAACTAACAATCTAATTAGAGGGGTGGGCCCCATATGTCAGTGAGTGATTAGTTAATCTAATTATTTTTATTTATAAAACATTTTTCTTTTTCTCTTTTTTTTTTGCGGCGGGGCCTGCATGTCAGTGGCTGAGCCTGCCCAGTCAGCACGTTGACTGGGTTGACCCAGTCAACGGGGCCCACGGGCAGTGGCACTGGGGGGGCCCCAGGCCAGCCACGTCGGCGGCCGGCGCCGGAGCAACTCCGACGAGCCAAACGCGGCGGCGCGGCTTGGGAGGGGCGCGGGTTTCGCGCACAGGGGGTCTGGGGGGTCGTGGCTGGGCGCGTTCGACGCGGCTCGGCACCGCGCGTCCAACGGTGGTGGCCGGAGCGGCTGGAACGGGCGGGGGCGAGCGCTACGAGCTCGCCGGCGGCGAGGTACTTCGGGCTGGGGCGGGTGCGGCGTTAGGGCGCGCGAGCGGCCGAACTAGCTAGCTAGGCGGGTGCTACACGGTGCGGTCGAGCTAACGGGCATACGCCCATGACCAAATGGTCACCGGAGACCCGCCGGCGACGAGCTCCGCGGCGCGGCGTTCGGGCGCGCGTGGGGAAGCCGCTAGGGGGCGCGCAAGAGAGAAAGGACATGGGAGGAGGGGGAGAGGCTCACGGCGAGGCTGTAGGGGGACGGCAGCGTGCTCGGGGAGGCTCGAGGCGGCGAAACGGGGCGGCGATCGACGGCGGCCGTGCGGGGAAGACGAGCTCGGGGAGGCCGTTGCAGTGGCTCGGAGCTCCAACGGAGAGGTGGAGGTGGTGTAGTCGAGGGCGGCGACGGCGTACGACACGGCGAAGTGGCGATTGGGGCACGGTGGCCGCGGGAACGACGGTGAGCACGCTCGGGCAGTGGGGATCGAAGCGGAGAGGGAGGTGGATCTGACGGGGGAGGCGTAGAGGCCGAGAGGGAGAGCGGGGGGGTGAGTGGGAGAGGGGCCCGAGGAGGCGGGGGGCTGGCGTCCTTATCCTCCCCGTCGCCGGCGAGGGGGTGCGGCGGGGACGGCCCGTGTTCCGACCCCGGTCGGGGGAACAGGGAAGGGGGCGAGGGGGAGTGGGAGATGGGCTAGGCCGGCTGGGCCGGGGGTCGGCCCAGTTGGGCCAGGGGTCCAGTGGGGGGGAGGGCCTTCTCTCTTTTTTTTCTTTTTCTTTGTCTGTTCTGTTTTCTGTTTTCTTTTATTTGTTTATTTTCTTTTCTGTTTTATTTCATTTAAAAGTATTTAGGCATTTTATAAAAATGTGTTTTCTCCACAATAATTATCAGTGCAATTTCTGGCAGGGCCCGAACATTTTTGTTTAAATTTTTGAAAACTTTTATTTTCCACTTTTAAATTTAATTGAAGTTTGAATTAGGAGTTTGAAAAGGAATGTGATTCAAATGTGATCAAGCCCTGTTTAGCAACATGATTAGCTTAATCACAGGGAGTTACTGTAGCATGATTCTCGGGGTGTTACATTACTGCATCACCCTTTCCTCTTCAAGGGAAAACCAACGGAGTCCTCAAGAGGTAGCAAGAAGGATTTCTGGCGCCGTTGCCGGGGAGTCTACGCAAAAGTCAAAATACCAAGTACCCATCACAAACTCTTATCTCCCGCATTACATTATTTGCCATTTGCCTCTCGTTTTCCTCTCCCCCACTTCACCCTTGCCGTTTTATTCGCCCTCTCTTTTCCGTTCGCCTCTTTTTCGCTTGCTTCTTGTTTGCTCGTGTCTTGGATTGCTTGCTCGTCACGATGGCTCAAGATAATACTAAATTGTGTGACTTTACCAATACCAACAACAATGATTTTCTTAGCACTCCGATTGCTCCTCTTACCGATACTGAATCTTGTGAAATTAATGCTGCTTTGTTGAATCTTGTCATGAATGATCAATTCGCCGGCCTTCCTAGTGAAGATGCCGCTACCCATCTAAATAGCTTCGTTGATTTGTGTGATATGCAAAAGAAGAAAGATGTGGACAATGATATTGTTAAATTGAAGCTATTTCCTTTTTCGCTTAGAGATCGTGCTAAAGCTTGGTTTTCGTCTTTGCCTAAAAATAGTATTGATTCTTGGAATAAGTGCAAAGATGCTTTTATCTCTAAGTATTTTTTCTTCCCGCTAAGATCATCTCTCTTAGAAACGATATCATGAATTTTAAGCAACTTGATCATGAACATGTTGCACAAGCTTGGGAGAGGATGAAACTAATGATACGTAATTGCCCTACACATGGTTTAAATCTTTGGATGATTATACAATTTTTTTATGCCGGATTGAATTTTGCTTCTACAAATCTTTTAGATTTGGCTGCGGGAGGTACTTTTATGGAAATCACTTTAGGAGAAGCTACTAAACTCCTAGATAATATTATGGTTAATTATTCTTAATGGCACACTGAAAGATCTACTAATAAAAAGGTGCATGCGATGGAAGAAATTAATGTTTTGAGTGGAAAGATGGATGGGCTTATGAAACTATTTGCTACTAAAAGTGTTTCTTCTGATCCTAATGATATGCCTTTGTCTACTTTTATTGAGAATAATAATGAACCTATGGATGTGAATTTTGTTGGTAGGAATAATTTTGGTAACAATGCGTATAGAGGATACTTTAATCCTAGGTCGTATCCTGGTAATTCCTCTAATAATTATGGTAATTCCTACAACAATTCTTATGGAAATTTTAATAAGATGCCCTCTGAATTTGAGACTAGTGTTAAAGAATTTATGAATTCGCAAAAGAATTTCAATGCTTTGCTTGAAGAAAAATTGCTTAAAGTTGATGAATTGACTAGGAACATTGATAGAATTCTCTTGATGTTGATTCTTTGAAACTTAGATCTATTCCACCTAAGCATGATATCAATGAGTCTCTCAAAGCCATGAGAATTTCCATTGATGAGTGCAAAGAAAGAACCACTAGGATGCGTGCTAAGAAAGATTGCTTTGTGAAAGCGTGTTCTTCTAGTTTCTATGAAAATAAAGATAAAGATCTAAAAGTTATTGATGTATCCCCTATTAAATCTTTGTTTTCTAATATGAATATTGATAATGATGGAACTGAATATGAGCCACCTTTACCTAGAAGGCGTTCCAAAAATTCAGAGTTGTTAGATCTTGATGCAAAAATTGGTAAAAGTAAGAATGAAGAGATCAAAACTCTAGATATTAATGAACCCACTATTTTGGATTTCAAGGAATTTAATTATGATAATTGCTCTTTGATAGACTGTATTTCCTTGTTGCAATCCGTGCTGAATTTTCCTCATGCTTATAGTCAAAATAAAGCTTTTACTAAACATATCGTTGATGCTTTGATGCAACCTTATGAAGAAAAACTTGAGTTGGAAGTTTCTATTCCTAGAAAACTTTATGATGAGTGGGAACTTACTATTAAAATTAAAATTAAAGGTCATGAATGCTATGCTTTGTGTGATTTGGGTGCTAGTGTTTCCACGATTCCAAAAACTTTATGTGATTTGCTAGGTTTCCGTTATTTTGATGATTGTTCTTTAAACTTGCACCTTGCGGATTCCACTATTAAGAAACCTATGGGAAAAATTAATGATGTTCTTATTGTTGCAAATAGGAACTATATGCCCGTAGATTTTATTGTTCTTGACATAGATTGCAATCCTTCATGTCCTATTATTCTTGGTAGACCTTTCCTTAGAACGATTGGTGCAATTATTGATATGAAGGACGGGAATATTAGATTCCAATTTCCGTTAAAGAAAGGCATGTAACACTTTCCTAGAAAGAAAATAAAATTACCTTATGAATCTATTATGAGAGCCACTTATGGATTGCCTACCAAAGATGGCAATACCTAGATCTATCCTTGCTTTATGCCTAGCTAGGGGCGTTAAACGATAGCGCTTGTTGGGAGGCAACCCAATTTTATTTTTAGTTTTTTGCTTTTTGCTTCTGTTTAGGAATAAATCTTTGATCTAGCCTCTGGTTAGATTTGTTTTTATGTTTTAATTAGTGTTTGTGCCAAGTTAAACCTATAGGATCTTCTTGGATGATAGTTATTTGATCTTGCTGAAAATTCCAGAAACTTTCTGTTCACGAAAACAATTGTTAAAAATCACCAGAACGTGATAAAATATTGATTCCAATTGCTGCTGATCAATAAACAAATTGTCTAGGTTGTCCTATTTTGGCTGAATTTTTTGAGTTCCAGAAGTTTGCGTAGACTATTCTGTTTTTTGACAGATTCTGTTTTTCGTGTGTTGTTTGCTTATTTTGATGAATCTATGGCTAGTAAAATAGTTTATAAACCATAGAGAAGTTGGAATACAGTAGGTTTAACACCAATATAAATAAAGATGAGTTCATTACAGTACCTTGAAGTGGTCTTTTTTTTTCTTTCGCTAACGGAGCTCACGAGATTTTCTGTTAAGTTTTGTGTTGTGAAGTTTTCAAGTTTTGGGTAAAAGATTTGATGGATTATGGAACAAGGAGTGGCAAGAGCCTAAGCTTGGGGATGCCCATGGCACCCCAAGATAATCTAAGGACACCAAAAAACCAAAGCTTGGGGATGCCCCGGAAGGCATCCCCTCTTTCGTCTACTTCCATCGGTAACTTTACTTGGAGCTATATTTTTATTCACCACATGATATGTGTTTTGCTTGGAGCGTCTTGTATGATTTGAGTCTTTGTTTTTTAGTTTACCACAATCATCTTTTCTGTACACACCTTTTGAGAGAGACACACATGATTCGGAATTTATTAGAATACTCTATGTGCTTCACTTATTCCTTTTGAGCTATATAGTTTTTGCTCGAGTGCTTCACTTATATCTTTTAGAGCACGGTGGTGGTTTTGTTTTATAGAAACTATTATTCTCTCATGCTTCACTTATATTATTTTGAGATTCTTAAACAGCATGGTAATTTGCTTAAATTGGGAAATTAATCCTAATATGCTAGGTATTCAAGACTAGTAAAAACTTTCTTATGAGTGTGCTGAATACTAAGAGAAGTTTGATGATTGATGATTGTTTTGAGATATGGAGGTAGTAATATTAAAGTTGTGCTAGTTGATTAGTTGTGAAATTGAGAAATACTTGTGTTGAAGTTTGCAAGTCCCGTAGCATGCACGTATGGTAAACGTTATGTAACAAATTTGAAACATGAGGTGTTCTTTGATTGTCTTTCTTATGAGTGGCGGTCGGGGACGAGCGATGGTCTTTTCCTACCAATCTATCCCCCTAGGAGCATGCGCGTAGTGCTTGGTTTTTTATGACTTGTACATTTTTGCAATAAGTATGTGAGTTCTTTATGACTAATGTTGAGTCCATGGATTATACGCACTCTTACCCTTCCATCATTGCTAGCCTCTTCGGTACCGTGCATTGCCCTTTCTCACATTGAGAGTTGGTGCAAACTTCGCCGGTGCATCCAAACCCCGTGATATGATACACTCTTTCACATATAAACCTCCTTATATCTTCCTAAAAACAGCCACCATACCTACCTATTATGGCATTTCCATAGCCATTCCGAGATATATTGCCATGCAACTTCCCACCGTTCCGTTTATCATGACACATTCATCATTGTCATATTGCTTTGCATGATCATGTAGTTGACATCATATTTGTGGCAAAGCCACCGTTTATAATTTTTCATACATGTCACTCTTGATTCATTGTTATCCCGGTATACCGCCGGAGGCATTCATATAGAGTCATACTTTGTTCTAGTATCGAGTTGTAATCATTGAGTTGTAAATAAATAGAAGTGTGATGATCATCATTCATAGAGCATTGTCCCAAAAAAAGAGAAAGGCCAAAAAAAAGAAGGCCCAAAAAAAAGAAAATAAAAAGGGACAATGCCACTATCCTTTTTTTCGCACTTGTGCTTCAAAGTAGCACCATGATTTTCATGATAGAGAGTCTCTTGTTTTGTCACTTTCATATACTAGTGGGAATTTTTTATTATAGAACTTGGCTTGTATATTCCAACAATGGGCTTCCTCAAATGCCCTAGGTCTTCGTGAGCAAGCAAGTTGGATGCACACCCACTTAGTTTCTTTTGTTGAGCTTTCATGCATTTATAGCTCTAGTGCATCCGTTGCATGGCAATCCCTACTCCTTGCATTAACATCAATCGATGGGCATCTCCATAGCCCGTTGATTAGCCGCGTTGATGTGAGACTTTCTCATTTTTGTCTTCTCCACATAACCCCCATCATTATATTCTATTCCACCCATAGTGCTATATCCATGGCTCACGCTCATGTATTGCGTGAAGGTTGAAAAAGTTTGAGATTACTCAAGTATGAAACAATTGCTTGGCTTGTCATCAGGGTTGTGCATGATGAGAGCATTCTTGTGTGACGAAAATGGAGCATGACTAAACTATATGATTTTGTAGGGATGAACTTTCTTTGGCCATGTTATTTTGAGAAGACATAATTGCTTAGTTAGTATGCTTGAAGTATTATTGCTTTTATGTCAATATTAAACTTTTATCTTGAATCTTTCGGATCTAAATATTCATACCACAATTAAGAGGGTTACATAAAAAATATGCCAAGTAGCATTCCGCATCAAAAATTCTGTTTTTATCATTTACCTACTCGAGGACGAGCAAGAATTAAGCTTGGGGATGCTTGATACGTCTCCAATGTATCTATAATTTTTGATTGCTTCATGCTATATTATATTCTGTTTTGGATGATTAATGGGATTTCTTATACACTTCTATATTATTTTTGGGACTAACCTATTAACCGGAGGCCCAACCCAAATTGTTGTTTTTTGCCTATTTCAGAGTTTCGCAGAAAAAGAATATCAAACGGAGTCCAAACGGAATGAAACCTTCGGGAACGTGATTTTCGGAACAAACGTGATCCAGAGGACTTGGACCCTACGTCAAGACATCAATCAGGAAGGCACGAGGTAGGGGGGCGCGCCCTCCACCCTCGTGGGGCCCACGTTGCTCCACCGACGTACTTCTTCCTCCTATATATACCTACGTACCCCCAAACCAACAGAAGCATCAACGAAAACCTAATTCCACCGCCGCAACCTTCTGTACCCGTGAGATCCCATCTTGGGGCCTTTTCCGGCATCCTGCCGGAGGGGGCATTGATCACGGAGGGCTTCTACATCAACACCATAGCCTCTCGGATGATGTGTGAGTAGTTTACCTCAGACCTTCGGGTCCATAGTTATTAGCTAGATGGCTTCTTCTCTCTTTTTGGATCTCAATACAGAGTTCTCCACGATTCTCGTGGAGATCTATTCGATGTAATCTTCTTTTGCGGTGTGTTTGTTGAGACCGATGAATTTTGGGTTTATGATCAAGTTTATCTATGACCAATATTTGAATGTCCTCTGAATTCTTTTATGTATGATTGGTTATCTTTGCAAGTCTCTTCAAATTATCAGTTTGGTTTGGCCTACTAGATTGATCTTTCTTGCAATGGGAGAAGTGCTTAGCTTTGGGTTCAATCTTATGGTGTCCTTTCCCAGTGACAGCAGGGGCAGCAAGGCACGTATTGTATTGTTGCCATCAAGGATAACAAGCTGGGGTTTATATCATATTGCATGAGTTTGTCCCTCTACATCATGTCATCTTACTTAAAGTGTTACCTGTTCTTTTGAACTTAATACTCTAGATGCATGCTGGATAGCGGTCGATGTGTGGAGTAATAGTAGTAGATGCAGGCAGGAGTCGGTCTACTTGTCGCGGACGTGATGCCTATATACATGATCATACCTAGATATTCTCATAACTATGCTCAATTCTATCAATTGCTCAACAGTAATTTGTTCACCCACCGTAATACTTATGCTCTTGAGAGAAGCCACTAGTGAAACCTATGGCCCCCGGGTCTATTTTCCATCATATTAATCTCTCTACAACAAGTTATTTCTGGCACCGTTTATTTTGCAATCTTTACTTTTAATCTCTATCATAAAAATACCAAAAATATTATCTTATCATATCTACCAGATCTCACTTTCGTAAGTGACCGTGAAGGGATTGACAACCCTTTTATTGCGTTGGTTGCGAGGTTTTTATTTGTTTGTGTAGGTGCGAGGGACTTGAGCGTGGTCTCCTACTGGATTGATACATTGGTTCTCAAAAACTGAGATAAATAGTTACGCTACATTACTGCATCACCCTTTCCTCTTCAAGGGAAAACCAACGCAGTGCTCAAGAGGTAGCTGTCATCCCTCTACTCACCCACACCTCTTGTTATTCTGCGGCGACGGCAGCCTCACACCGCAGCGAACCAGTGAACCCTCATACTCCTCTATGCGTGGGCATCCACTGCCGCGTCTTCCCCGGCTCCGCGTCGTACCCTTCCTAGGCCTCGCCGTCGTCCACCGCCCTGGTTCTCTCGGCGCGGCGTGGTCGACGTGGTCAAGGAACGGCTTCCATCGGACGTGGACTGTACGTGGAGAGGCTGACAGCTGGGTCCATAGCCGCAGCAAGGAAGTGCCTCCTTATTACGCGCAAAAATAATTATTCCTCCACCTGACAGCGGGGACCCACCGGACGGGCCATCGTATTTCGTGAAAAAAACATTTCCCCCTGACTGCTGGGACCCACCAGCTACATCTTCGCACACAAGGAAGTGCGTTCAGGCAAAAAAAACGATTCGCCCCCCTGACTGCTGGGACCCACCAGCTACATCTTCGCACGCAAGGAAGTGCCTGACAGTCGGGACCCACCTGGTCGAAGCGTATGTAGCGTTGTCATTCTGGTCGCGAACGTGTACGTACATACTGGTCGATGTAGAGGCGTGCACATGTCATAGTAGAGGCGCGCACGTAGCATGTACACGTACGTACAACGGCCAGGGTGCAAGAAAGTAAATATGGCCACATACGTACATACGGGCGGGGTCTCGAACGCCTACTCGCGCGTACGTACGGCCAGAGCTCGTGTACATGACTGGGTCGGAACGGAGAAACAGCGTCGTCGTCGTGTTCATGGGGAGCCAACCGGCTGGGTCGAAATGGAATGCGTCGTCGTGTTCATCGGGAGGGCTTGGACGGAACAGCCGATGGAAACGAGGCCTGGCATACCGCAGAACGGAGAAAACGGCCTTGTGTTCGACCGGCCACGGTCGAAACGGGATCCTGTTCATCGGGAGGGGTCTGGCGTACCGCAAAACGGAGAAAAGGAACCTCCTACGGTCGAAACGGGGGTCCTGTTGATCGGGACGGGTGTGGCGTACCGCAAAACGGAGGAAACAGACTTGTGTTGGAGCGCTATGGTCGAAACGGGGGTCCTGTTCATCGGGAGGGGTGTGGCGTAACGCAAAACAGGACTCCACGGGATACTGTTCATCTCCACCGTCGACCCCTCCAGACTCCACGGGATACTGTTCATCCACCGTCGACCTCCTCCAGCCTCCACCTGCGACTGTTCATCCATGGGCTCCTGTTCATTTAGCCTCCACCGCGCGCTACTCCACCGGCTATTGTTCAATCAGCCCTCTCCACGGGCTACTGTTCATCCACCCCTCCACCGTCTACTGTTCATCCATCCCTCCACGGGGTCCTGTTCATCCAGCCCCAACCGGCTCGATCGATCGGGGTCCTGTTCATCCAGAGGCAACACCACGGGGTCCTGTTCATCCACCCCCACCGGGAACTGTTCATCCAAACCCGCCAGCAACGCTCACTGTTCATCCAGAGGCAGCATCGATCGGCTTCAGTTAGCAGCAGTAGCGAAGGAATCGCTCGATCGGGTTCAGTTAACCGCCATCGATCGATCGCTTGGATTCAGTAACGCGTAGCCTGCAGTGCAATCGCTCGGTTTCAGTTAGAGCCCAACGCCTTGCTCGGGTTCAGTTAGAGCCCAACGCCTCGCACCCACGCGCGTGCGTGTACGAGAGAAACGCGCATCGCTCGGCCCCGACCACCCACCGTAACCGGGAACACCACGATATTTTCCTCGCCCTCGCTTCTACCACGGTTTTTTCCGTCATGGACGGCCCAAAGAATGTCATGCAGCTGTGTCTCCGGCCCGCCCAGGACGAAAAGCCCATTTTCTGTCATGATTTTTTGTCATAGAAGTAGGAGCCCACCACATCTATGATGATACCGGGTTTTGTCACAATTATCGTCATAGAAGTGTCATAAGTATGACAGAATTTTTTTTTGTTCGGCTCAAAATGTCACGAATGTGTCTTTTTTTATAGTGATGTTAGTGCTTAACTCAACAACATGAAATAGCCATAGCAGATGGATGGTACGAGGTGATGCCAGGCAGCATTTGATGGCCATGGTCTTCATATGAATGTAGCGTAACTAAACTGAACTGCATCTGAAGGCATGGCCGATCAAGTTTAGACATTTATGAATTGGAAAATGATCATTGTTTGTTGCACATTGAAGTTTTTCTGTCCATAGTGCTTCACTCCGATAACCGAAAGGCTTCGTTTCTTGCCAATGTATACAGAGACAAGAAATGTCACCGTAGATGTTTTCTTAAGGTAGCTAGCTACTTGGCTTGCGCAAATCAACAAGTACTCCCACAGATACCATCAGTACTAAGGCTACTCTTAACTAAACAGCAAACCAGAGCTTTAGTATTTTTTTCCACATGAAAATAATAAAAAATTTAAGATCTTGAAGTTTAGAACTTTTATTGAAACTCCTTTTCTATTTATGAACTTCAGGAGACAACTTCCAGTAGATGCGGAAAACTCAAAGCTCTTAGCCTACAAGATCTCAGTCCGGTACTGTATTCACAACTGGAGTTTGGTGCCTAACTCCCAAACATCTGTCCAGTTTAAATTTGTCAAGGGTAAGAATGTAGCTGTTGAGATAGATGGCATGCTCGCTGCAAGAAGAATTGTATCAATATTACTAGAGAAGTAGACATTGTTTGAATTATTCTTGGTTATTTGTGTTATGTTAATAGCTCGCTGCTCTGTTGTTAACTGGATATCCTTTCTCCTTGGTCCCCTGTCAATTTTACCGAAGGTAACAAAATCTTACAGCCTTTTAGTTGCTTCTGAGCCTATGAGGTTCCTCAGTTTAACCCATGAACATGATATTTGTAAGCTAACTGTTACTTGAAAGGCATGCTATTGTTGTACTTTCTCTTAGTTGGATTAGATTTGTTGGATCTTCCAACGTTTATTCTATTTGCATATGTGCCAATCGGATTTAAAAAGAGTCCCGCTTCGGTACAATATGGACCTTTGACAGATTATACGGGTGCGGAAAGGCGGCGGCAATCGAACACAAGACCTCCTGGTTGACACGGCTGGGACCTGCACGGAAATATAAATCCGGCGTCCGTCCACCACGGCTGGGACCTGCGCGGAAACTATAGATGAATTTATACGAGTGGAATCGACACTGCAGCAAGGTTGTGAAGACTATACATGTCAAATCCGCATACAAAATGTTGATATGTTGTGCTTCTAGAATTATGGACTTCCGAATAATTAAATGGTCAGTTATGCAATACAATATTCCCATAGTATTGAAATCTTCTATTCTGCAAAGTGTCCTTCAGAAAATGGCACCTGCACTTAATATGGGCACTCCAAATCCATATGTGCAGGCTATATCTGATATTTTCTCCATACAGAGTCGGCAGCGACTTGATTTATATTTCCGCTACTTGTCAATACGATGGCCCGTTGGAAATAAATGGGGTTTGGCCATCACTTATACTTGGGAACTACTTTTCAGTGATAGTTGTGTTGACTAAGGTACTATCTTTTCTTAAAGATTGATTTCTTCAGTGCTGTGTGTTTTACTTTACAGTTTTTATAAGATTCCATTGCTAATTCACTTTTTTTTTCTTGATAGAGAACTACGGTGGGCTTACGCTTACCTGAACTATATTCAAAACTATCAGAGTGTACAGCAGATTACATCAGCCTTAAAGGTAAAATGGTCTGAACATTTTCTACAATACACTGTAGTACATAGTAATAGCCCACTTAGTAATTTCTATATAAAAGTATGATCTGGAAATTTTGTTGAGTTATTTTTGCACCAGACTGTTGGCCATTAGCGGTTGTCTATGGCACTAAAACTTGTTGATCTAAACACATTCACCTCACAACACTTGTTGGCTAAAACATGTGCATTTAGCGCCAAAGAAGTTGAGGAATTAATAAGGTGATAGGTAAACTCCTTATGCTGAATATATCTATTTTTTTCTTCAAGTATATAGAAATATATTCCTTGAACGAAGCTCATTGACACTGCTGCCACTAATTTGCTTCAGGTCATCGACTTCGAGATTGATAAATATGTTTCTCTTATTATGCAGGTGTTGTGTGTTGAGGAGAAACTATTCTCTTGCAAATCGGATAGTTGTTGTAGGAATTAAAAAGGCACATGATTGTATTGTTGTTGTGGGATTTCGTTTCTACACGTTCCTCGACCTAATGTGTACATGAGGTGTGAGTTCAACGGATCGTGGAAATTACATTACTAATAGAAAGGTAGGTAGAATCACAGTGATTCATACAAAAACTCACTGAAATTTTCCTATAACGATTTTTTCAGCTGCCTCAACGGCTCACACTTTTTCAAGTCTTCATATTTTAGAAAATACGACTGAGTTTGATAATTGGATCAAATGCAGTTATATGTCTTGTATTTGCTTTGGTTGAATCTGAAATTCTGTTAGAAACATAATGAACCACTTAGATATAGTATAAAGCATCAATCCGTACAGAACTGAGAGATGTCGTGTTTTTACAGTTCTTATGCCATCTTATCAAATTTTCTTGTGCCACATTTTATTTCAGATGCCGCAGCAAAAAGAATGCTCTCGGCCTTGGACGATCCATTCACTCGATTCTTGAAACCATTACCTTTTCTGAAGTAAGTCTAGCTAGCACGCAAGGTGCCCTCGCAGGTGTAAGTTTATCCATTGGCTACCCATTGGAGCATCACTTGCGGGTCTCTCTATAATGTCATCTGGTTGGTTTTGTAGGAATGGCCGTCAAGAGACGTTTTATCTTTGCAACTGATAACATAAGAGCGCAAAACATTTGACAGCAGATCGCTCATGGTAAGACCTAGTTATTACCAATAATTTTAGTCCGTTAAATGCAGTCTTAGTGAAAGGGTATTCCTTTATCACGGTTCAAGGTTGCATGTCTTCTGCTAGGTGTTTTGATACTTTTCGGTCTCTACTTGAATGTTGCGTACCTAATTTCTTAGTGGCCAACAATCATGCACTGATTCTTGCTAGGGGTCCTCGAGGAAAATCAATAGATGGCTATTCTCAGTGGAGATTATACCAGATATGCTGTTTTGAAGTAAGCTCCTGCACACCACTCTTTTGTAGTTCCTTCAGAAGAAATGTTCCATTCTTTTACTTGAGACTGGAGAGTGGTTGATGCTCATTCATCTTAATTTAATACAAAGTATATGCCAGGAGAGAAAGATATACTTTAAACCCGATGAGGTCAATGATGTGTCAGATTCTAGGTTCAGAGGATGGCTCAAAGACCAAATACATCAAACTAACAAAGTTCCGAAATGCTGCAGGTTTGAATTGGCTCTTGCTCGGTCTTACTTTCTTTATTATACATTTATCATTTTTTAGATGTTAAGCTCTGATGATCACACTACTTGATTATCCTATTCCAGGATCCATTAAGGAAGCCATTATGAAATTAAGGGAGAACAATGTAAAGGCCTTTGTGTTTGATCTACGGATTAACATATTTTTACCTGCAGGATTTGTGGTGGCTTTTCACCTAATGTTATTGAAAATTTTAAATATTGACACGGTTGTTTTGATGTAGCTGTGGGCATTTTCCTGAAGGTATTAAGATTACCAAGATTTGGTCAGCTGTTACACCATCATATTTCGGCACCTTAGTTTTCGTATGTGCCATGCTTATATTTTGGCAGCAAATGGGCAGGTACCTGGGTTCTCAATGTCCTTCCTAAATGGTAATCATACACTTTGACTGTATTGCACAAGCAATGCTTGTGTTTAGCTGTCCTTCGGTTGTTGCTGCTGCTCCTATCAAGTTATTTATCCATGCATATATTCTTGATGAGCAAGACATAAAACCTTGGATACCCATAAATATGATTGAAAAATATGGATGGTGGTAATCTCCTTTTATTGAACATATACGTACATATATGTTTGATGTCTTGATATAAGTGAAAATAGTTCATGACACCAGCCTAAGACTCTGAATTTCTATTTCTTTGCTATCTGACCTTTGCATTTCCTAGGTAAGCACTGTGTGAGATCATACATTGATCATGGTTGATAGTTGTGTACTTTTCTTGGATCTTTAGAAGAATGTTATCCTGAGAAAAAAAAGAGAAATCAGCTGTATGTAACTTTTGGAATTTAGTATGTTGGTCCTACAGCTTCTACATGAACAAGTCCCTGTTTACTGAAGGCAAAAACTCATCCTTGAGCCAGCTTACTCCTGCAAATGTTGGCCAACACACAATTCACTTCATGCCTTGTTCATAACATCAAATTTCTCAACCTAATGGCATCCGCCAAGGATCTCAAAAGCCGATGCGTTCAACTTGTGTTTTTGTCGTGTGTTCAACATGTAATGTCATTTTTGTAGGCTAATTTCACTTCCGATGATCTCACGATAAAGCGACCATGGAACGAGAAGGTGAGCTAAAAATCATCTTGTTGTTTATTGTTGCAAATTTTCCTGTATGTGTATCTATAGCATCGAAAATGAAGCGACCATGATTATAATGTCCTACTGATGTGCTTATTGAATTGTTGAAACAACTCGAATGTATTTCTTTTTCCTAATCTAATTACTTGGATTATTTTTTCCTTCGTTTTATCTTTAACATTAAAGTTTGTTTTCTATCTTTTCTGATTCATAAGTTACGTTCATGCCAATGGAGATGGTGAATACACTCCTATAGTTGGATGTAAAACCCGTCGAACAGATGGCCCAACCCATTTCCAAAGCAGGCCCCCAAAAAAATTATCACTTGTTTTGGAAGCTGCCTAAAGAAAAAACAGCACCGCTGAAACATATATGACTTAAAGCGAAAGGTAACAATAAAAGTCCTTCTCTGGTTCATTAATTGGTTCGCATAATAAAAGTGTTGATTATGCAACTGAAACCTGCGAGGAATTATTATAAACAGAATATGGATGCATCATATTGAAAGTGGAATAGGGGCAGGGACATCGATCCTTCGTAATGACCACAGGGACTGCTGGAAGGCGCTACGTTTGGCGAGAATGTGCTAACCTATTTCACTAACGCCGCACGGGCATTCTTGAATTCCGAGTATGCTGCGACCGGATTTGACAGGGTGAGGGATGCGGGAGCGGTCGACGACAAGGTGGCCCCATCTAAGGGTGGCCAGTATGACGTCCGGGATATCATGCACCTATAGAGGTAAGCAGATTCTGTAGAGCTGCAGCTTGTTATGTATAATGCTGTTTGATTTAATCTGATGCTATTTTAGACTTATGCAACCAAATCCATCAGAAAGAGTGCATGATAAAGAAAGTTTATATAATGGAAGAGGAAATCCACCCGGTGAGAGCATGATGAAGTAGACCACTCTACTTTTTGAACTGGGAACTTCGATTGGAAATTGTTACTGATTATTGAAGTCGTATGGTAAGATAGCTGAATATTACTATTTCAGTACTGAAGTTTATGCAAGTCGATACACAGTACCGGAAGTGGTAGTATGAGTGAAATGAAGCACACTTGTGGCGGGGAAGAAAAAAATGACTCGTCCCTAAGGAGACAATGGATCTCCTCTGAATCAAGGTGATGTTGGTTCGACAGATGGATATGTCTACCTTTTCTTGTTAAGAGTTTTGTCTGAACCTGGAAATGACAAGGGGAAATAGAATACAGGGTCTAGCATGAGAATACATTGATTTTGAGCACAAATGCATAACTTGTTCTCAGGGCCGAAAACTTAAAAGGCCCGTGGCAACGCACGGGTGTTCTACCAAAAGTGCCGAAGTGAAAGAAGAGATGGAATGACAATGACCAAAAGTGCCGAAGTGAAAGAAGAGATGGAATGACAATGACGCAACCTTGCAGTGTGATTCTTGTATGTATATTTATGGCCCGTAGGAAAAAATGTATTAGTGAGATAAAGTGACGGAGATATGCATCTTAGGTGGAGATGGAAGCAGAGCCCAGAGATAAACAAAGCATTACTAGTTTGTGAATGAACTTGTGGTGGAAAGAATGTTTTCATGTTCATATACCACATTTTCTTACTATTTCTACTAAGGTGAGGTGCCTTGTATATGCTATATTTTTAACATACATAGTAGAGCGAGACAACAAAACAATGACATAGAAGCCACATAAAGAATAAGGGGCAGTAGATTGAGAGGATGGTTGATGTATGGACAAAGAGTGCTAGGGAGAAGTCAACAGAAAAGAGAGGCTAGATGGGGTGCATGGCGTTTGTTGGAATAGAGAGAAGATACTTGCATTTGTGTTTTGGTTGAACATTGCGTGCAATGTCTTCGTTTGGGGAGGGTAACTTGAGCATTGTTTACAGAATTATTCGTTGGCCCGTGGCAATACACGGGCAGTCTACTTGTGTACATAGGAGCACATGTCCGGGTATTGTCCTTATTTTATGCTGGCATGTGTTTTTCTTTAATATATATCATATATTCTGTATGAGACACTCTATTGGGTGTCTTTCTGAATCAAATTGTGACAATTGTACCTTATTGCGAAGTCTAGAAGGACGAAGCCACCATATGCTATTAATCATGTCCAAGACTTACAAGAACACCTGTAACAAAAGAAGAGTACAAACGGACCAAAGAACATTTCCTCGCATCTTCGACTTGAACAAGCCGACGGCGCACACTGAGGCTAGCTCTATGCCACTTCTGCTCCGTATCAGCAAAGTCAATGAGTCATTGTAACTGTATTCAAGAAGTCATGAGACATTGGAAGGAGATGCCAACAACGATCCAAAGCACAGACCATCAACCTACAGAAGAAGGCTCGAACGATGAGATGTAATCCCATGTATACGCCGACAACACACTTGGAGGATCCTATCGATGAGACCGTCGATGTCACTGCGAACTGAGGCAAAACCACTAAGGTTAATGACTCTTCCCCGCAACTCGATAGATCGGATATCAGAAAACTAATCCCCACACGCGGCTCTGCCCGTCAGATCCGGCCGCCTCGGCCCTAGGATCAGGGCCATACTCCGATCTGGCGGCTGGTGGGCCGGGGTTCGCCGGATCCGCCCGGATCTGGCCGGCGTGGCCTTGCCTCGTCCTGCCCGGCTTGGGTGTTCGTGGTATGGTGCTCCCTGGTGGCGGCGGTGTGGGTCGTTCTCCATGTTTTGACGGGATGTGTGCGGTGGGTGGATGCCGGGGCGGCGGCCTCGGGCGGTGTGGACGGCGTTGCCTCTTCGGCGGGCGACGGCCGTGGGTGCTGGTGGTCCGCGGCTTCGGCCGCGCGGGCGGTGAGGTCTCGGTGGACGTCTACTACAGTGGGTCGGGGTGCCCCGTCACCCGGCGTGCCTGCTTCGATGAAGTCCAACGCCTTCTCCGGCTGCGTGCGCTCCCCTGGCCGGTCTTTCGCCGGGTGGATGGGATGGGGGCGGGACCGGGGGAAAACCTTGGCCGTTGGCGGAGGCCACGACAATGGCGGCGCCTTTGCTGGGTGTCGGTCCCCTTCTTGGAGGCCTTGTCGAGGTCCTCTCCCTTATTTCACTGTGATCTTCCTTTGGGCGAAAGCTCTAGTTCCCCTTACGGGCGACGGCGTCGTACCCTCGTCGCGCTCCTTCTTGAAGGCGTCGCCTGGGGTTTCCAGAAGAATGGTGGGCACTTTGCGGTGCGTGTGAGGTGTTTGGCGGCGGCAATGTGTGCGGCGTTTCACCTATTCTCCGCCGGTCTTCGTTTTTTTTTGAACCTGAAACAGTAGGAGCACCTCCTACTGCAATTGAATTAAAAGAATAAAAGTCTACCAATTACATAGTTATTTACATTCACCCCATTTTGGGGTTGTCGCCGGTCTTCGTCCTGTGGTAGCACTCCTTCTGCTTGGAGATGGACTAGCTTAGATGGTGGTCGGCGTTTGGCGTCATGGTGGCGTCGATGGCGGAGGAACCTGCCAAGGTTGGCACATCAATCTGCTTTGAACATGGACCAGTGGGAGATGGCGGCGACGACACATGTGAGTGCGTCGGACCGGATTGTGCCCCGGACCCGGTATGTGGCTCGGTCGGGGCCTCCGGCTTTAGATGTTAGGCTTAGGTGAGAGGTGTGGGTATTTGGCCCAGCTTGCACCCCCTTTATCATATGAATAGGAGTAGCGGTAGATGTTGCCAAGATGACAGATTTAGACATATTGTTGTACTAAGGTCCTCGAGAATAATCAATAAAATAACCGCATGCATCTCCCAGATGCAGAGGCCGGGGTCATCCTCCTTTTCTAAAAAAACACACCCGGTGGCTACGCTGGAACCAGCACCACCATGACACGTGCTTCTCCATAGTGCTCCCATCGCCACCAGCTTTGGGTCCGAGATATTTATGACATTGCGTCGTCACCTCCACTGCCCTGATGAAAGCCATGAGAACATCAAAACCTAATGAACTAAACCAAGTCTCGATCACCTTCTGGCACTCTAATCGTCCGTCGGAGGCAAAGGGGCCAGAATTAGCGGACGAGGAATTTGGGTTGTGTCGGCTATGTTTTTTCCTAGGGAAAAGGCGCTTTTATGCGACAAAAATATAACTTTTATGTGTTTTTTTTGAAGTTAAACTTTTATGTGTTGAACTGTTGATTATTTACCGGTGTGGTAGGTGTATTGGCTTGTATACACGAATCTTTGAATATTTCTTTTTGAACTTGGCTTTCTTTGAAATTAAATAAAGCAAGGCCTCTTGGTCCACCCACGCGAACTGAAATTTACAACAAATGAGGTAAACTACTGTAGTACCCACCCACACACCGATCACCGATCACATTCACATGTCCGCAACCTTGCTCGCTGGCCAGGTGATGGCGATGGGGCTCGTCACCGTGTGCTTGCGGTCGCTCCACTCGATCGACCCGAACGTGTGATTCCCCTTGACGCCCCCGAAGATTCGTTGCGCAAAGGTGACCACGTACTCTTGCGTCTTCTGCGTCGCGGTGAACCTCAGCGTCCGGGGGCTCACCGTGACGAGCACGCCGTCGGGGGCAGTCACCTTGGCCCTGTACGTAGCCCTGGCATCGCCGCCGACGTTGCGCACGACGCGGCGCTGCCTGACGACAGCGAGTTTGTTCGTGGTGAACACCACCGAGAATGCTGGATAGTTGTGGTCGCCGACGGAGGAGCCCGCGCGCGTAGAGCAGTTGGTGGACGAGCTGAATACGGCGATCTGCTTGTCCGTGTAGCCCAGCGCGCACAGGAAGGTGATGTAGTCCTCCGTGCCGGCATCGTACACCAATCCCGGGTCGACCGCGCGGTTGGGGTCGACGTGCCCGGCCCCTCGTGCGAATGGCGTGGACGCTTTGCCGGTGGACATGTCGCCGATGACGGCGCCAGCGTTGTCCATGTTGTACGCGGTGGTCATCAGGGCAGACTTGATCATGGCGGGGCTCCACTCCGGTCTCGCCTGCCGGAGCAGCGCGGCGATGCCGCTCACGTGCGGGCATGACATGGACGTGCCCGATATGATGTTGTACTTCACTCGCCTCGTGTCGCTGGCGAGCTCCGAGGGTGAGTTAGCCCCCGTCCAAGCGGCGAGGATGTCCACGCCTGGCATGGTCACGTCCGGCTTGAAGATCTCCACTGCGCGGGTGTTGGGGCCGCGGCTCGAAAAGGACGCCATTCTAGGGGAAGGAGGCGTCGGGCCGACCACGGTGCCATGGAACACAATCGTCGCGGTAGGCGATGTCTGCGCGCTTATGTACTTCTTGATCTTCTCGGCAGCGGCAAATGTGACAGCCGTGGCTGGGTGGACATAGGCGCTAGTCATGGCCTGCTCGCCGTATGCTTCGGGGCTACCGAAAATTGCTCCGGCACCACCGGCGAGCTTTACGGCTTGTTCTTTCGCAGCCCGGGCGTACACACCGGGGTCGCAGAAGACGATCTTCCCGGCTACCATGGTGGAGTTCAGCTTCCCTTCTTCGCAAATTTTCGAGCCCACGTCCCCTGCGTGGACCAATGGTTTCTTGGTCGCGCTCAGCGGCTCGCCCGCGTAGAGAGAAGTACCCGTGAAGGTCTCGCCGTTGCCGAGAACGACGTCGGCCGGGAATTGGCGATTGAGGGTGGACGCGCCGACCGTCAAGAACCATGGCGCGACGTTGACAGCGGTGGACTCTCTGGGGCCCGAGTTTCCCGCGGAAGCGGAGACGACGATGCCCTTGCTTACGGCGCGGAACGCGCCCACGGCGGTCGTATCGCTGTAAAAGTCTGGGGCCTTGCCGTTGGAGCCGAGGGAGAGAGAGATAACGTCGACACCGTCCGCGATGGCTTCATCAAACGCGGCGAGGATGTCAGAGCTCGCGCACCCTTTCCAGCACACTTTGTAGACGGCAATGCGCGCACCCGGGGCCATGCCGACGGCTTTTCCTCTGGCATAGTCGTAGAAGGCTGCGTCGGCAACAGCAGAGCCGCCGGCGGTGGAGGAGGTGTGGGTACCATGGCCGTTGGTGTCGAGCGGCGACTCCGAGTCCTCACCGAACGCACTGCCGCGCGCAGCTTTCTGCCCCTTGTGGAAGAACTTGGCGCCGACGAGTTTGTTGTTGCAGAGCGCGGAGCCGTTGAACGATGGTCCCGAGACGCACCCGCCGCGGAACTTGCCGGGCGGCAACGGCGGCAGCGACGGGTCGGCGGAGAAGGACGCGCGGCCTTCCGGGTACACGCCGGTGTCGAGGACCCCGATGACGACGTCGCTGGCGCCGTTGGACTCCGGGAGCAGCCCGGAGGACGGCGAGAGGCCGAGGAAGGACGGCGTCAGGGTGGTGTGCAGCTCCTGCATCACGTCGGGCACGACGGCGAGCACGGAGACCGAGGACGCGAGGCGCGCGGCCTGGCGGCCCGTGAGGCGCGCCGCGAAGCCGGTGGCGGCGTGCGAGTAGGAGTAGAGCACCCTCGGCGCCGGGGTGGAGAGCTCGACGGGGATGTGCTCGCGCAGGAACGAGCCGTACGCCCGGGTGGTCAGCAGACCACGGCGCGGCAGCCGTGGCGCGTGCCCGGCCGCGACGTGCACGATGTAGGAAGACTGTACCTCCGCCGTCCTGATCTCCACCTCTACCTCCGTTGCCGCCACCGGAGCGGCTACGACGACGAAGGCGAGCAGGACGCACAGAGCCGCGAGTGGTGTGAGACTGAGCTCCATCGTTGCTGCAAGAGATGTACGCAGTCAGCGGAAGCTGTGTGGTAGCAGCAGGGACGGGGAAGACGAATAAGTAGGCGGGCACCGCGGCAGCACGCGGAGGGAGTGGAGTAGTTGCCGATCCAAATCATTGACGGGATTCGAAAGGTTTCAATCTCCGCACGAGGTAGCTCGTGCTGATCATTCTGCTGCGAAGAGAGCTACGAGTATTTTATTGCAAGAAGCCGATAGCGAGAGTCGCGTGCTACTTTAAGATATCCTTATTTTCGATATTGTGCTGATCATTCTCTTTCAAAATTGCTGTAGGACACGGAGCCTCCATTTTGATTTTGGCATGAAAAATATGGAGCATGTGTGTCCTTGAACTGATTGCATAACTAGTTAAGCTAATACTATATTTTTATAAAAGTAATATACTGGTATCGAGAAAATTATACTGGGCCGCGCATGTTGAATAATTGAACATTTTCTCATTAAGTTCAATCCAGAAAAAAGAAAACTGGATAAGAGAAAAACAGCGCGATCAGGGACAACAATTTCCTTGCAGAACACCGGTGAAACCACGGTTGCTACTCCCGCATGAGTTGTTGGATTTCTCCAAAGAGAAAACATGGTGCAGCCAATGAAAAAGAAATGGCACGCTATATCAAAATAGTGCGGGTCTTAAAATATGCTATTAGCATACTATATCATGCTATTAGTAAAACATTATACATTGATTTATTTAGTGATTCAGACACACTATAGTGTGCTATTAATGACGATATAGCACACTATTTTTTGCAGTAGATGTAGCACATCAGTATTTCTCTCAATTGAAAATCAAGATTTAATCGAATCAATAGAGCCACTAGGCATCAGACTAGTGATGTTTGCCTTTCTATATCAATCAGACTAGTACATGGCCGTATGATTAAAAGCACACGCTGGCCGTTTGATCTGTTACCGACGCCAGCATGCCGTTCATTAATTACCTTCTTCTTGGTATACTAAGAGCATCTACAGCTAGACTTGACAAATTCAACCCCTCAAATATCCACGGGCGCGTCCGCAGACACTGACGGGTCACGCCTCAAATAATGCATTCCATATCCGGATACCTCAAATTAGAAACCTCAAATCCATATTATTACATGCAACGCAACAATCTTTAAACGAAGCTCGCCCAGCTACACCGTGCCCATGTTCAGCAGCCGGCTACGCTCCCCAGACTGTTGGTCCGGTCACCGGCAAGGTAGAGTAGGGCATGGAACACGAGCCGGCTCACAGGACTCAAGGCGCCGCCATCTCCAATGCCCTACTCTTCCTCGTCGGAGCCCGGAACCCGAACAATGCCAGTGGACGTCAGATCGATGATGGATCCGTTCTGAGACGAGCCGACGACATCCACCACGACGCGGTTGCGACACCCGGACTGCCGCACCATACAGGGCGCCGAAGAATACGACTCCGCCTCGCTGACGTCCGCCACCGCCTCCTGCGCCCGCTGTCTCGCAAGGCGGGCACGCCGAGCCATGTTTTCGTCGGACGACGCCCATGGTGCATCGCTGTGCTCGGCGTGCCAACGGAGGGGTTGCGCGTCCGCCACCGCGATCGGACGCCAGATGGACCGCACTGCCTCTGGTGAGGAAGCGACGACACACCTAGCCCCGGATCCAAGCGCCATTTTGACGGACGCAATGGATTCCCGGCGGAAGAAGTCCGCGTGCTGCCGTGCACGGGCCTCCTCCCGGCCGGAGTGGCGAAGCGCAAGCCGGACAGACATCTCCTCCTCGGGGCCGCGTGGGATGAGCTCGGGGTCGACATATCTGGACGTGAAGGACTCGGATCCGCTGCCAGCCATGGCGGAGACGGCCGGAGGTGAGCTTGGGTGGCGAAGGGGAGTGGCTAGGGTTTGGTCCGGCGAGCGGATGGGGAGAAATATATGTGGGGTCGGGTGGGCCAGTTTGGGCCGGGTCCGATGTGGCGGACGTGCCCGGGTGCCCCATATCCGCCGTATTTGAGCTGGATATGAGGGAAAACAATCATGCGGAAACACAACAAGAAATACAGAATTGAAACAAACTCATTTGATATGACCTACAATTTTGACCCTCTCGCACAGAAATAATAAGCAAAATACAGCTATTACAATAACACTATCATTTCCTCGTACGTAGAAGACAGTGCAAGCATGTTGAAGGGCTGATCATGGATGAGCTCCATAGCTTACGCCGAGCTAGCTCCTCGTCACCAATAAGACATCCAAAGATAGGTGCTAGGCTCAGGGCAGACAGGATGCTATTGGAGCGTCATGGGGGTCTGTACGAGAAACAAAGAAGCATGACCTGAATCTGATGGAGAAAACTATCTGTAAATAAAAGAATTCGTCAGAAACAATGAGTGACACATTGGCATTAGTAAGTCGGCCGAAAGAAGCAGCATTGTGAATGGTTGAAGCTCGTAATGGTTGGAGCAAAAGTTAATTTCCATAGATACATAAGTACGTGAGAAACATATGCACTATGTAGTACCTGCCCGACACCAATCACATTCACATGTCCGCAACCTGGCTCGTTGGCCAGGTGATGGCGATGGGGCTCATCACCGAGTGCTTGCGGTCGCTCCACTCGATCGACCCAAATGTATGATTCTTCGTGACGCTCCCGAAGATTCGCTGTGCAAAGGTGACCACGTACTCCCGCGTCTTCTGCGTCGCGGTGAACCGCAGTGTCCGGGGGATCACTGTGACGCGCACGCCGTCCGGGGCAGTCACCTTGGCCCTGTACGTAGCCCTGGCAGCGCCGCCGACGTTGCGCACGACGCGGCGCTGCCTGACGACCGCCAGTTTGTTCGTGGTGAACACCACCGAGAAGGCCGGATAGTTGTGGTCGCCCACCGAGGATCCCGCGTGGGTCGAGCAGTTGGTAGAGGAGTCGAAGACGGCGATCTGCTCGGCCGTGTAGCCCAGCGCGCACAAGAAGGTGATGTACTCCTCTGCGCCGGCGTCGTACACGAGCCCCGGGTTGACGGCGCGGTTGGGGTGGATGTGTCCGGCCCCGCGCGCGAACGGCGTGGACGCGTCGCCGATGGACATGTCACCGATGACGGCGCCGACGTTGTCCACGTTGTACGCGGTGGTCATCAGGGCGGACTTGATCGTGGCGGGGCTCCACTCCGGCCTCTTCTGCCGGAGCAGCGCGGCGATGCCGCTCACGTGCGGGCATGACATGGACGTGCCGATATGATGTTGTACTGCACCCGTCTCATGTAGCCGTTGAGCTCCGTGGGTGAGTTGGCGCCTCTCCAAGCGGGAGGATGTCCACGCCCGGCGCGGTCACGTCCGGCTTGAAGATCTCCGGCGCGCGGAAGTTCGGGCCGCGGCTCGAGAAGGCCGCCATTCTAGGGATGGGGGCGTCGGGCCGACAACGGTGCCGCGGAACACGATTGTAGCGGTAGGGGATTTTTGCATGCTTATGTACTTCCTGATCTTTTCGGCGGCGGCAAATGGGATGGCCGTGGCGGGGTGGATATGGGGGCTGCTGATGGCTTGCTCGCCGTATGCTTCGGCGCTAGCGAGGATTGCTCCGGCGCCACCTGCGAGCTTGACAGCGTATGGTTTCGCTGCACGGGCGTTCACGCCGGGATCGCACAAGACGATCTTCCCGGCTACCATGGTGGCGTTGAGCTTCCCTTCTTCGCACACATTTGAGCCCACGTCTCCTCCGTAGACCAATGGTATCTTGCTCGCAGCGAGCGGCTCGCCGGCGTAGAGGGAAGTGCCCGTGAAGGTCTCGCCGTTGCCGAGGACGACGTCGGCCGGGAATTGGCGGTTGAGTGTGGACGCGCCGACCGTCAAGAACCATGGCGCTATGTTGCATGCGGTAGAATCTCCGGGACCAGAGTTTCCCGCGGAGGCGGAGACGACGATGCCCCTGCTGACCGCGCGGAACGCGCCCACGGCGGTCGTGTCGTCATAAAATTCCGGGGCATTGCCTACGGCGCCGAGGGAGACAGAGATAACGTCGACACCGTCCGCGATGGCCTCATCAAAGGCGGCGAGGATGTCAGAGCTCGCGCACCCTTCCTCCCAACACGCCTTGTAGACGGCAATGCGCGCGCCCGGGGCCATGCCGACGGCATTTCCTCTGGCGTAGTCGAAGAAGGCGGCGTCTGCAACAGCAGAGCCGGCGGCCGTGGAGGCGGTGTGGATGCCATGGCCGTTGGTGTCTAGCGGTGACTCCAAGTCCTCGGAGAGCGCTCGGCCGCGTGCAGCCTCCAGCCCGCTATGGAAGAACTTGGCGCCGACGAGTTTGTTGTTGCACAGTGCGGAGCCGTTGAATGACGGTCCCGAGACGCACCCGCCACGGAACTTGCTGGGCGGCGGCGGGAGCGACGGGTCGGCGGCGAAGGATGCGCGGTCTTCCCGGTACACGCCGGTGTCGATGACCCCGATGACGACGTCCGTGGCGCCGTTGGACGCTGGGAGGAGCCCGGAGGACGGGGAAAGGCCGAGGAAAGACGGCGTGAGGGTGGTGTGTGTGAAAAGAGAGGTTGGAAGCGCATGCCGGGGCAGGGGCGCATTGCATGTTTATAAAGGCCAGAGATGCGGCGCCAAGATTACAAGGAGGTTAGGGTTAGGTTAGGTGTGGATTGATCTCCAAGCTAACTACTAAGATCTAATCACAACAACCTAACCCAGCCTAACTACAACACACACGCCACATATCTAACCAGCACGTTTTATAACACACCGTGGCATACAATGATGTTTAACACTCCCCCTCAATCACAACTATCTAAGTTGAGATTGCGTCGAAAGACCTCCAGCTGCCGTAGCGATAATGGTTTAGTAAAGCCATCTGCTACTTGATCACCAGTAGGAACAAACCAAATATTCAAAAGCTTGTTAGCAACTCTTTCACGAACAAAATGATAATCAATCTCAATGTGCTTTGTTCTAGCATGAAAGATAGGATTGGCAGAGAGATAAGTAGCTCCAAGATTGTCACACCACAGTGAGGCTGCAGGCAAATGACGAATACCCAATTCTGTCAGCATATTTTGAACCCAAATAATCGTAGCAGTGGCATTCGCTAAGGCCTTGTACTCAGCTTTTGTGCTTGACCTGGACACGGTGGCTTGCTTACGTGCACTCCAAGAAACCAGATTGCCACCAAAGAACACTGCAAAACCTCCAGTGGACCGCCGATCATCGGGACAACCTGCCCAGTCTGCATCTAAAAAAGCACTAACAAGTATAGAGTCTCACTTGGCAAGTTTGAGACCATGACTCTTGGTTACCTGGAGATACCGAAGAATTCTTTTTACTGCTGTCCAATGAGTACTAGTAGGTGCATGGAGAAACTGGCAGACTTTGTTGACTGAAAAACATATATCTGGCCTGGTTAAAGTCAAATACTGCAAAGCTCCTACCACACTTCTGTACCTGGTGGAGTCCTCGGCTCCAAGTGCCTCTCCATCATGAAGAGACAACTTCTCTGAAGTGGACAAAGGGGTTGGAGAGGGTTTGCAACCTTTCATGCCTACTCGCTCAAGGATATCTTGTACATATTTTTCTTGGGACAGAATGATTCCACGAGCCACATGCTTCACCTCGATTCCAAGAAAAAAATGAAGATTACCCAAATCCTTGAGAGCAAAATCCATGCGCAGATCCTGAAGAAGGGCATCAACTGCTCTAGTGGAGGAGCTGGTGACAATAATATCATCAACATAAATAAGCATAAAAATGGTCACTCCATGCCGATGATAAAAAAAACAACGAGGTATCTCCCTTGGAAGCAGCAAAACCAAGAGACTGTAACTTGGAGTACAGACGATAATACCAGGCTCTGGGTGCTTGTTTCAAACCATAGATTATTTTATCAAGCTTGCAGACATGTCGTGGTAAAGCTGAATTCTCATACCCAGGAGGCTTCCAGAACACCGTGCAAAAACGCGTTCTTTACATCTAGTTGTCGCATGCACCAGTTTCTAGATATTGCAACTGAAAGAATCAATCTAATAGTAGCAGCTTTTACCACAGGGCTAAAGGTATCCTCGTAATCAATTCCATATCTTTGCTTAAAGCCTTTTGCCACAAGACGTGCCTTGTACCTGTCAATCGTGCCATCAGACTTGCGTTTTACCTTGTACACCCACTTGCAATCAATCACATTTCTCCCTCTGACCGGTGGAACCAAGTGCCATGTCTTGTTTGCTATGAGAGCTGAAAATTCTTCGTCCATAGCCTGCTTCCACTTGGAGTCAGCAAGAGCATCATGCAGACTCTTGGGTTCACCTGTGGCACAAAAAGAGCCCCAACGAACACAACCATCTTTATATACCT
This sequence comes from Aegilops tauschii subsp. strangulata, assembly GCF_002575655.3. Classification (NCBI taxonomy): domain Eukaryota; kingdom Viridiplantae; phylum Streptophyta; class Magnoliopsida; order Poales; family Poaceae; genus Aegilops; species Aegilops tauschii. The sequence goes on from NC_053040.3 coordinate 452,929,522, forward strand.
TGGGCTTGGCAATACCACTTTGTGACCGAGTATGTGATCGGGCAGGAGGCGGCGGAGCTGGTTGAGCGTGCTGAAGTTGTAGACGATTTTGCGTGGAGGTGACCGCGGAGTCAGACGCAGAAAATCCCGAATCTCCCTCTTGCGGCGACCCAGGCTGATCCGGTGCGGCAGCCGATGACGAACTGCCACTTGGCAGTTCCGGAGGGGCCACATCCCTCGAGGAAGATCGCGCCACGCCAGAGTCCGTGCGCCCCGCCTCGTGGGGGCCAGGTGGGCCGCGCCCGGCCGGGTTGGCCAACCCACCAGGAGACCGCACGCCCTCCCAGGCCGGGGACAACGCGGGAGTGCGCCTGGCTGGCCCACCAGAAGAGAGCGGGACAAGGCGCCCGCCTGGCCGCCTGTTTGCTGGCGCGGATCCCGGCGAGGATTCGCCTGGCGCCGCTGCGGACGCGGATCCTGCGGCCGATTCGCCTGGCGCGGCTGCAGCCGCTGATCCCGAGGCCACCGGATCTTCTGTGGCTGCATGAGAATCCTCAGTTTGTTGCATAAAATCATAAGAATTTTCACCAAAGTCTTCAATGTTTGGCTGCCCTGTTTCCTGCACACTTTCAGCTGGGTCATTAGCATTGGACAAGGACATATTATCAGCAGTAAAATCAGCTCCCCCTTGAGCGAAAACAGGAGACGGCAAGAGGTGAGAGGGCAGGAGAAGCAACTCTTTGCGAAGTTGAGCACCGGCATCTGAGTGAAGGCTTGCGAAGGGAAAAATTTGCTCATCAAAAATGACATCACGGGACACGTACACACGATCAGAAGAGATATCAAGACATTTGTAGCCTTTATGAAGGGTACTGTACCCTAAGAAGGCGCATTGCTTGGACCTAAATTCAAGCTTGTGCTTGTTAAAAGGGCACAAGTTTGGCCAGACGGCACACCCAAAAATGCGGAGAAAGGAGTAGTTGGGCTTGGTGCCAAAGAGTCGTTCTAGAGGTGTTTGGTTCTTGATAACTCTATTGGGGATACGGTTAATAAGATAGACCGCAGTGAGAAACGCTTCGTCCCAAAACTTAAGGGGCATGAATGCATGAGCAAGTAAAGAGAGACCAACTTCCACGATGTGCCTATGTTTTCTCTCTGCGGAGCCGTTCTGCTGATGAGCATGCGGACAAGAAACGTGGTGTGTGATGCCAATGCGTTCAAAAAATGAGCTCAACCGTTGGTACTCCCCACCCCAATCGGTTTGCATGGCAATGATTTTACGATCAAAGAGACGTTCAACATGAGCTTGGAAAAGGCGAAATTTCTCGAAGACATCAGATTTATTTTTGAGCAAATATATCCAGCTAAACTTGCTAAAATCATCAATAAAACTGACATAGTATTTCTGTCTTCCTACAGAGACGGGTCCAGGACCCCAAACATCTGAAAAAATCAGCTCTAAAGGAGTTGTGGATTCACTAGTTGAACGAGAATAAGGTAACTGATGGCTCTTGGCCATCTGACATGCATCACACACCAGAAGGTGGTCTTGTTTATTTGAAACAGGAAGATTGAAATCACGTAGAATCTTTTGAACTACCGGAAGGGCAGGGTGCCCTAGGCGCTTGTGCCACCGAGATGTGGAAGGCTTGATGGCAGCAAGAACTTGGCGTGGAGGTGCACTTTGCCGTCCGGTCACGGGGAACAAGCCCCATCTACTCTTGTTTTGCAGAATTGTTCTCCGGGTAGCCTGATCCTTAACAAGAAAGAATTCAGGATGAAGTTCAATGAACACATCATTATCTCGCATAAGATTATAGGCAGAAAGGAGACTTTGGTCGACACTAGGAGCATGAAGAATGTTGTTGAGATGTAAGGAACCAGAGGGAGTAGATAGTACTGAATGACCAATATGCGCTATGTCCATACCTTGCCCACTTGCCGTGTGAATTTGGTCGGTGCCGGTGTAGCGATCACGGATGGCTAGCTTCTCCAATTCGCCGGTAACGTGATCTGTGGCGCCAGTGTCGAGATACCAGTTGGTATCCACGCTGTAGGAGTGGGCAGAGTTGGCGGAGCGTGGGTTGCCACCACTCCCGCCGCCGCCACCGCGCCCACCACTGCCGCGTCCGCCACCACCGCTGCCTGCAGGGTTGCGTACATTGTTGTTGAAGCCTTTATCGAACCGCTTCTTGCAGCGCCACGCACCATGGCCTTCCTCCTTGCAGATTTGACAGCGCTCGCGGTCACCACGGTCACCGCGGTCACCATTCTGCTGGCGCGGCGCACCGCCGCCACCACCATTGCCTGAGTTGTCGGGGTAGTTGCCCCCGCCGTAGCCACCGCGTCCACCACCTTGACCACCGCGTCCGCCGCCGTAGCCACCACGACCACCTTTCGCAGCGAGGTTGGCGGAGTGATGAGCGGAGAAGGCGGCGTGCTGGGCGGTGATCCGGGCCTCCGCAGAGAGCAGCAGCGAGAAGAGTTCGCTGAGACCGATCGGCCGATCGGTGGCAGCGCGCGTGGAGATGGAGGTGACGAACCCGTTATAGTCGGGCTCATGCATGAGGCCCTCGAGGATGTGCGAGACGATATCATCCTCCTCGAGGGGCTTCCCCGCAGCAGCAAGTTCATCTGCTAACCCCTTCATCTTCGTGAAGTAAGCAGAAGCGGAGAGGTCGCCCTTGCGGGCGTTGCCGATCGCCGAGCGAAGCTGAATTTGGCGTGCTCGGGACTGCGCGGAGAAACTCTCGACCAGGGCTTGCCAGACGCCCGCGGCCGTGGTGTGATTGGACACTTGCATCAGAACTTCACGGGACAGAGATGCGAGCAAAAAAGTGAGGACCTGTTGATCTTGAGTAACCCGGATTGCATGCTCTGGATTGGGCATCTCGGTGATCTCCTTTTTCCCGTTGATCTCCTTCTCGGTGACGATGACAGCAGCGGGCTCCTTGATCGAGCCGTCAAGGTAGCCCATCATCGCCGCGGCCCTGACGTGCGGAAGGACTTGGACCTTCCACACCAGGAAGTTGTCACGGGTGAGCTTCTCCGTGATGGTGTGGCCGAGGGAGGCGAGCGAGGGCATGGCCATGGCGTGGGAGGAGGAGGAAGATGACATGATCTAGATGTGTGGAAGAACTAGGCTCTGTATACCATGTGAAAAGAGAGGCTGGAAGCGCATGCCGGGGCAGGGGCGCATTGCGTGTTTATAAAGGCCAGAGATGCGGCGCCAAGATTACAAGGAGGTTAGGGTTAGGTTAGGTGTGGATTGATCTCCAAGCTAACTACCAAAATCTAATCACAACAACCTAACCTAGCCTAACTACAACACACACGCCACATATCTAACCATCACGGTTTATAACACACAGTGGCATACAATGATGTTTAACAGTGTGCAGCTCCTGCATCACGTCGGGCACGACGGCGAGCACGGAGCCCGAGGATGCGAGGTGCGCGGCCTGGCGCCCCGTGAGGCGCGCAGCGAAGCCCGTGGCGGCGTGCGAGTAGGAGTAGAGCACCCGCGGCGCCGGGGTGGAGAGCTCGGCGGGGATGTGGTCGCGCAGGAACGAGCCGTACGCCCGGGTGGTCAGCAGGCCGCGGCGCGGCAGCAGTGGCGCGTGCCCGGCCGCGACGTGCACGATGTAGGAGGACTGGGCATCCATCGTCTCGATCTCCACCTCCACCTCCGTGGCTGCCGCCGGTGCGGCGACGACGGTGGCGAGCAGGATGTACATGGCAGCGAGGGGTCTGAGACTGAGCTCCATTGTCGCTGCAAGAGATGTACGCGGTCAGCGGGTTGAGGTGTGGCAGTAGCAGGGACGGGGAGCACGAATAAGTAGGCACCGCGGCTGCTCCGGCCACCGCAGCAGCGCGCGGGGGGAGTGGTTGCCGATCCAAATCATTTCCGGATTATGAATGATTTTGATCTCTGCACGAGGTACACTGGTAGAAAAAAGGCCTTTAGTCCCGGTTCGCAAAGGCCTTTAGTCCCGGCTGTGCAACCGGGACTAAATATGCGCGACTAAAGACCCCCCCTTTAGTCGCGCCTCTTACGAACCGCGACTAAAGGCTTTAGTCCCGGTTCTTGTGGCTGACCGGGACTAAAGGCCCGTCCTTTAGTCCCGGTTCTCGTGGCTAACCGGGACTAAAGGCCTCCTCCGCAGGTTTAAACCTGGTTTTTTTGCGAAATTTTTTAATTTTTTTATTTTCAAATTTCTGAATTATTTTAACCTCTAATCTCTAATCACCACCCCTCATCACTGCCACCCCTCATCACTGCTCAATTTATCCTCTAATCTCTAATCACCCCTCATCATTTCAAATCATCTAACTTCCCGGACGGTCACCCATCCTCTCACTACTCCAGCCTGAGCACGCTTAACTTCCGGGTTCTATTCTTCCTCGTTTCCAAGTCTGCACTTGTTGTTTTCCTGACAATAGTAGGATGTCAATTCTATTAACCCTCAGGAATTTAGCTTGAGCATGAAGTGACACATTTCACTGTTTGAGTTTGAAACTATTGTTTTAAAAAACAATAATTATTTAGTAACACTAATATTTCTGGAATAATTGGTTTGACCATTGTTTGACCACAGTTTGACCAGATTTGACCAAAATTAAAAAAAATGAAATAATTATTTAGTAACACTAATATTCTAGAATAATTAGTTTGACCATTGTTTGACCACAGTTTGACCACGATTTGAAATTTTTTGAATTTTTTTGCCTCTCCAGATCTTAAAAGCCCCGTATCTTTTTTTCTGTTAGGTTTTTGAGGATTTTGAAAATGTTTAACGGGGTTCCCCCAGTTAAATTTGGATGTAACTTTTCGAGTAGATGATTTTTCATATAAAAACTTTTTCATCCGAGTTCGTATGCAAAAGTTATGCCCATTTTAAGAATTTCCAGAGAGATTTTGCAAATAAAGTCGAAATTCATATTTGTTAATTTTCCCAACAACTAGACCACATATCACATGGGAAACTTATTTTATTTTATTTTTTTGACATTTCCATCATTTTCTTTTGTTTTTTCTAAAACTGAAAAGGCGATCCACCGGGGGGGTAGAGTTTGAAAATGAGGCCTCAAATCCCTTTAGTCGCGGTTGGCCAGACCAACCGGGACTAAAGGTCTAACCTTTAGTCCCGGTTGGTCTGGCCAACCGCGACTAAAGGCCTTCGGGCCAGCCTGAGGACCTTTAGTCCCGGTTGGCCAGGCCAACCGGGACTAAAGCCCCTCCCGTCCGCCAGCGCGCGCTGGGCCCAGATAGTTGGTCGCGGGTCTCCTCCCGAACCGCGACTAAAGACCCCTTTGATCGCGGTTCGATTATTTTGGGGACTAATGGGGGCGTATGGAAGCCTCTTTTTCTACTAGTGGTAGCTCGTGGGCTCCGAAGTATTTTAATGCCAGAAGCGGAGAGCGAGACTCGCGTGTTACTTAAGATACTGTTATTGTATCAAAAAAAATTAACATACTGTTATTTTTGATATTGTGCTGATCATACCTCCTTCAAAATTGTTGCTGGCTCGTTCTCAGTAGGAACGCGCGAAGCCTCCAGTTTGTTTTTGGCAACAAAAAATGTGGAGCATGTGTGTCCCTAAACTGATTGCATAACTAGTTATACTCATATTCTTTGATAAAGAGTGTATCGAGAGAAGAGTAATGCTACACATACATAGGTTTACAGGTGCGAATAAGTAAATTTACCAGAACTGGTATATATCAGTGGAGCATCCGTCATCCATGTCAACATCAAGATGCACACTATCCTTTGACTAATAAACTAAGAAATCTTTTGTGGGCTGAAATACATCTCTATACTAGTCTGACACCACCTCACCAATACGTGAACATGCCCTCACAACCTTTTCATTTAGTCATGCACGTGTGCTCCCGGACCACTCAACCTATAGTACTAACATTTTACTTTCTTGTTAGCTATTAAATGATTGATATATTTTAAATAAATGTTTTATTTTTATATATTTTTATATATTTGAATTCCTAAGGACAAGATCTTTAAAACAAGACCAATATTCAATATATTTTAGCGTAGTTTGAATTTTACCGTTTCATCCGCTTTGGCATTTAAAAAAATGGATTTAACTCATTTCAAAAAACTCGTTTCACTTTGTTTAAAAAACTGATTTCACAATTAAGAAAACAAATTTGAGTCATTCAATAATACAGATTTAACTCATTCTAAAATAGATTTAACTCAATTTGGAAAATAATTTTATTCATTTTTAAACACTGATTTCACTCGTATCAAAACACATATTTAAGTCATTTCAAATAACTGGTTTCGCTCATTTCTAAAAGGTGATTTCACTCACTTCAAAAAACTAAATTCACTCGTTTGGAAACACTCATCTCACTTATTCCGAAACACATATTTCGCTCATTTACAAAAACAATTTCACTCATTTCAGAAAACAGATTATGCTCATGTGAATTTTTTTAACTCGATTTAAACATCGATTTCACATATTTGAAAACACATATTTCATTCGTTTCAAAGAATTGGCTACACTAATTTCGTAAGACTGATTTGACTCATTTAAAAAAACTCATTTCACTGTGTTAAAAAAATGATTTCACTCATCTAAAAAAACTGATCTCACTCATTTCAGAAAAATAATTTCACTAAGTTGAGAAAACAGATTTCACTCGTCATCATATTTCAGTTCAAAATGGATTTCACTCAGCGCAAAAAACTGAGTTCACTTGTTTAGAAACTGATTTTACTCAAAGCAAAAAACTGATTTCAAATATTTCAAAAAATTGATTTGACTCAATTCAAAAAACAATTTCACTTGTTTCGTAAAACAAATTTCACTCATTTATAAAAACAGTTTCAAATAATTAGTTTCACATGTTTTACATGACTAATTTCAAAATTTTGAAATAAATTTTTTGACATATTTCATACCAAAAAATGTGTCATGTGTATGAAAAACAGATTTCTCTCATTTTATAAAAAGGTTTTAAATAATTAGTTTCACATGTTTTACATGACTAGTTTCAAAATTCTGAAATAACAAGTTTCAAATATTTTCACACCAAAAAATGTGTCATGTGTATAAAAAACTTATTTCACTCATTTAAAAAAATTGGTTTCACCCAATTCAAAGAACATATTTCACTATTTTCAGAAAGCTGATTTCACTCATTTGAAACGTTCAAATTTAGACTTGCTTGAATGTATTCAAGATTGATCTTGTTCTAAAGGTGTTGGCTCAAGGAGTTCAAATTATACAAAGTTTCAAAAACAATTATTTTTTGAAGATATGAACAATATAAATAGTGAAAAGGGAATTAAAAGTGATGGATTTAGAGACGGAGATAGGAGAGATAATGTCAGAGACATGCATGTCATAGTCTTTACCCTGAGCAGTAAAAAGAGAGAAGCAGGACCATCCATGCGTCCTTTGCATGTGCATGGTGGGTCAGGTTTGATGAAATATGGTGACTTAGATAGAGAAAAGAGGGGAATACAAATGTACACCTTTTGACCTGGCAGCATGCTATTAGTGAGAGAACCACAGGTACATACTGGAACCGGTAATAAGCACTTTGCGTTTACATGTGTTTTACAGGCAAGTGGGTTTTGATTGGAGATTAATAGGGGCGGGGGCGGGGGGGGGGGGGGGGGGGGGAGCCACCCCCGTGAAGTCCTAGTCAGCGTGTAACTCTTTGTATATTTAGCATTATTGATTAAGAGGATATCAATTACGCCTACATCCAAATTCTACAACAACATGACATCGTGGATGCACGCTGTAAAATTAAATCTTACCTCAACTGAACAACAAATACTAAATTAGAGGTAAGCTTTATATGTGCCCATCTTTGAAATTTACGAAAATGCTATTCAGGGAACGTCAGTTTTTTGACCAGCGGACGCACCGGATGCCATTCGATCATCTAGCGTTGATCGCGGCGCAAGGATGATGCCACGTCAGGATTTTCTATTAGTTCGTTGTGCCCAACTCCCTGGCGAACGTCATATTTTTATTCTCCACCACAAGAAGTACCATCAAGTGGCACAGAGGATGTGAACAATGTAGTAAAAGTTGCTAAATATACTTTACAAGTTCTTTAAAATTTGTTTTTTCATTAAAAAAACGAAAATTCTCATTTTTTTCATTTTTGAAAGAACAAAAATCACTATTTTTCAGAGGGAACTTATTCTAAACTTGCCTTGTGCATTTTTATTATAGGTAGCATGGCATTTTTCTATTAAAACATGACATTATTTTGTCTTTGAAAACATGGCAAAAAAATGATCATTTTTTTGGAAAAGTTTCATCATTTTGAAAATTATTCGTGGCATTTAAAAATTTTCATGAAATTGAAAAATTTACAAATTCAATAAAAGCTAGTCGATTTCAAAACAAATTGTTGATTGAAAGAAGTTCATGAATTTGATGAAAAAAAGTTCATGATTTCAAGAAATATTCACGAATTTTACAAATTTAATGAATTCCGAAATTGTTTGTGAATTCACAAACAATCGCAAATTCAAAAAAGTACATGAATTTGAAAAGGTTCACTAATTTTAAACATATTCATATATTTAAAAATAGTTCATGAACTTGGAAAATTTCACGAAATTGAAAAAATCATGGGTTTAGAAGTTGGTTACTATTTTATAAAAAACGTAAATTTTAAAATTATTGATGAAATTTTCAAGAAAATAAATAAAAATATAAAAAATCAAAGATAAAAAAGTGATGAAAATCCCCTGGAAGCTTCACAAAACCAATTTGAATGAAGAATCTAACATCTTCACAAAACCAGAGCGAAGCACAGGATCCGAGCGCATTACAGCGAGACAGATGGCCGGCCCATTAGCAAAATAAATCTTCTACGCGATCTGACCACTGGTCACTCCCACTGATACGAGGGTCCCACCATCCCTCCTCCCAGCTGCACCGCACGCGCCCGGGCGATCGGCCATGAGCGCCTTCCATACGCGGATCGCTTTAACTCGGCCAATTACTACCGCGCAAGATACCAGCCCTGCCCTTCATCCCTCTGCTGGACGCGGGACGGCCTTCGAGGGCAGCGAGGTAAAATCGCCACCCGGGGCGTTCGCAGTGCCGCTTTTTAAGCGGAGCGGCGGGCGCGTCCTCCTCCAGTCCACCACCCTGCGAGCTCCTGCTCTGGACTCTTGACGGGAAGAGAGAGAGGAGAGGGGGATGGCGTCGAGGGTGCCGACGTGGAGGGAGCGGGAGAACAACCGGCGGCGCGAGCGGCGCCGGCGCGCGGTGGCCGCCAACATCTTCCACGGGCTGCGCGCCCGCGGCGGCTACGCGCTCCCCAAGCACTGCGACAACAACGAGGTGCTCAAGGCGCTCTGCGACGAGGCCGGCTGGACCGTCGAGCCCGACGGCACCACCTACCGCAAGGTCCGTCCCTCCCTCCCTCCCTGCAACTGCAAACTCCTTCTCCTTCCTCTCCTCCGTCTCGGTGCTGTTTTGCTTCATGCATGCGTTCGTGCGCGCCGCTGTACGCACGCACGTACGAACATTAATTCTTGCCGAGCTGTGGAACGATCTGATCCCGTCTCGTTTGGTTGAGCTCTTTCTTTTTTCGGTTCGGCGATTAATTCCTTCCGGATCAAGTGATTCCTTTCTTTTTAGGGTGGATGGATTGAGCCGTAGATTTCCACTCCTCTCTGGGTTTTGCTATGGTTTGCTTTGATTTTCCTTTCTTGTTGAAATTCTCCCTTCAATGGTTCCTGCATGGTGCGGATGATGTCGAATGAGATGCCGATGCGCATGCGGGACAAGGCAAAGGGGAACCACACGCACATCATTACGTAAAGAGTGTGTTTGTGTGCCTGTTTCCAAGCAAAAGCTATAGATAGGATTGCAGCAATGCGTATTGCTTCTTTCCCATTATTAAGTGAGGAGGTCTGTAAAGTTCTGTGGTTTTTTCTTCATGAAGTTAAATCTTCCACGAAATTGCCGCTATAGCCTCGCAATAGTTGTTGGGAGCCTCCGCGCAATGCTATGGCCACAGCCGCGAAATGCTCCGAATATCCCGCTGAACGATCCAAAGTTTAGCAATAACCTACAGAAATCCTCTCTCCTGACCGGAAAAGTTTCTGCTGTAGCCCGCTATAGTTGTTGGGAGCCTCCGCACAATACTATGGCCACAGTCGCGAAATGCTCCGAATATCCCGTTGAACGGTCCAAAGTTCAGCAATAATCTAAAGAAATCCTCTCTCCTGACCGGAAAAGTTTCCGCTATAGCCGCGATTGCCCGCTATACGGCTGCTATAGCTGCGGAGAGAACCCGCCGCTAAATCATTTTTCCCGTGATTTGTAACTTTTTTTCCAAAAAATGCGAGGAGATTTGCTCTTACTTGAGAGAATAAGGGGGGGGGGGGGGGGGGTGGGGGGGTGGGGGGTGTCTCTTGTGTTATTCTTCTTGATTTCAGTTTATTACTTGAGGGAATGAGGGGGGTCTTTTGCTATTCTTCTTGGTCTCTGTTTCGTTTCTTTCTCGTGTCTTTTTAGGCAAGTAAGGATGCAATGTACCAAAGCCCCTAGCTCCTTTCCTTTTTTCAGTTAGCATCTCTGCTATGCATAGAATCTGTTCACCGTCCAAACATTTGCCACAATCTTGCAAAGCAAGCCATGCTTTAGCAAGTACCCCCCCCCCCCCCCCCCTAGACTCTTATATTTTTTATAGAGGAAGTAGTTGAAAATTTTAGTAGCCGTGCTTGGATGGAAGAGTTCATGCGAGAGAAAAAGGCGGGTAAAGAACAAATAATGGGGACAAAAGTTAGTGGCGCGGTCATATGTAGGTGCAGTGCATGATCGAATATTTTCGTCAAAGGAGCTAAGACTGTCAAAGAAGGCAGGGCTTTGATTTCAGAAGACCGCTTTGCAATACAAAAATGACATTCTAGAGACGAGCATGCTCTTTCCTTTTTCCCTTTTTTGTGCAAATCAGCCTTTATGAAAGTGTGTCACGGCCAGCATTTGGCATTGCGACACCTGTACTATAAAGGTGTTAAATGAATCTTCCTTGGCACGTGTCAATATTGTTCTCCTTCCGTCATCAGAAATCAGCTGGTACGGAAGAAGTACACTGTACACACTATGCAGGTAACAATATAGACTAGGCTTGTATTTGCATCTAATCTCGACTTCCCGAGTCGATTATCTTGTCCCGGTAAATATGCATTTGTCTTTCGGTAACACAATTGTAATCCCACACAAATGAGATGTAAAAATAAAAATACACACACAATTGTCATACACTCATACTTATTCATTTTTCAGGGTTCCAAGCCTCTAGCAGCAGAAGGTGCCAACCCGATGGTCCGGTCGGGCTCCCCAAGCCCGTGCTCGTCGCACCAGGTGAGCCCGCGGGCCTCCTTCCCGACCTCCGGCACCTCCTCGCATACCACCCTCGGCGGCGGCGGCGGCAGCGGCAGCTACTATGAGGGCAGCTCCTTCATCCCTTGGCTCAAGAACCTCTCCTCCGGCTCCGGGTTCCCGTCCTCTTCCAAGTTCCCCCGATACTCGCCCCACTCGTACTTCAGCGGTGGCTCCATCAGCGCGCCGGTGACCCCGCCGTCATGCTCGCCGCGGCGCATGCCCTGCCTCAACGCGGGATGGGGCGAGTATCCGAGTGCCCAGGTCCAGCCGCCATGGTTTGGTGCCGGCGGCAGCGGCTACGATGATTACGCCTCTCTGCCCAACTCCACGCCGTCGAGCCCCCGCGGCGGCAGCCACGGGGTTGGTCCAGACCCGGCCTGGCTCTCCGGGTTTCAGATATCGTCGGCCGGCCCGTCTTCTCCGACCTACAGCCTCATGGCTCCTTCGAGCTCCTTCAGGGTCTTCGGGGAGATGGCAGCGGCCACCGCGGGCTCTTCGAGGATGTGCACCCCGGCACAGAGCGGGACGTGCTCGCCGGTGATGCTGGCGGTCCATGGCGATGTCCAAATGGGGGCCCGCGCGGAGGATGACTTCGAGTTCGGGAGCGGCGGTAGGCCGGTGTCGGTGAATGCGTGGGAGGGGGAGCGCATCCACGAGGTGTGCGCCTCGGATGAGCCTGAGCTGGAGCTCACCCTCGGGCTCGGGAGCTCCAAGACCCGCGCAGGCGCAGTGAACTGAGCTCATCAAGGGAGAAAAGAGATCGATGGAAGCTACCGCAATAGGAATTTCGTCAGATTTCCATTTTGGCAGACTATTTCCGTCCTGTTTACAGGATCTGAACTTCAGTTTTGCTAGAACTATCGTCAAATTTAGCCTATCTTTTTGCGAATTCTCTCTCATTTTCTCTTTATACTGTTCTTAAGAAGAAAACATGCGAAGGGAAGGGAACCTGCTGTGTTGTGAAACTTGAACAGACAGTTGAATTTTCAGAATCAGAGATATATATGTCGATTGATTATGTTTGGCAGTTTGGGTAATGTTTCCTGTGATTTCCATCCGTACTTTTTTCTTCATCGTTCTTGCTCTTTTGGTGCAGCTGCTGATCGAAGTTATGAAACACTTGCTAGTTTCTTTTTAACAGAGAGAAGTATCTTCTTCTCCTGTTTTATACTCCCTCCGTTCCTAAATATAAGTATTTTTAGAGATTTCAATATTGAACTACATACGGATGTACATAAACGTAGTTTAAAATATAGATTTACTCATTTTGCTGCGTATATAGTTCATATTAAAATATGTAAAAGGACTTATATTTAGTAAGGGATGGAGTAGAACAGTATCCTCTTCTTGTTTGAGAGCTCCTTTCGAAACAGGCTTTGGCCTCGCTTTAAAGATAAAGCAAATGACCAAACAGCTCAGGTGCCTGAATATTTTCTTTGTTTCAGTCTATTGTTCCTTGAAACGTTTGATTCACATCCAACGAAGTTAATTGTTCTGATTTAAGTTCCAGTCAGTTCCAATACTCACCCCGATCAACGCCTAACAGACAGGAAGTGCTACTATCTAAGCCCAACCAATCAAAAGTTCAAAAAAAAAAAGAGAGATATTTTTCTTTGTACAGGACCACACACTATATAGATACAAAAAACTGCATAACCATCACCAAGTATATAAGCTTTGCTTTTGCTTTGACACGCATATTACTCTGTAGTTATGAACGGCAAAGAAGCTCCTAGCTCCGCTCCGCTCCCTCCGCGCCTAGCTCCGCCGGTGGCCACTCCGGCCCCGGCGTCCACCGCCGCCCGCGCCCGCCGCCATGGCCTCGCCGTCCCCCCTCCCTCAGGCCGTGGACGGACCCGCGAGGTCCGCTGGAGGGACCGTAGCCCTTCTCCTTCGCCCAGCCCTTCTCGGCCTGCCACCTCCTACGCCCTGGTGGTCGCCTCTCCGTCCCCCGCTGCCGTCCCCAGGCCCGGCCCTCGCTCCGAGATTCACCGCGTCTCCCCGGTGGCGGAGCCGGCCCCTGACGCGGATGGCGCCGCCTGGACCACCGTCCGCAGCCACCAGGCGCGCCGTGAGGAGCGTCGTTCGCCTCCCCGTCCTCGGCGCCGTCGCCGTGGCCCGGACGCGCCCTCCCGTCGGGTCGAAGAGTGCCCGCGCTGCCTCGCCCGGCCGTGGCACCCCCGGTTCGAGTGTCGCCGCGATATCTGCTGCAGGCGATGCCGCTTCTTCGGCCACGTCGCGTGTTTCTGCACCGCCCCTCTCCACTGCCGCTCCTCTGGCTCGCCGCCACCGAAGCGCCTGCGCCCCCGCTCCCCTGGCTCCTCGGGCGCGAGCGTTGCCGGACCCAGCGGCCCCGCGTTCTTCGGGGCTGGGTCCGCGCCCTCTGCGCCTATGCCGCCATCGGAGTCCTCCCGGCCCGCTTCCTCATCCAGCACCACGCCGGCACCGTCCTCACAAGCTCTCCTTGCCAGCTCCGGCCCGTCTGCCGCCGTCCCCCCCCCTCTCCGGGCACCCCTCCCTCCGCCCGGCAGGGGCCGTGTGCTACCTGCCGTGGTCTGCGGAGATGGGGGACGCGGAGGACGAGCTCCAGTCTCTCTCCCTGCTGGCCGAGCCCGCTGGCAACCGCCGCGGCGTCTCCCTCGGCGAGGTGTTCGAGGCCCTCCGGGCGCGTTTTGGTCTTTCGCCCGACGAATTCTCAGTCCATCCTCACCACCCAGGCGATTTCCTCATCCGCTTTCGGTCCCGCGACTCCCGAGCGCGCGTTGCAGCCACGAGCCTGCACTCTCCGCGCTTCCGCCTGCGGTTCACTCCTGGGAGCCCCATTGCCGGCGGTGAGCCCGTCACGGTTCGCATGCGCGTCCTCATCGAGATCCGCGGCATTCCGGATCATGCGTGGAACCGTGCCTCCGCTGATTTCCTCCTGGCCCCTTTCTGCCTCATCGAGGATCTTGCTCCTGAAACTCGCTCCGGCCGCGACATGTCCGTGTTCCGCCTCTCGGCTTGGACCGCGAACCCCGACGGGATCCCCCGCTCCTCTGAGCTCCTCCTACCGCCGCGCGATGGCATTAAGCTTGATGCCGACCCGGACCGCGTCTCGCGCTTCGCGCGTTCCCTCATCCGGTTCCCGGTGTCGATCCACGTCTCCGAGACCCACGATTACCGCCTCCCATCTCTGCCGCCGCAGGCGCCGCCCGGAGATGAGGATGGTGACGCTCCTGGCTCGCCGCCTGTCCCTGGGCCGTGGCCACGCAGGCATGAGTTCCCTCCCCGGCGTTCTCCTGGCTCCTCGCGTCGCGCCGGCCGCGGCGGCGCCGGCCGCCCCCTCACCCCAGCGGCTCGCCGCCGGTGCATTGGATCCTCGCCTCCCTGCGCTTGGGTCCCGCCTCGGACAAGGCTGCAACGCCCTCGTCACCTGCTGATCCCGTGTCGGACCGGGTGGGCCCCTGTGCTGCCGCGGTTCAAACGGTTTCGCTGACCGCCCAGCCCGCCAACTCTCCCGCCCCGGCGCTGCTTCTCGCCCCGCCCTCTCCGGACTCGCCACGCGTCGCCCCGGCTTCGCTCGAGGGGACTCCAGAAAGTTCCCCTCGGCCCCTGATTGGTGCGCGCGCCCCCGAGGCTGACTTGTCGCCTTCCACTCCCACCCAGCCTTTGGCTGGCGACACCCCAGCCTCTCCGCTTTTGGCGGACCCTGTGTTACCGCCTGTTCACGCCAACCCCACCCTCGCCTGCCCCCTGGTCGGGAGTCCATGCACCGCTGGTGGCCCCGCCTCGCCGCGGCTGGCCAATCGCGTTGCGCTGGCGGAATCCCAGGCCCGGTCCTTGGATCCCAGCGACAACCAAGCCGGTCCTGTTGGCACGGCTTCCCAGGAGGATCTCCCTTCTCTGGCGGATCTGGCGGACCCCGCTACTCCTGTGGATGTTTTGGTGGTTGCGGAATCGGTGGACCCCGTGGGACAAGTGGCGCACCCCCCACCTCTGCATGCACACGTCCCATCGCCTGCTCCCGAGGCCATGCATGCGCCCCATCCCAACGTTCCTCTTCAGCACAACGACGTCGCCGCGCCCCCGCCCCTTCTCGGCTTCCTCAACTCGATCAGCACCGCGGTCTCACCGGTCCTACCAGCTCCTGGGCCTCGCCGCGGCAGGGCAGCGCTCCCTCCCAACTTCACCCCGCCGGAGTACGCGCATCGCCAAGGCCGATCGGGGCTTGGATTCGGAGTCCAAGGCCAAGCGTGTCCTTCTCCTTCGCTTGGGCCTCATCAAGAACGACGAACCGCTATCTGATGTGATCTTGGACAAGTACAACATGCTGTTCGAGCAGCCCCTCGCCGTGGACGTGGTTCGCGCGTTTGCTGAGTTCTATGGATGGCAAGTTCCACAGTCTGTCCTCGACGGCCTCCTGACGCCCCTCTCCATGCCATGCCCCTCCGCGGCATGAGTGCGACGCCCGTGTCGCCAACCTGTCCCCCCCCCCCACCCTTATGGATGACAACCTCAAAGTGATTTTCTGGAACGTGCGCGGGCTCAATAACGCGGCCAAGCGCACGGCGGTCCGTTCTGTTATTGCTTCGGCATCACCATGTATTGTTTGCCTTCAGGAATCCAAACTTGCTTTGGTCTCGTCCGCGCTCATTTGCGAAACTCTTGGTCCCGCCTTCGATGGGTTCTTCTGGCTGCCCGCGGAGGGCACTCGTGGCGGCGTCATTCTCGCTTGGAACAGTGCCCTTATCTCCTTGTCTAACCCGATCATTGGGGACCACCATGTCTCGGCTGTGGTTACCGCCACCTCCGGCGGCGCCCACTGTTGGATTACTGGCGTCTATGGCCCCCAAGGTGACGATGCCAAGCTAGCTTTCCTCGACGAACTCCAGCAGCTCCGCTCCTCCATGGCCGGGCCTTGGCTTCTAGGCGGTGATTTTAACATGACCGCCTCGGCTCGCGACAAAAACAATGACCGGGTCAATAGGCGCACGATGAACAGATTCCGTTGTTTCATCTCGGATCATGGCCTCCATGACATCTACCTTCATGGGCGTCACTACACCTGGTCGAACGAACAAGACAACCCGACCCTAGTGCGCAATGACCGTGTGCTTTGCACACCCGCCTGGGAGCTCGACCACGCTCACTGTCGCCTGCGCTGTCTGGCATCGGCGGCATCGGACCACTCCCCTCTCTTCCTTGATTGCGCATCCCGAGCGGCCGGCGGCAGGCGCTTGCACTTCCAGAGATTTTGGCCGGCCTTGAGGGCTTCCAACAAACCGTCCAATCCGCTTGGCATTCCACTGCCCCGGAACACGATCCATTCAGGCGCATCTTTGCCAGGCTCAGGGCCACCGCGCGCAGCCTCCAGCGCTTGAGCTCCCGTTACGCTTCCAATCTGGCCGCCCAGCTTGGGGTTGCCCGCGAGCTCATCGCCTGCCTTGACGAGGCCCAAGACACCCGCCGTCTATCTCCTCCCGAGGCCTGGCTCCGCCAACAATTAAAGCGCAAATACCTAGGGCTTGCCTCCCTTGAGCGCTCGATCGGCCGCCAGCGTGCTCGCCTGCGATGGCTCCGGGCTGGCGAGGCTGCGGCCGCTATCTCAAAAATCCGGGCGTCTCAACGGAGCAATAAGAATCGCATCCTCAGCCTCCTTGTTGACGGAGTGCACGTGTCGGGTGAGGCAGATATGGCCCAGGCCGCCTTTGCGCACTTCTCCTCCGTCCTCGGTGCACCTGCGGAGCGTGGCATCACCCTCGACCTGGCGGCCATTGGCCAGCGCTCTTTCGATCTCTCTGCCCTGGATCATCCATTCTCTTCAACAGAGATCTGGGAGGCTATCAAGCGGCTCCCTTCTGGCAAAGTGCCCGGCCCCGACGCTTTCACGGCCGAGTTCCTACGCTCTTGCTGGCACATCATCAAAGACGACCTATGCGATGTCTTCGACAAGCTCTACGCGCTCAATGGCCAGGCCTTCCAGCGGCTCAATGAGGCTTACATCACTTTGCTGCCCAAGCGGCCCGACGCCGCCTCCCTCTTCGATTACCGGCCGATCAGCCTCATTCACCTGATCGCGAAGCTCTTTGCCAAGGTCCTCTCGCTTTGGTTGGCACCGCGTCTTGGCGAACTCGTCTCCCCCAATCAGAGCGCTTTCATCGCTGGTAGAAGCGCCCACGACAACTTCCTCCTCGTCCAGCAGACCGCGCGGCAGCTGCATCAGCTCAAGCACCCTCGTGTCCTCCTCAAGCTCGACATTGCACGCTCCTTTGATTCGGTCGCCGTTCCTACTACAGGTGCTTCAACATATGGGCTTCGGCCCAAGGTGGCGCGAGTGGATTTCCATTCTGATCTCGACTGCCTCGACGCGCGTCTTGATCAACGGCACGCCGGGCCCCCCCATCCCGCACGGCCAAGGCCTCCGTCAAGGCGACCCGGTGTCCCCCATGTTGTTCGTGCTGGTCATTGACACGCTCAACACGCTGCTCCAGTTCGCCATGCAGTCCGGGATTCTCAGGCGGCTCACACGCAGGCATGCTCCGTCGAGCGTTTCTCTCTTCGCTGACGACGTGATTATCTTTTGCCTCCCTAATAGGTCCGAGCTCTCCATGATCAATTCTCTGCTCGATCGTTTTGGCACTGCCTCGGGCTTGCGCACCAACTTTGCTAAGTGCCTGGCCGCTCCAATCCAGTGCTCCGCCGACGATGCGAGCACCGTCGGCACGGCCCTCGCCTGCCCGGTGGAGCCCTTCCCCATCCAATACCTGGGTCTCCCTCTCTCGCTCAGGAAAGTGCCCACCTCCCACCTGCTACCCCTGATTGAGAAGCTCGCCCACAAGCTCGCTACCTGGAAAGCTGCCCTGCTCAACCGTGGTGAGCGCCTTAATCTCGTTCGGCAAGTCTTAAGAGCCATGACTGTCCACATCCTCCTTGCCATGGCCCTCTCCCCCGCCATCCTCAAGCAGGCCAACCGCATCCTTCGCGACTTCCTCTGGCACGGAAGAAAGGACGCGCGCGCTGGCTCCTGCTTAGTCAGCTGGGCACGGGCCTGTCGCCCGATCGAGCTGGGAGGTCTTGGCATCCGCGACCTTCACCGCACATGCATCTCTACGGATTCGATGGTTATGGCTTCAGGCCACCGATCCTTCTCGGCCGTGGTCTCACCTCCAGCTCCCACGCGACCCTGAGGCGCTCCAATTCTTCCGGGCTTCCACGTCGTGGATCATCGGGGATGGCAACACCTGCCGTTTCTGGGTTGATCCGTGGCTGGATGGGCAACCGCTCCTTGATAGCGCCCCTGCCCTGGTGACGTTGGTCCCCCGCCGCGTCCGGCGATCCCGCACGGTGGCCCAGGCGCTTTACGACCGTTGCTGGATATCCGACATCCAAGGCCCCCTTGGCCTTGCTGCTACTGTTTAATATGTTGGGCTTTGGCGCCGCCTACAGCTCGTCGAGCTCACCCCGCGCCCGGATCTGCTTCGTTGGCGATGGACTGATAACGGTGTCTACTCTGCCTCCTCCTGCTACAGCGCCCTATTCCACGGCTCCACGGCCTCTGAGTTTTGGCGCCTCACCTGGCACACCAGTGCCCCCACTTCTGTGCAGTTCTTCATTTGGCAAGCATCCCTCAACCGATGCTGGTCTGCTGACCGCCTGGCCCGGCGCGGCCTGCCGTACGAACCGGCGTGCGTCTTCTGTTGCCAGGAACCCGAAACGCTCCACCACATCCTGGTGGGATGTGTGTTCGCGCGCATCACTTGTGTGACGCCCCCGATTTGACCGTACACTAATCATGCACGCAAATATGTACGATCAAGATCAGGGACTCACGGGAAGATATCACAACACAACTGTAAAACATAAATAAGTCATACAAGCATCATAATACAAGCCAGGGGCCTCGAGGGCTCGAATACAAGTGCTCAATCATAGACGAGTCAACGGAAGCAACAATATCTGAGTACAGATATAAGTTAAACAAGTTTGCCTTAAGAAGGCTAGCACAAAAGTAGCAACGATCGAAAAGGCAAGGCCTCCTGCCTGGGACCTCCTAACTACTCCTCGAAGCCGAACTCCATGTAGAATCATCCTCGGGATCTCTAGCTCCTGGACTCCAGCATCTGGTTGCGACAACCAGGTATAGAAAGGGGAAAAGAGGGAGAAAAGCAACCGTGAGTACTCATCCAAAGTACTCGCAAGCAAGGTGCTACACTACATATGCATGGGTATATGTGTAAAGGGTCATACCGGTGGACTGAACTGCAGAATGCCAGAATAAGAGGGGGAGAGCTAATCCTGTCGAAGACTACGCTTCTGGCAGCCTCCATCTTGCAGCATGTAGAAGAGAGTACATTGAAGTCCTCCAAGTAGCATCGTATAGCATAATCCTACCCAGCAATCCCCTCCTCGTCGCCCTGTTAGAGAGCGATCACCGGGTTATATCTGGCACTTGGAAGGGTGTGTTTTATTAAGTATCCAGTTCTAGTTGTCATAAGGTCAAGGTATAACTCCGGGTCGTCCTTTTACCGAGGGACATGGCTATTCGAATAGATAAACTTCCCTGCAGGGGTGCACCACATAACCCAACACGCTCGATCCCATTTGGTCGGACACACTTTTCTGGGTCATGCTCCGCCGCGGAAGATCAACACGTCGCAGCCCCACCTAGGCTCAACAGAGAGGTCAACACGCCGGTCTAAATCCTATGCGCGCAGGGGTCTGGGCCCATCGCCCATTGCACACCTCCACGTTGCGTACGCGGCCGGAAGCAGACCTAGCCTAGCAGGCGTTCCAGTCCAATCCGGCGCGCGCCGCTCCGTCGCTGACGTCAAGAAGAGCTTCGGCTGATACCACGACGTCGAGTGCCCATAACTGTTCCCGCGTAGTTGGTTAGTGCGTATAGACCAAATGGCCAGACTCAGATCAAATACCAAGATCTCATTAAGCATGTTAAGTATCCGCGAACGCCGACCAGGGCCACCTCTCTCCTAGGTGGTCTCAACCTGCCCTGTCGCTCCGCCATAAAGTAACAGTCGGGGGCCGTCAGGAACCCAGGCCCACCTCTACAAGGATGGAGCCACCTGTCCTTTCAGCCCCCTCATCAGAATCACTTGCGGGTACTCAACGAGCCGACCCGACTTTAGTCACCACATGTGTCATGTATATGAAGTATATAGCATATACCCGTGATCACCTCCCGAAGTGATCACGGCCCAGTAGTATAGCATGGCAGACGGACAAGAGTGTAGGGCCACTGATGGAACACTAGCATCCTATACTAAGCAGTAGGATAGCAGGTAAGGGTAACAACTGTAGCAACAATGACCGGCTATGCATCAGGATAGGATTAACGGAAGGCAGTGACATGCTACACTACTCTAATGCAAGCAGTATAGAGAAGAATAGGCGATATCTGGTGATCAAGGGGGGGGCTTTCCTGGAAGCTCTGTTGTACAGGGAGAAGGGACGTCGGTGACGTAGTCGTACTCGGTGGCATCAGCGCCGGTCTCGGGGTCTACCGGAGAAGAAGAGGGGGGAAGAAACAGTAAATACGGAGCAAACAAAGCATCACAAAACATAACGAGGCAATACGGGGTGCTAGGTAAGCCCTAACGTGGTAGTAAGTGATACCGGCGAAGGGGGAAACATCCGGGAAAATATCCCCGGTGTTTCGCATTTTCGAACAAATGAATCGAAGGGGAAAAGTTGTGTGTTCGTTATGCTAGGGATGCGTGGCGGACGAACGGGCTGCGTAACCGGATTCCTCTCGTCGTTCTGAGCAACTTTCATGTACAATGTTTTTCTATCCGAGCTACGGTTTATTTTATATTGATTTTAAAAGATTTAAATCATTTTTAGAATTTATTTAATTAATTTAATTCGACATTATCCAGAATAGTGTGTGCTGACGTCAGTATGATGTCAGCATGACGTCAGCAGTCAACAGGGCATTGACTGGGTCAAACTGACGTGAGGGTCCCGCATGTCATTGACTGATTACCTAAACAAGATTAGTTAATTTAATTTAAGTGATTAGATTAATTAATTAGGCTTAATTAGATTAATTAACAGGATTAATTAAGTAAATTAATTATCTTAATTAATTAATTATATTATTTTTATTTATTTTTATTCTTCTTTTGTTTTGTTCTGGGGGTTGGGCCCCATATGTCATAGGGCCAGGGGGGCCTTAGCGGAGCGGGCGAAACTGGTGCAGGCGTGGGCGCCCGTGTGCGCCCGAGGCCACCAGGGGGTGGCGACGCCGGCCACGGCAGAGGCCGGCCGCGGTGCGGCCAGCGCGCGGGCCAGGCGGCAGCAACGCGTCGACGTGCGTGGGGGCGAGCAGCGGAGGCGAGGGGAGGCGTGCGCGGCCCAGTGGTGCAGGGTGAGGCCAAGGCAGGAGGGTGAGCACGGCGGGAGGCCATGGACATGCAGCAGCGCGCAGGGCCGCGTCGTGCGCGGCGCATCCGCGTGCACGACGAACGACATGGGGAGGCAGAGAGCGGGAGGAGGGGGGCGCAGCTCACCCCGTTTGTAGGGGATCAGGGTTGGCAAGGCGCGATGGCGCCGACGAGGAGGAGGTGGGGATGCGAGCGACGTGGACGAAGCAGTCCGGTGGGGTCTGGCGACGGAGCGGTTGTGGATGGGGCGTTGAGGTGGCGGGGCGCCGACTTGGTGTCAGGGAGGCGACGGAGTGATTGCGGGCGTCAGTGAGGTGGCGCCGGCGCGGTGGCATCGAGGATGGGCGGCGGCGGCGGCGAGCGACGGGGGCGGCCGAGGACGGGGGCGACGGGAGGCGCCGGGCGTCGTCGTCGGGGAGGCGCGGTCCCGATCCAGATCGGGATCGTGGGAGGAGGAGTGGCGAGGGAGAGGCGTGAATCGGGGAGGAGAGGAGTGGACCGAGAGGGGGAGTGGGTACGTGGGGGGGGTTAGGGTTAGCGCGTGGGGGCGGCAGGCTGGGCCGTGGCTTGGTTGGCCCGAGGGGGTACAGTGGCAGCTGGGCCGGCCTGTTGGTCGAGGCCCAAGGGCAGTGGGGGGTTTCTTTTCTTTTGTTTTTTTCTTGTTTGACTTCATTTCTTTGTTTAGTCTTTTCCTTTTTTTCTGTTTTATTTTTGTTCCTTTTTATTTCAGTTTTATAAAAATTAACACTAGCATCTAAATTTGTATTTATAAATATACGACTGCCACATTAACTTTGGCATCTAAATAAAATAGTTTTGTAATTATTTATTATTTAAAAGTATTTATTAAATAACAGTTTTGCCGTTGTTTTAATTACTATGGTGCATTTAAATACTTTAGAGGAGTGTGGTTTCTACACCAATATTTAGTATGGATTATTTGGCTCACCCCGAACATTTTAGTTTTAATATTTGAAAACTTTTATTGTTTGCTTGATTTTGAATTTGAATTTGAATCAGTTTCGAACTAACGTGAGATTAGCAACAGTAATCGAGGTGACGTGGCATCATTAGTAGAAAGTTACTGTAGCTTAATTATCCGGGCGTCACAATTCTCCTCCACTACAAGAAATCTCGTCCCGAGATTTAAGAGGGGAGTAAGGGGGAAGGATAGGTTACGAAATTCTAAGGATTCTTCTCGGTCTTGGTTGCTCTTCTCGAAGTGGTCCATCCATTACATTGACGTCTTCATTTGTCTGCTTCAGGTCATCCTGATGAAGTCGTCATCCTTCCTTCAGGATCTCCATCGTACTTACGGAAATCTAAGGGGGAAAAACTCGGGAAGGACGGAGCTCAACATATGTTAGGTACCTGGGGGCTATCTCAGTGAAAGTGGCATAGAGGCATCTCTCGAGTTGAAATTCAAGAAAGTTATCGAGAGCAAGGTAAGGAGGGGCAACAAGAAGCTCCAAGCGGTTAGGCAACTGTCCGTTGCCTGAAACAGAGGGTGAAAGGGGTTCAGAGCAATGGGAATAAGTATTGCGCCTGATACCAGAATAGATCACTAGGAATGTGGGTCGTGATCTTTCATATGAAGCCAAGCGTGAGGAATAACTTTAGAAACAGGGGTGTACAGGAGAGTCAGGTTTCGATCCTGTGGAACCGTGGGTTATGGGCCCACCATGTGGGTTAAAAATAGGAGCGGTGACATCTTGCACGGTCATGATAGCAAGGCATGTCAGAGAGTAGCATTTCAGTTATGTCGGCAACAACGTCGGTACCAAGGCCGAGGGACGAAGAGAACCATTTAGGTTAGGGAAGAGGAAGTTCATGACATTACCCAAACAACGGTGTTTGAATAATGGATAACGAAAATTTAGCATTGTGCTTCAAATGTTTTTATTGAAGATCGGAGTACCACAGACATGCTTCGAGATAGCATTGATATGGTCTTCAAGCAAAGGTCAGACTTGGATAAACAAAGGATCCATTTTAGAATAAGTCTTACAATTTCCTCATGAAAGAATGGATAACCTTGCAGAAAAGGAAACTATAACGATAGGTCCTACGCCCAGGTGTACCGGGCATGACATCACCTTACCGGGTCATGTGAAGACCAAGGTTATAACTCTTGGAAATATGTCACAACCATCATATCTGACCGAGATCCAGATCTGATTGGCGTCAGGATAACTCAGACTTAGTGAGGCCCGAGGAGAAAAGGTGCAACACAATTGACGAGATGACATTGTAAGATTTTCAAGAAATGAACTATGGAAGCGAGTTCTGAAACCAGAGTTCATCATTAAAGGAGAGGATGAGGAGGTGGCTGATGGAGTTGGCGACAACTCATCGAGATTTCTAAAAAGAGGGATTCTGACAATTATGTGAACAAGGGTATAACATTTGTCAGATCAAATGATATAATGGTGTGCTCAAGGAAAGCAAACACAATTGAACATTGATTGAAAGGTGCACCCGAAATATGGGTTGGGTCGCACAATCAATGTTAGAATGGTGACTAAATGAACAAAAGAAGTAGAATGAAACTATCAACCATTCACTTCCAAGCAATAGAGTTGCTAGAAGTTTTGAATTCACCCTCAAAGTTCGATAGCCGGTATTCCGATTAGAAACCACACGGGGACCAAGAAACGAACGGAGATGGCGAGAAGTAATACTATAGAAAGAATTCTTAAGAGGTGGAGCATTTCTCACAGCATCCTTGATATAAAAGATGATAATAATCCAAGGTAAAGAAGAACAAATGCTGGATAGCTAGGATCTCAAGGTATAACACAAAACATGAACAAGTTTGTGTTTGAACGGGAGGCAATCGAGTGGTCGATGATAACACAGATCATCAAGGGCAAGGATGGTATTTCTCATCATGAATTCAATTGATATCCTTGAGGAGCTCGGAATGTTGATGATGATCACGACACATTTGTCGAGAGGTTTCAAGAAGATGTAATCGATCGGCTACGACATCACACCAAGGGAATGGTGAAACAAAAGGGTATTGGAACCATGGGTACGACACAAACTCGAAATCACGTTTGTTATTCAAGGAGAAATGATATGACGAGGGAGATTGACGTAAGATTAGCTCACTGTCGAAATTTGTGCGCTGGGAAGGTCCAGGTAGCACAGTTAAAATTCAGCACGATAATGATGTAGCCAATCAGGCTAGGAATGACGTGATCGGGTACAAACTCATAAGTAAAGAAGATTACTAAGAGTTGTTTAATCGCAGTGCGGACTCGATTCAGTTATCGGTGGTTTTGAGTGTTAAAACTCGAAGCCCGTGAAAAATTGGAATCAATGAGAATGTAGCACTTGATGGAGAACTCATAATAAGTTATGCAGTTCCATGATAATCTCGAGATACCAGGGGGGTAATACTCGACGACAAACCAAAGTAGAGGTTGGACTGGGGTATTGCTCTGCAGAAGACAAGTGCTTAACTTGTACGAGAAATGGTATTCAAAGGAGAACATGGTCGGAACCACGATTGCAAAAGGCCAGATCCCAAATATAAGATGAACTTATACCAAGGGAATAATTAATTTAAGAGAAGCTTTTAATGATAAGATCTACATCGTGTCCATGGGCATGAACACAAAGTTCAAGGTCGACTCCCACTTCTCCAATGCATAACCTTTCATTCACTTCTCGCATTCGATGAAGTTGTATGGTAGAAAATTATCTGGTAAAATACTAGAAGGGTATGGCTTGTGAAAACCTTCGGGTTCATACGGTTTTTAGGGAAGGTATAGGTTCAATCCATCAGGGCATCTTAGAAACATATACCTCAAACTTCAAGAGTAAAATCACCAGCTCAAAAGTAGAGTATGGTTATCAAGCAGAGTATACAAATTACCAAAGGCATTATATATCCATGGAAATGATCACAAGGTTATTGAATATGAAGGACACTGTTGGATAATAACCCAACAAGGGGTCTTGTGGTCTACAACGGAGCTGATGCGAGTATCGGTACTCTATCAGAGGAAGAAGGAACGAAAGGGCATCAGACTAAAAAAACAACTGAGTAATTCAAAGCTCAAATGCAAAGGAATTATCATTTCCAAATCAAGGGATCAGAAGCCAAGGGTCTGATTAAGAATGGATAAGTTGAACAGACTTAGGGGTACAACCGACGGCAATTTGATTGGTCGATAACCAGTTCACGTTTCAAATGACGTCTGAGCCGGAAGGATGAATTCTAGGCTCTGATTGAGGATTGTGAGCATTCGCAACAAATTGAATCAACGGACTCAAAATGACAATGACAAGAGATGCCAATAAGATTACGAGACTTAAGATTAATCATAATGCAAGTAAGCAAGAATTTCAAGAGCAAAAGGCTCCTGAGGATTTTCAGAAGATCGAATGGTATTTTGAACACTTTTGTGAAATACTTGAATCAACTTGGGATGAGCAGATACTTGATAAGGGCGAGAAATTATCCGTAGGGGTATTCAGGTGGCAAGGAACTGCAATGCAGTAGGCACAAAATATTCTCGGAACAATAGAGAGAACTTAGGGGTATCTTGTAATAACAAGATCAACTGGGAAACATTGTATGAATGGCGAGGATACGTGGTTATCCATAGGAGTTTATCGATGGAAGGGAATTGCAAAGCGATGAACACAAGTTCTCGAGTTATCAGCGGAGAGTATCTACAGGGTCTTCACGTGCAGCAGACGATCATCAGTAATAAGGGGCTCTCCGGGTGAAAGTGATAATGAGATCCTAATGTTAGATTTAGCAAAATTCACTTAACCCGAATAGAAGAGAGATCAGAGTCCCATAGTATAGACAAGGAGTAAAAGATCCTAATACCACCCAATGGCGACGTGGGCCCGTAAGACACACAGCCATGTTAGTAAAAGTTTTTGCAATGTCTAGACTCGACTTCGGCCAAGGAGTTGGAAAGGGAGATTCCTACAGGCAGTCGGCTCTGATACCAACTTGTGACGCCCCCGATTTGACCGTACACTAATCATGCACGCAAATGTGTACGATCAAGATCAGGGACTCACGGGAAGATATCACAACACAACTCTAAAACATAAATAAGTCATACAAGCATCATAATACAAGCCAGGGGCCTCGAGGGCTCGAATACAAGTGCTCGATCATAGACGAGTCAACGGAAGCAACAATATCTGAGTACAGACATAAGTTAAACAAGTTTGCCTTAAGAAGGCTAGCACAAAAGTAGCAACGATCGAAAAGGCAAGGCCTCCTGCCTGGGACCTCCTAACTACTCCTCGAAGCCGAACTCCATGTAGAATCATCCTCGGGATCTCTAGCTCCTGGACTCCAGCATCTGGTTGCGACAATCAGGTATAGAAAGGGGAAAAGAGGGAGAAAAGCAACCGTGAGTACTCATCCAAAGTACTCGCAAGCAAGGAGCTACACTACATATGCATGGGTATATGTGTAAAGGGTCATATCGGTGGACTGAACTGCAGAATGCCAGAATAAGAGGGGGAGAGCTAATCCTGTCGAAGACTACGCTTCTGGCAGCCTCCATCTTGCAGCATGTAGAAGAGAGTAGATTGAAGTCCTCCAAGTAGCATCGTATAGCATAATCCTACCCGGCGATCCCCTCCTCGTCGCCCTGTTAGAGAGCGATCACCGGGTTATATCTGGCACTTGGAAGGGTGTGTTTTATTAAGTATCCAGTTCTAGTTGTCATAAGGTCAAGGTACAACTCTGGGTCGTCCTTTTACCGAGGGACACGGCTATTCGAATAGATAAACTTCCCTGCAGGGGTGCACCACATAACCCAACACGCTCGATCCCATTTGGCCGGACACACTTTTCTTGGTCATGCCCGGCCGTGGAAGATCAACACGTCGCAGCCCCACCTAGGCTCAACAGAGAGGTCAACACGCCGGTCTAAATCCTATGCGCGCAGGGGTCTGGGCCCATCGCCCATTGCACACCTGCACGTTGCGTACGCGGCCGGAAGCAGACCTAGCCTAGCAGGCGTTCCAGTCCAATCCGGCGCGCGCCGCTCCATCGCTGACGTCAAGAAGAGCTTCGGCTGATACCACGACGTCGAGTGCCCATAACTGTTCCCGCGTAGTTGGTTAGTGCGTATAGACCAAATGGCCAGACTCGGATCAAATACCAAGATCTCGTTAAGCGTGTTAAGTATCCGGAACGCCGACCAGGGCGAGGCCCACCTCTCTCCTAGGTGGTCTCAACCTGCCCTGTCGCTCCGCCATAAAGTAACAGTCGGGGGCCGTCAGGAACCCAGGCCCACCTCTACCAGGATGGAGCCACCTGTCCTTTCAGCCCCCTCATCAGAATCACTTGCGGGTACTCAACGAGCCGACCCGACTTTAGTCACCACATGTGTCATGTATATAAAGTATATAGCATATACCCGTGATCACCTCCCGAAGTGATCACGGCCCAGTAGTATAGCATGGCAGACGAACAAGAGTGTAGGGCCACTGATGGAACACTAGCATCCTATACTAAGCAGTAGGATAGCAAGTAAGGGTAACAACTGTAGCAACAATGACCGGATATGCATCAGGATAGGATTAACGGAAGGCAGTAACATGCTACACTACTCTAATGCAAGCAGTATAGAGAAGAATAGGCGATATCTGGTGATCAAGGGGGGGCTTGCCTGGAAGCTCTGTTGTACAGGGAGAGGGGACGTCAGTGACGTAGTCGTACTCGGTGGCATCAGCGCCGGTCTCGGGGTCTACCAGAGAAGAAGAGGGGGGAAGAAACAGTAAATACGGAGCAAACAAAGCATCACAAAACATAACGAGGCAATACGGGGTGCTAGGTAAGCCCTAACGTGGTAGTAAGTGATACCGGCGAAGGGGGAAACATCCGGGAAAATATCCCCGGTGTTTCGCGTTTTCGGATAGATGAATCGGAGGGGAAAAGTTGCATGTTCGTTATGCTAGGGATGCGTGGCGGACGAACGGGCTGCGCAACCGGATTCCTCTCGTCGTTCTGAGCAACTTTCATGTACAAAGTTTTTCGATCCGAGCTACGGTTTATTTTATATTGATTTTAAAAGATTTAAATCATTTTTAGAATTTATTTAATTAATTTAATTCGACATTATCCAGAATAGTGTGTGCTGAGGTCAGTATGACGTCAGCATGATGTCAGCAGTCAACAGGGCGTTGACTGGGTCAAACTGACGTGAGGGTCCCGCATGTCATTGACTGATTAACTAAACAGGATTAGTTAATTTAATTTAAGTGATTAGATTAATTAATTAGGCTTAATTAGATTAATTAACAGGATTAATTAAGTAAATTAATTATCTTAATTAATTATATTATTTTTATTTAATTTTATTCTTCTCTTTTTTTTGTTCTAGGGGTTGGGCCCCATATGTCATAGGGCCAGGGGGGCCTTAGCGGAGCGGGCGAAACTGGTGCGGGCGTGGGCGCCCGTGTGCGCCCGAGGCCACCAGGGGCGGCGACGCCGGCCACGGCAGAGGCCGGCCGCGGTGCGGCCAGCGCGCGGACCGGGCGGCAGCGACGTGCGTGGGGGCGAGCAGCGGAGGCGAGGGGAGGCGTGCGCGGCCCAGTGGTGCAGGGCGAGGCCAAGGCAGGAGGGTGAGCACGGCGGGAGGCCGTGGACGTGCAGCAGCGCGCAGGGCCGCGTCGTGCGCGGCGCATCCGCGTGCACGACGAACGACATGGGGAGGCAGAGAGCGGGAGGAGGGGGCGCAGCTCACCCCGTTTGTAGGGGATCAGGGTCGGCAAGGCGCGATGGCGCCGACAAGGAGGAGGCGGGGACGCGAGCGACGTGGACGAAGCAGTCCGGTGGGGTCTGGCGACGGAGCGGTTGTGGATGGGGCGTTGAGGTGGCGGGGCGCCGACTTGGTGTCGGGGAGGCGACGGAGCGATTGCGGGCGTCAGTGAGGTGGCGCCGGCGTGGTGGCACCGAGGATGGGCGGCGGCGGCGGCGAGCGACGGGGGCGGCCGAGGACGGGGGCGACGGGAGGCGCCGGGCGTCATCGTCGGGGAGGCGCGGTCCCGATCCAGATCGGGATCGTGGGAGGAGGAGTGGCGAGGGAGAGGTGTGAATCGGGGAGGAGAGGAGTGGACCGAGAGGGGGAGTGGGTACGTGGGGGGGTTAGGGTTAGCGCGTGGGGGGCGGCAGGCTGGGCCGTGGCTTGGTTGGCCCGAGGGGGTACAGTGGCAGCAGGGCCGGCCAGTTGGTTGAGGCCCAAGGGCAGTGGGGGGTTTCTTTTCTTTTGTTTTTTTCTTGTTTGACTTTATTTCTTTGTTTAGTCTTTTCCTTTTTTTTTATTTTTGTTCCTTTTTATTTCAGTTTTATAAAAATTAACACTTGCACCTAAATTTGTATTTATAAATATACTACTGCCACATTAACTTTGGCACCTAAATAAAATAGTTTTGTAATTATTTATTATTTAAAAGTATTTATTAAATAATAGTTTTGCCGCTGTTTTAATTACTATGATGCATTTAAATACTTTAGAGGAGTGTGGTTTCTACACCAATATTTAGTATGGATTATTTGGCTCACCCCGAACATTTTAGTTTTAATATTTGAAAATTTTTATTGTTTGCTTGATTTTGAATTTGAATTTGAATCAGTTTCGAACAAACGTGAGATTATCAACAGTAATCGAGGTGACGTGGCATCATTAGTAGAAAGTTACTGTAGCTTAATTATCCGGGCGTCACAACTTGGCACGAAATTCTCTCGTGGTGCTCCCCGACAACCACTCCGCCGGACGGCAACACCGGCTACTTTGCTTGGCTATCTGAAGCCACTCTCCTCCTCCCGGCTGCGCGGAGTCGAGGCCTCGCCTCCATCGCCTCCCTCACTGCATGGTCCCTTTGGCGACACCGGAACGCGATCATCTTCGACAAGATTACCCCCTCCTCCTCCTCCCTGATCGCTACGATCAAAGATGAAGCTCGCTCCTGGGCCACCGCGGGAGCTCGAGGACTCGCTGCGAGTAATTTTGTAACCTGAACTTGTAATCTTTGGGGCTGAGCAACCCCCTGCCCTATGCTCTCCCTGGGATCATGGGCTCGCCATTCGTGCGCACGAGGCTATGATTCCCAATCATGTACTTTGTTCTCTCCTTCTATCAATGCAATGATACGCTAGCTTAACGTATTCGAGAAAAACTCTGTAGTTATAAAAATTCATAGAAGGATAAAAGAGGGAATTTAAGCCACAATTCCAATATATTATATTTAAACAAAAATCGTTGCAAATCAATGTATTACATGAAAATTAAAATAACACAGATATTTCGACAATGTAAAGATGACCATTCAAAATAGTGAAATGAAAAATCTAGAATTGAAAAAGTACAAATCAAAAAAGGAATAAATATTGACCGAGAAATGCACAAAAGGCAAAAAAAGAATAAATATTAATCTAAGGGAGATAGAAACGTGGAGTGGGGTTGCCCTAAAATAAGAAATGTGACAAGCAAAATTAAGAAAAATCATGTCCAAATGTTTTAGAACTCTTTGAAGTGGTGTTACCTAAAAAAGCAAATGAATGAAAATATAAAAAGAGAAGAACATGTTTCTTTCTAAGGAAGAAATAATTCTAGCTGTAGTGTTATAAAAAATTGAACAAAGACAAAAACAAGGAAAAAACATATTTTTTGAGCAGGGTATACACAAGCGCTCTTACATACACACATACACTCACCCCTATGAACGCGCACACACACACCCTACCCATATGAGCACCTTCGAGAGACTGAGCCGACATATCATTTTGAGATTTACGAAGTCACCGTAGGCGTCTCGTTGTTGACGGGAACGTCTCCTCCAACTGAAAGCGCATCGCCGGAAATCTTGAAATAAATCCAGAAATAATAGCACTAGGATTTGAACCCTGATGGGCTGGGGTTACCACTGTTCCTTTAATCATCCAACCACAGGTTGGTTTGCTACGAAAAAAGGAATTACAAGTGTGGATTTTACCATAAAAAGAGAAGAAACTGCAGAAATATTATACAATTACGCATAACACGAAAAATCATAATGAATTATTGTCTCTATTCTTATATGCGGGAATAAGAATATATTGAAAACTTGCACACAAATTACGTAAAACTTACAATGTTATATGTTGGTTAAGTGTAAACTAGTGCAACTTTTGCCATTTGAGTCGATACAACTGGGCTCAACGGTGGGCGCCCCAGACGGAAACGAAACCGGAAACTAGTTAAGTCATCACTAGCTAGCGTATACGTGTCGACTGAGAGAGAAACGAGCAGCTAGACGTGGCGGAGTCGATCAAAAGCTAGCTCATCCGGAGAAACGATGAGCCTATCTTGGCTGTCATGAGAGCATCTACATCCGAGCGTCTCAAACTCTTTATACACCTGAGCGGACGGTTCGGTGATTGCACGGTTGTAAAATCTCAACCCAGACGGACACCTCAGACCTCGAATCCACCGCCGCTGTCGCGTCCCACGACCTGCTCTGACCCTGCTGCCGTCGCTGATGTCTACAATGCTGTCGCTCAGCCGGATGGCATCGGCGGATACAATGCCAAGCACGGTCGACGTGGCCACCCTGTTGCGCAAGACCAACTTCAGGAAGTGCTCCACATCGGGCAGCAACTGCGCAGGCGGGAACAGCTACAGCCATAGCCACATCCGGATCAGGGGGGGGGGGGGGGGGGGGATGTCGGTGCTCCTATTTAGCGCATGAAGCGTTGCCAAACGAGCCAACGCTCACCCCTACCCCCGCACACCCTATTGGGCCGACCCATGAGCGCGTCGGGTTGCCCCCTGGTTTTTATTTTGTGTTCTTTCATCCTTTTTTTTCTATTTTCCTGTTTTCTTCTTCAAAATATGATTCGAAAAATTTACACATTTTACAAAGATGAATTAAAAAAAAATCTTCAAGAAATCATAAAATGTCCGTGAATTAATAAAACGTTTGTGATTTTGAAAAAAATATTCGTGAATTAGAAGAAACTTTCCTTGAATTCAAAAAATGCTCTTAATTTTTTAAAAATGTTCACAAAAATCAGAAAATGATTGTTAATTGCAAAAAGGTCACCGATTCAAAAACTATTAGCCGATTTAAAATGTTCAAGCATTTCAAAATGATGTTTGTCAAATAAAAAAAAGTTTGTCGATTGAAAAAAAAAGTTTATCGATTCAAAAGATGTTCCCCGATTTAAAAAAATGTTCATCAATTCAAAAATAGTTCGCCAATACAAAAAATGTTCATCGATTTAAAAACAGGTTTGCGGATTCAAGAAAATGCTCAACTATTCAAAAACAATTCATGAGTTTAAAAAATGTTCAAAATTTTGAAGCAAAATATTTTCTGATTTGAAAAATGTTCGTGATTTTATAAAAGCAATCGAAAATTCAAAGAATGTTCACGATTTCTAAAATGTTCACAATCTCAAAAAAAGTAAAAAGGAAAAAAGAAAGGAAAATAAAAAATAAAAAATACTAAACGAAAGAAAAACGAAAATAAAAAGATAAAAGATAAAAGAAATGTAGAATAAAAGGAAAATAAAAAATACAAAAAAAAGAAATAATGAACAACGCGAAAAATACAAAAAAAGGTTCAGAGAAGTTTAAAAACCAATGGAATAAACCCAGTATGGGCCAGCCCATAGCGGGAACGGAGTGCAATGGGAAGGGTATGCGCTGGGTGCAAGTTTGAACCGACAATTGTAAACCATGTTTGCCTAAAAAAAAGTTGTAAACCATGTATGATTTTATCATACGCAAATCATAACATGTACAACTACTACAAAATATATATACGCTATGATGTGATTTTATTTGAGACTTATATACATATTTTATATAGCTATCTTTTTCACCCTTCCTCCATGGTGAAATTCTGGCTCTGCCCCCCTGTCAAAAGGGGAAAAATCTTTGAAACTGGGCCTCACAGGCAAGGACGTGGGACCCATCCTAATTGACATCACGTGGCGATGCCAATCTTAAAGCACATAGACCCACTTTGACCATTCCGGATTCCAGTTTCCTATTCCGGAATGGTACCTTCACGCCTCCAACGGTCACACCGGTGAGCTTAGCCACATTTGCTTTTGGTCTATGGTGATGTTCGACTTTTAGTTCTTCTCATAGCCTTCTATTTTCTTAATCTCCCTGTACGGGTTGTTTTGATCTTCCTTTTCTTAATCTTTTATTATTTTTTTAGGAAATGCAGTCCTAGAATATGAGTTCTACTGGGCTTCCTCAGGGTACTTCCACACTTCCAGGGGCCATTTTGCTGAGCTTAGCTGCATTTGCTCTTGTTCGGTGCAGTTGGACCTTTAGTTCTTCTCATAATCACCTATCTTTATATGATACAAGCGCACTTCACTACTGTGTTTGATAAAGAATCAATTGAACCAGGCAATAACAAGATGAGAATGTGCCTCCTCATTTTTCTCTAATTTACCATTGAACTTTTAATCATTCATCACCCAGTCTACTGTGAATCAGGTTCACATGCATTTTCATGCGATGAGTATTTCTGGACTGTATAATGTTAACTTGCACTCGTGTCTTGGTACTTTTTCTTCCCTTTTATATATGAGAAAGGTGTGGCTGCTCCCGGGTGTAGGTGCACCTGTATGAACAGTACACATAAAAAATATAAAACAAGATAGAAAAAATCTAAATTTTTTTGACATGAAACTAGATCAATAGTTTTAGCTTTCTGCAAAAATTCGTGACCAAATAACATTTGAGGAGCCCTCAGCAAAAAAATCACTCCTCAAAAGTGAACAAAACTTTGAACACAGTTTTTTTTTTGTTGAGGGCTCCTCAGATGTTATTTGGTCAATTTTTTTGCAAGAAACTAAAACTTTTGAACTAGTTTGTTGTCCCAAAATTTCAGATCTTTTGGATTTTGTTTTGTATTTTTTTTAAGTGTACTGTTCATGCGGGTGTAGGTACACCCGGGAGTAGAAAATTCAGTTTCTTTATAGATCTAGGAAGAATTTGTAACTACTTTGGGGAAGATGCACTTTTCACCAGCCAAATTTATTTTCTTAGGAATACTTATAAATATTGAATTATGCAAGGAAAATGCAACTGTTAAGGATGGTCTAACTATATATATAGCCAAATGTGTACTGCTATGCGGAATTTAATGGTCAGGCTTTTGCATATTGTATGTCAACGCATTTCATTTCGCGTCCCCCGAACAAAAAAACACATTTCATTTCGCGGTAACATGTAAGAACCATGCATAGAGCTAACAATTTTTCATTTTGTTACTCCAACGGAACTAAAGCTACTGCTATAAATTTACTGTTCATGGTCGTTCAGTTTCAGTTTCCATCCAATAAGCAATGAGCAAAAAGTTGAGCTTAGTTGAGTTAAGATGAAGGTTGCATTCAGTTGTGTTGAGATGAAGCTTACATTTAACAATTGTCTATGGATTTTTGGCCATCGCATATATTCTTGTGGACATGTTTAAACATGGTCCGCCGTGTTCTGTAAGATAATTACATGACAATTATGCATAACGAGCCAGTCGACCATAATAAATCACGTACAAAATAAATACATGAGACTTAACTCATGACAGGAAAATAACGAGCCAGTCGACCATTGTGAGTTCTTTATTTTTGAGAAACACCCGTAATGTTATTCATACCCGACAATCATTACATGTACACCGCTTTGGATTTAAATGCAAGAAACAATAAAATAATTCCTACAACTAAGAATTGCAATGAATTATCTTGGCGTCTTCTCAGTGATACAATGTGCAAGATGAAATACTACCAAGACTTCACTAAAGCGACTGCCATCGAACAGGAGCACCAATACTGCTACTCTTTCACCCGCACAAACTTGATTGCCAATAAAGGTTTTCGAAAGCCCATTGAGTCGCTCATATATAAGATGGGAAGCCATAAGTGACGAGAGAATTTGGGCCATGGATGTTCCCCTACAAGTGCATGTTGTCAGACTGCAAGATCTTTGCTAGAACGCAAATGAAGGGCTCCGAATCCACAAAGAATCAAGCCATCAAAAGCAACACAACACAATATCACAAACTCACCACCAAACTTCCGCGAGGACACAAAACGCTTTTCCTCCATGGCTCTGCCACATAAGAGAGAGTAGATTTATTCGCAAAACACTAGTCCCTTCATTAATGAGACGCCGACGAAGGCCACAAAGAACGTTTGAGGTACTCCCACCTCTCAACACGGAGATGGCAGTCGAAAGAACATGTGGTGCCCCCATGTTTGGTTTTGGTAATTGACGACAATCTCTATGCACTAATGGTTGCCTTGAGTTATATTTGAAGGTTTTGTCCATAGGCTTTTCTTGGAGTACATGTGTTGGTTTCAAGGAGAGTTTGTGTTGACCAAGGTGCTATTAAGGAATTATCCAAAGATTGGTCATGTGAGAGTTGAGCTTATTGCAAGCATGTCTTGAAGAAGAAGATTGTGTGATCATTCATGTTTACCTTCAAGACATCATCCAAATGAAGAGAGTTGGAAAGATTCTAGGTTGATCAAGACTAAGTCAAGAATGAATCAAGTTGATCAACTCACAAAGCGTAGAAGATGTACCGAGAGGGATCAAGTGATCCCATGGTATGGTAAGCATTGCCCATTGTGCTTTGTGTACTAACCCATGGTCTATGTGAGAGTTCTATGTGGGGTTAGGTACGTGTTCATGGGCTTGCGTCAAGAGGAAGATATCACTCAACCCATGGAGAGGATGCATCAAGTGGTGATCGTGAAGATTGCCGTGTGCAAGTTCAAGTGGAGCATCACGAAGAGAACAAGTGCTTGAAGCTTGCCGTCCATTGTGGTGACAATGGACTTGTGAAGATGTGCCGAAGAGTGGCTCACCCATAGTGGACTATGGGGGAGTAATCATCTAGTCTTCATCGAGCCAACGCAATCAGGAAAGGTGGTCCAACTTGAGGGAGTCAAGATCGTCATCATCTAGCTCAAATGGACTATGTGCAAGGCAAAGGTTTGCCCTTGATAGGTTTTCTATTTTACCGGTCTCATGGTGGTAGTTGGGAGACCGGGTTATAGGATCAATAGCCGTACTATCAAGGGGGGCTCTCAAGTGAGTAGCTTGATCGTATCGTTCGTCGAGAGCTCAAACCATTGCATCCTTGCATCATGTTTCTTGGTTCTTATTTGGTCCTCTTTGTGAGTCTTAGATCTTATGGTCATCTTGATGACAAGCTTGAGTTCATCGAAAACGGAGTTTGCATGCGTCTTCTATGATGTTTTCGATGTTGGAGGTTTTACCGGTCTTATCCGAGGAAGGGTTCTCACCATTTTCTTTTGGGCCTTTTCTCATTTGCTTCTTATTGGTATTTCTATCAAGATTGTGTTAGCCCTTGTCGCTAGCTTTCCAACAAACTTGGTTTCGTCGAATTCGGAGTCCGTTTGCAGAAGTTGTGTCAGTTTTGGTGTCCTGTAAAGGGGCTGCTGCGGATGTAATCTTGGGAGCGGTACTACCGCTTGGAGCGGTACTACCGCAACTCCTGAGCGGTAGTACCGCTCCAGAGCTGTACTACCGCGGCTCCTGAGCGGTAGTACCGCTCCGGACCAAAATCTCGTGTTTTGCTCAGCGGAAGTAGGCACGGTAGTATTTTTTTTGTACCGCTCGCAAGCAGTAGTACCGCTACCACTTGTGGTAGTACCGCTATCC
Source organism: Aegilops tauschii subsp. strangulata (assembly GCF_002575655.3). Taxonomy (NCBI): domain Eukaryota; kingdom Viridiplantae; phylum Streptophyta; class Magnoliopsida; order Poales; family Poaceae; genus Aegilops; species Aegilops tauschii. The sequence continues at coordinate 452,966,968 of NC_053040.3, forward strand.
CTAGCGGTAGTACCGTGAGGTCGAGTGGTAGTACCGTGGGGACGAGCGGTAGTACCGCTCCGGCGGTTCTACTGGCTTTTTGCCTCCTCGTTGTTGTTTTTCAAAGGGGTACTACCGCCCTAGCGGTAGTACCGCTCCTTGGAGCGGTAGTACCGCTCTGTGCGGGCTGTGAGCATAACGGTTGGATTTTTCCCCACCTATAAAAGGGGGTCTTCTTCCCCATTGAACCTTATCCTTTGAGCTTGTGTTCTTCCCCCATTGTTGACCTTCTTCGAGCTTGCTAACTCTCAATCCCTCCATGGATTCTTGCTAGTTTTTGAGGGAAAAGAGAGAGGAGATCTAGATCCACATTTCCACCAATCACTTTCTCCTCTATGTGAGGGGAACCACTTGGATCTAGATCTTGGAGTTCTTGGTATTCTCCTTCTTGTTCTTCCTCTCATTTTCCTCCCTAGCATTAGTTGCTTCGGTGGGATTTGAGAGAGAAGGACTTGGGCACTCCGTGTGCCCTTGCCATTGCATTTGGTGCATCGGTTTGAGTTCTCCACGGTGATACGTGGAAGTTACAAGTTGAGAAGCTTATTACTCTTGGGTGCTTGGTACCCTTGAGCTTGTTCCTCTTGGGTGCTTGGGCGCCCTAGACGGTTGGTGGTGTTCGGAGCTCAATCATTGTGGTGTAAAGCTCCGGGCAAGCGTCGGGGTCTCCAATTAGGTTGTGGAGATCGCCCCGAGCAATTTGACGGGTTCCGGTGACCGCCCCCAAGGGTTGCCAAAGTGTACGGGTTCGGTGACCAGGGTTGCCATTTGTATGGGTTCGGTGACCGCCCTCAAGGGTCCCTTAGTGGAATCACGACATCTTGCATTGTGCGAGGGCATGAGGAGATCATGGTGGCCCTAGTGGCTTCTTGGGGAGCATTGTGCCTCCACACCGCTTCAAACGGAGATTAGCATCCGCAAGGGTGTGAACTTCGGGATACATCGTCGTCTCCGCGTGCCTCGGTTATCTCTTACCCGAGCCATTTACTTATGCACTTTACTTTGTGATAGCCATATTGTTTCTTGTCATATATCTTGCTATCACCTAAGTAGGTTTTCTTGCTTAGCATAAGTTGTGGGTGCACATATGTGAGCCTAGTTGTTGTAGGTTTTGTGCTTGACAAATTAACCGCTAGTTTTATTCCGCATTTGTTCAAGCCTCAACCGTAATTATTTTAAAGCGCCTATTGAACACCCCCCCTCTCTAGGCGACATCAACGATCTTTTAGCAGTGAGAGGCGGGGGACCGAAAGAAGCGCCAACGGGGGCTGTTGTTCTTCCCCAAACCCTAACTTCTCTTCATTGCATTATTATTGTTTACGACTATGAGTAAGCATCTCCTGATTTTTTTTTTGAGAGCTAGTAAACATCTCCCGATTGACATCGAAATCTAAACCAGGCTCATATCATATAGGCCCAATGGTCAGCCCATGTGATCATCTCAAAGTGCAAGCATACCAACATAGGCCCAACATGGAGCCCATCCTAAAGGAATGAGGTTTTCTTTTCTTTTTCTCCGTGTGAACATTTTTTTAAAAGTAATCGATCAGCTATCCGGTCGTAAAGGGAGAGCATGCACCATGGAAGGAATCCGCAACGCAAGGGTAGACCAACGAAGCTAAGCTAGTATATACAAGGTAGGAAATCCAAGTTGATCTGTGGCCACAAATTTCCTACTAAAATTAAACATACGCATGCCGACTAGCAAGTTATATAAGTACTGACCGCTCCTACTCTTTAATTAGCTGCAAGATATATATACTCAACCGCAGTCCAGGTGCCCCTACCTAGAAATCAAAAACCCACCTATCTGATTCGAGAGCATCTTTGATATGCTACTTGTCACAGATGACCTTCTTATTAAGTATTGGTAAGGTCATCTGTGACACGCAAGGCATTAAAGATGCGTGTTTCATTCTCGGGATCATGGGACCCTTTTTTATCAGATAGAAGGGGCTTTTGTACAAAATAGACTTACTAAATAATAAACCCATAGAATCTATCTATATAAAGATAAAGAGGCAATCATGGCAGCAGATGCTGTAGCGTTCTCTTATTCGTTATCAGTCGTTCACATTCCTTTTGAATCTATTGGTACATGGACACATACATGCATCATATCCTTGCCGGTTTCGATACCTGAGGGAGATTCATAATTTGTTTGGCTAATCTTATCGAAAAAGATGATACCCCGCGCGTTGCAGCGGGAGTCGGCTGCAATATATTTCAATGAAATTTAGTTTTTGACTCATTTGATTAATAATATATAAACTAAAACTAATATATATATATATATATATATATATATATATATATATATATATATATATATATATATGACAAATGTTTATGAATGTAAGTAGCATAATATAATAAAAAAAGGTCCATGAATGTTGTTGAGGTCCATTGATGAGGTGATCTGTGTGCATGTTCCGAGAACATCATCTAAAACCCGAAAATACGTACAAAAAAATAATGGTAAAATATTCCGAGGGAGCGTCCAGCACACGACGCATGGCGACTGCTGAGAACGCGCTAAGTGGGGCGCTCTCATTTCACAAAAAATGACCCTTGCGGGGCTCTCGCAAGGAGTACTCACTATATAGTTATTCCACCGGTTAGGAGCTCCACGAAACTGAAGTTTTTTTAGGGAAGACCATCATGGCTAGCTTTATTGCAACTTAAATGGGTAATACATCGAAATCACTAATTGAGGAGTACTCGTTGTAAAGATCACTCCAACTCCCCAGGTTGTAACAAGTGGAGCACATGCAGCGCGCCACTTGTCGCAACCTGTGAGTTTTCCCTTTTTTCGTAAATCTATTTATTCAAAACGTTTTATCTCTCAAACTGTGCGTCCAAATCTCGAACCGCTTTCACCGTTGGATTCCTCGCGTCGGGATCTTCAAAACTAGATCCCATGTTGATAGGTTTTGACAAACTTTTTTTTTCACGAAAAAAATCGGACGAAAAAACCAAACCGGGAGCACGGGTTTTTTCTCTTTCCGAAAGAGGCACGCTCGTGCCTATCACGAAACAACCGTGCCTCTCGCGGAAGCAAAACCGTGACTCTCGCGGAAGAAGAAAAAAGAAGAGAATTTTTTTTCCGTTTCCGTGGAGGCACGGCCATGACTCTCGCAAAAGCACACCCGTGCGTCTCGCGGAAGCAAAACCGTGACTCTCGCGAAAGAAAAAAAATAGAAAACACATTTTTTTTCCGTTTCCGAGAGGCACGGCCGTGACTTTCGCGAAAGCACAACCATGCCTCTCGCGGAAGCAAAACCGTGACTCGCGAAAGGAAAAAAAAAACAAAAAACACGTTTTTTTCGTTTCCGAGAGGCACGGCGGTGACTCTCGCTAAAGCACAACCGTGCCTTTCGCGGAAGCAAAACCGTGACTCTCGCGAAAGGAAAAAAACATAAAACGCGTTTTTTTTCGTTTTCGAGAGAGACGGCCATGACTCTCGCGAAAGAAAAAATACGTGTTTTTTCGCACAATTTTTTTTGAATTTTTTTATTGGTCGAAAAGGTATGGAAGACCGGTGGAAAACCAAAACGTCGAAAAAACCTGGGAAAAACCGTTTAAAAAGCCAAAAATGCGTGCGAAAAAATAAATAAATTTCGGAGGGAGCGTCCAGAGCGCGCGACACGTGGCGAATGGCTAAGAGCGCGCCAAGTGGCGCTGATCGTTGCGAGGCTCCCGAAGGAGCGCTCGTTAATTAGTTGCTCTCGTAATACATCATCCACAAGTCTGGAGACAAGACAGCCCGAGGGCTCGTCCGCCCAACTACTAGAAATCTTATTACAGAAACTATGTTTAGCTAGCACATGTGCCACATCATTACAAGACCGAAAGCAATGATTAAAAGTTTTTTTAGGGGTTGCAATGATTAAAAGTGACTATGTTTTGTAGGACAACTACATACAAACCTTTAAAAAGAGAAAGAAGAGATACAAAAGGCCCACAAGTTAATCCGTTTAGTGAAGGCCGTAAGTTAGTTATAAAAGCCCAAAGTAGTACATAACAAGTGCACATGGCGGCCTAGCCCATCTCAGAGTCTGACACCCAGCGGGCTGGCCGGCTGTCGGAAAGCGCGGCGGCGTTCCCCTTTCTACTACGGCGGCGGCGGCCGCGATGGATCCCGGAGAGGAGGCGACGGAAGGTCAGCCAGGTAGGTAATGGCGTTTCTCTACCGACCCAGCACCCCCCCCCCCCCCCCCCCCTCCTCTGTGTCGATCCATTTGTGTTTGATCTCGGCAAGGATAGACAATTAGACATGGAGTTTCAGGTTGGCTCAGAATGTGGATGCTTGTCCGCCTTGCCTTGCACTGCATTCGATAGATGAACGGGCAACCCGATTACGCTGGTTCTCAAGTGGTGCGTACTGTCTAGAGATGATGGCTGAGCACAATCTGTCACCGGCCAGAGCGGTGACTGAAGAATTGAGCTTCACTGTCAGTTCGAAACTTATTAGATTACCCGTTATGTACTGCCCTAGAATGAAAGCTGTGACGTAGTTGCGCCTGCGGCATATGGCGGCTGTGTCGACGCTGATCTAAACTTCATGTGAACGCGGGTGCATCCTGATGTAACCGTGTTACCGGTGTTACCGGCAAGCGATTTGCGCTTTCACGCATTAGTTTGATCCGGTTCGTTGCTCTGTTTGAGTGCTTGTGCTGCTTATTACTCCCTCTGTATCAAAATATAAGATGTTTTTTGATACAAAAAGGGAGTATAATTTTTTTTCTTATATTTTGATACTTAGGGAGTGCCAATCAGGATGAAATTGGGGGTGAAAGCCCCTTTCGGCCCATTGATCTGATTGTTATACTAATACTTGGTTTAGTTTGTGATGCTTTAGTTATAGTAGCAGCAGGCTCACAAATAAAAGAAAAACATTACACTATTACATATTGCTCATGTGGGTCATTGGATCATGAGATGTTTGTGGGCGCTTACATAATTTGCCATGCACATTTATCTATGGTTTTGCCACTACATTGACGTGATAAAAAAATTACAATGATAGAGAGGAACTGCTCTGTTCTATGATACATCATGTTCTAGTTAATTAATGTACATTCACAAGAGAAAGCCATAGCATCACAAACTAAACCCATGTACTATAGTGCAGGTTCACAAGAGAAATGCTACTACTATCTATTGACATTTTGCAGCAAGTTGCCGACGCGTTGTGGCGCTGGCACAGTTCTTCACTTTCCACGACTCCATTTCCGGGACTTACTTGCGGTCGCCATGGTCCGCAGGATGTCCAGCGGTCTCCAGTCGGTGTCGGACGTGAAGGTCGGTCGCTGCTTCCGCTCCAGGTTGCAGCACTTCAGCGCCAGCCGAAGGAGCCGCTCTGCCTGCACCTCTGGCCAGCTGCCGGCAGATGCGTCCAGCAGGCCGTGCACCGCATCCCTCCTGAGCGCCTCCCGTACCTGCTCGACGATGTTGAGGTCGAGCAGCCCCGTGAGCACCTGCAGGATCACCATGCCGAACGCGTAGACGTCCGACTCTGTGGTGAGCTCGCCAGTCATGAAGAAGATGGGGTCCATGTACCCCATCGTGCCCATCGGGTTCGTCCGCCGGCATATTGTGTCCTCCTTCAAAGGCTTCATCTGCACAATGCGCGCCGTTCCAAAGTCCCCTAGCCGGCTCACATTCCCGGCGTCGAGGAGGATGTTCGTCAGCTTCAGGTCCGCGTGGATGATGGCATGGGGGAAGCTGGAGTGGAGGTGCGCTAGCGCGGAACGCTGCTCGGCGAGGATCCTGATACGATCCTTCCATGGAAGCCCCTTGGAGAGCCCGTCCATGAGCGTGCCATTGGGGAGGTGCTCGTAAATGAGGATGCATGATTCCTGGCACACGCCGATCAGCCTCACGATGTGTGGGTGCTCGGTTCTGCTCAGTACCGCAACCTGGAGAGTTCCAAACACGATTCAGGAGATGCCTCTCCAAGTAGCCAGGTATGCAAGTCTGTTATCTACTTCTGTGAGTTCTTTTATATATATGCAAAGGAGGAAACAGTTCTCATAAAAGAAGTGAAGAAACAGGGATCCTACTACAGTTCAGATAGAACTACTTGCTTTTTTTTTAGGGTGGACTACTTGCTTATTGCTCTGTATTAAGTTTGTTTCTTCTTATAGTTAATCTTATGCTATGTTGTGTGCATACTCAGATAGTTAAATGAATGACCTGATAGAATGTTTATTATATTTACCTCCTGCTGAAACTCTGGGAAACCTTGTTTACCATGGGGTTTACCATGGGGTCCCAACATCTTGATAGCCACTATGACACCACCTAGTTTTCCTTTGTACACTGGGCCATAGCCTCCTTCTCCTATGAGATTTTTTGAGTGGAAGTTATTGGTCGCTTTCTCAATACGCGACATGGGGAACTCGGAAATATGATCTGGAATATGCAGCTTCGGGTATCTTTTTTTCGATAAGGTTCTCTCCCTCAGCAAAACGTTCCCTTTTCTGGGTGACAAGATGCTTTGTTCATGATTATAGCCCTCATCTTGCAGATCTTTTAATTTCCTTTGGAGCTTCTCCATTTCGTCCTGTACAAAACAAAAAGCTACATACTGAAGAAGTAATCAAGAAGAGATTTAATGGTGTACCAATGTTGTGTGATATACACCTTGTGTCTTATGATTTTCTATCTCCTATTTTTTCTCTAGCTTATCTTCATCGGTATTAATTTCATTTTGAATGTTTTATTATTTTCTAGCTTACCTTCACCTAGGCATGTTTTTCCGTCCAAGCTCTACTGTTTCCGATCTCAAAAGGAATGGACTGTAACAAAAGTTGCATCATGTGACTTTTACCATCAATTTTGCAGCCTCTTCAGAAATATTTCTGGCACTCTGTATCTCATCAGATTTATCAGCACCCTCTTCGGAAAAAATCTCCACCTCCTCATAAGCATTTGATTCCTCGACGCCTTGTTCAGCTTCCTGCACATCATACATGAATGGAGCAAAACTTAATGTTATTTACGCAAATTGCACATTTCAAAAGTCATAGGTAGCACTTGTTTTTCTTTTTACTAGATACAGTTCATCAACCTGTCTTTGTGGCAGCAGTGGTAAATATAATTCTGGTCAAACATGCTTAAGCACAGAGTGAATTCAAATATAATGCCATTTTTTTTAACAGGAAAAGGCGCTCGAGGTGCCATCTTCATTAAGCTCAAATGCATAGTACATCATGGATTACAAAACCCTGGATATTTGCAAGAGAGAGCAAGGGTTGTACAAAACCCTGGATATTGTTTCTGTATGTGTGGTGGGCAACCTTAAAGAGTGAGTAGGTAGAATTTCTGAATGCACATGTTTTAGTAGTTGTCTTGAAAGCAAAACGAAGATGAGTTATTACCTTTGCTGATTGATCAGCACCATCCATCTGAATAACCCGATCCCCATTGATGATATCATCTGCCTGAAATGAGACATACTTGAGAATACACCACGAGTTAGGACCAAAGCTCTGAACCATAGTCATGAACTTGTAAACTGAAACAGTTATTATTTGCATATGTGTAATGCTCTTTTGGATAAAAATGTGTGTAATGCTTTACTGAAAGATTACTTACAAAATCACTTGGTGGTGTTGTGTATCCATCAGATTCGTCGCTCAGCTGAGTCAGCTCATGTATAGATGCCAACAAATCAGAGCTCCCTCTATATCCAATGCTTCCCGTATGTTTCAGATAATCATTACTGCACTTAGGAATGATCTCATCCATCAAGTAATTACTGGATTTGATCCAGCTGTCTCCAGTTATGGACTTAACAGAAACTATACCTAGTGGACATGTATTTTCCATTGAGCACCACCCAAACCTGACAACATTTGCGAAGCTCCTCTTGCTTTGCCATTTTCCTGCATAACTTGCTTCAGTGTTATACAGTTATATGCACTAAGGTACTTTTTTTTTTTGAAGTATACGTGGATTGACCAACCTTCTCCATCAGTTCAGGCTTTTGTTTTTACTGGTTGGTGCATGAAACTTAATATGGCATCAGAGCCAAGACTCAAATTCAAGGCCTGGACAACACACTATTAAATAGAAATAGTTGCAGCCTACATCGATCGCACGTCCAAGGCCTGGAGCACCCTAGAAGTGAGGGAGAGTGCCCCCCTCCTCTCCATCAGTTCGTTCTTCGGTCTTTTGGGTATAGTGGCTGGTCTGTGAACTTACTATGGTATCAAGGCCAAGAGGTCTTGTGTTCAAGTCTCAGTTATTGCAGTTTAAATAAAAAATTGCTTGCACTCTTTCTGTCCATGTTAGGCCTTATCGAGCCGCATGTGAGAGGGGGTGATGAAGTTCGGACTTTTGGTTCTACTGGTTTATGCATGAAACTTAATACATTTATTGTGTACATGTTACATCAAGTAACATATATCAAGAGGGAATGCTCTTTTTTGGGGATGAGTTCATTTAAGATCTCACCTTGAACCGATGACAATTCTCTTTATTTTGAGCTTCTTTATCAGGTTTACAAGACCAACGAGAATGTCATCGTGTGTGATGTAATGTGCCTTAACCTGCAAAGATACATGCCCTGTTTATGAAACATGTCTTCTCTGAAATAGGTATCTTATAACTCTTATTATTCATAGCGTAATATTGATTTGATCCGTCTCCACATGATTTGTGTGCTTAGTTATTAGCATCGGATAAAACAATTATTCTGGTTATGTCTGGGTTCATCCATGATCTCAAAACAAATAGTCCCTCCGTCACAGAATAAGTGTCTCAATTTTAGTACAACTTCAGTACAAAGTTGTACTAAAGTTGAGACACTTATTTTAGGAGGAGGGAGTACCAAATGGGTACAAGACTTTTTGGATGAACACAAATTGCTCTGCTGTAACCTGATTTATCTTAATCTGAACTTAAAATCATAGGATAGAGATCATTACCTCTCTTGTATCACACAGGCTTTTATATTGTAACAACATCCTAACCGTTGCTTCTGTTTGTTTGTCTCTATGCATCTGCTTCTCCTTTTCATCTGCAAACTTGTATAGCAACTCACCACCCACTGCAGTTGTTGAGTAGAAACAGAAAATTATTTATACAGCTCATAAAAATAAATTTATACTTTATGCCGTTAATATTTGTGTTAATAAAATATAGCTATTTTGTTGCAACAAGTCATGTGTGTAATAAAATAAAAACTCGGCTGGTGGGGGGAAAACAGCCCGCATGGTTTTGCACTAAGAAGAATCTCTTCCTGGCCTGATCGAGAAAAGGCCCCGAAGGCCGGCTGCTCAGACGCGCTACAGGGTGCCCAGGACATGTGGGCCACATGTATAACACTGTTAGGCAACCGCAGTGGTTCGAACCCAGGACCTGGAGCGCTACTAAGGTCACTGCAACCACTAGGCTGCAGACCTGTTCGCTCATGTGTGTAATCTTCTACAACATTTTTACTACCGACAGCAGTTGCTGTGTTTGCATTTGTCCAGAATAAGATGAGAGCAGGAAAAGGCTGTTTATCATACTGGGGAAGTTGATTAGGCATTTCCTTTCCTGGCCTGGTAGAAAAATTAAACGTGTATGGTATCTTTTTTCTGAGAGAAAAAGTGTATTGGTATCTAAGATGGCTACATTTACTAAATAATGATAAAAAATTGCGTTCCTATTATCTATCTCTTTGAAATGCTTCTTTATAGGATTGGATAGTGTATTACTTTCTATTCACACACAAGTTGAAAGACAGTACACTGAACTGCACATGTTTTTTTTTCTGATGAAACATCCTTTAAATTTCCTTCTAAAAAATTGCACATGGGTGACTATTAGAGCTGTACAAAGGATGGAAATATTTGACTGAAGAAATCTTACTGAAAGGCATCCACTTGGATGGCCAGTGAACATTGACAAGAACTAGTGTGGCCCTTGGGAAATTTGCAGCTGCCCATAATATGTTAGCCTTCTCTCTTTTGAAGTTCTTCCCCACCGCGATATGAACCTCTTCTTGATCCATCTTTCTTGCTCCTTATATATACCGTTAAAAATCAAGAATTAACATCAGATCTTGATTCTGCTTTTGCTATCTTGTTCAGCAGAACCTGAACCATAGAAGTCTCACCTCAAACACGAAAAGGTGAAGATATCTGGAAGTGGTCCAAAAGACTAACGAAAGTACCTAATTGTGCTGCATCACTTTTCATCAACCCAGAGGCATCTTTTCCCTTTTGTGCCTTTTGCTCTTCCTAGGAAGTGTCAGCTCATAAAAGGTCTGAAGGAGAGGCAATGGTGGTGGTTTTAAATACTGGCCTTGGATTTGGTCTTCCTCTGACTGTATCCAGCAGCAGTGAGCACACTATCAGGTCAGTCTCTTGCTTTGGGTCCCAAGTATAGTCCAATGAGAAAAATGTTGTTTCAGCTTAGGAAACATTGGTTTACCCATTGAGAAGCTGTTCCAATTTAGAAATGACCATGCTGATAATAATTTATTTATTTGTTGGCAGGAAAACTTGTCTGATTCGGGTGAACTTTCTGTGAAATTTCCACTGCTTCCAAGGAACTGTTGTACATGCCTGCCCCTGGTTGACTGACTTCTGATGCGTAGCAACAAAGTCATCTAATTTGATGGTGATCATCCCATCTCCCTGGCCGGCAATGCCCATCAAAGGGTTGCTTTCAAGATGCGTAAATGTTGTCCAGCACATATAGTTTTGATATGATTAGATGTATGCGATAATGTTCGTTCTCTGCAGGTGGCTTTCACACAATTCTTGCTCCCAGGCTGTCAATATAGTAATGCACATCAAGGGCATCTCCTGGTTACTAAAGCATCTGATGATTAGCATATACTAGCATTATACTTTGAACTACAATACGTGAAGAGGGGTGCAGCTTTGGATGATTGGAATCTCCGTCGGACTCATTTGGACGGAAGTGCTTGTTGAGAAACTGCAGGCTTTCAGGAATACGGTATGCCAGTGTGAGGACATAGCGACCGGAAGGTAGGTTAGGAAGTATGCAGTCCTGACATAGTGATATGTCAGGGATGAATTGGACTCTTGCTAAAAATCAAGGTCCAGATCGGATAGATCGCGACTGCAAGGCAAATGAAGTTTCATGCTGGTTACTGGCTTCTGAAGGTACCAATAGATAATAGACTGTGCTGGCAATTTGGTCAGTCATCTGAGACAAGGACATCATACCTTTTGAATCTGTAGATCAACCACATTGATAAGAAAATTCAACAAACTTGGTATTGTTCAACACGAAGGATCTGTGTCATTGACAAGAGGATAAAATAAGCTGATCATAGGTCATTGAAGTTTGATTGCTTAAGCATTTTGGACTTTTGGAATAGACAGATCAATGCTGCAAATATTAGATTTTCAAACTGCATGTAACATGTAAAATGACACTGTAGCATATATGGTTGTAAATAATTGATAGTTCCATGCTGATATGCACTTTTCATTCATGGAACATCGACATTCAGAGGCCAGTCATTACCACACCAATATTGATTGTTCATTCAAGCAGTGTGCACATGCGATGGTGGTATCATCACCAAAACAGTTTTCTCTTTATAAATCCATGTACAAAGTACAGCATGCCACTGATGGAGCTCCAAACTATTATATTTTACATACACGTTTTTCTCAAGAAACAAAATGAAAAGTAATGTGTACTCCCTCCGTTCCGAAATAGATGACTCAACTTTGTACTAACTTTGTAAGTTAGTACAAAGTTGAGTCATCTATTTCGGAACGGAGGGAGTATATCTTAGATCATTCTTTCTGAATACACACAGAAGCGTTTGGTTTTTGCGGTTTGTGCCTACTAATCTGTGTAAGGAGTCAATCGCACACCAATTTTTCATCTCAAAGTTCCATGGTGATAAAGCTAACATATTAATTTGCATTTGTCTGCAGCCATTCTTGGATCGTAGAACGGAGGGCATGGTTCGGCAAAAGATCACGGTGGAGTAGCTCAAGATTTGTCATGGGTGATGTATGGTGGCCATTGTCAATCCACTCCCTTATAGCTTCGGCTTCATAGGTAAAACCATCTGCAGCAATTAGAGGCTCCCTCATGATATCCTGCACCGTAGAAATGCAAGGGTGAAATAACCTGAAATAACAAACGTTGCCTATGCAAGAAATTACTGACTTTGTCCAAAATTGCTAATAATGATAAATTGGAAACAAAAATTCAGGGGAAAATTTAAGGTTAATCAAGCATGCTTCCACACTTTAATATGTCAAAATGAACAATAGAAGAAAAAAATATTCACCAAGTTAAATCTATGATAGTATTGGACAGATGAAGTAGGGTGGCACACCTCCAAGGTCTTCGGATACTGATTTAAATGATAAGGAACACGACATGATGGAACTAGACTTCAACATTGGTTCAAGTACAGTCCAAACCTCCGTTTGCAGGTCAGGACGGTTTTTTCTTCTGATTTCACAACATTTCAGACCTACCCAAGCCGATTGCTCAGCCTGCATAGCTGGCCAGCCCCCAGCAGATGAATCCAAAATTGCTTCCAGGCAACCCTTTTCCACTGCCCGTTGCACATCTTTCAACAGCCCGAATCCTGGTCTTCCAGTCAAGAGGCGCAGAAGCACGATTCCGAAAGTGTCGTGGAATTGTCACGGTAGAGGTCCTCGAGCTAGGACTTAGTCGTGGAGCCATCGCAGCTAGGAAGCTTGAAGGGGTTAATGCGGGACAAGGAACACGAGGGTTTATACTGGTTCGGCCCCTTACGGTGAAGGTAAAAGCCTACGTCCAGTTTGAGGTGGTATTGATTAGGGTTACGATCACCAGGGAGCTAAACTGTTATGCCCGGCTCTCGATGAGATTGTTCTCTGCCTTAAACCGCTGCCGGGTCGTCCCTTTATATAGGGAGGCTGACGCCCTGCAGCTCTCAGAGTCCCGGCCGGCTCATAAGAGTGTCCGGCTCGGACTCTCAACTATTCTTGCCTTACACTACAAGTTCTACCATAACAATGATTGCACTACGGGCCTTAAGCCATATCCGGGTCTTAAGCCCATCTTTGGCCCACTGTCTTCAAGCTTGGCGCCAGGCTTCTGGCAATGACCATATGAGTAACCCGGCCCCTCCTGGCGGGTGACTCTAAGGTCTATATCCTCAACATTAGGCCCCAGATTGATTTGAGCCGGCTCATGTCAATCTTCCATTCCTTCGACAGAAAAGCCTCCGGCTTACAATTGTGTGAAGGCCATAACCCGGCATGACTTCATCCTCTGGACTCCGGGTAATCCACCGTGACGTCATCTTCCATTAAGCCCGTTTTTTACTCCACCAGATTCGCAACGGATCTTTTTCTTTACTGTCATCCCGAAAATCGAGGCGTTTCGTGGGGAGATAACCACGCCGTGGTCTCCTTGATTCTCGTGCCCACTTATGAGCTCGCCTTATAAATAGGCCGGCCCGACGGGCTTTCAGCCACTTCTCTCTCCTTCATCTTCTTCCTCGCGCCACTGCTCCCCTGCCCGAGCTCTGCTACTGCCACCGCCGTCGCGCCCCCGGACTTCGTCAGCCTTGGCCGCTGCATCACCCTGACTCGGTCCAGACAAACAGCGGCAACCTCCGCTCCTCTTCAGCTCCGGTGAGTCCTCGCCACTCCATAGGGCAGATCCGCACTAGGGCTTCATAGTTCTTCCTCTGTTCTTCGTAGTTCATCGCGGCCCTCGGTAGATTTGAATTTTACTGCCCCTTTTTGATCTTAGCTCTGTATAGACTTAATGCGGTAGACGTTGAAGACCCATTTCACATGCAAATAGCCCTCTTTTTACTGCATAAGAGCCTTGTTCAAGCTCCAGAACCTCCTCGCGTCTGTTTCTAGGTCTAGAAACTTTTCTCTTGCCCGACCATTTTGATCCAAAATATTTACTGCGATGTGTGAAACCTGTTTTACCACACTTAGTAAAAAACTGCAATCATTGAGTCTCGACGGTTTACATTTCCGGTTTAAAGAAACCACGCGTCGTAGAACCTTCCGGCTTAAAGAAAACCATGCGCCATAAATTTTCCGGTTTAGCTGTGATAAGGCCTGTAGACAATCAAATTACTCTCAATCCCTCGGCGGCTTAAATAGCCCGATGCACTTAAGTATATACCATTAGTCCCCTTCATAAGCCGCCACCTTGACATTGAACTGTAGATTTCTTCCGGCTCATAATTAACCCGGACGTTTTTCCTTTTATCATAGACTGCCGACTTTCACCATGCCTCCCAAAGCTCCCAAAGCCTCCATTACTTGCAACTGGATGAGGTCCAATGTCACCAATGAGACCCTAGCGGATTTTGTTAAGTCTGGATATCTGCCCAAGAAGGACATCATGTCCTACCGTGCCCCTGACCCATCAGAAGAGAGACCACAGCCAAAGGACGGGGAGGTAGTGATTTTTGCGGATCATATGAGCCGGGGCTTCGCACCGCCCGGTTCAAAGTTTTTCAGAGACGTTCTGAATTTCTTCGATCTGCGGCCGCAGGACATAGGACCCAACTCAGTGTCCAATATCTGCAACTTCCAAGTGTTCTGCGAGGTTTACCTTGGAGAAGAACCTAGTCTGCTGCTCTTCAGAGAGCTTTTTTACTTGAACCGTCAGAATGAGTGCGCCAATGGGCCAAGTCTAGAGCTAGGTGGCATCTCCATTCATCGGCGAAGGGACTGCCTTTTCCCTTACGCAGAGCCGCCCAGCCACCCCTAGGACTGAAATCTGACGTGGTTTTACTGCCAAGACACGTCGCCGGCTGATGAAAGTCCGTTGCCCGGCTTTCGCCCCTCACGTCTGGAGCCGACTCACCCACTGTCAGACAAGCTGACCCAAGCGGAGCGCCAACCTCTGCTCCCCACTATCAACAAGATCAAGGCTCTCCTGGGCAATGGTCTGAATGGAATCGATCTGGTCTGGGTCTGGATCTCGTGGCGGGTGATCCCATTGAGCCGCCGCCCCGGCTTAATGTGTGAGTATACGGGCCGAAAGGACGACCCTAAGAGACACAGCCGCAATGATCTTCCTGAAGACGTTGCAGAGGAGATGACCAAGGCTCTCTTGAACAAGAGCCTGGCAGACTGCGGAAGGACCGGGTTAGCCCCCTTCTGCAAGACCAACCCAGCCCCAGCGGTAAGCTGCTGATCTGAACATCTTATCTGTACATGACTTTCATCTGAATCATTGTAAGAAAACCTCATTGTATTCTTTCAGGCTGATGACAAGTTCTGGCGGGTCAAATATGACCACGAAGCGGCCAAGAAGGCCAGAAAGGCGAAGAAAGCCGCCAAGAAAGCCGCTCCCCGCAAGAAGGGGAGTAGGCCAACTGCTTCAGAGCTGATGCAATTAAGCGACAGCTCCGAGTCAGAGGTAACCCCTGAACCTGTAAGCTCTTTGTTGCGTTTATTGTTTATTTCTTGTCCACCTTACCAACACTTGTTTATCAACAGGATGACACCGGAGCCAGTAACCCGGTGGTTGAAGAGGTAATGTCACCTTCCTCCGACTCAGAGCCCTTGCCAAGACTGAAAGTCCGAAGGGTAACCCGGAAAGTAAGCTTTTCACATCCTTTAGCTTATCAAGATCCTCAATTTATTTTGAAGCGACAGGTTCATGAGAGCCGGCGTCTCACCCGGACCAACAAGGACACCGACCTCTCCTCCGGGCTACCTGACGCATCGAGGAAGCGCCGAACTGAGGTTATTTCCCACTTGTACCCTTTTCATCCGTTGGCGGGTGTTATCCGTCAGCCACTCAATTCTTCTGACTCAAATTATCAGGAGACCTCCCCCTCTTCGGGCGACTCTATGCAGTCGAGTCTTCCGGCTTTCAAGACCGCGCCCGGGTAATGACAACCATCTCATGTTATACCTGTCTTTACTTACCCTTTTTGTGCTTAACGTTTCTGTCCTTTCAGTGCCCAGGCCAAACTCACCAAGAGGGCGAAGAAAGCCAAGCCAATCGAAGAGCCGGAGTTGCCTGAGCCGGAGGCAGCAGATCAAGAACCGCCAGCTGCCTCCGCTCCCGAAGCCGCCGCTCCAACTAACAAGGCAGCTACCGAAGCGTCTGCTAACCCGGAGGCCTCCGGCTCGGCTCAACCAGCAAATGATCCGGACGTGGTAATCACCCGGACGGAATTTGTTGAGCCGGGGAGACCTACCGCACTGGCTAAGTGCTCCGCTAAGGGGGAGTTGCTGCAGCCCCACCGGGTGAACCTGGACCTCTCCGACCACACCAACTTGAGCATTGAAGAGCTCGTCTCTGGCTACATCAGCCAAGTGCACAAGAGCTGGGACGCAGAGGTTGCCATGGTGAACCAGATCCAGCAGAAATCTGAGGTATCATTCTGTTGTCCTCGTACTTACTGCATAGTTACCTTTACCATGCTAGCCCCCAAGTCGACAACTTATGATTGAATATGTTGTAGACTTAGGTTCCGGCTTACCCAATTGAACCGGCCATTTGTAGATAGAAGCGTTCAATATGCATTAGCCCCCAAGTGCCAAGTGTCTTTGCTTGGAAAACGCTTGGGACTTGAAATTTATATAGTAACTGTTCATGTCATAACCCAGAAATGTATGCAGGCTGCTGGCAAGAAGCTAGAGGCTGACATGGCTGATCTCAAGAATCGGCTGAAGATGCAAGAGATGGAGACCCGGAAGGCAAATGCCAAATTTGTGTCTAGCATCGCCGCTCAAGAGAAGCTGAAGACGGAGTTTGACGCTGAGCGGAAGGCGTGGGCCGAAGAGAAGGCCGCATTGGTGAACCGGGCTGAACAGGCGGAGAAGACTCTCTCCGAGAAGACCGCCGAGCTCTCCGGCCTAAAGCGCCAGGTGTCCCAGATGGTGGCCGCAATCTTCGGTAAGTCGCCTCACCGGCTTTCATCAAGTTTAGAATTTTTATATCTCATAATTCATCCTTGTCGGCGGCTTATCTGATTCTGGTAAACAGGCCCCAGAAGTGCCAACCTCAACCAGAGCATGGTAACCAAGCTGAAGGCCGTGTATACCCTGGTGGAGCAGCTCTACACCGGGTCACAGCGTGCCTTAGCTGTGGTGGCCCTATCCAACGAGGTGCCGACTCATCTGGCAGAAGTCCTTCGCCGGCTCGCTGTACTGCCTCAACGGATCCAAGAGCTGCGACGGGCCTCTGCAAGAGCCCGAGCGATTGCCGCGCTGAGCCGGGCCAAGGCGTTCCTGCCGGAGTTAGACCCGGCGGGCATCGCCCTTGGCTATCCAAGCCTGAAGGAAGACGGCTCCGCTTTCGATCAGAAGGACTTCACAGCTTGCGTGAAGGCCGTACGCCCGGTGGCCACTCTGATTGGCAATGATACAGATCTGACTAAGTACCAGCCGGGCTACGATACAGAAAATCAGAGGATCCCTACTCCGCGCTATGAAGCCCTCAACTTGATCCCGCCGGCTCGTCAGCACACCTTCGCCCCGGAGATTGACCCGGCTGGGTTAATTGACGAGGAAGCCCAATTCGAAGCTCTCAGCGGCATCGACTGGAAGTCATCAACTTTCCAGGTCTTGGGATCAGCCGGAGGAGAAGATAGGAACGAGCCGGAGACTTCAACTCAACAAGCGTCGTAACTCGGCTGGCGGCTTAGCAAACAATGCCTCATCCTTTTGGACTCAATGAGTCTTGTAATAGAGTAGAACCAGTACTTTATCTTTGTCATGCCACCTTGAATGCTGAAGTCTGCTGAAATTGTCTCCTTTATGTTTCTCCGGGTCACAATTAATCATTTGTTTTCCTTACTCTCAAAATAGTTGCTTGTAACTATCCTGCAGAGAAAGACAAATCACAAGCCTCGAGGTGGCTTACCGCCCTGAGAAGCATAGGTTTTTTAGATGACCCAGAATATGAATCAAAAAAGGACTGGTCTTCAATAATATCCTAAATACAGCCGTAATAACATACTTAGCGGCCTGCAAGCATACTTCCGGCTTAGATAACCCGGGTAGGAAGGTTGACACCGCAATTCCGGTTTACCTGTCTTTAAAACACCCAGTGTGTTCAGCTAATACTGTAAACCAAAGTTAAGCCGGCAAAATGAGACCCGGCCGTACACACTTGGAAATAAACAGACGGAACTTGCTATAAAAGAGAGGAACTTAGGGGCTTCCGGTTCGAATACGACCAGAGACCCGGCCCAAAGGGGTTATGCTAGGATTCGAATGCGATCATATAGCCCCCAGTGGGTGTGGCGATGCCAATCAAGAGGGTACCGACAGCTATGTTCTCTTCGGTTCGAATACGACCCATGTTTGAACAGGAAGCCCCCAAGTGATTTTAAGAATTGTTTAACGACGCTGATTCGAATACGATCCACGTCGGTTCTCAGAGGGGTTAAACTATGATTCAAATATGACCAAAGGAAACCTCCCAATGAGCTCGGCACTTTGCCAATCAAATGGGTATCGACAGTTATGTTCTCTTTGGTTCGAATACGACCCATATTTGAACAGGAAGCCCCCAAGTGACCTTATTGCTTATAGCTAGATTCGAACACGATCATAAGCTGGATCCTCCTTTAAGTTATCATGTAATCTTGTAATGAAAAACAACACGTACATCTTTGGAGGAGGAAAAAGGACAGAAGTCCTGCCTTATTGCTTATCATAATATATACATGACTGAGAGAAATATGTACATTACGAGAGCCGGTGGCTCAAGTGTAGTAAGGCCGAAGCTGAGCTATGTTCCACGGCCGACGGGTCTCTTCCTCTGACTTACGTGAATCTTTGCGCTCCCGTATGTCAATGAGGTAATATGACCCGTTGTGCAAGTTCTTGCTGACCACAAAGGGCCCTTCCCAAGGCGGGGACAGCTTGTGTGTATCTGTTTGATCCTGGATGAGCCGGAGCACGAGATCGCCTTCCTGGAAGACCTGGGATTTAACCCGGCGGCTATGATAACGGCGCAGGTCTTGTTGGTAAATTGCCGAACGGGCTGCTGCCACATCACGCTGTTCGTCCAACAAGTCAAGAGCATCTTGGTGCGCCTGTTCATTATCCGTCTCAACATAAGCCGCCACTCGAGGTGAGTCATGACGGATGTCACTGGGGAGGACTGCTTCTGTCCCATAAACCATGAAGAAAGGCGTAAAACCTGTAGACCTGTTAGGAGTAGTGTTGATGCTCCATAACACGGAGGGCAACTCCTCCACCCAACAACCCGGCGTCCGTTGCAAAGGGACCAAAAGCCGGGGCTTGATACCCTTCAGAATCTCCTGATTAGCTCTCTCAGCTTGACCATTGGATTGAGGATGAGCCACTGAGGAAACATCAAATCGGATATGCTCTCGTTGACAAAACTCGTCCATGGCGCCTTTAGAGAGATTGGTGCCATTGTCAGTGATAATGCTGTGCGGAAAACCAAAGCGAAAGATCACCTTTTTCATAAACTGAACCGCCGTGGCTGCATCGCACTTGCTAACTGGCTCCGCTTCAACCCACTTGGTAAACTTGTCAACTGCCACCAAAAGGTGGGTCTTCTTATCCTTGGACCTTTTGAAAGGCCCAACCATATCAAGCCCCCAGACCGCAAAGGGCCAAGTAATTGGGATCATCCTCAGTTCTTGAGCCGGTACATGAGCTCGTCGCGAGAACCTTTGGCAACCGTCACACTTACTGACCAAGTCCTCTGCATCAGCATGAGCCGTCAACCAATAAAAACCATGACGAAAAGCCTTGGCCACAAGAGACTTTGAGCCGGCGTGATGGCCGCAATCCCCTTCATGGATCTCACGCAAGATCTCTTGACCTTCCTCAGGGGAAACACAACGCTGAAACGCTCCTGTAACACTGCGGTGGTGCAACTCACCATTGATAACGATCATTGACTTAGCCCGCCGGGTTATTTGCCTGGCCAAAGTTTCATCCTCAGGTAACTCGCCCTGGGTCATGTAAGCCAGATAGGGCATTGTCCAGTCTGGTATGATATGGAGAGCCGCCACCAGTCGTGCCTCCGGGTCGGGGACAGCCAAGTTTTCCTCTGTAGGCAGCTTAACAGAAGGATTATACAGGACATCCAAGAAAGTATTAGGCGGCACCGGCTTTCGCTGAGAGCCTAGCCGGCTTAAAGCATTAGCCGCCTCGTTCTTCCTGCGATCAATGTGCTCTACTTGGTAGCCCTGAAAGTGCCCAGCAATGGCATCAACTTCGCGGCGATAAGCCGCCATGAGAGGGTCCTTAGAGTCCCACTTGCCTGATACTTGTTGAGCCACCAAGTCTGAGTCACCGAAACACCTGACCCGGCTCAAGCTCATCTCCTTAGCCATCCGAAGACCGTGGAGCAAGGCCTCGTACTCAGCCGCATTGTTAGTGCAAGGAAACATCAATTGTAGCACATAATGGAACTTGTCACCTTGAGGGGAAGCCAATACAACTCCAGCCCCCGAGCCCTCCAACTGTCTGGACCCATCGAAGTGAATAGTCCAATATGTGTTATCCGGCTTTTGCCCGGGCACTTGTGACTCTGTCCAATCATTGATGAAATCCACCAAGGCCTGAGATTTAACAGCAGTGCGTGGCACATATTTGAGACCATGAGGTCCGAGCTCGATAGCCCACTTAGCCACTCTCCCTGTGGCCTCTCTATTTTGAATGATATCACCAAGAGGGGCAGAACTGACCACGGTTATGGGATGGCCCTGGAAATAATGCTTAAGCTTCCAGCTTGCCATGAACACACCATAAACAAGCTTCTGCCAATGTGGATACCGATGTTTGGACTCGATAAGCACTTCGCTGACATAATAAACCGGCCGCTGAACCGGATGCTCCTTACCCTCTTCCTTGCGTTCCACCACCACAACCACACTGACGGCTCGTGTGTTCGCCGCCACGTACAGTAATAAGGGCTCCTTATCAACCGGAGCAGCAAGGACTGGGGGCTCTGCCAGCTGCTTCTTCAAATCCTCAAAAGCGGTATTAACTGCATCATTCCAGACAAAGTTATCAGTTTTCTTCATCAACTGATATAATGGCATGGCCTTCTCACCCAAACGGCTTATAAACCGGCTTAAAGCAGCGATGCGACCCGCCAAGCGCTGAACATCATTTATACACGCCGGCTTAGCTAGGGAGGTGATGGCTTTGATCTTCTCCGGGTTAGCTTCAATGCCTCTGTCAGAAACCAAGAAACCCAAAAGTTTGCCTGCAGGAACACCAAAAACACATTTGGCCGAGTTAAGCATCATCTTGTAGACCCGGAGATTATCAAAGGTTTCCCTTAAATCATCTATCAGGGTTTCCTCTTTTATGGACTTGACCACAATATCGTCCACATAAGCGTGAACATTGCGCCCAATCTGTTTATGAAGGCAGTTCTGTACACAACGCTGGTAAGTCGCCTGTGCACACTTGAGCCCAAAGGGCATAGACACATAGCAGAAGGCTCCAAAGGGAGTGATGAACGCCGTCTTCTCCTGGTCCTTAACTGCCATTTTAATCTGATGATATCCAGAATAAGCATCCAAGAAACTTAAGCGCGCACAACCTGCCGTAGCATCAATAATTTGATCAATACGGGGGAGGGCAAAAGGATCAGCCGGACATGCCTTGTTTAAGTTCGTATAATCCACACGCATCCGCCAAGTGCCGTTCTTCTTGAGCACGAGCACCGGGTTAGCCAACCACTCCGGGTGAAAGACTTCAACAATAAACCCGGCCGCCAAGAGCCGGGCCACCTCTTCACCAATAGCTTTCCGCCGCTCCTCATTGAACCGCCGAAGGAACTGCCTAACCGGCTTAAATTTCGGATCAACATTGAGAGTGTGCTCAGCGAGTTCTCTAGGTACACCTGGCATGTCCGAAGGTTTCCATGCGAAGATGTCCCTATTCTCACGGATGAACTCGATGAGCGTGCTTTCCTATTTTGGATCCAGGTTGGCACTGATGCTAAACTGCTGAGATGAATCTCCTGGAGTGAAATCAACGAGTTTAGTCTCATCAGCCGACTTAAATTTCATTGCCGGCTCATGCTCCGTAGTCGGCTTTTTTAAAGAGGTCATATCAGTGGGGTCAACATTGTCCTTGTAAAACTTCAACTCCTCTGTTGCGCAAACAGATTCTGCATAAGCTGCATCGCCTTCCTCACATTCCAAGGCCACCTTCCGGCTGCCGTGAACCGTAATGGTCCCATTATGACCCGACATCTTGAGCTGTAAGTAAACATAACACGGCCGTGCCATGAATTTGGCGTAAGCCGGCCGCCCAAATATAGCATGGTACGGACTTCTTATCTTGACCACCTCAAAGGTCAATTTTTCCACCCTGTAGTTGTTTTCATCTCCGAAGGCCACTTCCAACTCGATCTTGCCGACTGGATAAGCCGACTTACCAGGTACCACACCATGGAAGATAGTGTTTGACTGGCTGAGGTTCTTATCAACCAATCCCATACGGCGAAAAGTCTCATAATAGAGGATGTTGATGCTGCTGCCTCCATCCATGAGCACCTTAGTGAACTTATATCCTCCCACCTGAGGAGCCACCGCTAAGGCCAAGTGACCCGGATTGTCTACCCAGGGAGGGTGATCCTCTCTACTCCACACTATAGGCTGCTCAGACCACCGCAAGTAGCGTGGAACCGCCGGCTTGACAGCATTCACGGCCCTCTTATGAAGCTTCTAGTCTCGCTTACACAGACTGGTGGTGAATACATGGTACTGTCCACCACTAAGCTGCTTGGGATTGGTCTGATAACCCCCCTGCTGCTGTTGGTGACCCTGGCCAGACTGCTGATTAAAGCCCCCTTGACCGTTCGGGGGATTGGAATTTGAGCCGCCGCCCGGGCCATTGTAATTCTTAAAGGCCTTCATGATTGCACAGTCCTTCCATAGATGAGTCACTGGCTTCTCTCTAGAGCCATGCCTTGGACAAGGCTCATTCAACAGCTGCTCCAGCGTCGGGCCTGACCCGCCGCCTCGGGGAGGGGGCCTCCCCTTACGTCGCTGGTTATTCCCTTGTGAGCTGGCGTTGGCCACAAACTCTAGGCTGCCGTCGGCCTTGCGCTTGCCTCCTCCTTGGTTCCCCGGGTTATGCTGAGGACCCTTGCCATTGCCGTTCTTCTTTCCCTTCCCTGTCCTTTCATCATCTGAAGCGGGGTCCTTGGTACCATCAGAATCGGCGTACTTGACAAGAGCCGCCATCATTGTACCCATATCATTGCAGTCGCGCTTAAGCCGCCCGAGTTTCATCTTTAGGGGCACAAAACGACAATTCTGCTCCAACATTAAGACTGCAGAGCCGGCATCCATCTTATCCAAGGAGTGTATTATCTCCTTAACCCGGTGAACCCAATGTGTCGTAGACTCCCCTTCCTGCTGCTTGCAGTTAGTCAAATCCACAATTGACATAGATTGCCTACAGGTATCCTTGAAGTTTTGGATGAACCGGGCTTTCAGCTCAGCCCAAGACCCAATGGAATTCGGCGGTAGCCCTTTCAACCAAGTGCGGGCAGTCCCATCCAACATCATGGTAAAATACTTAGCCATGGCCGCCTCACTGACCTCCAGCAGCTCCATAGCCATCTCATAACTCTCGATCCAGGCTGCAGGTTGTAAGTCTGTTGTGTAATTAGGCACCTTCCTAGGGCCTTTGAAGTCCTTGGGTAGATGCTCATTGCGGATAGCTGGCACTAAACAAGGGGCACCCCCAGTCCTGGTAGGGATACCCACGTCGACGGACGTCGTCGGATAAGCCGGGGGGTCTGGTAAGCCGTCAATTGAGGCACCTGCTCCGCCTCTTGCCGCGCTCTGTCCTGGTCTGCTGCGTGAAAGGCTCCGTTATGAACCGGGCCATGGCCAGGGGGCGGGTCATGACGTCGGACGTTACTTGAACCGGTCGCTGAGACCATGTGTCTGCTGTAACTCGGGCTCCGGCCTGGACGAGGGGTCGAGTGGATCCTGTCTCGGCTGTAGGAATACGCCTCTTGCTGCGCCAGTGCTGTCTGAAGGAGTTCCCTGACCCAACGGGTTTCAATAGCCGTCGGAGAGTCGCCGTCAACTGGGAGAGCCGCCAGCCGTGCCGCCGCGGCGACCATGTTCTCCAGCGGGTTATTATAATGACCCGGGGGTATTGGTACGTACTGAGGCGGGGCAGGGGGCACCTGGGGAGGCCCCATCACTTGTGGCTGAATCGGGGTCCCAGACCCGGGCACTATGACCCCTGGCGGGTTACTAGACCCTACACCTGGCGTGTTGAAGAGGTTTCGCAGATCGTAAACCGGAGGGAGTCGAGATTGGGCCTTTTGATGCCTCCTTCTCAGGACCTCATTGGACGCGTTTTGATCCATCGTTAGCCGGAAGGACTGCGCTTGAATCAACTGGGTTTGGGCGTCGAGAGCCGCCCTTTCCGCAGCCATCCTGATCCCCTCTGCTGCCAGATCCTCCTTGGCTTTCACTAGATCCAATTTTAACTGTGCCACCTCCGCATCATGCTGAGCTTGATCTGTCGGGTCAACCGTAGCGGTTAACAGCGCCGTCATCTTGTCCGTGAGATCCATTAGTACCTGAGCCGGAGAAGGCACCGGGTTTCCCGCTCCAGCAGCGGGGTTCTGAACAGGCTGCGCACCGGCCATAAAGACTCCAACCTGACTTGGCGGCTCAAACGGGTCCGGAATACTGTCACCATCGGAACAACCCATGAGCCTGCCATCTTGGAGTTGATACAACGAGTTTGGCTCATTGGTGGACGACTCGCCGTCAGATCCGGCGGCCGCCTCATCACCAGATCCAGATTGATCAGAGGGCCCTCCATGGATACATCCCACAAAAGCGTGCCGTAAAGCAGGCCGGGCCCGGGCGGGTCGTGCACGCTGAGCCGTCTCGATGAGATCGGCGCAGAGATCCGGCTCAGGGCCCGGCTCACCAATCTTGCCAATAAAAACATGAATTCCGCCGAAGGGGACCCGGTACCCGTACTCAATTGAACCGGCGTCGGGGCCCCAGTTTGCATCGTCGATATAGAGCTTGCCGCGACGACTCTTGGTCATCCGGCCCACAGCGTATCCCTTGAGCCCTTCGAAGCTGCCCTTCAAGAACTCAAATCCACCGTGCGCGGGCCCCACGGTGGGCGCCAACTGTCGTGGAATTGTCACGGCAGATGTCCTTGAGCTAGGACTTAGTCGTGGAGCCATCGCAGCTAGGAAGCTTGAAGGGGTTAATGCGGGACAAGGAACACGAGGGTTTATACTGGTTCGGCCCCTTACGGTGAAGGTAAAAGCCTACGTCCAGTTTGAGGTGGTATTGATTAGGGTTACGATCACCAGGGAGCTAAACTGTTATGCCCGGCTCTCGATGAGATTGTTCTCTGCCTTAAACCGCTGCCGGGTCGTCCCTTTATATAGGGAGGCTGACGCCCTGCAGCTCTCAGAGTCCCGGCCGGCTCATAAGAGTGTCCGGCTCGGACTCTCAACTATTCTTGCCTTACACTACAAGTTCTACCATAACAATGATTGCACTATGGGCCTTAAGCCATATCCGGGTCTTAAGCCCATCTTTGGCCCACCGTCTTCAAGCTTGGCGCCAGGCTTCTGGCAATGACCATATGAGTAACCCGGCCCCTCCTGGCGGGTGACTCTAAGGTCTATATCCTCAACAGAAAGAGTATACATCAGATAGGGGGGTCAGGTCACCAGTCATAACATATTCAGGATCAATGTACACAAAAGACCCCTTTGGGTGGGTATGCTTATATAGAGTGGTTCTGCCCCTGAACTCATCAGTGAACATTCGGCATACGCCAAAACCACTGAGCTTTGCTACATTATTTCCATCAAGAAGAATGTTCGATGCTTTCAGGTCACTGTGGACAATGCTATGGGGTTTATTAGAATGGAGAAAGATGAGCGCGGAGCAAACATCAGAAATGATGTGGGTGCGCAACTGCCAACTGAGAGGTTTAGAATTGTCTTTGCAAGCCAGGCGCTCATCCAAGCTTCCATTGGGCATGTATTCGTAGACAAGAGCTTGAGCGTCCTTGCAAGCTCCTATAAGAGTCACCAGGTTTGGATGTCGCACCCTGCTGAGAATCTCTATCTGCAAAGGAGGCAGCATGAGCAACTCAGCAATTCAGTTGAGATGAAAGAAAGTAGATAATTAACTAAGACCAATAATCAACCTCTTGATTGAACTGCGACTGTGACTCTGTGCTTTCAGGATTCAACTTCTTCACAGCTACATTTGTGTGCCGAAGAAAGCCCTTGTACACACTTCCATAAACACTTTCTCCAACCTTCAGTGAGTGGTCAAAGTTGTTGGTTGCTTCGTTAATCTCCGAGCAGGACAACTCCGTGATGTGCATTGTCCCCTCTGCGGTTCCACTAGACTCTCCTTTCTTTGCATGTAGTGCTTCTACCTGTCTTACAGCCTTGTCACGCTGCAACATCAAATCCTTGATAATACGGTCCGAGTGGGCAGTTGTTTTCTCCATGGCTAATCTTTTCTTGCGTTCATCTTGAAGCTTTGCACAAAGTTCATTAGTTGTTTCTGTGAGTCTTTCAACTTCCTCCAGTGTTGTTTTCAACTTATCCTCTATTTGATTCTTTTGCTTTACTTCTCCGAAGTACATATTCTCAGAGGCTCGTGCCTGTTGGACAAGCTAAATGTGAGAGAGTATTTCATTAAAAAAATTAGCTGGTTACAAATTTATTACTGATGATGGTAAAGTTTGTGACGGTGCTTCATAAGCACAGGTTTGATAGACTTACTGGATCAACTAGGAGTAGATTAGTGGGATATAATCTGTATTCGGTGTGTACCTTAGCCTTGTGGCGAGGAGCTCCCGGTGCCGTCCATGGTGACGGCCGGTGATGGCAGAAAGTAGCGGTGGCGGTGCTTCCCGTCAGCACTGCACTAACCCTAGATCGGTAGGGGATGTAGGTGGGGTGTACGGCGTCGCGACGAACCTCGTGGTGCGAGCCACCGGCCCCCACCTCTTTATATAGTGCAGGTGATAGGGGCTGTAACACCCCGGATGTAACTTTCCATATTTGTAACTCCAACTCTTGCCATTTTCGGTTATGTGCTATGATATTCCCTCCGTGGTCGGGTTTTGTTTGTCGTTTTGCATTTTGTTCATGTTATGCTCTTCATATCATGTCATCATGTGCATTGCATTTGCATACGTGTTCGTCTCATGCATCCGAGCATTTTCCCCGTTGTCCGTTTTGCAATCCGGCGCTCCCATCTCCTCCGGTGCACCCCTCTTGTTTTCTTTCATGAGCTCTTTCATGAGCGAGTGTTGAACGTTCTCGGAATGGACCGAGGCTTGTCAAGTGGCCTTGGTATACCACCGGTAGGCCACCGGTCAAGTTTCGTTCCATTTGGAGGTCGTTTGGTACTCCAACGGTTAACCGGGCATCCGCAATGTTGTTCTGTGTGTTGCAGCAAAACCCTCCTCAAAAACAGCCCAAAACCCACCAAACTCTTTTCCATGCTCTAGGTCGTTCGATCACGATCGTGTGGGCGAAAACCGCACCTCATTTGGACTCTCCTAGCTCCCTCTACCTATAAATAAGTGCCTCTCCCGAAATCCTCTCGCGGATCAAACCCTAACCAACTCCCTCTCCGCGGCCGGACGCGTCCGCTCCGGCCGGACGAAGCTCCCGCCGCCGCCCGCGACCAATCCAGCGCCGCCACGTGGCGCCCGCCGCCGCCCGTACCGCGCCGGCCCGCAGGCCCGCCGCGGGCCCGCCCGAGCCCAGTCGCCGCCTCCTCGCGCCAGCGCCGCCGCCACCTCGCCGCCCTCCCGCATCGCCGCCGCCCCGCGCCGAGCTCGCCCCGCGCGCCGCGCCGCCGTGCTTCCCCGCCGTCCTCCGCGCCTTCCGCCGCCGGCCGCCGTCGTCCACGCCCCCTCCGGCGAGCTCCGCGAGCTCCAGCTATCCCTCCGGCGCGGATCCGGCGAGATCCGCCGTCGCATCGTAATCCGTGCCGTGGTCAACCCTAGATCCGGAGGTTGTTATTTTTTCTGTCCCTGGGAATTTTACAATACATGCACCTGTTCACAGTATCATAACTCTCTGCATATAGCTCCGTTTCGCGCGTGTAATATATCGAAATGTTCATCTCGTGATGCTCTTCATTTTGTTCAATTGCACCATGTTCATTTGAGTCCATCTTGATGCCCAAATCTCTGTTGCAAGAGTGCTAGTTGCTGTTATCTGCTGGTTCATATCAGAACTTGGAGATTTGTTATTTTTGTATCATTTAATCTGTGCATCTTATGGGCATGAGCTCTACATGTGTTTTGTTGTATGCCATGCCATCTTTCCAGTAGTGTATGCCATGTATTTTTTTGATCTCTGTGGTGACTAGCACAAGCATGCAAACTAGGCCCCGTAATGTTTCTGATTTCAGGGACTTAGTAATTTCTCTAAGTCTGTCTGCTGTTATTTTGTTGCCATGTAAACTTGACGCTACAGAGAGATCCATGCATATTTTGGAGATGTTCAGTAAGGATGTTTTGTAGATATTATTGTAATGGATCCATTCCTGCCCTTGTTTGCAATTATGGAGTGCCATAGCATGACTCAATCTTGCTCTACTTTTGCTATAAAATATTTCTGGAAGATTGTTTACGTGTTATTCAATTTTGCCAAGCTTGTCGTAGTTGATCCATACATGCTATGCTTTTGTTCTTGCCATGGATAGCTTCATAACCATGCCATCTTGCTGTAGGTATGCTTGTTTTTTCATGCATTGCCTTGAGGTGAGTGCATCAAGCTCACAAAGATGCCTTCATATTATTGTTTTCTGCCATGCTCTGTTTTCTGCTAAGTCTGGAACCTGTTAACGGAACTTGCTATGTTTACATGGTTTCCATCATATCTTCTGGTCCTTATTGGCTTATGGTCAGTAAGGGACTTTTGTCATATGCATTTAGTAGAATACTGCCATGCCTTGTTTTGTTATGTTAAGTTCCTGTAGCATGTTGATTTCGTTCTCTGAACATTGCTACCTGATGCTGTTTCAGGAATGTCCAGTAATTTCACCAAGTCTGTGAACCTGTTATCTTTTGCACTTTTGCCATGCTTGTTTGAGCTTGTTATGTAGTGATCTAGCCGTAGCTCAGTGTTCATCTTTTGTCAAGCATCTCCTGTAGATTACTGCCATATGTTTTGTTGCTATGTCGGAGTGCTGTAGCATTGTTGCTTGTTGCATTCTAAGTTCCATCGTGCTGTTAATCGCAGATTCGTGTCATTCTTGTTTTGCTTGCCATTTGCAAACCGTGCATCCGTTTCCGGTGATCTTTATATCGATTTCGACCGAAATCATCTCATCTTTCCAGTGGCATGCTTGGTTTGCCAAGTTACTGCCTTGTTCATCATTTTTCATCCGGAGCACGCATATGCATCGCATATCATATCTCGCATATCATACATGTTTTGCATCATGTTGCTTGTGCATTTCTCGTGATTGATTGTGGTTCCGTTACTTGTGTTCTTGTCTTGGGTAGAGCCGGGAGACGAGTTCGTGAATGAGGAACCTGTTGAGTACGCTTACGAGGATCAAGCTTTCGACAACTCTGAGAACCTTGCAGGCAAGATGACCACCCCTCGAAATCACTTCTATCTTTGCTTTGCTAGTTGTTCGTTCTATTGCCATGCTGCGCTACCTACCATTTGCTATATCATGCCTCCCATATTGCCATGTCAGCCTCTAACCATCCTTTCCTAGCAAACCGTTGTTTGGCTAAGTTACCGCTTTTGCTCAGCCCCTCTTATAGCGTTGCTAGTTGCAGGTGAAGTTGAAGTTGGTTCCATGTTGGAACATGGATATGTTGGGATATCACAATATCTCTTATTTAATTAATGCATCTATATATTTGATAAAGGGTGGAAGGCTCGGCCTTATGCCTGGTGTTTTGTTCCACTCTTGCCGCCCTAGTTTCTGTCATACCGGTATTATGTTCCTTGAGTTTGCGTTCCTTACGCGGTTGGGTGATTTATGGGACCCCCTTGACAGTTCGCCTTGAATAAAACTCCTCCAGCAAGGCCCAACTTTGGTTTTACCATTTGCCACCTAAGCCTTTTCCCCCGGGTTTTCGCGAGCCCGAGGGTCATCTTTATTTAAACCCCCGGGCCAGTGCTCCTCTGAGTATTGGTCCAACCTGTCAGTCGCCGGTGGCCACCAGGGGCAACTCTGGGCTCGCCTATCGGAAGCTTGGACAATCCGGTGTGCCCTGAGAACGAGATATGTACAGCTCCTATCGGGATTTGTCGGCACATTCGGGCGGCTTTGCTGGTCTTGTTTTACCATTGTCGAAATGTCTTGTAAACCGGGATTCCGAGACTGATCGGGTCTTTCCGGGAGAAGGTTTATCCTTCGTTGACCGTGAGAGCTTATGATGGGCTAAGTTGGGACACCCCTGCAGGGTATTATCTTTCGAAAGCCGTGCCCGCGGTTATGAGGCAGATGGGAATTTGTTAATGTCCGGTTGTAGAGAACTTGTCACTTGACCCAATTAAAATACATCAACCGCGTGTGTAGCCGTGATGGTCTCTTCTCGGCGGAGCCCGGGAAGTGAACACGGTTTGAGTTATGTATGACGTAAGTAGGAGTTCAGGATCACTTCTTGGTCATTGCTAGTTGACGACCGATCCGTTGCTTCTCTTCTCGCTCTCATTTGCGTATGTTAGCCACCATATATGCTTAGTGTCTGCTGCAGCTCCACCTCCTTACACCATCCTTCCCTATAAGCTTAAATAGTCTTGATCTCGCGTGTGTGAGATTGCTGAGTCCTCGTGACTCACAGATTCTACCAAAACAGTTGCAGGTGTCGACGATGCCAGTGCAGATGATGGGATCAATCTCAAGTGGGAGTTCAATGAGGAACGTGGTCGTTACTATGTGTCTTTTCCTGATGATCAGTAGTGGAGCCCAGTTGGGACGATCGGGGATCTAGCATTTGGGGTTATCTTATTTTCATTTGGATCTTGACCGTAGTCGGTCTATGTGTGTATTTTGGATGATGTATGAATTATATTTATGTATTGTGTGAAGTGGCGATTGTAAGCCAACTCTTTATCCCATTCTTGTTCATTACATGGGATTGTGTGAAGATGACCCTTCTTGCGACAAAACCACAATGCGGTTATGCCTCTAAGTCGTGCCTCGACACGTGGGAGATATAGCCGCATGGTGGGCGTTACAAGTCCATCAACCATAGTGGGTTGAGCGCCCCCGATCAGGGCGCGGATCTAAGGGCCCGGTGGGCCGTTGGGCCCACACGGTGGAGATCATCCTAACATTCTCCCCCTTGATCTCAACTTTTACTTTTGACCTTATACTTTTACTTTACTCGTTTCATAACAGATCAGTACATAGAACATGTTTCATCGTCACAGCTCAATTGCCAATAGAATCAGACAGCCACAACGTACCTATCTGTTTCAAAACAAATTCTTTAACCTTGCGCCCTTTATTGTCCGGAAATCTTAGACTATACCATAAAACCCATGTCGACTGTGTGTTCTCCGAACACACTGGGCGGTAAGCCTTTAATAAGCAGATCTGCAAATACTTGTCTATTGCTTTTATGCTTCAAGCATTTCTACATAATTCCGGACTTTCTCCTTTACAACGCATAACTCTGTGTCAGTGTGTTTGGCATCAACACTTGACTCGTTGTCATAGGAGCGAAAAACTTAAAATGGTTATCGCTATTATCAACCATTATTAACTCCGGGTACAGGTCTCCTTAACCTTTTTGCCTGTCCCTCAGCCTCATATCAAGCTATAAAATATCTTTGCATCACGTTGATGATAATTGTTTCATTCTTTGGAGTTTTTCCACACAAAAACCTCCAAGTATGAAAGTTAGCGACAATTGTGGATTTCGCTATACATTTCACAAGTCATGTCTTTGTACTCACAATCTTTTGAGAGCACTTATTTCTTTCAGCATGAGGCCGATATCTTTGACTCCATTCCAGTGATCTATATATGGACTGGACATTGCCAAAACAACCCAGATATGTGAACTGTGACAGGGTAATATATTGAGCTTCCAACAGCTGAAGCATATGGTACCATATCCGTTTTCAATCTTTTCTCATCAACTTTTGGAACACCATAGTTTCCAGTTCCATTACCCTTGACTATAAGAACAGGCGTAGGTTTTCTCGCATGCATACTTTAGAGACCTTTCTAAGCATGTCCATGCGACATTACTAATACCCCTTTTATTCTTTTCTTGGTGAATCTCGATAGTTATAACGAGAGACACTCTACCAAGAACATTCTTTTGAACTTTGAGAACAAGAACTTCTTTTCTTCTCCTGCAGTAGATTGACATGACCACTAGCAAGTAGGACGTCATCCACATGCACAGGATTATGAAATGAATTTCCCATTCTATAACTTTGCATGGATACAATTGTCCTCTCATTTTCTTTAACCCAAAACAACATTTGATTGCTTTAGTCCATAAAAGACTTCTTCAGGCAGTATCCCCTGTGTTCTTTACTTTCATCTGATGTAACTCAGATCATAATATCTTTCATCTGATGTAACTCAGATCATGATGTGCTACCAACACTTATTGTAATCTATTCAGTGTAAACACGCAAAAACCTTTCGATTTAAGTCGTGTTTTACACCTTTACGTATTTCCTTTGGAGTCACATTGACCTTGTAGACCCTTTAGAGCCTACTGTTTTGGTTCCATTGGAAATTACTTATGAGTCCCAAACATTGTCGGAATTCACTAATTTTATTTCATCTCACATAGTCTCTTATCATTTAGACAAACAGACACTTCTCTAAGCTCAATTGAGCGCTTTAAATGAGGTGAGATCAACCTTGATTTGAATTTCACTAACATAGACTTTATAGTAATCAGAAGTATCTGATTTTCTCATTCCTTGAGACCATCTGTGTCTCAGGTACTGGCACTTCTTTCATATGGGGCTGTTGTTGCTCTGTCATTGCCAATAGGCAAATTAATTCTATAGTATTTTATTTCCAAGAGGCAATAGGTTTTACAGGACCTGTGTCACAAGATCCATGTGTACTCATTCATCCTTTATAGAGCTAACATCAGGTGTTGTATAGGTCATACAACATGCTCCCCCAGATTACTCCATCTTCACTAAAAATGGCGTATCTTTAAACTTTATTATTTGGGTTTATTCTATTAAAACTTTCTTCTTTATGGCACTTTAAGCACCGTCTTAGTATTCCTTAGTTTGCTTTCGGAACTGTAAAAGATTCAGGAATACAGCTATTTCTTTTCTTTAGGGGTATTATTATGATCGTCGTGCTCCCCCAGACGATCACATTCTTCATTAATGGATATCTCATATTTCTTTCTCCCCCTCGAAATGTGGCAAGAACTTTTCTGCCACAATTTCGAAAAACCATTCACAACTCTTGTGAATTGAGGAAACTTTGAGTATCTACTTCATTTATCTGATTACTTCATATGTAATGAAGTTATCTCTTAACTTGTATGGGAGTACTTTTTCCTTATTCCATTTCAGAAACTCAACAAAGTTCTTGATCATTAGTACTTTTGCAAGACACACTTGCATATCATTCTTATCTTTAGGTTCGTCTGTAACTTTTATTCTCTTTGGATTTATTGAGTGCTTAATGATCATTACACATAAGGTGTACGGTCGATACTAGGAAAGCATAATAGCTACTCCATACTTTTCTCCCAGGGTGGGACACATTAAACGCACATGAGTCATCATATCTTTGTCCTGTCATACAGGATAAGTTCTTTGCCAAAATTTCTCCTGCCACAGGATTTCTGACATAATACTATGTCAACTTTACCGAGTCACGCAGGTATTTTCCCAGACTTTCCCCGCCATGCGGTTTTTATCATAATCATCTTTTCCCGCTATGCGGGTAATTCCCTGTAAGGGACATAAATGCCAGAATTGGCTCTTTTGACTGCATATTCAATCATCAAATTTAGAAATAAATCCGAATGCTCTTTTGACACACGTGTTTGATCCGACATTGGTCAAATTAAACACGCATGTTGCTTGTTTCATTTCAAATCATGTTGATTGAAAAATCTTCTTCATAGAGAGTACATCAAAGACATTCGTCAACCAAGACTCTCAATGTTCTTTCTCTTTTCTTTTGAAGCCATTCTTTAGAGAGAACATACTCCCTCACGTTATGACCTTTCTTGGTCATCTTTCGGGTCACAAGTACCCAGACATTCGCTTTCACGAATGAAAGCATGGAAAACTTTTAGTCTGAGAAAACTTAGCCAATAATCAACAATAATGAGCATAAAAAATAACCCCATGTTGGTCTGGTAAAAAAATATATGCACATTAAACTTTGAAAAAACTTTCTTTTATATTCTAAATCACCGTTGGGCAGAATTAGAATAAAACATCATCCTTCTACATTAATTCCATATCACCGTTGGGCGGAAATGGAAATAATGCATATAACTCGTAAATAATGTGATGATAAAATTTCTATTAAGCGACTTTGCTAAGAAAATAATCATCATTAT
The DNA here is from genome assembly GCF_002575655.3 of Aegilops tauschii subsp. strangulata. Lineage (NCBI taxonomy): Eukaryota > Viridiplantae > Streptophyta > Magnoliopsida > Poales > Poaceae > Aegilops > Aegilops tauschii. Next base: position 453,001,515 of record NC_053040.3, read on the forward strand.
CAACTTTATTGCGGCGGAAAACTTTTAATATACATTTCTCAATCTTTATCAAATGCTTTGAAAATTGGTCACTTTGATACAAAAATTTATCAGAGATTTAAGCTTTGAACATAAGACTCATAGAATTATAGTACTGTTATCATCAACGTTGGTCAGAAAATAACAATACCATATTTTAACTTTAAAACAAATATCTTTCTTTTGTCATAGCGGAAACTATCTTCATCTTATTTCACCCATAGGGGAAAAACATCGCTAAGAACAGTTCTTCCAATTAAAATTTCCAGTTGGTTCCAATTTAATTGAAGGATAAAACTTTTACTTTGCAGCGGAAACTTTACAATATTCTATTCAGAAACAATTCTATACTCTTTTACTCTCTAAGCAAATTTAACCGGTTGGTTCAAAATTGCATTAGAGAAGCAACAATTTAATCTTTTACTTTAGTTCTATTCACTTTTAAAAGAACAATTTTTATTTTGCAGCGGAAAACATGAATACAAAATTCATGGACTTTATTCTTTTCAGAAACAAATTCTTTTACTAAAAAAAATTCATAAACTTTATTATTCTCTTTATAAGATTCATGAACATTTCTTTTTCTGAAAATTTTCTATTTTCATTTTTATTTTATTTTCAGAAACTTTTCTATTTTTCTGTTTACTTTTCTATTGTCTAAACAAAATTTTCGTTGAAAAATTTGCATAGAAAAACTATTTGAAATCTGCCCAGAAAACTGGACAAATAACAAAAAACAAAATAGAAAACGCAGCTGGCCCAGCGCGCTCGGCCCGCAGCGGAAAAAGCCGGCCCACGACCTGCCCTGCGCGCCGTGCCTCGCGAAATGCCTCGACCCGGCCTGGGCCGCCCGCGGCTGTGTCCTCGGCCCAGCGACAGCGCGCGTGGCGGCTGCTGCCCGCCTGCACTTTCGGCCCGAAAAGCCCGTTGGCAGCTAGGGTTTTGATCCAGGCCGTTGAACGCGATCGGACGACTCAGCATCATTTTCGCTGGATCAAAACTATCCCACCGCACCAGCTCGGGTCAAACTCTCATCCTCTTGTCTCTCGCCCGACGCTGTCCCGGTCGCCGGCGACCGCGCCGTGCTCGGCCGCCGCGCCGCGCCTGTCCGGTCGAGCCGCCGGCGACGGCGTCCACCACCGCGCGAGCCTGGCCGTTCTCTTTCTTTCCCCTTTCCCTTCTTCTTTCTTTTCTTCTGTCCCGTCGGCTCCGTCTCTGTCGAGGTAAAAAGGGCAGCGCCCTGGTAGGCCGCTCCGGCCGCCGTGGACGGCGGCGAGGGCCACTGCGCCGCGCGAGCCGTTCCCCTTCCCTCTCTTCTTCCACCACCACCCCAGCGCAAGAGGGACGCGAGCAGCGTGAGCAGAGCCTCCTCTGCTCCCCTTCGCGCGAGCGACGGCGGTTTCCAGATGCGGCGCCCCCGCTGACCCCTTTGCCGGCGTGCGCGAGCACCTCTAGGGTGAACGCGCCGCCGTCAAACGGCTCGTTGGTGGTGCCCTTTGCCCCGGTCGGGATAGAGTTCTTCTTCCCGAAACCTCAGCATGCCGATGCGAGTCGGAATCGAGAGGAACGGCGCGGCCGTTGCGGCGGCGCAACTTTTCTGACAAGGAGTTTTTTCCTTCTTTCTGCTTCGATTCGAGATCGAAATCGTATCTGTGTTCGTTTTTTTTCTCTTTTGATTCGTTTGCGAATCTTTCTTTCCCAACTTGATCTACTCACTAGACAGGCTCTAGATACCATTGATAGACTTACTGGATCAACTAGGAGTAGATCAGTGGGATATAATCTGTATTCGGTGTGTACCTTAGCCTTGTGGCGAGGAGCTCCCAGTGCCGTCCATGGTGACGGCCGGTGATGGCAGAAAGTAGCGGTGGCGGTGCTTCGCGTCAGCACTGCACTAACCCTAGATCGGTAGGGGATGTAGGTGGGGTGTACGGCGTCGCGACAAACCTCGTGGTGCGAGCCGCCGGCCCCCACCTCTTTATATAGTGCAGGTGACAGGGGCCCGTCAACCATAGTGGGTCCGATCAGGGCGCGGATCTAAGGGCCCGGTGGGCCGTTGGGCCCACACGGTGGAGATCATCCTAACAAGTTTATCTTCCAAATAATGCTCTTACTGGCATACATCATACAGTTGAAATAACAGTTAACATCAGTATATTTGACATGACTGAAAAATGCAAATTAAGCTACTTACTTTCTGGAAAGCCTCAAACAACTCCCTTTCTGCCTTTTCACGACTGCAGTTGTCTTCATAAGCTTGTTTTCTTACACTCTCCAACTCCCGGAGCATATGCTGGAATTTATTGTCACCCTCATCAAATTCGTGAACAGTTTCCTGGGTGAGATAAGGTAAAAACTTCATGTCATGTCAAGATTTTCTTGAATGTTTAATTATCTTCATCCTATTTCGTGTATTTATCAAGCAAATTCTCCATCATGGACCACATTTGAAGTGCATATGCATTTCTGATTGCTTCATCAGTGACCATACAAAGTTTAAGTGAGGATGCATATTGCTTACTGAAGATGTGGAGAATATAAATGAAGCAGCTTCTTTGTTCCTTGAAGTGTAATCGCTAAACTTTAAGTATGCCAAAATAAATACATAATTGTGTTTACCTTTTCATTAGCATCGGATCGTCTGAGATTTGGTTTGTGTAGCCATGTATTTGAAACACACCACATCTCTGACAAGCTAGTTGATCTATCCACTGAAAACTGTTGAGCACCAGGCTTTTGTGTACCTTGCGGCCTTGCCCCATGGCTAAGGGGAACAGCCTTCCTAGTGTAGAGAGAATGCAGACAAGGAGGGAAACACGTCAAATGCAGGCTGGAGTTCTGCAACGTAACGCTAAGAACACAAGTGAAGAGTATCCGCGCTCGACCAACCGTACCTACGGTAAACAAGCGTTCCTTTGCAGATGTACCATATTTTGCAGGAAGGATCTGCCCGCTGTTCTACAACCTGTGCTTTCTTGGACTTGAGAGCTTTCATTTTCCTGAACTCTTGAACGAGGAGTTAGTTTTCCCTTTTGTGGTAATAGGGCATTCACTAATGACCATGACGTGTTTAATTATAGTGATAATAATCTATAAGTTTTTAAGAGATCACTCAGAAATTTGTGCACATACTTTGTGTAATGCTTATCAGCTGCTGCCCCCATGACAAGGGCAGTGACATGATGCTCAGTGATGAGCTGCACTAGTCCCTCTGCCACATCATCTGATTCAACCACCAGCTTCTCAGCTTGTACCTGTGAGATACATACATAGGTCAATTTTTGAAGCAAGCATATATTACTGTACTAGTTTTCTTGGCGCTCTGGTATCTGATATGTCTGAACCTTTTCCTGTGCACATAGGAGCAGATGTTGGTCCAGACTGTCATTGATTCTCTGCAACTCCATCTTCTTGTACGAAGTCAGCTCCTGCTCTTGCACCTGCCTAGCAGGGATCCTGGCACCCACTGTGAACAGCATTGGAGGTATTAACTTTCGCAACCACAATTTACTATCAGCAGAAACTCTATGCTATTCGAATCCTGCAGGATTTTAGTTTTTCTGATTGTATCGCATCCAAAATATACTGCTCCCTCCGTCTCATAATATAAGACATGTTTGCAGTTTAAATTGAACTGTAAAAACGTCTTACATTATGAGACAGAGGTAGTAAAACCATTTTGGAATAAATAAATAAATTTGTAGAGATAATTGACATGGGGGACCATGTCAGGGTAATAATGACTCATGTCTTGTTTATTGAAGTACTAGTAGGTAATGAAACTACAAAGCTGCATAAAAGAACTTCTAATCCAAATTAAAGCAAAAAGGAAAGAAAAGAAAGAAGAGAAGTGAAAGAGGAGGGGATGAAGCGCACTGATGGGGATGAGCTTGGGCTGGGAGCAGACATGGAGCAGCACAAAGGCGGTGTCTTTGGGGAACTTGTGCAGCGCCCACAGCACCATCGCCTTGGACCCGCCCACCGCCACGTACACCTGCTCGCCGCCGCCGGAGGAGGAGGGGGAGGATAGCTCCGACGAGTCTCCTGCTTGCGAGCCGCCGGCGGCGTCCATGGCAGCTAGCTAGTTAGCTGTGTCGTTCTCTCTTGCTAGTTGGCCAGCAGCTCAGGTCAGCTTTGGACTTGTCCCCTGCGCCTGGCTCCTCTGAGCCTTTTTTATACACCATTGATTCAGTAACCTCTTGACCCATTATATATATTTTTGTGCATAGATTGACTCGTTATGGTAGGCTGGAAGCTGTACACACACACCTGCTGCCGGCTTGACTTGTTGCTGCCAAGAGTTGCCCAGCAGTTTCCATGGCATGGCAGGGGCTAGCTGTGCTTGCCTTTCTGATGGACGACTTGTGCAAGTTCTCTGCTTTGTGCACGAGTGACTTCACTTCACTTCCCTACTGTAAGTCTTCTTCTTTACTCCTCTCCTACGGTTTTCATGATCGCACACCACCTGTTTGTTGGATTGCCCAGCCACATGCTCTCGATCAACTCAAGGAAGACGGCGCAACAAAGTCTAGTGCTTTTCTTATGACACGGGTTGCCGCTCTCATCGCCATGATCTGACGGTTGTCTACTCTAGTGGAATTATCAAGTCATACCAGTAAAGATCGAACATTCATGGTTAACTGATGAAGTAAAACACATCACCTTTTCATTCAGTTTGAATACACACGTCCTCTTGGAGAGTTACATGGTTGGATCGGCAACGGCGGCACATTAATTTGACTAGACTGTTCAGGAAAAACCTGAGAGTTTGGAGCATTAATTTGGAAGCTGATCTTAAGAAAAAGATACGTGATCTCCTTGTGGAGTTTGACGTTCTTTCTGAGGAAAATAATTTTAGATGATGATAGAAAATGTATGAATGATATTTAAAAGGAATTGGATTATATTCGGAAAAAAGAGGAAACCGCCTTATGGCAAAGATCTATGGATAGGAAAATTGTGTTGGGGGGTAGGAATAATTTTTATTTCCATGGGTTAGCTAATCAACATCATAGAATAAACCATCTGGATGTGCTGATTGGTGATGACAGCTCTGTCTACTCTACCCATGAAATGTTGGAAGTTGCTACTTCTTTTTACAAAAATCTTTTTGGCTTTGAAGTTAAAGATAATATTCATTTAGGACATGATTTTTGGTCTGACTCTGATCTGGTTATAGATGAGGAAAATGATAAGTTGCAACAACCTTTATCTGAAGAAGGTTATTAACGCTGATATGAGAGCAGACTCGAGAGATAGGTCTAAGGGCAAAGCCAGCGCGGTTCCTCAAATCTGCCTCAAATGTCCAGACCAGATGGTTCAAACACTTTTAGCCATCCAAGCTAGTCACGAGGACATTTGCTGGATATGGTTGGATGGCCTTCGCCCGGCCGACAAGAACATTTGAGGACATAAATTTGGTGACCGGTGTTTGAGATGCCCTAATGCTTATCTCTTGCTTTTAGGGTATATAGGATGCCGCAACACCTTAATGATTACATTTCCACCTAGCATGTTCCTGTAATTCTCCCTTTGTCCATTTGTGCTTGTGAAACACCCTATTATGTAAATGTCAGAATTTCTGGGATATCATCAAGTCCGATCTTTTGAAGTTGTTCAATTGTCTAAATGCCGATCGACTTGGCCTATTCAGGATAAATTTTGGCGAGATTTTTTTGTTGCCGAAGATTAAGAAGGCTGAATCCGGCAGTTCAGACCCATATGTCTCCTTAATGTCAGCTTCAAGATTTTCACCAAAGTGACTACGAATAGGTTAAACTCGCTAGCTGACCATGTTGTCCGTCCGTCTCAAACGACCTTCATGCAAGGACTAAATATACTAGATGGTGTAGTAATCCTGCATGAGACCGTCCACGAGATGCACCGAAAAAACATAAGTGGAGTGATATTCAAAATTGACTTTGAAAAGGCCTATGACAAGGTCAAGTGGTCTTTCCTTCAACATGCCCTAAGGATGAAATGTTTCTCCGATAAATGGTGCCAGTGGATCCACAATTTTGTAACTGGAGGTAGTGTGGCCATCAAAGTCAATGATGATGTAGGCCATTACTTTCAGACAAAAAAAGGACTACGGCAGGGTGACTCCATGTCCCTAATGTTATTTAACATTGTCGCCGACATGTTGGCGATTCTGATTGAGCGCGCCAAGCAGGACGGCCAGATTGCAGGAGTAGTGCCACACCTTGTGGATGGTGGCCTCTCTATTTTACAATACGCCGATGACACAATTCTTTTTATGGAACATGGTCTGGACAAGGCTCGAAACTTGAAACTCTTGCTTTCAGCGTTTGAGCAAATGTCGGGTCTCAAAATAAACTTTCATAAAAGCGAATTGTTCTGCTTTGGAGAAGACGTTGAGGCGGGGCCGATTATGCTGACCTATTTGGTTGCGCACATGGCCAAGTCCCGATTAAATATCTGGAAATACCGATTCATTATCGACGCCTCACCATTGCGGAGTGGAATCATGTACAGGAGCGCCTAGAGAAATGGTTGAGTAGTTGGAAAGGCAAACTACTCTTAGTTGGAGGACGGTTGGTTTTGATTAACTCTGTCCTCACAAATATGGTTCTCTATATGCTTTCTTTCTTCCAACTCCCAAAAGGGGTCCTACAAAGAATGGATTATTTTAGATCCAGATTCTTTTTGCCAAGGAGACGGTGAAAAAAAAAATATAGGCTGGCCAAATGGAGTATGGTTTGTAGGCCAAAAGACCAAGGTGGGCTCGGAATTCATGACTTGCGGGTCAAAATGAGGCCCTACTCAGTAAATGGTTGTTCAAACTTCTTACTAAGGATGGTGTTTGGCAAACCACTACTAGGAAAAGGCCTACTAATGGTGCACCTATTTTGGCATCTAATGACGCACTACAGGTGCGCCATTAGTACCACGCCACTAGAATATTTTAGTAATGGCGCACCACAGGTGCGCCATTAGTATCCCACAGGTGCGCCAGTCATATCTGGTATACTAATGGCGCACCACATAGAAGTGCGCCATTAGTAACAATTTTTTTAATTTTTTTCTTTTTTCTTAATCTCAGGTCACTATTTCACATATGAGATATCCAACACATATATATACAACAAGCATCCATATAACAATCATATCCAACACACAAGTTTCATCATATATACATACATAGCCAACACATAGTTGCATCGTTACATATTACAAAAGTTTCACATTGTTCATCCAACACCGTTATCCATCAATTCACAAAAGTTTCACATTGATACAAAATAAAAACACAAATGGAAAAGAAGCACTCCATCCATGCAAGCTTCCGTGAATTAAATCAAATCTGCAAAATGATAAACAAGAAGTTAGAAGAAGAAGAAGAAGAAGAAGAGAAGAAGAAGAAGAAGACTAGAAGAATACTAGAAGAAGAACACTAGAAGAATACTAGAAGAAGAATGAGAAGAAGAATAAGAAGAAGACTATAAGCTTATTATGTAAACTTGATTATTTTGTGCTAACATAAGTAATTTTGGAGCTAACCTATAGGAAACTAAGCATATAAGCTCTAAGTTAGCATATTAGAGCCAACTTAGATAAAATGAAGCTAACCTATGTCATTTTGGAAAAGAAGAAGAATAAGAAGAAGACTATAAGCTTATTATGTAAACTTGGTCATTTTGTGCTAACATAAGTAATTTTGGAGCTAACCTATAGGAAACTAAGCATATAAGCTCTAAGTTAGCATATTAGAGCCAACTTAGGTAAAATGAAGCTAACCTATGTCATTTTGGAAAAGAAGAAGAATAAGAAGAAGACTATAAGCTTATTATGTAAACTTGATCATTTTGTGCTAACATAAGTAATTTTGGAGCTAACCTATAGGAAACTAAGCATATTAGAGATAACATAGGTAACTAAGTATATATATATATATATATATATATATATATATATATATATATATATATATATCATTTTGGATATCTGACACACCTGACATAGTTCAGTTCTCATTGTTCTTCTCCTTCTCCTTCCTCGGCCTGATGCGCCAAGAGCGGCGAGGCGGTGGAGGCAGCTGTGGGATGTAGTCTTCTACCACAATTGGCGTGGTCATGTCGCCCAGCTGTGGGATCGCCGGCGCCACCACCGGTGCGTGGTCATTGTCAGGCACCACTACCATCGCGAGGCCACCTTCAGGCAGGACGGGCACGACCATCGCTAGGTCATCCTCAGCCACCACCATCTCTTGCCCATGGTCAGCCACCACCATTTCTTGCCCATGGTCAGCCACCACCATCTCTTGCCCATGGTCAGCCACCACCATCTCTTGCCCTTGGTCAGCCACCACCAGCGCTAGGTCATCCTCAGCCTGATGCCCATCATCATCCTGCAGCTCCTCATCCCCACTCTGCTCCTCTTCTCCCCCACTCCAGTCCGGATCATCCTTCTTGTTGTCTTTGCTGCTGCCAGAATCGCTGCTGCTTTCGCTAAAGCCAGAATCGCCGTTGCTTTTGCTACAGCCATAATCGCTGCTGCTTTGGCTGTAGCCAGTGTCGCTGCTGCTGCTCCCATTGCCTGTCCAAATGCAACAATGACCGTTAACAATCGATGTGAGAAAAAGCCAAATGTAGAGGAATAAGAAGAGGCAGAACGCACTGGCATCTTCGTCGTCAGCGTAGCGCATGCGACACATAGTCGTGTTGAAAACCTTCACGATGAGCATTGTGGCGTCATCGTCGTACCTGAAGAGAAGAAAGTACCCGGTCCGCAGGTCGTAGGCACTGTAGAACTTCTCCCAGCCACGGCACAGGTACATGTGGCCCTCCTCGATCACCAACTCCACGTCCCACAGCCTGCGAACCCCGCTGCCGGCATGTCGGAGCTTCACATTGTCTGGCGGATCTTCACCCAGCATGTTCATAAAAGTGTCAGGCAGCCTCTGCAATTTGGGACAAGGAGTGATGTAGCAAACAACAGAGTTATCATAATGAGATGGGTGAAGGGGAGATCTCTCGTTTTATATACATGCCTCGTGGCTGATACTGAAGTCCCAAGTATGATATTGAAGAACTCGAAAGCATCCAACTCGTACTCCGGTGAGCCAGAGCGGCGGTGGCTGCTTCCCCCATCTCTGATAAGCAGCAGAAGAGACCAATTAGTACCCTTACAACATTATCATACAACATTATAGCAGCATAAATTTTGAGCAGAAGATAATCAACTACACCAATGCACTTCCGAAGTTCCCGCTTCCCACCCATGATGTTGTTAAGCGAGGACTAGTGCCAAATGCATTTTCGGTACGAAAATACATCACAGGCCACTATGTTATTTAATATCATTCTTCTCGAAGACTAATGATTGTTACATCCTACTAAAATGATGTTCTGTCCTCAGAGATGTCTCGTTGCTTATGAGGAAGCAGCAAATAAACACTTGAAAAAAGCTCTCGTCCTCAAAGATGCAATATCTGATTTACCCAAGGTTGGCCCTGACAATTTCCTCCCCATGTTCAATTAATTCTGGAGTGCTGCTTGAGCCTTTTTTATGTCTGTATGAATTATATTGCTTTCTACAGGTTCAGAACCATCAGCCTAATGATGTCATGGAGTATGGCAGTGACCCCAAAACAGAGTTCCAACGCTATATCCAGCTCAGCAGTAAAGGTGTGACCTATTGAATGTGCAAGCTTAATGTCAGCAACTAGTTTCTTTATAATGATTTTTTCTCTGTTATGCCTTCTGTCTTTGCATATGCAGAGTTATGTTTTTTTATTTCAATCATGTGGGTGGGTTTAATGATGTCAAAACCTTGCCGTAGTTTCCATTGTTTTAATGTTTTGTATGATTTCTTGGTTATATTACCGTTCTGAGTTATGTTGTTCTGTTATTTTATTTGAAGACATGAAGGGTTACTTATTTGAAGATGCTACTTCTAAGAAAGGTCAACTTTTCGATCATCAGCCTCTACAATTAAACAATGATGCATTCTTCTTTTTCCTTTCCATCTTCTTCTTCTCCACCTCTCTTCTTTTCTTGTTCTCCTTTTTCTTTCTTCTCCTTCCTCCTCCTCCTCCTCCTCTTCTCCTTCTTCCTTTCTTGTTCTGTTTTTCAACTTTCTTCTTATTCTTCTTCCTTTTTTTCCTCTTTCCTCTTCTTCTACTTCTTCTTCTTTTTTCAACTTTCTTCTTCTTCTAATTATCTAAACCTAAATCTAGCACTAACCTAAACCTATCAATAACCTAATTAAACCTAAACAGCAAAGAAAAACAGTAGAAAAAACAAAAAAAATGCTCACCTTGGCTCCGGGGGCAGGGGTGGTGGTGGACGGCCGCGGTTAGGGCAGCGGCGGCGGGCCTGGCTCCGGGGGGGCGCGAGGCGGACGCAGGGGGCCCGCGGCAAGCCTGGCTCCGGGGGCGGCGCGGGCGCAGGGGCCGACGGGCAGGTGGTGGGGGCGGCGGGGCACCAGGGGGCGCCGTTCGGGCGACGGGGCGCCGGGGCGGTGGCGGGTGGTGGGGGCGACGGGGCGAGGGGCGGTGGGGCCAGGGGGTGGTGGCGGGTGGCGGCGGCGGCAGGTGGTTGGGACGGTGGGGCGACGGGGCGAAGGGAGGTGGGGCAAGGGGGCGGCTAGGGGAGGGGGGCGACGGGGCGAGGGGAGGTGGGGCTCGGCACTATACCACGGTGCGCCATTAGTAACAATTTTTTTTTTACTTTTTTTTCAAAACTACTAATGGCGCACCAAACACCAGGTGCGCCATTAGTAATATGTTACTAATGGCGCACCAACACACGGTGCGCCATTAGTATATAGTAATGGCGCACCACATGTCTGGTGCGCCATTAGTGGCCATATCATCTATAGCCCTTTTCCTAGTAGTGAACCATGCTGCACAACAAGTATCTAGGCCAAAAGGCGGTGTCCCACACATTTTGGAAACCTGGCGATCGCACTTTTGGGCTGGCCTAATGGCGGCAAAGAAACATCTCTCTTTGGGTCTTTCGCGATAAAGGATGGGTCGGAGATTCGTTTCTGAGAAGACATCTGGCTAGGCAATGCCAGTCTCTGAGAACAATATCCAGCCTTATACAACATTGTCCGCGATAAGAATAATACTATTGCGCAAGTGCTCAGTTAATCCCCGCCGAATATTTCGTTCAGGCGGGATTTGATTGGCCCCAGACTTGTGTCATGGCATAATCTTTTATCTCGACTGGATTCGATTAACCTGACACAAGGCTGGGATGTGTTTCGCTGGAACCTTACTACATCAGGGTCTTCCACTGTAGACTCTATGTATCGTGCGCTCACACATTCTGAGGTACTAGTGAGTAATAACAAGAAATTTTGGAAGTCCAAGATTCCACTAAAAGTGAAAAATTTCATGTGGTATCTTCGTAAGGGAGTTGTGTTAACCAAATACAATATCGCACGACGCAACTGGCAAGGGAGTAAGAAGTATTGTTTTTGTACTCATGACGAGACAATCAAACAACTCCTTTTCCAATGCAAGTTTGCACGTTCTACATGGTCATTCAAATAGCGTCAAATTTGTATCCGTCCACAAGTGTTGCCAATATTTTTGGTCATTGGTTGGATGGTATTTCAAATAGGTTCAAAACGCTAATAAGGGTGGCAGCGCATGCCTTAATTTGGTCGCTTTGACTATGTAGAAATGATTTGGTTTTTAATGAAAAAAACGCTTCTCCTCTACATGTTATTTTCCGGTGTACGCAATTGCTACGTACATGGTCTATGTTACAACGACCAGAGGACCAACCGCTGTTCAAGATGGTGTGTATGTGATTGGAGCAGGTGGCTACGGAGGTTTTTTTTCAACATGGGTGGCAACATAACCTTCGGATCGATCCACCACCTCCATCGACATAGGCATAGTGTCGATCTATAGGGCTCTCCTATTGCCGATTTATCGGGTTTTTTTTCATCAATTTTTGTCAGACTTCATATTGGGCCGTGTGCATCCTAATATGCAGAGGCCGGGTGTTACTCATAATGCTTTGTATCTGATTGATGCTTCATTTTGAGATAACAAAATCACCCTTTATCGAAAAAATGTAAATATCATTCCAACAATTTTATTTTGTTAATATTTACCACGGTAGGTGCTAAACCTAGGCATTTTTCGGGCTGGGCTTACAAAAGCCTGGCCTTCAATAACCTAGCACGGGCCCATCCCAAAGCTTGAAACCCTAACAATGTACTAAGTACAAGCCCGAGTCTAGTCTGAGGAGCTCGACACCCTTGCACAACCATGCACGGGAGGAGGTCGACCACGACCCATCTTGCCCGGGAGATGCATCGAGGGGAGGGTAAAGTGTGTGTGCCGCCACCGCTTGTGTAGGAGGCGGAGGAATTTGGGAATTTATTGTTGTGAGAGTAGAGTCGCACGCATCTTCAGTGCTTATATATGGAGGCTCAGTGGAGTGCGGCGTTTCGGTGCCCAGGCTCATCTGCATCCGAACAGAAAAAAATCAAAACAAATATTAGAAAAATTCAAATAATTCCATTTTTTTTGTGTAGTAGAAATATTTGGGCCTGACTCGGGCTTTAATTTTAGCCCAAAATAAAACCCAGCCTAGCCCGAACATGTTGCCTTGTCAGATCTTATGCGTCTCACCGTCTGCAAATCTTACACTGAGCCCGATAATTCATTTCTGAGCACAGGCTCATCTGCACCTTGACGAAAAAAATCAAAACAAATACTAATTTTTTTAAAAAAATTCCAGTTTTTTTTGGGTGGTAGATAATTTGATGCGTGAGGTTCGCTCCAATTTTCAGATCATTTGAACATCTGAGTAGCTCTCAGCAAAAAGACAAATCGGGTCAGAACAGTGCGTGAATAGTAAACTTTTTTACAGATCCCGAATTTGTCTTTTTTGCCGAGAACTACTCAGATGTCCAAATGAATTGAAAATTTTCATGTGGTATCTTCGTAAGGGAGTTGTGTTAACCAAAGACAATCTCGCATGACGCAACTGGCAAGGGAGTAAGAAGTATTGTTTTTGTACTCATGACGAGACAATCAAACAACTCCTTTTCCAATGCAAGTTTGCATGTTCTACATGGTCATCCAAATAGCGTCAAATTTGTATCCGTCCACAAGTGTTGCCAATATTTTTGGTCATTGGTTGGATGGTATTTCAAATAGGTTCAAAACGCTAATAAGGGTGGCAGCGCATGCCTTAATTTGGTCGCTTTGACTATGTAGAAATGATTTGGTTTTTAATGAAAAAATGCTTCTCCTCTACAGGTTATTTTCCGGTGTACGCAATTGCTACGTACATGGTCTATGTTACAACGACCAGAGGACCAACCGCTGTTCAAGGTGGTTTGTATGTGATTGGAGCAGGTGGCTATGGAGGTTTTTTTTTCCAACATGGGTGGCAACATAACCTTCGGATCGATCCACCACCTCCATCGACATAGGCATAGTGTCGGTCTATAGGGCTCTCCTATTGCCGATTTATCGGGTTTTTTTTCATCAATTTTTGTCAGACTTCATATTGGATCGTGTGCATCCTAATATGCAGAGGCCGGGTGTTACTCATAATGCTTTGTATCTGATTGATGCTTCATTTTGAGATAACAAAATCACCCTTTATCGAAAAATGTAAATATCATTCCAACAATTTTATTTTGTTAATATTTACCACGGTAGGTGCTAAACCTAGGCATTTTTCGGGCTGGGCTTACAAAAGCCTGGCCTTCAATAACCTAGCACGGGCCCATCCCAAAGCTTGAAGCCCTAACAATGTACCAAGTACAAGCCCGAGTCTAGTCTGAGGAGCTCGAACACCCTTGCACAACCATGCACGGGAGGAGGTCGACCACGACCCATCTCGCCCGGAAGATGCATCGAGGGGAGGGTAAAGTATGTGTGCCGCCACCGGTTGTGTAGGAGGCGGAGGAATTTGGGAATTTATTGTTGTGAGAGTAGAGTCGCACGCATCTTCAGTGCTTATATATGGAGGCTCAGTGGAGTGCGACATTTCGGTGCCCAGGCTCATCTGCATCTGAACAGGAAAAAATCAAAACAAATATTAGAAAAATTCAAATAATTCCATTTTTTGTGTAGTAGATAATTTGATGCGTGAGGTTCGCTTCAATTTTCAGATCATTTGAACATCTGAGTAGCTCTCAGCAAAAAGACAAATCGGGTCAGAACAGTGCGTGAATAGTAAACTTTTTTACAGATCCCGAATTTGTCTTTTTTGCCGAGAACTACTCAGATGTCCAAATGAATTGAAAATTGGAGTGAACCTCACGCATCAAATTATCTACCACCCAAAAAAAAACTGGAATTTTTTTAAAAAAAAAAGTATTTGTTTTGATTTTTTTCGTCAAGGTGCAGATGAGCCTGTGCTCAGAAATGAATTATCGGGCTCAGTGTAAGATTTGCAGACGGTGAGACGCATAAGATCTGACAAGGCAACACGTTCGGGCTAGGCTGGGTTTTATTTTGGGCTAAAATTAAAGCCCGAGTCAGGCCCAAATATTTTATCAGACTGCAAAAACAAGCCCAATCCCAGCCCGAGACACAAGTCCGGCCCGGGTCATCGAGCCAGCCTGCCCATGCCCCAAGTCTAAGAGCCTCTCCTAAAAAATATGTTTCGTGAGGTGCCCATTCCAGGAAGAGCTTGATGAGATGATAATCATTTACCCAATTACACAATTACCGCCCTATTGTTGTTAATCCACTAGAAAGCTACCTACGCGTGAGGTGAGATTCATGTATACGACTAACTAATGTGTGTGCAAAAAGGACTGATCAGTTGTTAACCTCTCCTACTGTACACTAGTAAAAATTGGTTTGAAAATTAATTTAAATATACCATGCAAAAATAATAATTTGAATCTGGCCCGAAATTCTGAGGTTACAAATATGTTCATGTCAACCAGGGATTATGTTAGCAGGCGGAAAATTGGGTTACCCACGAGAAATCACCACCGAGCAAAAAAAAATCCCATCTTTTTGAATTTGATTAAATTTAGACTCTGGTTTGAATAAATTTTGATGGGCAAAATACACTCAAAAAAGCGTCTGGTAACCGCCCAGTTTTTTCTGATTACCGCCAAAACAGAAATATAGGTGACCCCGAGATTTTATTTTGCATCTGGAATCCAAAATGAATAACTAAAATTATCGGTGCTAGTATGTACCGGTGGGCAATCCACCATCCGCCAGTTTCGTCAAGATGCGTGTAGTCTGACTCCATATAAACTGTAAATCGATTCCCTTTGCTATACCCGGTTAATACAACTGCCAGGATTGACACATGTGGGGCCACTGCATGCCTTTTCAGCCTTTTACAGAGAGTTGAGTGCAGAGGAATAATGATGCATGCATGCAATCCTTCTTCCCATACATCTCACATGTATTAATTTGCATCCTCATATTTGAATGCTTGATATTTTTTTCAACCAAATGTCCATTTTTGTAACTTTCTATATATTTGAATTTGTGGTGACAAGGCCTTCAAAACAAGATCAATCTTGGATATATTTGAACTACTTTTTATTTTACATATTTCAATTATCTTTGAAATCACTTCCATAAAACATAAGAATGTTTCGGTATTTCATAAAAAATATTTCAATCATTTCACTAATTTCACTCATAAAAAAAACTAATTTCAGTTTTTTTAAACACTGCTTATTTGGAAAACTGTTTTGAAAAAACATATTTCACTGATTCGGAAAACTGTTTTCACTCATTACAAACTATATCTCAAAAAACTAAATTTATCGTTTCACTCATTTGAAAGAATGTAATTTCACTCATTCGGAAATCAGTATTTCGCTAATTTGAAGAAAAGCATTTCACTGAATGGAGAACTGTTTTCACTCATTACAAAATATATCTCAAAAACTACTATCGCTATTTCACTCGTTTCAAAGATTATAATTCCACTCATTCCAAAATCGGTATTTCACTAGTTTGAAAAAACACATCTCACTGATTTGGAAAACCGATTCACTCATTACAAAAAAAATCTCAGAAACTAATATCACTTCGTATTTATGAAATATCTTGAAACGTATTTCACTCATCACAAAAATCAGTTTCAAACATTGAAATAGGCAGTTTCACAAAACAGTGGATATATTTCACTTTTTTCAAGTATCTTATTTCTCACATTTCACTCATTCCAGAAAACGCATTACACTCACCCAATTAAAATACAATATTCCACTTTGTTTCAAAAAATTGATTACACTAATTACAAAAGATAGATTTCACTCATTTTACTAGTTTCAGAAAAAACACATTATAGTCACTCAATTGAAATAACAATTTCACTTGTTTCAAAGATAGATTTCACTTATTTTTAAAACTGATTGGAAATAATCAGCTTCACATTTTTTAAATAACAAGTTTCACATATTTTGCACTGAAATATGTTTCATATGCATGAAAAACAATTTCTTTCCCATTTCAAAAAAATTGGTTTCACTCAATTCAAAGAACTTATTTCACTTATTTCAGAAAACTGATTTCACTCATTTGAAACGTTTAAATTTAATCATGTTTAAATGTATTCAATATTGATCTTGTTCTAGAGGTCTTGGCGACAGGAGTTCAAATATATAAAATGTTTCTAAAATGAGATTATACTTTCAAAGATATGAATGAATGAAATTGCCAAAGAAAAGAAAGGCAGGATTTAATCTCGCATGCGTATGCACCTTTAGAGCATGGTTAATAATATAGCCGGCTGCTGGCTATATGATGTTGCCACGTCACATATAGCTAAGCTTATAGCCGGCAAGTACAATAGCTGAATATTAATATGTACTACTTTGTTGTTACATGGCCCACCTCGCTCTCTCACAAAGTACCTAGGAGCATATGCTGTAGCCGGCTGTTAACTAGTAGCCCGCTTCTCTTCTCTCTCCTTTTCTCTCTCTTCCAACTAAGCAAAAATATAATATTTAATGTCTTACAGCCCGCCTACATCACCTTATTGTACTTGCTCTTACGTGAACGAGAAGAGAGACTGGATTAGGCATGCATCAAGTAATACTTTATCACTGACACGCCTGTCATCTGATGTGACACAATATTGAATATGCCATACTCTTTGGAAATACACTAATATACGGGAGATGTGGGCCAGCAAAGCACCCGAATCACAAAGTGGACGAACGACACATGGTTCACCGGTAAAAAGAGCTTTGCGGAATCCAAAACCCTTGGTTGCCCACCCAGATTTACATAATAAAAAAAAATCGTCCAATTTTGAAGTAGTGAAGGCTGCTGAGATCTTGTCATACGAGTGACAACTCATGAGCAGTGGTGAGTAATAAGAAATTTATTAAAAATGCATTGCCCGGGATGAGTTGGCATATATACTCCTAGGGAATCTATTTATGTACAAGGCTACAGGCCAACTAAGCACACGCGAGAGCACAGCTATATAAACACGAGCACCCGAGCCGTGGAGAAACAACAGACGGCGGCATCATAGAAACACTCTGTGAGCGAGGTATTAGATCGATCGATGTCGATGGCGCCGAAGCGGAAGCTTAGCATGGGGCGGCAGAAGATCGAGATCCGGCGGATCGAGAGCGAGGAGGCGCGGCAGGTGTGCTTCTCCAAGCGCCGGGCGGGGCTGTTCAAGAAGGTGAGCGAGCTGGCCGTGCTATGCGGCGCCGAGGTGGCCGCCGTCGTCTTCTCCCCGGCCGGCAAGGCCTTCTCCTTCGGCCACCCCTCCGTCGAGGCCATCCTCGACCGCTTCATCCCCTCCGCGGCGCAGCTCGGTGTGGCGGGGGCCGGCGCGGGTCTGGGCGCCGCCGGCGACCGCAACCTGGCGGAGCTGAACCGGCAGTACGGCCAGCTGCGCGAGCAGCTGGAGGCGGAGAAGGCGCGGAAGGAGCGCGCGGAGGAGGCCATGGCGACGGAGCGCGCCAAGGGGAGCCCGGCGGCGGCATGGCTCGACGCCGACTTGCGCGACCTGGGGGAGGAGGAGCTCATGGCCTTCGCCGCCGCGCTGGCGGACGTGCAGGCCGCCGTCTCCGAGCGCGCCAACCAGGTGCTCCAGGAGGCGCTGGACGTCGGCCGCGCCAGGAGCGCCAGCCGCATGCTCCTGGCGCCCCCGCCGCAGCAGCAGCTCGCGGGCGGCGGTGGCTTTGAGTTCGCTAGCTGCGGCGCGAACTCCAGGAATGAGATGGAGATGCAGCAGATGTTGATGGCCATGCCGCCACCGCCGGAGTTCGCCGCCACCGGAATGGAGATGGTGCAACAGGGGATCGGGCAGAACGCCGGCTTCCCCTACTGAGAATAAAATGAGATCCACACCGAGTCCGAGAGTACATCATTCCTGCATGCATCGACGTCGTCACAACTCGGCCAGAAAGAGATTGATGGATCAAGTCTTTTGATCCAGAAGCGAGCGACTAGCGGACAGTCGATTTTACAAATTTGTTTATGCACATATATAATAAATAAATAAATAAAATGTCCACTCTGGGTCAGAAGTTCATTTACCCTAAAAATTTGTAGTGTGTGCTTTCAAAGCTCACAAATAAATTTTTTTTTTGAGGGAGCATGTGTATTTTTATTTAGAAAAGATGGATTACCCCCGGTCTCAAAAGATAAAATATCCACTCAGGGTCATAAAAAGATGTCCATTTACCCTAAAAAATATGTAGTGTCTGTTTTCAAAGCTCACAAATAAATAAAAAATTTGAGGGAGCATGTGTTATTTTATTTTCTTTTAGAAAATAAGGATTATCCCGACGTCTACATCAATGTGTTGTTTTATGTAAATAGGGTAACAAAATATGGAGTGGCCTCCTTTATAATAGAAACCTGGGGGAAACTGAACAACTGAGACACCATTCCGACGACAACCTAATCAAACCACTAACACCTATCATGACCTCCACTCCAGGAGTTCCTAAGCAAGAGCATCAGCAACGCCTTTAGAAATAGATATAAATATCATATTTAACAAATTGGCAAAGCCATTTAGTTAATTGCTTGTGCAATAGATTCTATTACTGTTAATTAAACATTGCTCGATCTAAATTAATGAAAATAAAAGCCTTACTTTAGTTCTCTCCGCTGGCAACGATGCAAAGATGCATGCAAGAATGTTTTGTGAAAGTTAGTACTCATTCAAAGCAAGTTAAGCGGGTCGATTTGCAAGGTCCCGAACAATATGAAGGTGGCTTTAATTTGGTGGTGAGATAATTCATAAGAAACATGTTCACTGCTGGATTTTTATTTCCAGGCCGAATTCTGAATAGTCTACAGAAAATTGAACATAGGTTCAAGGTAGACGCTAGACACAATATTACGGATTATTGAAACGATTGTTGGATGGTTGCCTAGCTTCTATTTTGTTGTCAAAAAATATGACTTTTTTATTTGCTTGGCTTGCTTTCTTGTCATACTACTGTATTTTATAGCCCAATTAAATCCCGACTATCATAGCAGGGTCACATTAAATCCTCCTAATTTTTTTGGATTTGAACTCCTCCTAATTTATTTAAGGACACAATTGCACATAAAAAATTCATAAAACTTAGAAAATCATATGTGAGGTTTGTGCGTTGGACCATAGACACAATTTTTTGGGTTTCAAGATATGACATGTTGTGGTTTGTACAAAATAAACAATATGTGATATTAGTTTTTTTTTCACGGGTCACAAATTCTCATATTTCTAAACCAAAAAGTTGTACATACATAATTACACCGTAAGTAATATATATTCATTTTTAATTGTCTGGCACGATTTTGTCCTTCAAGAGAGGCTAAGATGCTCCACATATTGTTGTTCTATCATGGAAAATAGTTTTTTAAGCTAAGTGAGCCCAAATTAAATGTAAAGGACAGCAGAGCCAAGCAAATAGTTTCAGGAGGAAAAACAAGCCTTCAAATTAAAAAAAATGATGCCTCATTTGCACAACGCCAATTTAATCTCATTTGATCGATATCTGATTTAATTAATCAAATTGGATTGGCTCAGTTACTGAGCAGAATTAGCCATCAAAGCGTCAAACCTAATGGCCGATGGTACATGACAACATGTTGAGGGAAGAGATTAACTTGCTGCTAGCTACTAGTACTAATTCACGCACATTAAAATGCATACTACTCGATTCTTGATGAGCTACCGTTTCATTTGGAGCTTGGTATAGTCTTTTCTTTTGGCGAGGGGTACTTATGAAGTAGTTGTTGGATGACACCTCATGCATGCATGTGCTTAATTTAGCTACGCATTGAAGCCAGGTTCTATTTTCTTTTTTTTGTTCATATGATCCATTATTTTCTAAGAAAAGAGTGCATTATCAAAAAAAAAGTTCTCCTACTTGTTTTAACGGAGCCAAAAAATCATGCCTAATATACAAATCGTACTAAAGTGAGAAATGTTTGAAAACACTTAGCCAAACAAAATGGAAACATATTACTCGGGAAATATCAAGCCAAATATAGGCTCACAGAGAGGAATGTTTCGTGAAAAATAAATGCATTCATGCAGGGAAAATGAGGGAGAAACGACTTGAAGCAGAGGCTAATTGACACCTAAATAATTAACTGGCTACTATTTATGATTTCTAATTAATGAAAAATGACACACAGTACGGCTCTTTGCCTTACTGTATTATGGTCAAGAAAAATAATAATTAACTGGCTACCATATATTGAGATCAGTACCGTTACATCGACGGTAGGTTTTTACGGGGGTTTTATGGGGTGGAACTGATATGTCAAATCATGATTGGATTGGGGGGGGGGGGGGGGGGGGGGGTTAGGGGCCCCACCAGGTGAAATTCATGGGGGGTGGAGAGAAAATTAGAAAGGGCTCGTAAATCTCCTGTAAGAGGCCCGCGTGTTCAGCATTTTTGTATTGAGTTGATGCTTATCTAAGTCCAGGATCCAATTATCTGATTCCATCTCATGTGGTGGTATTGTCTCAAAAAAATCTCATGTAGTGGTAGAAAAGTAATACGACGATGATACTCTAGCAGGACACATGAAGTTGGCAGGGCTGCTATTTGGAAGGCTGGAAATAAATAGTTGTGATGGGCAACAAACTCAGCAAAGCTAGAACTGGCCCAAAGTAGGTTAAGACAGTGGGCAATACACTAACCCCCACTAATCTATTTCTTTCAACATGCACACATACCATCCTAACATGCAAATATGCATGGAAAAGGCCCACATCAATATGCAGATATGCATGAGAAAAGACTCGGCTCGATAATTAAATATAGTAAATTGTATCTATTTTAAATTTTAGTTCTTATATTACTAATTTAAAATTCTCATTTATAAAACTAAATATGAAAAAATAGTTCTTATATTATTGATTTAGAATTCCTATTCCATACGAGTAAATCTTATCAAATTATATGTCAACCAATTCCCGCAGCAATGCATGAGTATCATCTGGTATTAACAACACTTAAGCAATCTGGTGTTTTACCATATATCTATGGTCGTTGACCCAACTTGCATGGAACTCGATCTCTCCCATGCTAAGAGAGATAAGAAACTCGGCAATGAACGGTTAATCCATGGGCGTTGTTTGATACGTCCATTTTGCATCATGCTTTTATATTGATATTTATTGCATTAGGGGCTGTTATTACACATTATGTCATAATACTTATGCCTATTCTCTCTTATTTTACAAGGTTTACATGAAGAGGGAGAATGCCGGCAGCTGGAATTCTGGGCTGGAAAAGGAGCAAATATTAGAGACCTATTCTGCACAACTCCAAAAGTCCTGAAACTTCACGGAGGCACGTTTTGGAATATATAAAAAATACTGGCGAAAGAATCAACCAGAGGGGGCCCACACCCTGGCCACGAAGGTGGGGGCGCGTGTTGGGGAACGTAGTAATTTCAAAAAAAATCTACGCACACGCAACATCATGGTGATGCATAGCAACGAGAGGGGAGAGTGTTGTCCACGTACCCTCGTAGACCGAAAGCGGAAGCGTTAGCACAACGCGGTTGATGTAGTCGTACGTCTTCACGGTCCGACCGATCAAGTACCGAACGCACGGCACCTCCGAGTTCAGCACACGTTCAGCTCGACGACGTCCCTCGAACTCCGATCCAGCCGAGCTTTGAGGGAGAATTCCGTAAGCACGACAGCGTGGTGACGATGATGATGTTCTACCGACGCAGGGCTTCGCCTAAGCACCGCTACAGTATTATCGAGGTGGACTATGGTGGAGGGGGGGGGGGTACCGCACACGACTAAGAGATCAAGAGATCAATTGTTGTGTCTATGGGGTGCCCCCTGCCCCCGTATATAAAGGAGCAAGGGAGGAGGAGGCCGACCCTAGGAGGAGGGCGCGCCAAGGGGGGAGTCCTACTCCCACCGGGAGTAGGACTCCTCCTTTCCTTGTTGGAGTAGGAGAGAAGGAAAGAGGGGAGAGGGAGAAGGAAAAGGGGGCTGCACCCCTTGTCCAATTCGGACCAGAGGGGGGGGGGTGCGCGCCTCCTTCCTTTTGGCCTCTCTCCTCTATTCCCGTATGGCCCAATAAGGCCCAATACTTCTCCCCGGCGAATTCCCGTAACTCTCCGGTACTCCGATAAATACCCGAATCACTCGGAACCTTTTCGAAGTCCGAATATAGTCGTCCAATATATCGATCTTTACGTCTCGGCCATTTCGAGACTCCTCGTCATGTCTCCGATCTCATCCGGGACTCCGAACTACCTTCGGTACATCAAAACATATAAACTCATAATATAACCGTCATCGAACTTTAAGCGTGCGGACCCTACGGGTTCGAGAACTATGTAGACATGCCCGAGACACGTCTCCGGTCAATAACCAATAGCGGAACCTGGATGCTCATATTGGCCCCCACATATTCTATGAAGATCTTTATCGGTCAGACCGCATAACAACATACGTTGTTCCCTTTGTCATCGGTATGTTACTTGCCCGAGATTCGATCGTCGGTATCTCAATACCTAGTGAAATCTCGTTACCGGCAAGTCTCTTTACTCGTTCTATAATACATCATCCCGCAACTAACTCATTAGTTACAATGCTTGCAAGGCTTATAGTGATGTGCATTACTAAGTGGGCCCAGAGATACCTCTCCGACAATCGGAGTGACAAATCCTAATCTCGAAATACGCCAACCCAACAAGTACCTAAGGAAGCACCTGTAGAGCACCTTTATAATCACCCAGTTATGTTGTGATGTTTGGTAGCACACAAAGTGTTCGTCCGGTAAATGGGAGTTGCATAATCTCATAGTCATAGGAACATGTATAAGTGATGAAGAAAGCAATAGCAGAATACTAAACGATCGTGTGCTAAGCTAACGGAATGGGTCAAGTCAATCACATCATTCTCCTAATGATATGATCCCGTTAATCAAATGACAACTCATGTCTATGGCTAGGAAACATAACCATCTTTGATCAACGAGCTAGTCAAGTAGAGGCATACCAGTGACACTCTGTTTGTTTATGTATTCACATATGTATCATGTTTCCTGTTAATACAATTCTAGCATGAATAATAAACATTTATCATGATATAAGGAAATAAATAATAACTTTATTATTGCCTCTAGGGCATATTTCCTTCAGTTTCCCACTTGCACTAGAGTCAATAATCTAGTTCACATCGCCATGTGATTTAACATCAATAGTTCACATCACCATGTGATTAACACCCATAGTTCACATCGTCATGTGACCAACACCCAAAGGGTTTACTAGAGTCAATAATCTAGTTCACATCGCTATGTGATTAACACCCAAAGAGTACTAAGGTGTGATCATGTTTTGCTTGTGAGATAATTTTAGTCAACGGGTCTGTCACATTCAGATCCGTAAGTATTTTGCAAATTTCTATGTCTACAATGCTCTGCACGGAGCTACTCTAGCTAATTGCTCCCACTTTCAATATGTATCTAGACCGAGACTTAGAGTCATCTAGATTAGTGTCAAAACTTGCATCGACGTAACCCTTTACGACGAACTTTTTGTCACTTCCATAATCGAGAAACATATCCTTATTCCACTAAGGATAATTTTGACCGCTGTCCAGTGATCTACTCCGAGATCACTATTGTACTCCCTTGCCAAAATCAGTGTAGGGTATATAATAGATTTGGTACACAGTATGGCATACTTTATAGAACCTATGGCCGAGGCATAGGGAATGACTTTCATTCTCTTTCTATCTTCTGCCGTGGTCGGGCTTTGAGTCTTACTCAATTTCACACCTTGTAACGCAGGCAAGAACTCTTTCTTTGACTGTTCTATTTTGAACTACTTCAAAATCTTGTCAAGGTATATACTCATTGAAAAACTTATCAAGCGTCTTGATCTATCTCTATAGATCTTGATGCTCAATATGTAAGCAGCTTCACCGAGGTCTTTCTTTGAAAAACTCCTTTCAAACACTCCTTTATGCTTTGCAGAATAATTCTACATTATTTCCGATCAACAATATGTCATTCACATATACTTATCAGAAATGCTGTAGTGCTCCCACTCACTTTCTTGTAAATACAGGCTTCATCGCAAGTCTGTATAAAACTATATCCTTTGATCAACTTATCAAAGCGTATATTTCAACTCCGTGATGCTTGCACCAGTCCATAGATGGATCGCTGGAGCTTGCATATTTTGTTAGCTGCCTTTGGATCGACAAAACCTTCCGGTTGCATCATATACAACTCTTCTTCCAGAAATCCATTCAGGAATGCAGTTTTGACATCCATTTGCCAAATTTCATAATCATAAAATGCGGCAATTGCTAACATGATTCGGACAGACTTAAGCATTGCTACGGGTGAGAAGGTCTCATCGTAGTCAATCCCTTGAACTTGTCGAAAACCTTTTGCAACAAGTCGAGCTTTATAGACAGTAACATTACCGTCAGCGTCAGTCTTCTTCTTGAAGATCCATTTATTCTCAATTGCTTGCCGATCATCGGGCAAGTCAACCAAAGTCCACACTTTGTTCTCATACATGGATCCCATCTCAGATTTCATGGCTTCAAGCCATTTTGCGGAATCCGGGCTCACCATCACTTCTTCATAGTTCGTAGGTTCGTCATGGTCTAGTAACATAACCTCCAGAACAGGATTACCGTACCACTCTGGTGCGGATCTTAGTCTGGTTGACCTACGAGGTTCAGTAATAACTTGATCTGAAGTTCCATGATCATCATCATTAACTTCCTCACTAATTGGTATAGGCGTCACAGAAACTGGTTTCTGCGATGAACTACTTTCCAATAAGGGAGAAGGTACAGTTACCTCATCAAGTTCCACTTTCCTCCCACTCACTTCTTTCGAGAGAAACTCCTTCTCCAGAAAAATTCTGAATTTAGCAACAAAAGTCTTGCCTTCGGATCTGTGATAGAAGGTGTACCCAACAGTCTCCTTTGGGTATCCTATGAAGACACATTTCTCCGATTTGGGTTCGAGCTTATCAGGTTGAAGCTTTTTCACATAAGCATCGCAGCCCCAAACTTTAAGAAACGACAACTTTGGTTTCTTGCCAAACCACAGTTCATAAGGTGTCATCTCAACGGATTTAGATGGTGCCCTTTTTAACGTGAATGCAGTTGTCTATAATGCATAACCCTAAAATGATAGTGGTAGATTGGTAAGAAACATCATAGATCGCACCATATCTAATAAAGTACGGTTATGATGTTCGGACACACCATTACACTGTGGTGTTCCAGGTGGCGTGAGCAGTGAAACTATTTCACATTGTTTTAACTGAAGACCAAACTCGTAACTCAAATACTCTTCCCCACGATCAGATCGTAGAAACTTTATTTTCTTGTTACGATGATTTTCCACTTCACTCTGAAATTATATGAACTTTTCAAATGTTCAGACTTCTGTTTCATTAAGTAGATATACCCATATCTGCTCAAATCATCTGTGAAGGTCAGAAAATAATGATACCTGCTACGAGCCTCAATATTCATCGGACCACATACATCAGTATGTATGATTTCCAACAAATCTGTTGCTCGCTCCATTGTTCCGGAGAACGGCGTTTTAGTCATCTTGCCCAAGAGGCATGGTTCGCAAGCATCAAGTGATTCCAAAATCCCATCAACATGGAGTTTTTTCATGCGCTTTACACCAATATGACCTAAACGGCAGTGCCACAAATAAGTTGCACTATCATTATTAACTTTGCATCTTTTGGCTTCAATATTATGAATATGTGTATCACTACGATCGAGATCCAACGAACCATTTTCATTGGGTGTGTAACCATATAAGGTTTTATTCATGTAAACAGAACAACAATTATTCTCTAACTTAAATGAATAACCGTATTGCAATAAACATGATCAAATCATATTCATGCTCAATGCAAACACCAAATAACACTTATTTAGGTTCAACACTAATCCCGAAAGTATAGGGAGTGTGCGATGATGATCATATCAATCTTGGAACTACTTCCAACACACATCGTCACTTCACCCTTAACTAGTTTCTGTTCATTCTGCAACTCCCGTTTCGAGTTACTACTCTTAGCAACTGAACCAGTATCAAATACCGAAGGGTTGCTACGAACACTAGTAAAATACACATCAATAATCTGTATATCAAATATACCTTTGTTCACTTTGCCATCCTTCTTATCTGCCAAATACTTGGGGTATTTCTGCTTCCAGTGACCAGTTCCTTTGCAGCATAAGCACTTAGTCTCAGGCTTAGGTCCAGACTTGGGCTTCTTCACTTGAGCAGCAACTTGCTTGCTGTTCTTCTTGAAGTTCCCCTTCTTCCCTTTGCCCCTTTTTTTGAAACTAGTGGTCTTGTCAACCATCAACACTTCATGTTTTTCTTGATTTCTACCTTCGTCGATTTCAGCATCACGAAGAGCTTGGGAATTGTTTCTGTTATCCCTTGCATATTATAGTTCATCATGAAGTTCTACTAACTTGGTGATGGTGACTAGAGAATTCTGTCAATAACTATCTTATCTGGAAGATTAACTCCCACTTGATTCAAGCGATTGTAGTACCCGGACAATCTGAGCACATGCTCACTGCTTGAGCTATTCTCCTCCATCTTTTAGCTGTAGAACTTGTTGGAGATTTCATATCTCTCAACTCGGGTATTTGCTTGAAATATTAATTTCAACTCCTGGAACATCTCATATGGTCCATGACGTTCAAAACATCTTTGAAGTCCCGATTCTAAGCCATTAAGCATGGTGCACTAAACTATCAAGTAGTCATCATATTGAGCTAGCCAAACGTTCATAGCGTCTGCATCTGCTCCTGCAATAGGTCTGTCACCTAGCGGTGCATCAAGGACATAATTCTTCTGTGCAGCAATGAGGATAATCCTCAGATCATGGATCCAATCCGCATCTTTGCTGCTAACATCTTTCAACATAATTTTTCTCTAGGAACATATCAAAAATAAACACAGGGAAGCAACAACGCGAGCTATTGATCTACAACATAATTTGCAAAATACTATCAGGACTAAGTTCATGATAAATTTAAGTTCAATTAATCATATTACTTAAGAACTCTCACTTAGATAGACATCCCTCTAATCCTCTAAGTGATCACGTGATCCATATCAACTAAACCAAGTCCGATCATCACGTGAGATGGAGTAGTTTCAACGGTGAACATCACTATGTTGATCATATCTACTATATGATTCACGCTCGACCTTTCGGTCTCCGTGTTCCGAGGCCATATCTGTTATATGCTAGGCTCGTCAAGCTTAACCTGAGTATTCCGCATGTGCAACTGTTTTGCACCCGTTGTATTTGAACGTAGAGCCTATCACACCCGACCATCACGTGGTGTCTCAGCACGAAGAACTTTCGCAACGGTGCATACTCAGGGAGAACACTTATACTTTGATAATTTAGTGAGGGATCATCTTATAATGCTACCGTCAATCAAAGCAAGATAAGATGCATAAAAGATAAACATCACATGCAATCAATATAAGTGATATGATATGGCCATCATCATCTTGTGCTTGTGATCTCCATCTCCGAAGCACCGTCATGATCACCATCGTCACCGGCGCGACACCTTGATCTCCATCGTAGCATCGTTGTCGACTCGCCAATCTTATGCTTCTACGGCTATCGCTACCACTTAGTGATAAAGTAAAGCATTACAGGGCGATTTGCATTGCATACAATAAAGCGACAACCATATGGCTCCTGCCAGTTGCCGATAACTCGGTTACAAAACATGATCATCTCATACAATAAAATTTAGCATCATATCTTGACCATATCACATCACAACATGCCCTGCAAAAACAAGTTAGACGTCCTCTACTTTGTTGTTGCAAGTTTTACGTGGCTGCTACGGGCTTAGCAAGAACTGTTCTTACCTACGCATCAAAAACCACAATGATAGTTTGTCAAGTTGGTGCTGTTTTAACCTTCGCAAGGACCGGGCGTAGCCACACTCGGTTCAACTAAAGTTGGAGAAACTGACACCCGCCAGCCACCTATGTGCAAAGCACGTCGGTAGAACCAGTCTCGCGTAAGCGTAACATGTTGGTAAGCAGTATGACTTATATCACCCACAACTTACTTGTGTTCTACTCGTGCATATAACATCTACGCATAAAACCAGGCTCGGATGCCACTGTTGGGGAACGTAGTAATTTCAAAAAAATTCTACGCACACGCAAGATCATGGTGATGCATAGCAACGAGAGGGGAGAGTGTTGTCCACGTACCCTCGTAGACCGAAAGCGGAAGCGTTAGCACAACGCGGTTGATGTAGTCGTACGTCTTCACGATCCGACCGATCAAGTACCGAACGCACGGCACCTCCGAGTTCAGCACACGTTCAGCTCGATTATGTCCCTCGAACTCCGATCTAGCCGAGCTTTGAGGGAGAGTTCCGTTAGCATGACGGCGTAGTGACGATGATGATGTTCTACCGACGCAGGGCTTCGCCTAAGCACCGCTACAGTATTATCGAGGTGGACTATGGTGGAGGGGGGTACCGCACACGGCTAAGAGATCAAGAGATCAATTGTTGTGTCTATGGGGTGCCCCCTGCCCCCGTATATAAAGGAGCAAGGGAGGAGGAGGCCGACCCTAGGAGGAGGGCGCGCCAAGGGGGGAGTCCTACTCCCACCGGGAGTAGGACTCCTCCTTTCCTTGTTGGAGTAGGAGAGAAGGAAAGAGGGGGAGAGGGAGAAGGAAAAGGGGGCTGCACCCCTTGTCCAATTCGGACCAGAGGGGGGGGGGTGCGCGCCTCCTTCCTTTTGGCCTCTCTCCTCTATTCCCGTATGGCCCAATAAGGCCCAATACTTCTCCCCGGCGAATTCCCGTAACTCTCCGGTACTCCGATAAATACCCAAATCACTCGGAACCTTTCCGAAGTCCGAATATAGTCGTCCAATATATCGATCTTTACGTCTCGGCCATTTCGAGACTCCTCGTAATGTCCCCGATCTCATCCGGGACTCCGAACTACCTTCGGTACATCAAAAAACATAAACTCATAATATAACCGTCATCGAACTTTAAGCGTGCGGACCCTACGGGTTCGAGAACTATGTAGACATGACCGAGACACGTCTCCGGTCAATAACCAATAGCGGAACCTGGATGCTCATATTGGCTCCCACATATTCTACGAAGATCTTTATCGGTCAGACCGCATAACAACATACGTTGTTCCCTTTGTCATCGGTATGTTACTTGCCCGAGATTCGATCGTCGGTATCTCAATACCTAGTTCAATCTCGTTACCGGCAAGTCTCTTTACTCGTTCTATAATACATCATCCCGCAACTAACTCATTAGTTATAATGCTTGCAAGGCTTATAGTGATGTGCATTACTAAGTGGGCCCAGAGATACCTCTCCGACAATTGGAGTGACAAATCCTAATCTCGAAATACGCCAACCCAACAAGTACCTTTGGAAGCACCTGTAGAGCACCTTTATAATCACCCAGTTATGTTGTGATGTTTGGTAGCACACAAAGTGTTCCTCCGGTAAACGGGAGTTGCATAATCTCATAGTCATAGGAACATGTATAAGTCATGAAGAAAGCAATAGCAGAATACTAAACGATCGTGTGCTAAGCTAACGGAATGGGTCAAGTCAATCACATCATTCTCCTAATGATATGATCCCGTTAATTAAATGACAACTCATGTCTATGGCTAGGAAACATAACCATCTTTGATCAACGAGCTAGTCAAGTAGAGGCATACTAGTGACACTCTGTTTGTCTATGTATTCACATATGTATCATGTTTCCGGTTAATACAATTCTAGCATGAATAATAAACATTTATCATGATATAAGGAAATAAATAATAACTTTATTATTGTCTCTAGGGCATATTTCCTTCAGCGCGCCCAGCCCCCCTGTCTCGTGGGCCTCCTGGCAGGCCTCCGGTGCCCATCTTCTGCTATATGAAGTCTTTTACCCTGGAAAAGACCATAAGGAAGCTTTCGGGACGAAACACCGCCGCCACGAGGCGGAACCTTGGCGGAGCCGATCTAGGGCTCCAGCGGAGCTGTCCTGTCGGGGAAACATCCCTCCGCGAGGGGGAATTCATCTCCATCATCATCACCATCGATCCTCTCAGCGGGAGGGGGTCAATCTCCATCAACATCTTCACCAGCACCATCTCCTCTCAAACCCTAGTTCATCTCTTGTATCCAATCTTTTTCCCAAAACCTCAGATTGGTACCTGTGGGTTGCTAGTAGTGTTGATTACTCCTTGTAGTTGATGCTAGTTGGTTTATTTGGTGGAAGATCATATGTTCAGATCCTTTATGCATATTAATACCCCTCTGATTTTGAACATGAATATGATTTGTGAGTAGTTACGTTTGTTCCTGAGGACATGGGAGAAGTCTTGCTATAAGTGTTGGGGATCGTAGCAGAATTTTAAAATTTCCTACGCATCACCAAGATCCATCTATGGAGTATACTAGCAACGAGGGGAAAGGAGTGCATCTACATACCCTTGTAGATCGCGAGCGGAAGCGTTCCAATGAACGGGGTTGATGGAGTCGTACTCGCCGTGATCCAAATCACCGATGACCGAGTGCCGAACGGACGGCACCTCCGCGTTCAACACACGTACGGAGCAGCGACGTCTTCTCCTTCTTGATCCCGCAAGGGGGAAGGAGAGGTTGATGGAGATCTAGCAGCACGACGGCGTGGTGGTGGAAGTAGCGGGATCTCGGCAGGGCTTTGCCAAGCTTCTGCGAGAGGGAGAGGTGTTGCAGGGGGAGAGGGAGGCGCCAGGGGCTGTGGTGTTGCTGCCCTCCCTCCCCCCACTATTTATAGGCCCCCTGGGAGGGGGGGGGGCGCCGGCCCTGGAACCCATCTACATGGGGGGCGGCGGCCAAGGGGGAAGGGGGGTGGCTTCCCCCCCAAGCCAAGTGGGGCGCCCTCCACCCCTAGGGTTTCCAACCCTAGGCGCAGGGGGAGGCCCAAGGGGGGCGCCCCAGCCCATGAAGGGCTGGTTACCTTCCCACTTCAGCCCACGAGGCCCTCCGGGATAGGTGGCCCCACCCGGTGGACCCCCGGGACCCTTCCGGTGGTCCCAGTACAATACCGATAACCCCCAAAACTTTCCCGGTGGCCAAAACTGGACTTCCCATATATAATTCTTCACCTCCGTACCATTCCGGAACTCCTCGTGACGTCCGGGATCTGAACCGGGACTCCGAACAACTTTCGGGTTTCCGCATACTAATATCTCTACAACCCTAGCGTCACCGAACCTTAAGTGTGTAGACCCTACGGGTTCGGGAGACATGCAGACATGACCGAGACGCCTCTCTGGTCAATAACCAACAGCGGGATCTGGATACCCATGTTGGCTCCCACATGTTCCACGATGATCTCATTGGATGAACCACAATGTCGAGGATTCAATCAATCCCGTATACAATTCCCTTTGTCAATCGGTACGTTACTTGCCCGAGATTCGATCGTCGGTATCCCAATACCTTGTTCAATCTCGTTACCGGCAAGTCACTTTACTCGTACCGTAATGCATGATCCCGTGACTAACTCCTTAGTCACATTGAGCTCATTATGATGATGCATTACCGAGTGGGCCCAGAGATACCTCTCCGTCATACGGAGTGACAAATCCCAGTCTCGATCCGTGCCAACTCAACAGACACTTTCGGAGATACCCGTAGTGTACCTTTATAGTCACCCAGTTACGTTGTGACGTTTGGCACACCCAAAGTACTCCTACGGTATCCGGGAGTTGCACGATCTCATGGCCTAAGGAAATGATACTTGACATTGGAAAAGCTCTGGCAAACGAACTACACGATCTTTGAGCTATGCCTAGGATTGGGTCTTGTCCATCACATCATTCTCCTAATGATGTGATCCCGTTATCAATGACATCCAATGTCCATAGTCAGGAAATCATGACTATCTGTTGATCAACGAGCTAGTCAACTAGAGGCTTACTAGGGACACGTTGTGGTCTATGTATTCACACATGTATTACGATTTCCGGATAACACAATTATAGCATGAACAATAGAAAATTATCATGAACAAAGAAATATAATAATAACCATTTATTATTGCCTCTAGGGCATATTTCCAACAGTCTCCCACTTGCACTAGAGTCAATAATCTAGTTACATTGTGATGAATCGAACACCCATAGCGTCCTGGTGTTGATCATGTTTTGCTCTAGGGAGAGGTTTAGTCAACGGATCTGCTACATTCAGGTCCGTATGTACTTTACAAATATCTATGTCTCCATTTTGAACACTTTCACGAATGGAGTTGAAGCGACGCTTGATATGCCTGGTCTTCCTATGAAACCTGGGCTCCTTGGCAAGGGCAATAGCTCCAGTGTTGTCACAGAAGAGAGTCATCGGGCCCGACGCATTGGGAATCACCCCTAGGTCGGTAATGAACTCCTTTATCCAGACTGCTTCCTGTGCTGCCTCTGAGGCCGCCATGTACTCCGCTTCACATGTAGATCCCGCCACAACGCTTTGCTTGCAACTGCACCAGCTTACTGCTCCTCCATTCAAAATATACACGTATCCGGTTTGTGACTTCGAGTCATCCAGATCTGTGTCGAAGCTAGCGTCGACGTAACCCTTTACGACGAGCTCTTCGTCACCTCCATAAACGAGAAACATATCCTTAGTCCTCTTCGGGTACTTCAGGATATTCTTGACCGCTATCCAGTGTTCCATGCCGGGATTACTTTGGTACCTTCCTACCAAACTTACGGCAAGGTTTACATCAGGTCTGGTACACAGCATGGCATACATAATAGACCCTATGGCCGAGGCATAGGGGATGACACTCATCTTTTCTCTATCTTCTGCCGTGGTCGGGCATTGAGTCGTGCTCAATTGCACACCTTGCAATACAGGCAAGAACCCCTTCTTGGACTGATCCATATTGAACTTCTTCAATATCTTGTCAAGGTATGTACTCTGTGAAAGACCAATGAGGCGTCTTGATCTATCTCTATAAATCTTGATGCCTAATATATATGCAGCTTCTCCAAGGTCCTTCATTGAAAAACACTTATTCAAATAGGCCTTTATACTTTCCAAGAATTCTATATCATTTCCCATCAATAGTATGTCATCCACATATAATATGAGAAATGCTACAGAGCTCCCACTCACTTTCTTGTAAACACATGCTTCTCCATAAGTCTGTGTAAACCCAAACGCTTTGATCATCTCATCAAAATGAATGTTCCAACTCCGAGATGCTTGCACCAGTCCATAGATGGAGCGCTGGAGCTTGCATACCTTGTTAGCATTCTTAGGATCGACAAAACCTTCCGGCTGCATCATATACAATTCTTCCTTAAGGAAGCCATTAAGGAATGCCGTTTTGACGTCCATTTGCCATATCTCATAATCGTAGAATGCGGCAATTGCTAACATGATTCGGACGGACTTCAGCTTCGCTACGGGTGAGAAAGTCTCATCGTAGTCAACCCCTTGAACTTGTCGATAACCCTTAGCGACAAGTCGAGCCTTATAGATGGTCACGTTACCATCCGCGTCTGTCTTCTTCTTAAAGATCCATTTATTTTCTATGGCTCGCCGATCATCGGGCAAGTCAGTCAAAGTCCATACTTCCTTTTCATACATGGATCCTATCTCGGATTTCATGGCTTCTAGCCATTTGTCAGAATCCGGGCCCGCCATCGCTTCTTCATAGTTCGAAGGTTCACCGTTGTCTAACAACATGATTTCCAGGACAGGGTTGCCGTACCACTCTGGTGCGGAACGTGTCCTTGTGGACCTACGAAGTTCAGCAGTAACTTGATCCGAAGCTTCATGATCATCATCATTAACTTCCTCCCCAGTTGGTGTAGGCACCACAGGGACATCTTCCCGCACTGCGCTACTTAACGGTTCAGAAGGGGTGACTATCACCTCATCAAGTTCCACTTTCCTCCCACTTAATTCTTTCGAGAGAAACTCTTTCTCCAGAAAGGACCCGTTCTTGGCAACAAAGATCTTGCCTTCGGATCTGAGGTAGAAGGTATACCCAATAGTTTCCTTGGGGTATCCTATGAAGACGCATTTTTCCGACTTGGGTTCGAGCTTTTCAGGTTGAAGTTTCTTGACATAAGCATCGCATCCCCAAACTTTTAGAAACGACAGCTTAGGTTTCTTCCCAAACCATAATTCATACGGTGTCGTCTCAACGGATTTCGACGGAGCCCTATTTAAAGTGAATGCGGCAGTCTCTAAAGCATAGCCCCAAAATTAGAGTGGTAGATTGGTAAGAGACATCATAGATCGCACCATATCCAATAGAGTGCGATTACGATGTTCGGACACACCGTTTCACTGAGGTGTTCCAGGCGGCGTGAGTTGTGAAACGATTCCACATTTCTTTAAGTGCGTACCAAATTCGTGACTTCAATATTCTCCACCACGATCTGATCGTAAGAATTTTATTTTCCTGTCACGTTGATTCTCAACCTCACTCTAAAATTCCTTGAACTTTTCAAAGGTTTCAGACTTGTGTTTCATTAGGTAGACATACCCATATCTACTTAAGTCATCAGTGAGAGTGAGAACATAACGATATCCTCCGCGAGCCTCAACACTCATTGGACCGCACACATCGGTATGTATGATTTCCAATAAGTTGGTTGCTCGCTCCATTGTTCCGGAGAACGGAGTCTTGGTCATCTTACCCATGAGGCATGGTTCGCACGTGTCAAATGATTCGTAATCAAGAGACTCCAAAAGTCCATCTGCATGGAGCTTCTTCATGCGCTTGACACCAATGTGACCAAGGCGGCAGTGCCACAAGTATGTGGGACTATCGTTATCAACTTTACATCTTTTGGTATTCACACTATGAATATGTGTAACATCACGTTCGAGATTCATCAAGAATAAACCATTGACCAGCGGGGCATGACCATAAAACATATCTCTCATATAAATAGAACAACCATTATTCTTGGATTTAAATGAGTAGCCATCTCGAATTAAACGAGATCCAGATACAATGTTCATGCTCAAAGCTGGCACTAAATAACAATTATTGAGGTTTAAAACTAATCCCGTAGGTAAATGTAGAGGCAGCGTGCCGACGGCGATCACATCGACCTTGGAACCATTCCCGACGCGCATCGTCACCTCGTCCTTTGCCAGTCTCCGTTTATTCCGCAGTTCCTGTTTTGAGTTACAAATATGAGCAACCGCACCGGTATCAAATACCCAGGAGCTACTACGAGTATTGGTAAGGTACACATCAATTACATGTATATCACATATACCTTTGGTGTTGCCGGCCTTCTTGTCCGCAAAGTATTTGGGGCAGTTCCGCTTCCAGTGACCACTTCCCTTGCAATAAAAGCACTCAGTCTCAGGCTTGGGTCCATTCCTTGACTTCTTCCCAGTAACTGGCTTACCGGGCACGGCAACTCCCTTGCCGTCCTTCTTGAAGTTCTTCTTGCCCTTGCCTTTCTTGAACTTAGTGGTTTTATTCACCATCAACACTTGATGTTCCTTTTTGATCTCCACCTCCGCTGATTTCAGCATTGAATATACCTCGGGAATGGTCTTTTCCATCCCCTGCATATTGAAGTTCATCACAAAGCTCTTGTAGCTTGGTGGAAGCGACTGAAGGATTCTGTCAATGACCGCGTCATCCGGGAGATTAACTCCCAGCTGAGACAAGCGGTTGTGTAACCCAGACATTCTGAGTATGTGCTCACTAACAGAACTATTTTCCTCCATTTTACAGCTGAAGAACTTGTCAGAGACTTCATATCTCTCGACCCGGGCATGAGCTTGGAAAACCATTTTCAGCTCTTCGAACATCTCATGTGCTCCATGCTTCTCAAAACGCTTTTGGAGCCCCGGTTCTAAGCTGTAAAGCATGCCGCACTGAACGAGGGAGTAATCATCAGCACGTGATTGCCAAGCGTTCATAACGTCTTGGTTCTCTGGGATGGGTGCTTCACCTAGCGGTGCTTCACCTAGCGGTGCTTCTAAGACATAATCTTTCTTGGCAGCTATGAGGATGATCCTCAGGTTCCGGACCCAGTCCGTATAGTTGCTGCCATCATCTTTCAGCTTGGTTTTCTCTAGGAACGCGTTGAAGTTGAGGACAACGTGGGCCATTTGATCTACAAGACATATTGTAAAGATTTTAGACTAAGTTCATGATAATTAAGTTCATCTAATCAAATTACTCAATGAACTCCCACTCAGATAGACATCCCTCTAGTCATCTAAGTGAAACATGATCCGAGTTAACTAGGTCGTGTCCGATCATCACGTGAGACGGACTAGTCAAGATCAGTGAACATCTCCATGTTGATCGTATCTTCTATACGACTCATGCTCGACCTTTCGGTCCTCCGTGTTCCGAGGCCATGTCTGTACATGCTAGGCTCGTCAAGTCAACCTAAGTGTATTGCGTGTGTTCCGAGGCCATGTCTGTACATGCTAGGCTCGTCAACACCCGTTGTATGCGAACGTTAGAATCTATCACACCCGATCATCACGTGGTGCTTCGAAACAATGAACCTTCGCAACGGTGCATAGTTAGGGGGAACACTTGAAATTATTATAAGGGATCATCTTACTTACTCCCGTCGTTCTAAGCAAATAAGATGCAAAACATGATAAACATCACATGCAATCAAATAGTGACATGATATGGCCAATATCATTTTGCTCCTTTGATCTCCATCTTCGGGGCACCATGATCATCTTCGTCACCGGCATGACACCATGATCTCCATCATCATGATCTCCATCATTGTGTCTTCATGAAGTTGTCACGCCAACGATTACTTCTACTTCTATGGCTAACGCGTTTAGCAACAAAGTAAAGTAATTTACATGGCGTTATTCAATGACACGCAGGTCATACAAAAAATAAAGACAACTCCTATGGCTCTTGCCGGTTGTCATACTCATCGACATGCAAGTCGTGATTCCTATTACAAGAATATGATCAATCTCATACATCACATATATCATTCATCACATCTTCTGGCCATATCACATCACATAGCACATGCTGCAAAAACAAGTTAGACGTCCTCTAATTGTTGTTGCAAGTTTTTACGTGGCTTGTAAAGGTTTCTAGCAAGAACGTTTCTTACCTACGTAAAACCACAACGTGATATCCCAATTTTTATTTACCCTTCATAAGGACCCTTTTCATCGAATCCGTTCCGACTAAAGTGGGAGAGACAGACACCCGCTAGCCACCTTATGCAACTAGTGCATGTCAGTCGGTGGAACCTGTCTCACGTAAGCATACGTGTAAGGTCGGTCCGGGCCGCTTCATCCCACAATACCGCCGAAACAAGATAAGACTAGTAGCGGCAAGAAGAATTGGCAACATCTACGCCCACAACTGCTTTGTGTTCTACTCGTGCATAGTAACTACGCATAGGCCTGGCTCATGATGCCACTGTTGGGGATCGTAGCAGAATTTTAAAATTTCCAACGCATCACCAAGATCCATCTATGGAGTATACTAGCAACGAGGGGAAAGGAGTGCATCTACATACCCTTGTAGATCGCGAGCGGAAGCGTTCCAATAAACGGGGTTGATGGAGTCGTACTCGCCGTGATCCAAATCACCGATGACCGAGTGCCGAACGGACGGCACCTCCGCGTTCAACACACGTACGGAGCAGCGACGTCTCCTCCTTCTTGATCCAGCAAGGGGGAAGGAGAGGTTGATGGAGATCTAGCAGCATGACAGCGTGGTGGTGGAAGTAGCGGGATCTCGGCAGGGCTTCGCCAAGCTTCTGCGAGAGGGAGAGGTGTTGCAGGAGGAGAGGGAGGCGCCAGGGGCTGTGGTGTTGCTGCCCTCCCTCCCCCCACTATTTATAGGCCCCTGGAGGGGGGGCGCCGGCCCTGGAACCCATCTACATGGGGGGCGGCGGCCAAGGGGGAAGGGGGGTGGCTTCCCCCCCAAGCCAAGTGGGGCGCCCCCCACCCCTAGGGTTTCCAACCCTAGGCGCAGGGGGAGGCCCAAGGGGGGGCGCCCCAGCCCACTAAGGGCTGGTTCCCTTCCCACTTCAGCCCTCCGGGATAGGTGGCCCCACCCGGTGGACCCCCGGGACCCTTCCGGTGGTCCCAGTACAATACCAATAACCCCCGAAACTTTCCCGGTGGCCAAAACTGGACTTCCCATATATAATTCTTCACCTCTGGACCATTCCGGAACTCCTCGTGACGTCCGGGATCTCATCCGGGACTCCGAAAAACTTTCGGGTTTCCGCATACTAATATCTCTACAACCCTAGCGTCACCGAACCTTAAGTGTGTAGACCCTACGGGTTCGGGAGACATGCAGACATGACCGAGACGCCTCTCCGGTCAATAA
Source organism: Aegilops tauschii subsp. strangulata (assembly GCF_002575655.3). Lineage (NCBI taxonomy): Eukaryota > Viridiplantae > Streptophyta > Magnoliopsida > Poales > Poaceae > Aegilops > Aegilops tauschii. The sequence goes on from NC_053040.3 coordinate 453,040,372, forward strand.
CCAACAGCGGGATCTGGATACCCATGTTGGCTCCCACATGTTCCACGATGATCTCATCGGATGAACCACAATGTCGAGGATTCAATCAATCCCGTATACAATTCCCTTTGTCAATCGGTACGTTACTTGCCCGAGATTCGATCGTCGGTATCCCAATACCTTGTTCAATCTCGTTACCGGCAAGTCACTTTACTCGTACCGTAATGCATGATCCTGTGACTAACTCCTTAGTCACATTGAGCTCATTATGATGATGCATTACCGAGTGGGCCCAGAGATACCTCTCCGTCATACGGAGTGACAAATCCCAGTCTCGATCCGTGCCAACTCAACAGACACTTTCGGAGATACCCGTAGTGTACCTTTATAGTCACTCAGTTACGTTGTGACGTTTGGCACACCCAAAGTACTCCTACGGTATCCGGGAGTTGCACGATCTCATGGTCTAAGGAAATGATACTTGACATTGGAAAAGCTCTAGCAAACGAACTACACGATCTTTGAGCTATGCTTAGGATTGGGTCTTGTCCATCACATCATTCTCCTAATGATGTGATCCCGTTATCAATGACATCCAATGTCCATAGTCAGGAAACCATGACTATCTGTTGATCAACGAGCTAGTCAACTAGAGGCTTACTAGGGACACGTTGTGGTCTATGTATTCACACATGTATTACGATTTCCGGATAACACAATTATAGCATGAACAATAGACAATTATCATGAACAAAGAAATATAATAATAACCATTTATTATTGCCTCTAGGGCATATTTCCAACAATAAGTAGCCATGTGAATTTGGTATTCGTTCGATATTTTGATGAGATGTATGTTGTCTTTCCTCTAGTGGTGTTATGTGAACGTCGACTACATGACACTTCACCATTGTTTGGGCCTAGAGGAAGGCATTCGGAAGTAATAAGTAGATGATGGGTTGCTAGAGTGACAGAAGCTTAAACCCTAGTTTATGCGTTGCTTCATAAGGGGCTGATTTGGATCCATATGTTTCATGCTATGGTTAGGTTTACCTTAATACTTCTTTTGTAGTTGCGGATGCTTGCAATAGGTGTTAATCGTAAGTGGGATGCTTGTCCAAGGAAGGGCAGTACCCAAGCACCGGTCCACCCACATATCAAATTATCAAAGTAACGAACGCGAATCATATGAACGTGATGAAAACTAGCTTGACGATAATTCCCATATGTCCTCGAGAGCGCTTATCTCTATATAAGAGTTTGTCCAGGCTTGTCCTTTGCTACAAAAAGGATTGGGCCATCTTGCTGCACCTTATTTGCTTTCATTACTTGTTGCCCGTTACAAATTACCTTATCACAAAACTATCTGTTACCGATAATTTCAGTGCTTGCAGAGAATACCTTAGTGTAAACCGCTTGTCATTTCCTTCTGCTCCTCGTTGGGTTCGGCACTCTTACTTATCGAAAGGACTACCATAGATCCCCTATACTTGTGGGTCATCAAGACTCTTTTCTGGCGCCGTTGCCGGGGAGTGAAGCGCCTTTGGTAGGTGGAATTTGGTAACGAAAAATTTATATAGTGTGCTGAAATTTACTGTCACTTGTTACTATGGAACATAATCCTTTGAGGGGCTTGTTCGGGGTATCTTCACCCCGACCAGTAGAGCAAAGAGTTGCTCCTCAACCTACTGAACCTACTGAAAATGTTTACTTTGAAATTCCTTCGGGTATGATAGAGAAACTGCTAGCTAATCCCTTTACAGGAGATGGAACATTACATCCCGATTTGCACCTAATCTATGTGGATGAAGTTTGTGGATTATTTAAGCTTGCAGGTATGCCCGAGGATGTTATCAAGAAGAAGGTATTCCCTTTATCTTTGAAGGGAAAGGCATTAACATGGTTTAGGCTATGTGATGATATGGGATCATGGAACTACAACCGATTGAAATTGGAATTTCATCAGAAGTTTTACCCTATGCATCTTGTTCATCGTGATCGTAATTATATATATAATTTTTGGCCTCGCGAAGGAGAAAGCATCGCTCAAGCTTGGGGGAGGCTTAAGTCAATGTTATATTCATGCCCCAATCATGAGCTCTGAAGAGAAATTATTATTCAAAAAATTTATGCTCGGCTTTCTCTCAATAATCGCTCCATGCTCGATACTTCTCGTACTGGTTCTTTTATGATGAAGACTATTGAATTCAAATGGGATTTATTGGAAAGAATTAAACGCAACTCTGAAGATTGGGACCTCGACGAAGGTAAGGAGTCAGGTATAACACCTAAGTTTGATTGTGTTAAATCTTTTATGGACACCGATGTTTTCCGTGAATTTAGCACTAAATATGGACTTGACTCTGAGATAGTAGCTTCTTTCTGTGAATCATGATCTCCCTAAGGAGAAGTGGTTTAAATATAATCCTCCCATTGAATTAAAAGTAGTTGCACCTATTAAAGTTTAAGAAAAGACTATCACTTATAATGATCCTGTTGTTCCTACTGCTTATATTGAGAAACCACCTTTCCCTGTTAGAATAAAGGATCATGCTAAAGCTTCAACTGTGATCAACAAAAGTAATATTAGGACACCCAAACCGCCTGAGCAAATTAAAGTTGAACCTAGTATTGCTATGGTTAAAGATCTCTTGGCCGATAATATTGATGGGCATGTTATTTACTTCTGTGATGAAGCTGCTAGAATTGCTAGACCAGATACTAAGAATAAACACAGACCTGTTGTAGGCATGCCTGTTATTTCTGTTAAAATAGGAGATCATTGCTATCATGGCTTATGTGATATGGGTGCTAGTGCAAGTGCAATACCTCATTCCTTATACAAAGAAATTATGCATGATATTGCACCTGCTGAGATAGAGGAAATTGATGTTACAATTAAGCTTGCCAATAGATACACTATTTCACCAGTTGGGATTGTTAGAGATGTTGAAGTCTTGTGTGGGAAAGTTAAATATCCTGCTGATTTTCTTGTTCTTGGTTCCCCACAAGATAACTTTTGTCCCATTATATTTGGTAGACCCTTCTTGAATACTGTTAATGCTAGGATAGACTGCAAAAAGGATGTTGTTACTATTGGTTTGGGGGATATGTCTCATGAGTTTAATTTTGCTAAATTTCATAGACAACCCCATAATAAAGAATTGCCTAGTAAAGATGAAATTATTGGTCTTGCTTCTATTGCCATGCCTCCTAATGATCCTTTAGAACAGTATTTGCTCGACCATGAAAATGATATGTTTATGAATGAAAGAAGGGAAATAGATGAAGTATTCTTTAAACAGGGACCCATTTTGAAACACAACTTGCCTGTTGAAATCCTAGGGGATCCTCCTCCAGCCAAGGGTGATCCCGTGTTTGAGCTTAAACCATTGCCAGATACTCTTAAATATGCTTATCTTGATGAAAAGAAGATATATCATGTTATTATTAGTGCTAACCTTTCAGAGCAGGAAGAAAGGAAATTGTTGAATACTCTAAAGAAGCACCGTGCTGCTATTGGATATACTCTTGATGATCTTAAGGGCATTAGTCCCACTTTATGCCATCACAAGATAAAATTGGAGAAAGACGCTAAACCAGTTGTTGATCACCAATGACAGTTAAATCCTAAGATGAAAGAAGTGGTAAGAAAAGAAATACTAAAGCTTCTGCAGGCAGGTATAATATATCCCGTTGCTGATAGTCAGTGGGTAAGTCATGTCCATTGTGTCCCTAAGAAGGGAGGTATTACCGTTGTTCCTAATGATAAATATGAATTGATCCCACAAAGAATTATTACAGGTTATAGAATGGTAATTGATTTCCGCAAATTAAATAAAGCTACTAAAAAGGATCATTACCCTTTACCTTTTATTGATCAAATGCTAGAAAGATTATCCAAACATACACATTTTTGCTTTCTAGATGGTTATTCTGGTTTTTTCTCAAATACCTGTGTCAAAAGAGGATCAAGAAAAGACAACTTTTACTTGCCCTTTCGGTACCTTTGCTTATAGACGTATGCCTTTTGGTTTATGCAATGCACCTGCTACCTTTCAAAGATGTATGACTGCTATATTCTCTGACTTTTGTGAAAAGATTGTTGAGGTTTTCATGGATGATTTCTCCGTATATGGAACTTCTTTTGATGATTGCTTAAGCAACCTTGATCGAGTTTTGCAGAGATGTGAAGAAACTAATCTTGTCTTGAATTGTGAGAAGTGCCACTTTATGGTTAATGAAGGTATTGCCTTGGGGCATTAAATTTCTGAAAGAGGTATTGAAGTTGATAAAGCTAAATTTGATGCTATTGAAAAGATGCCGTGTCCTAAGGATATTAAAGGTATAAGAAGTTTCCTTGGTCATGCCGGTTTTTATAGGAGGTTTATTAAGGACTTCTCTAAAATTTCTAGGCCTCTGACTAATCTCTTACAAAAAGATGCTCCTTTTATCTTTGATGATGATTGTGTAGAAGCATTTGAAATACTTAAGTAAGCTTTGATTTCTGCACCTATTGTTCAACCACCTGATTGGAATTTACCCTTTGAAATTATGTGTGATGCTAGTGATTATGCTGTAGGTGCTGTTTTAGGACAAAGGGTTGATAAGAAATTAAATGTTATCCAATATGCTACTACTGAAAAAGAATTTTTAGCACTTGTATTTGCTTGTGATAAGTTCATACCTTATATTGCTGATTCTAAAGTAACTGTTCACACTGATCATGCTGCTAATAAATATCTTATGGAAAAGAAAGATGCTAAACCTAGACTTATTAGATGGGTTCTCTTGCTACAAGAATTTGATTTGCATATTATTGATAGAAAGGGAGCTGAGAACCCCGTTGCAGACAATTTGTCTAGGTTAGAGAATGTTCCTAATGACCCACTACCTATTGATGATAGCTTTCCTGATGAACAATTAGTTGTCATAAATGCTTCTCGTACTGCTCCATGGTATGCTGATTATGCTAATTATATTGTTGCTAAATTTATACCACCTAGCTTCACATACCAGCAAAAGAAAAAGGTTTTCTATGATTTAAGACATTACTTCTGGGATGACCCACACCTTTATAAAGAAGGAGTAGATGGTGTTATTAGACGTTGTGTACCTGAGCATGAACAGGAACAGATCCTACGCAAGTGTCACTCCGAGGCTTATGGAGGACACCACGCTGGAGATAGAACTGCAGATAAGGTATTGCAATCCGGTTTTTATTGGCCTACTCTCTTCAAGGATGCCCGTAAGTTTGTCTTGTCTTGTGATGAATGTCAAAGAAGTGATAATATTAGTAGACGTCAAGAAATGCCTATGAACTATTCACTTGTTATTGAACCATTTGATGTTTGGGGCTTTGATTATATGGGACCGTTTCCTTCCTCTAATGGCTATACACATATTTTAGTTGCTGTTGATTACGTTACTAAGTGGGTAGAAGCTATTCCAACTAGTAGTGCTGATCATAACACCTCTATTAAGATGCTTAAAGAAGTTATTTTTTCGAGGTTTAGAGTCCCTAGATACTTAATGACTAATGGTGGTTCACATTTTATTCATGGTGCTTTTCGTAAAATGCTTGCTAAGTATGACGTTAATCATAGAATTGCATCTCCATACCACCCACAGTCTAGTGGTCAAGTAGAACTGAGTAACAGAGAGCTTAAATTAATTTTGCAAAAGACTGTTAATAGATCTAGAAAGAATTGGTCCAAGAAACTTGATGATGCTTTATGGGCCTATAGAACTGCATACAAAAATCCTATGGGTATGTCTCTGTGTAAAATGGTTTATGGAAAAGCATGCCACTTACCTCTCGAACTAGAACATAAGGCATATTGGGCCATTGAAGAGCTCAATTATGATTTCAACCTTGCCGTTGAGAAGAGGCTATTTGACATTAGCTCACTTGATGAATGGAGAACCCAGGCCTATGAGAATGCCAAACTCTTTAAAGAAAAAGCTAAAAATGGCATGACAAAAGGATACAAAAGCGTGAGTTTAATGTAGGTGATTATGTGTTGCTATTCAACTCTCGTTTAAGATTTTTTTGCAGGAAAACTTCTCTCTAAATGGGAAGGGCCTTACGTTATCGAGGAGGTCTATCGTTCCGGTGCCATAAAAATCAACAACTTCGAAGGCACAAATCCGAAGGTGGTGAACGGTCAAAGAATCAAACATTATATCTCAGGTAATCCAATAAATGTTGAAACTAATGTTATTGAAACCGTAACCCCGGAGGAATATATAAGGGACACTTTCTAGAATGTTTCAGACTCCAAAAAGGAATAGGTATGTGGTACGGTAAGTAAACCGACTCCAAAACAGTTCTAATAGCAATTTTTCTCCATTTTGGAATGTTTAAGAAAATAGGAAAATAAGAAGTAGTCCGGGAAGGACACGAGGCGTCCACGAGGGTGGAGGGCGCGCCCTACCCCCTGGGCGCGCCCCCTGCCTCGTGGGTACCTCGTGTGCTCTCCGGACTCCGTTTTCTTGCACGGTACTTCTTTTGGTCGGTAAAAATTCATTATATAATCTCCCGGAGGTTTTGACCTTCGTATCACGCAAATAACCTCTGTTCTTGTTTCGGGCCGTTTTCTGTCAGAGTTGTCAAGGCCAGGCATCATGTCGTCCCCCTCCTCTAACAATGAGGGCAACGATGCTTGGCTAATGAAGACAGAGCTGAAGAGAGAAGAACCCGGGGAGATCAACAAGGATGATGGGACCAAGAAGGCCATGGAGGATCAAGCTCCGACAGCAGAAGAAGAAGAAGACATCCTTCAACCTCATCACAATCTTCTTACCCCAACTGAGATTTAAGCTTTCAAGATGATTGAGTTAGCTCGTATACAAAACAAGTATCTCACACGTGAAAATATTTTGTTGAAGGAGCATATCACCATACTCAAGGGCATTATCCGCAAATTGGAGGATCTCCTACGCTCGATGTGTGACTACCCGTCATCACCACTACCTTCCTCACCTCCGAAGAAAGAGATATAATCACATGGATATGGGCACTCCCCTTGGCAACTGCCAAGCTTGGGGGAGGTGCCCCGGTATCGTATCACCCTCACTCCCATCTTTACCGGTTTTCTTAGTTCGATCCTTTTAGTAATATCTTGATCTAGTATAATAAAATTTTAGTATGATTTAGTTTTGAGTTTTGCTTTATGATCCTTTTATGTAAACGAGTCCGTGAGCTATATATAATAAAGATTAGTGTTGAGTCAAGGGCTTGACTATGTACCATGATCTGGAGGGAATAAAATAAAGAATAAAAAGAATTAAAGAGATCATATTGATCTTATGGAGAGTAATGACTTCACATATAAAAGAGTATGATGAATAGAAGTTGTTGAGGGTTGACAAACATAGTTTTGGTCATCGTTGCAATTAATAGGAAGTAATAAAGAAAGAGATGTTTTCACATATAAATATACTATCTTGGACATCTTTTATGATTGTGAGCACTCATTAAAATATGACATGCTAAAAAGTTGATGTTGGACAAGGAAGACAACGTAATGGGTTATGTTTTCTCATATCCGAAATAAAGTATATTGTCATGGATCATCCAACATGTTGAGCTTTCCTTCCCCCCTCATGCTAGCCAAATTCTTTGCACCAAGTAGAGATACTACTTGTGCTTCCAAATATCCTTAAACCCAGTTTTGCCGTGAGAGTCCACCATATCTACCTATGGATTGAGTAAGATCCTTCAAGTAAGTTGTCATCGTTGAATGCAATAAAAATTTCTCTCTAAATATGTATGATTTATTAGTGTGGAGAAACTAAGCTTTATACGATCTTGTGATGTGGAAGCAATAAAAGCGACGGACTGCATAATAAAGGTCCATATCACAAGTGGCAATATAAAGTGACGTTCTTTCGCATTAAGATTTTGTGCATCCAACCATAAAAGCACATGACAACCTCTGCTTCCCTCTGCGAAGGGCATGTCTTTTATTCTTGTCTTATACCCTGTACAAGAGTCATGGTGATCTTCACCTTTCCTTTTTATATTTTATCCTTTGGCAAGCACATTGTGTTGGAGAGATCCTGATATATATATATATATATATATATATATATATATATATATATATATATATATATATATATATATATATATGTTGGAAATATGCCCTAGAGGCAATAATAAATTGGTTATTATTATATTTCCTTGTTCATGATAATCGTTTATTATCCATGCTAGAATTGTATTGATAGGAAACTCAGATACACGTGTGGATACATAGACAACACCATGTCCCTAGTAAGCCTCTAGTTGACTAGCTCGTTGATCAATAGATGGTTACGGTTTCCTGACCATGGACATTGGATGTCGTTGATAACGGGATCACATCATTAGGAGAATGATGTGATGGACAAGACCCAATCCTAAGCCTAGCACAAGATCGTGTAGTTCGTTTGCTCGGAGCTTTTATAATGTCAAGTATCATTTCCTTAGACCATGAGATTGTGCAACTCCCGGATACCGTAGGAATGCTTTGGGTGTACCAAACGTCACAACGTAACTGGGTGACTATAAAGGTGCACTACAGGTATCTCCGAAAGTGTCTGTTGGGTTGGCACGAATCGAGACTGGGATTTGTCACTCCGTGTAAACGGAGAGGTATCTCTGGGCCCACTCGGTAGGACATCATCATAATGTGCACAATGTGAGCAAGGAGTTGATCACGGGATGATGTGAGTTACGGAACGAGTAAAGAGACTTGCCGGTAACGAGATTAAACAAGGTATCGGGATACCGACGATCGAATCTCGGGCAAGTGACATACCGATAGACAAAGGGAATTGCATACGGGATTGATTGAATCCCCGACATCGTGGTTCATCCGATGAGATCATCGTGGAACATGTGGGAGCCAACATGGGTATCCAGATCCCGCTGTTGGTTATTGACCGGAGAACGTCTCGGTCATGTCTGCATGGTTCCCGAACCCGTAGGGTCTACACACTTAAGGTTCGATGACGCTAGGGTTATAGGGAAAGTATGTACGTGGTTACCGAATGTTGTTCGGAGTCCCGGATGAGATCCCGGACGTCACGAGGAGTTCCGGAATGGTCCGGAGGTAAAGATTTATATATAGGAAGTATGGTTTTGGCCACCGGAAGTGTTCCGGGCATCACCGGTAGTGTACCGGGACCACCGGAGGGGTCCGGGGTTCCACCGGGAGGGGCCACGGGGCCCCGGAGGCATGCATGGGCCAAGTGTGAGAAGGGACCAGCCCCTAGGTGGGCTGGGGCGCCTCCCCACCAAGGCCCATGCGCCTGGGGAGAAGAGGGGGCAAACCCTAGGGCAGATGGGCCCTAAAGGCCCATGCCTGGTGCGCCTCCCTCTCCCCCCCACTTGGCCGCCACCCTAGATGGGTTTTGGGGCTGCCGCACCCCTTGGGGTGGAAACCCTAGAGGGGGCGCAGCCCCCTCCCTCTCCCCTATATATAGTTGAGGTATTGGGGGCTGCAAACACATGAGTTTTCCTCTCCCTGGCGCAGCCCTACCTCCTCCTCCTCCTCTCCCGCGGTGCTTGGCGAAGCCCTGCGGGATTGCCACGCTCCTCCATCACCACCACGCCGTCGTGCTGCTGCTGGATGGAGTCTTCCCCAACCTCTCCCTCTCTCCTTGCTGGATCAAGGCGTGGGAGACGTCACCGGGCTGCACGTGTGTTGAACGCGGAGGCACCGTTCTTCGGTGCTTAGATCAGAATCAACCGCGATCTGAATCGCTACGAGTACGACTCCCTCATCCGCGTCCTTGCAACGCTTCCGCATCGCGATCTACAAGGGTACGTAGATGCACTCCCCTTCCCCTCGTTGCTAGGTTACTCCATAGATTGATCTTGGTGATGCGTAGAAAATTTTGAATTTCTGCTACGTTCCTCAACAGTGGCATCATGAGCTAGGTCTATGCGTAGTTTCTATGCACGAGTAGAACACAAAGCAGTTGTGGGCGTAGATGTTGCCAATTCTTCTTGCCGCTACTAGTCTTATCTTGTTTCGGCGGCATTGTGGGATGAAGCGGCCCGGACCGACCTTACACGTACGCTTACGTGAGACAGGTTCCACCGACTGACATGCACTAGTTGCATAAGGTGGCTAGCGGGTGTCTGTCTCTCCCACTTTAGTCGGAACGGATTCGATGAAAAGGGTCCATATGAAGGGTAAATAGAAATTGGCATATCACGTTGTGGTTTTACGTAGGTAAGAAACGTTCTTGCTAGAAACCTATACAAGCCACGTAAAAACTTGCAACAACAATTAGAGGACGTCTAACTTGTTTTTGCAGCATGTGCTATGTGATGTGATATGGCCAGAAGATGTGATGAATGATATATGTGATGTATGAGATTGACCATATTCTTGTAATAGGAATCACGACTTGCATGTCGATGAGTATGACAACCGGCAGGAGCCATAGGAGTTGTCTTTATTTTTTGTATGACCTACGTGTCATTGAATAACGCCATGTAAATTACTTTACTTTATTGCTAAGCGTGTTAGCCATAGAAGTAGAAGTAATCGTTGGCGTGACAACTTCATGAAGACACAATGATGGAGATCATGATGATGGAGATCATGGTGTCATGCCGGTGACAAAGATGATCATGGTGCCCCGAAGATGGAGATCAAAGGAGCAAAATGATATTGGCCATATCATGTCACTATTTGATTGCATGTGATGTTTATCATGTTATGCATCTTATTTGCTTAGAACGACGGTAGTAAGTAATATGATCCCTCACTAAAATTTCAAGAGACGTGTTCCCCCTAACTGTGCACCGTTGCGAAGGTTCGTTGTTTCGAAGCACCACGTGATGATCGGGTGTGATAGATTCTAACGTTCGAATACAACGGGTGTTGACGAGCCTAGCATGTACAGACATGGCCTTGGAACACAAGCAAAACACTTAGGTTGACTTGACGAGCCTAGCATGTACAGACATGGCCTCGGAACACAAGAGACCGAAAGGTCGAACATGAGTCGTATAGTAGATACGATCAACATGGAGATGTTCACCGATGATGACTAGTCCGTCTCACGTGATGATCGGACACAGCCTAGTTTGACTCGGATCATGTATCACTTAGATGACTAGAGGGATGTCTATCTGAGTGGGAGTTCAATAATCAGATGAACTTCATTATCATGAACATAGTCAAAAGGTCTTTACAAATTATGTCATTGCGCTTTAGTTCTACTGTTTAAGATATGTTCCTAGAGAAAATTTAGTTGAAAGTTGGTAGTAGCAATTATGCGGACTGGGTCCGTAAACTGAGGATTGTCCTCATTGCTGCATAGAAGGCTTATGTCCTTAATGCACTGCTCGGTGTGCTGAACCTCAGCGTCGTCTGTAGATGTTGCGGAACATCTGACATACACGTTTTGATAACTACGTGATAGTTCAGTGCGTAATGCTAACGGTTTAGAATTGTGGCACGAGAGACGTTTTTGAAACGTCGCAGAACATATGAGATGTTCCGAAGACTGAAATTGGGATTTCAGACTAATGCCCACGTCAAGAGGTATGAGACCTCTGACAAGTTTCTTAAGCCTGCAAACTAAGGGAGAAAAGCCCAATCGTTGAGCATGTGCTCAGATTGTCTGAGTACTACAATCACTTGAATCGAGTGGGAGTTAATCTTCCAGATGAGATAGTGATGGTTCTCCATAATCACTGCCACCAAGCTATTAGAGCTTCGTGATGAACTATAAATATCAAGGATAGATGATGATCCTTGAGCAACTCGCGATGTTTGACACCGCGAAAGTAGAAATCAAGAAGGAGCATCAATTGTTGATGGTTAGTAAAACCACTAGTTTAAGAAGGGCAAGGGCAAAAGGGATACTTCATGAAACAAAGTCGTTTGCTGCTCTAGTGAAGAATCCCAAGGTTGAACCCAAACCCGAGACTAAGTGCTTCTGTAATGAGAGGAACGGTCACTGAAGCAGTACTACCCTAGATATTTGGTAGATGAGAAGGCAGGCAAGAAGTATATTGGATATACGTTATATGAATGTGTACTTTACTAGTACTCCTAGCAGCACCAGGGTATTAGATACCGGTTCGGTTGCTAAGTGTTAGTAACTTGAAATAAAAGTTGCGGAATAAACGGAGACTAGCTAAAGGTGAGATGACGATATGTGTTGGAAGTGTTTCCAAGGTTGATGTGATCAAGCATCGCATGCTCCCTCTACCATCGAGATTTGGTGTTTGCGTTGAGCATGATTGGATTATGTTTATCGCAATATGGTTATTCATTTAAGGAGAATAATGGTTACTCTGTTTATTTGAATAATACCTTCAATGGTCTTGCACCTAAAATGATTCTCGATCGTAGTGATACACATGTTCGTGCCAAAAGATATAAAATAGTAATGATAGTTCCACATACTTGTGGCACTGCCATTTGAGTCATATTGGTATAGAACGCATGAAGAAGCTCCATGTAGATGGACCTTTGGACTCACTCGTTTTTGAAAAGATTGAGACATGCGAACCATGTCTATTGGTATATATGCATGAAGAAACTCCATGCAGATGGATCGTTTGGACTCACTTGATTTTGAATCACTTGAGACATGCAAATCATACCACATGGGCAAGATGACTGAAAGTCCTCATTTTCAGTAAGATGGAACAAGAGAGCAACTTATTGGAAGTAATACATTTTGATGTATGCAGTCCAATGAGTGCTGAGGCATGCAGTGGATATCGTTATGTTCTTACTTCACAGATGATTTGAGTAGATGCTGAGTGTATTTACTTGATGAAACACAAGTTTGAATTATTGAAAGGTTCAAGTAATTTCAGAGTGAAGTTGAAGATCGTCGTGACAAGAGGATAAAATGTATGTGATATGATCATAGAGGTGAGTATCTGAATTACGAGTTTGGCACACAATTAAGACATTGTGGAAAGTGTTTCACAATTAATACCGCCTGGAACACCATAGTGTGATGGTGTGTCCGGACATCATAGCTGCACCCTATTGGATATGGTGCATACCATGATGTTTCTTATCGAATTACCACTATCGTTTATGGGTTAGGCATTAGAGACAACCGCATTCACTTTAAAAGGGGCACCACGCAATTCCGTTGAGACGACACCGTTTAGAGAAACCTAAGTTGTCGTTTCTTAAAGGTTTGGGCTGCGATGCTTATGTGAAAAAGTTTCAGGCTGATAAGCTCGAACCCAAAGCGGATAAATGCATCTTCATAGAATACCCAAAACAGTTGGGTAGACCTCCTATTTCAGATCTAGAAGCAAAAGTAATTGCTTCTAGAAACAGGTCCTTTCTCGAGGAAAAGTTTCTCTCGAAAGAATTGAGTGGGAGGACGGTGGAGACTTGATAAGGTTATTGAACCGTCACTTCAACTAGTGTGTAGCAGGGCACAGGAAGTTGTTCCTGTGGCACCTACACCAATTGAAGTGGAAGCTTATGATAGTGATCATGAAACTTCGGATCAAGTCACTACCAAACCTCGTAGGACGACGAGGATGCGTGCTACTTCAGAGTGGTACGTGATCCTGTCTGAGATACCATGTTGTTGGACAATACTAAACCTACGAGCTATGGAGAAGCGATGGTGGGCCCATATTCCGACAAATGGTTAGAAGCCATGAAATCCGAGATAAATGGATCTTTGAGAAGAAGACGGACGTGGACGGTAATGTTACCGTCTATGAAGCTCGACTTGTGGCAAAGAGTATTTCCACAAGTTCAAGGAGTTGACTACGATGAGATTTTCTTATCCGTAGCGATGCTTAAGTCCGTCGGAATCATGTTAGCATTAGCTGCATTTATGAAATCTGGCAGATGGATGTCAAAACAAGTTTCCTTACCAGTTTTCATAAGAAAAGGTTGTATGTGATACGATCAGAAAAGTTTTGTCGATCCTAAGGATGCTAAAAGGTATGCTAGCTCCAGCGATCCTTCCATGGATTAGAGCAAGCATCTCGGAGTCAGAATATACGCTTTGATGGAGTGATCAAAGTTTTTGGGTTTATACAAAGTTTGTTAGAAACTTGTATTTACAATAAAGTGAGTGGGAGCGCTACAACATTTTTGATAAGTATATGTGAATGACATATTGTTGATCCGAAATGATGTAAAATTTCTGGAAAGCATAAAGGGTTGTTTGAAAGGAGTTTTTCAAAGGAAGGCCTGGATAAAAGCTGCTTACATATTGGGCATCAATATCTATAGAGATAGATCAAGACGCCCGATGATACTTTCAAAGAACGCACACCTTGACATGATTTTGAAAGAGTTCAAAATAGATCAGCAAAGAAGGAGTTCTTGGCTGTGTTACAAGGTGTGAGTATTGAGTAAGACTCAAGACCTGACCACAGCAGAAGAGAGAGAAAGGACGAAGGTCGTCCCCTATGCTTTAGACGTAGGCTCTACAGTATGCTATGCTGTGTACCGCACATGAAGTGTGCCTTGCCATGAGATGGTCAAGGGGTACAATGGTGATCCGGGAATGGATCACATGACAGCGGTCGAACTTATCCTTAGTATCTAGTGGACTAAGGAATTTTCTCGATTATGGAGGTGAAAAAGGAGTTCGTCGTAAAGGGTTACGTCGATGCGAACTTTGACACTAATCCGCATGACTCTGAGTAGTAAACCGGATTCGTATAGTAGAGCAATTATTTGAAATGGCTCCAAATAGCGCGTGGTAGCATCCACAAGATGACATAGATATTCGTAAAGCACACACGGATCTGAAAGGTTCAGACCCGTTGACTAATAACCTCTCTCACAAGCATAACATGATCAAACAAGAACTCATTGAGTGTTAATCACAAGCATAACATGATCAAACAAGAACTCATTTAGTAATATCTTGATCTAGTATAATAAAATTTTAGTATGATTTAGTTTTGAGTTTTGCTTTATGATCCTTTTATGTAAACGAGTCCGTGAGCTATATATAATAAAGATTAGTGTTGAGTCAAGGGCTTGATTATGTACCATGATCTGGAGGGAATAAAAGAAAGAATAAAAAGAATTAAAGAGATCATATTGATCTTATGGAGAGTAATGACTTCACATATAAAAGAGTATGATGAATAGAAGTTGTTGAGGGTTGACAAACATAGTTTTGGTCATCGTTGCAATTAATAGGAAGTAATAAAGAAAGAGATGTTTTCACATATAAATATACTATCTTGGACATCTTTTATGATTGTGAGCACTCATTAAAATATGACATGCTAAAAAGTTGATGTTGGACAAGGAAGACAACGTAATGGGTTATGTTTTCTCATATCCGAAATAAAGTATATTGTCATGGATCATCCAACATGTTGAGCTTTCCTTCCCCCCTCATGCTAGCCAAATTCTTTGCACCAAGTAGAGATACTACTTGTGCTTCCAAATATCCTTAAACCCAGTTTTGCCGTGAGAGTCCACCATATCTACCTATGGATTGAGTAAGATCCTTCAAGTAAGTTGTCATCGTTGCATGCAATAAAAATTTCTCTCTAAATATGTATGATTTATTAGTGTGGAGAAACTAAGCTTTATACGATCTTGTGATGTGGAAGCAATAAAAGCGACGGACTGCATAATAAAGGTCCATATCACAAGTGGCAATATAAAGTGACGTTCTTTCGCATTAAGATTTTGTGCATCCAACCATAAAAGCACATGACAACCTCTGCTTCCCTCTGCGAAGGGCATGTCTTTTATTCTTGTCTTATACCCTGTACAAGAGTCATGGTGATCTTCACCTTTCCTTTTTATATTTTATCCTTTGGCTAGCACATTGTGTTGGAGAGATCCTGATATATATATATATATATATATGTTGGAAATATGCCCTAGAGGCAATAATAAATTGGTTATTATTATATTTCCTTGTTCATGATAATCGTTTATTATCCATGCTAGAATTGTATTGATAGGAAACTCAGATACACGTGTGGATACATAGACAACACCATGTCCCTAGTAAGCCTCTAGTTGACTAGCTCGTTGATCAATAGATGGTCACGGTTTCCTGACCATGGACATTGGATGTCGTTGATAACGGGATCACATCATTAGGAGAATGATGTGATGGACAAGACCCAATCCTAAGCCTAGCACAAGATCGTGTAGTTCGTTTGCTCAGAGCTTTTATAATATCAAGTATCATTTCCTTAGACCATGAGATTGTGCAACTCCTGGATACCGTAGGAATGCTTTGGGTGTACCAAACGTCACAACGTAACTGGGTGACTATAAAGGTGCACTACAGGTATCTCCAAAAGTGTCTGTTGGGTTGGCACGAATCGAGACTGGGATTTGTCACTCCGTGTAAACGGAGAGGTATCTCTGGGCCCACTCGGTAGGACATCATCATAATGTGCACAATGTGAGAAAGGAGTTGATCACGGGATGATGTGAGTTACGGAACGAGTAAAGAGACTTGCCGGTAACGAGATTGAACAAGGTATCGGGATACCGACGATCGAATCTCGGGCAAGTGACATACCGATAGACAAAGGGAATTGCATACGGGATTGATTGAATCCCCGACATCGTGGTTCATCCGATGAGATCATCGTGGAACATGTGGGAGCCAACATGGGTATCCAGATCCCGCTGTTGGTTATTGACCGGAGAACGTCTCGGTCATGTCTGCATGGTTCCCGAACCCGTAGGGTCTACACACTTAAGGTTCGATGACGCTAGGGTTATAGGGAAAGTATGTACGTGGTTACCGAATGTTGTTCGGAGTCCCGGATGAGATCCCGGACGTCACGAGGAGTTCCGGAATGGTCCGGAGGTAAAGATTTATATATAGGAAGTATGGTTTTGGCCACCGGAAGTGTTCCGGGCATCACCGGTAGTGTACCGGGACCACCGGAGGGGTCCGGGGGTCCACCGGGAGGGGCCACGGGGCCCCGGAGGCATACATGGGCCAAGTGTGAGAAGGGACCAGCCCCTAGGTGGGCTGGGGCGCCTCCCCACCAAGGCCCATGCGCCTGGGGAGAAGAGGGGGCAAACCCTAGGGCATATGGGCCCTAAAGGCCCATGCCTGGTGCGCCTCCCTCTCCCCCCCACTTGGCCGCCACCCTAGATGGGTTTTGGGGCTGCCGCACCCCTTGGGGTGGAAACCCTAGAGGGGGCGCAGCCCCCTCCCTCTCCCCTATATATAGTTGAGGTATTGGGGGCTGCAAACACATGAGTTTTCCTCTCCCTGACGCAGCCCTACCTCCTCCTCCTCCTCTCCCGTGGTGCTTGGCGAAGCCCTGCGGGATTGCCACGCTCCTCCATCACCACCACGCCGTCTTGCTGCTGCTGGATGGAGTCTTCCCCAACCTCTCCCTCTCTCCTTGCTGGATCAAGGCGTGGGAGACGTCACCGGGCTGCACGTGTGTTGAACGCGGAGGCTTGAATTTCTGCTACGTTCCCCAACAATATATATATATATATCCAATTGGATGTAAGTTAGCATGAACTATTATTGTTGACATTACCCTTAAGCTAAAAGGTTGGGAGGCAACACTATAAGCCCCTATCTTTCTCTGTGTCCGATTAAAACTCCATAACCATAAGTATTGCGTGAGTGTTAGCAATTGTGAAAGACTAAATGATAGCTGAGTATGTGGACTTGCTGAAAAGCTCTTATATTGACTCTTTCCGATGTTATGATAAATTGCAATTGCTTCAATGACCGAGATTATAGTTTGTTAGTTTTCAATGAAGTTTCTGATTCATACTTGACATTGTGAATAGATTGTTACTTTTAGCATAGGAAATCATATGACAATATATTTATGTTGCTGTTACAAAAATGATCATGATGCCCTCATGTCCGTATATTATTTTATCGACACCTCTATCTCTAAACATATGGACATATTTTTTGATATAGGCTTCTGCATGAGGACAAGTGAGGTCTAAGCTTGGGGGAGTTGATATGTCCATTTTGCATCATGCTTTTATATCGATATTTATTGCATTAGGGGTTGTTATTACACATTATGTCACAATACTTATGCCTATTCTCTCTTATTTTACAAGGTTTACATGAAGAGGGAGAATGCCGGCAGCTGAAATTCTGGGCTGGAAAAGGAGCAAATATTAGAGACCTATTCTGCACAACTCCAAAAGTCCTGAAACTTCATGGAGGCACATTTTGGAATATATAAAAATACTGGCGAAAGAATCAACCAGAGGGGCCCCACACCCTGGCCATGAGGGTGGCGGCGCGCCCTACCCCCCTGGGCGCGCCCCCCTATCTCGTGGGCCCCCTGGCAGGCCTCCGGTGCCCATCTTCTGCTATATGAAGTCTTTTACCCTGAAAAAAATCATAAGGAAGCTTTCGGGACGAAACACCGCCGCCACGAGGCGGAACCTTGGCGGAAGCAATCTAGGGCTCCGGCGGAGCTGTTCTGCCGGGGAAACATCCCTCCGGGAGGGGGAAATCATCGCCATCGTCAGCACCATCGATCCTCTCAGTGGGAGGGGGTCAATCTCCATCAACATCTTCTCCAGCACCATCTCCTCTCAAACCCTAGTTCATCTCTTGTATCCAATCTTTGTCCCAAAACCTCAGATTGGTACATGTGGGTTGCTAGTAGTGTTGATTACTCCTTGTAGTTGATGCTAGTTGGTTTATTTGGTGGAAGATCATATGTTCAGATCCTTTATGCATATTAATACCCCTCTGATTTTGAACATGAATATGATTTGTGAGTAGTTACGTTTGTTTCCTGAGGACATGGGAGAAGTCTTGCTATAAGTAGTCATGTGAATTTGGTATTCGTTCGATATTTTGATGAGATGTATGTTGTCTTTCCTCTAGTGGTGTTATGTGAACGTCGACTACATGACACTTCACCATTGTTTGGGCCTAGAGGAAGGCATTGGGAAGTAATAAGTAGATGCTGGGTTGCTAGAGTGACAGAAGCTTAAACCCTAGTTTATGCGTTGCTTCATAAGGGGCTGATTTGGATCCATATGTTTCATGCTATGGTTAAGTCTACCTTAATACTTCTTTTGTAGTTGTGGATGCTTTCAATAGAGGTTAATCATAAGTGGGATGCTTGTCCAAGGAAGGGCAGTACCCAAGCACCGGTCCACCCCGATATCAAATTATTAAAGTAACGAACGTGAATCATATGAACGTGATGAAAACTAGCTTGACGATAATTCCCATATGTCCTCGGGAGCGCTTTTATCTATATAAGAGTTTGTCCAGGCTTGTCCTTTGCTACAAAAAGGATTGGGCCATCTTGCTGCACCTTTTTACTTTCATTACTTGTTGCCCGTTACAAATTACCTTATCACAAAACTATCTGTTATCGATAATTTCAGTGCTTGCAGAGAATACCTTACTGAAAACCGCTTGTCATTTCCTTCTGCTCCTCGTTGGGTTCGACACTTTTACTTATCGAAAGGACTACGATAGATCCCCTATACTTGTGGGTCATCATTGTTATAGAGCGCTTGTTTTGACATGTATCACTTGTCGCGAGCAGTACAACCACCGTCACCCACTTCGCTTTGTTGGTAGGTCGGCACCATGAAACTTTTGCTTAGTCCCCACGCTCCCACCTTCGCTTGTTCGTGTCGACTTTCTTTCAATCTTTCGTTTCTTTTTTTGTCGCTCCACTACTGGTTGCTAAGGAAAAAACAGGCGAGGCGAGAGCTCAATTCCTACTCGTCGGAGGAGGAGAAATTTTGCGTCCCCTCGCCTCCGGCTGCCATCCTGGTGCTGAGAGATGTTGGGGCTTGGATCTTCAGGAAATTAATAGTCCTCGTCAACATCTAGTGACAGTCGTGGTGTTTTCGGATAAAATTACTCCAGGTTCTTTGTGGCCATGGAGATAGAGAGGTATGTGTCCTTGCGGATCTGATTATTCTTATTTGATGAGTTTATGCATCATATAACTTTGGTTGGTTCGATTTTTTAGTTAAAATCTTTCCTTGGAGTTGTGGTGAAGATTTAATGGTTCGACGGCCTACACTTCTAGGAAATCATTCCCAACCCAAGTTCATCTCCGACGACTTCCCATCTTTTCAGATCGGCGACTCAGGGGCTTTCAAAAACCTTTATCAATAATCAAGTTATTACAGGCGAATAAGGGGTAGCATGGCTACTCTAGTCCAACTGTAGTTTCTTTACTAAAGTGCAATTTTCCGTCTTGCAAAAGTTGATACTACGCAGAAGATGTCCCCAAGAGATTTCATTATAATTCTAAGTTGTCGGAGTTATTATGTACTGCTTCGGATTGTGGATCCAAAGCCCTGTACCCATAATGATTTCGAGTATGAATAAAGTTGAATATGTTTCCCACAAAAGAAAAGGAAAACTAGGCTATCGCTTTTTAAGTAGATGAAACTAAAAAAATCACAGATTAAAAAAAATTGTGGAAAATTTTAATGAATTAAAAAATTTCAGCAATTTTTAAAAAATGTTCATGAATTTAACAACGATGTTGAATTTCAAAAAATGTTCAGGAAAAATAGAAACTATTCATTATGTAAAAAATGGCCCCAATTTTGAAAAAAAATTATGGACTGATATAATGGTAAAAAAATTTGAAAAAAACATGATTTGAAAGAGTGGTCACGAATTTATTTTATTTTCATGAATTTCACAAAATGTTGACAAAGTAGAAAAAAATTCAGTTCAAAAATATATTCATTAATTTGAAAAATATCTGTGAATTTGGAAAATGTTCATGAATTCAAATACTGTTTGTGAATTTATAAAAATTCCTTGAATTTTAAAAATATAAAAATTTGAAAATTATTTGCAAATTAAAAAAGTTTACGAATACAAAACAATGTCCATAAACTTTGAATATGCTCAAGAGTTCAAAAATTGTTCATGAATTTGGAAAATATTAAAGCATTTGAATTTTTTGAAAAATTATCATGAATTTCGAAAGAAAAAGAAAAAGAAAAGGAAAAGGAGAAAGAAAAAAGAAATAAAGAAAAGCGTAAAAAAATAATGAAAATAAACAAAAAATAAAAAGAGAAGCATTAAAACAGAATAGGGACATGAAGAAAAATACCGGTATTTGCTAAAACCGGTTGAGAAGCGACCTCAAACGGTGAGGGCTATTTATTGCCCCGTGCAAGACATAGTCTGTCTCACTTCTAGCGCGGCAGTACTGGGCCGGCACAATATTGTAGCGTGCAAAAGTTTTTTTCCTCTGTGTTTTTTTCCTTAGCTTTTTTTAACTGCTTGCAATGGTTTTCTTTGTGTTCTTTTTTCTGATTTCTTTAGTTTTTCTTTCTTTCCTTTTTCTTTGGTTTTCTTTGTTTCTTCTTCAATATTATTATTTTACCTTTTTTTATCTTTTTTTCCAACACATGTCTACATTTTTCCAACACTTTGTACATTTTTCATATACATCAGTAACTCTTTTTGCAAATAGTCATCGAACATGCCCGAACTCCATAGTAACCGCCAACATGGAGTTTGGGTCGAAAAACCGGGTCTAGCTGATTCAGCAAACATGTCTCAACTTCTGTGACTTACAAAAAATTATGGAGCGTGCTTCTGTCTGATCAATGTTGTGCATTATTTGGTGCAAGGTTCGTATCGGCAGTACTGCAATACACGTTGAAATACAAGCTTTAATGAACCTTATTCACTCCAGCGGGCCGAAAATGGCATGTGTAGTGGGATGACAAAGTCGCAATGGCATATTTCCAACTTGGATTTTTTGTAGTGGCATTTTTTTAATTTGCGAAGGTTGTAGTGGCATGAATCCAATTACTGTTATATTTTTTTTGGGTGAACTCTTTTATTTATGATTTTTTTAACCGGGCATAACCCCTTTCCATTACTGCGACATAACGGAAATACAACAGTCCAAAGAGAAGGAAGAAAAGGGAAACCCACTGTGAGCACTCGCCATCGAGATTACCCACCGTGGGACGAAAACCCGACGACACCATATCTCAATATCTAAGTCCAGGCCAACACCCCTGCTACTACCAAACCACTCATACATGAGCAACAAAAGGCCAGTCCCACGCGGGGGAGGAATTAACAGAACCAAGATAGTTCAGGGCACCTAAAACAGCACGAATCACCACCAAGTGCATGCCTCAGCGCGCCACTCCCTCCTGGCTTGCCGCACAGATTCTCATCATCATCGATGCGTTCTCCTTCAGCATCTTTGCCCCATCCTTCATGCTTGCAGCGTCCTCTTGCTTCACTAGCCCTGCCCAGTAACAAAGTAAAGCACAAGCAGAAAAGATGCATTCAAACGAATTTTTAAGAGGTTCGAATTCGAAAGTAGCTCTATTACGACAAGTCCATATCGCCCAACACACAGCCGCAACCCCCGCGGTGTAAAACTCTTCTCCTCCAGGAAAAAAAAGTAAAGCACCACACATAAGCTTGCCAAATATTGTCAGGACACAACTCAGTGCCAAACATGCATGCAATTGTTCTCCAAGTTACCCTAGCAACTGGGCATGTAGAAAACAAGTGCTGCGAGGTCTCACGACCCCCACAAAAAGAGCACTTAGGATTCCCTTTCCATCCCCGATGTTTCATCACATCCCTAGTCAAGATAGCATTCTGAAATAATTGCCATAAAAATATCTGAATTTTCAACGGAATTCTGGCATTCCAGATCCATCTGTAATCACACCCAGCAATGTTTTTCTCCAGGAGAGAATACCCAGACTTAGTTGTGAATGATGCCTTCGCACCTTTTTGTCTAGTTTCGTTGCATAGAAGCTAAGTGCAACCGGTAGGTTAGTTTCTTGTATATGTTATCATCCTCTTAAGAGAACTCTCACTTTGAACCTTTGCATTACAGTTTATGACCCGCACGCTGGACAACCCCAACCTAACCCAGTGCGCAACTCCTTCAGAGTTTAGAGAAAATAGGAATATAATATGGTAGCAAACCAGACATCTTTGCCCATCAGTATATACGCAGACAGAGTTATACAAGGTGCAACAATTCTAAACAAATTACACTATAAACTTCTTGCAACGCTACACTCTATATATGTGTGTAATTTTGAAGTATGCAGAGAAAGATCAACACAAGATTCTTCTCGGGGGCTTCTTGTTCCATATTGTGCAACAACTCTTAATAACTGGACAGGAGCTCTTGCTCAGTTGAGGTTGTTGTTGTTGTTGTGGTCGTCGTGAAGGGAGTACTTGACATCAGGCTGCGCCCGGATGACGTTAGGGTTCTCTGGAAAAGGTGGAGAGAAATTAAAGAAGGGTCAAAAAATAATAATCGTGTGGCCTTTTTAAGGCACTAACAAGCACATGCACCAATGGAAAGAGGAGGTGATAATGTTAGCATGTAGCTAAACTGGATTTGTTAATTTAACGACCGACCTGGACGGCAAAAGTTTACTTCACTTGGATATCAGGAGTTGGACACCGAAAGTGAAGCAGCTAATTGTCTTCTCGGTAAAGGCAAAAATATATACCGAAAGTGTGCTAAGATTATTTGCAGGGCTGTACTATACAGTATACATTTATAATGTCGGTCCTTGCTGATGTTGTACACCTTTCTTGGTCATGGGGAAAAATTAGCATATTAACCATGTGATGTGGTGTGAGTAGGTCTTGCATTGACCTCGGTATGGGCAACATGTCTGACTAAAATTACCCACTTGATCTTAAAGAATTCGTATATACCATGGGTTTGCTTTAGTTGACTGTGAGAGCATCATGCAATTAAAGAAATCTCTTGTAACTGTAGTTTTACTGCTTGCTAAGTAAAGGAATTCAGTTGACTGTGAGAGCAGAGCAAAGCAGAGGAGAGGAGAAAGAGGGGAACTCACTCCTGAGCACGGCGACCTGCGCGGGGGTGAGCCTCGCCGCGAACCCGCTGATGGCGTTCTTGTAGCTGTAGACCAACGCCGCATTGGCCTTGTCCTCGCTTGGAGATTCAACCCGAACAAAGGAAGGGCAGGATGGCGTCAAATCTCTACTCCATTCGACGCCAATGATGGGAAAGAAACCAAAATGCTCTGGACATACCTGCCGACCGCGGCGATGAGGATGCCCATATGGTAGGCCGCGCTATCGGCGGCGACGGCCGGGGGCTTCACCATCACGATGTACACGATGCTGCCGGAAGCGGGGCCTGGAGCGCGCTGCTGCTGCTTCCCCCTGCCGGCGGCGGTGGCGCCCGTGGACGCGGCCGCGGCGACCGCGAGGACGGCGAATGCAACGGCGACCGCCGCCGTGATGCGTGTGTGCGCCATCGTCGGCTTCCGGAGTTGAAGACGGCAGGCCGTGGTGTGGTGGCAGTGGGCGTGTTCGGGTTTTTCTTGGTTTGTGGCGGGAAGGATGCCATGGGAAGGTGCCTGCTTATATAACCGCGGGCAGGGGGAATGGCCTGCTCAGCTCACTGACTGACAGATATGATAGTTTAAACTTTAAAGAATTTGTACTACCGCCATTAATTCGATGACACAGTTGGGTGCTAGCTTTTTACCTCTGCCTAACTTCAATCAAACCAAGATTCATGCATGCGTAGACATGAATTTAATTGTTTACACCGTTTGTTGGGTCTTGCTACGTGCATAGGCCGGGCATGATCCGATCATCCTTTGCCTCCCGCGGCCAGACCTTGTCAGCAGTGTTCGGCGGGCCTCCGCCCGATTATCGATCGACGCACGATCCATTTTTACATGGAATGGAGTTGAGGTTCGGCAGACGGGCAGAGGTCCCCTGCTTGCCCAAATCGCCGCACATGCCCTTGCCCCTGCTGCGTGGCCTGCTTGAAGATACTGGTTGAAGTTGAAGCCCAGGAGTAGAGACAGTGAAGCCTGTTGGCTGTTGCTGTGGGAGATACAGTCAGTCGTTAAGAAGAGTTCATTGGATATTAGATAAATTTAGTGTCTAATATGCTACTACTAGGGCTGCAGTACTCAGCGTCTGTTTATGTGTGAATGTGCTTGTATGTTTTCATTTGATTTATGTTTTTGTTTTCTGATAAGCTAGGTTCATATAGATCGTGCGGGCTGAAATTACCGAGCTAAAACCTAGGTGATGGAACTTCCCTCTGTCTTATCTTCACCGGATTTCCTGTTGTGCCCATGGCGCAACAAGGCGATTAGGACCAAAATTTAATAGCTTATAAAGAAGGCCAAGCCGCCAAGACATGTTCACAGTGTGATACCTCGCTCCTATATACTACTAGTATAATAGGATGAGATGCCAAGAGATTTTTAGATAACCATTATAAGTAGGAGTATAAGATACCTTGGTACCAAGCTGTTCTCATGGTTGGCTTGTTGGGAACTGTTTCTTATAAGAAACTGAGTTCTATAATTGACCCAGTTGATTGAGTTCGGTACTTGGTAGGACTCCTAGCAGCCCTAATCATGAATTTTTAACATATAGTATAAACATTGCAGTCAGGCATAGAACAGGCTCGTGAAGTCCAGCAGTTTTCACAGTACACAATAGTGAGCACAGTCACAAGGAGTAGGGCATTTGGAGACTGAGCTCCATGGAGCCCTTTATTTTGAAAAATTCAAAACTAAAAAATTTCAGTCTTAAAAAATTCTGAAAAAAATACACATGTATGCAAGCATGTAGAGTGTATGTGTGAAAATTTTCAGGATGAAATACCTTGAATTGCGTACTGCACAAAAAAAATCATGGACTTTAAAGATGACAGTACATATGCTAAAAAGCCTCAGATTTGTCTTTTTGTGTAGCTCACATTTTAATGCATTTCGACCTGGAAATTTGCACACACTTACATTATGTATCTAGGTATGTGTGTATTTATTTTCAGCATTTTTTTAAACTGAAAAGTTTGAATTTTAAAATTTTAAAATAAAGGCCTCATGGAGCTCGGTCTCCGTTTGGCATTTTCAAAATCACAAGAGACTTATCATATGGAAGTAGACTTCATGTTCCCATAAATAGAACACATCTTAAAGGAGTCTGAAGGTACTTCAGAAAGGGTTTAAAGGGGTAATTCAGCTTGTGATCCTCAAGGAAGCAATCACTTATCATTACATATTGTAAAAAAATTGCAATAAACATCAAAATAAAAATAAATTTGTTAACAATATTTTTATAAATAATGTAAACTCGAGCATTGCATTGCTTCAACTAGAGATGGTTACAAATCTAGTATTGTATTGCTTCAACTTAATAAATTTGTTAGGTATGATTCTTGTATGTTAGTATGTGCAGCCCTGTAGCAAAGCTAGCATCACACAATTGTTAGTTGTGATTTAGTGTTGTATGCATCGCACGAAAATTATCGTATCTGTAGTAGGACTCTCTAAACATTACTACTCCCTCCGTAAACTAATATAAGAGTGTTTAGAATACTAAAATAATGATCTAAACGCTCTAATATTAGTTTACAGAGGGAGTACTAAATCTCTCTTTCTCTATAGCAGGCATGCACCAGAATAAAAAAAAAGTAAATTGCTTATTTACGATCGATAATCTCGGCTATTGCTCATTTGCAATCTAACAAACCAACATTGCTCTTCTACCTCTTACAAGCTTGTTTTGTCGCCAATTTGCAATTGCCGTTGCTCTGCCGTTATACCTCTGCAGGCAAAAGGTAAAACATCTGGTAAAAATGTCTTCTATCACCCCGCACAAGTGCAGCTAAGATATATACACATTTGTTCATATGAAATCTCTTTAGCATTTACGTAGACATGCTCAACAATAATGATCCATTATTGTCAACCTTCTTCAACTATGTGATTCCCTTCTGGATTTTGCCCGTCCAGTGTAGAAAGCCAACAAAAATGGAAAGACACTGCAGAATCAGTACTGCTAAGCAACTCCCTTTTTCATCCTAAATAAATCAACTCACTTTTTTTAAGTGTTTTGTTATTTGGTAAGCTTCACAAGATATAACACAACTCAATAGCTATCGAAGGTACCCGAAAATTTCATATCAAGAGAAAAATTTCATCAAACTATATTAGTGTAACAACTGCAGATTAATAATATTATTTAGGAATTGATTGTGCATCATAACCATCTCATAAGATCATGTTTAATTAATTTTAATTTGAAAATGAGGATAATTCCAACCCCCATCTTTTAGAAGGGCTAAAACCCTAACACATCTTCAATGTACCCAAGTTGTCCTATGTGTATATGGACTCACCCCAAAATAGTACATGGGTTGAAATGGTTTAAATCATCAAATCCTAATTAAAATCCACTTTCAATAAAATGCATAGATTTTTTTATCTATTTAAATTGAGGGACTGTCACTCAGTGGAATCTCTTGAAAACCTAGATCTATATTTGCAATATTATCGGGAAGCAACCAAAATTACCCCATGATTTTTGGATCAATATACCACACACTTATAGTTCAACCCCAAATAATAATGAAATTGGGTTTATATCCAAATAAACTACAATTTATTTTTGTTATCCAAATAAGCTATAGTGCAATACAAAATAATAAATTATTTTTGTTGCTTTGTTTTAATACAGTGAGGCTACACAAAAAATTGAAATAACTTGGACTAAGATTGGACCATCAATTAAATATAAATCAGGAGCAAACAATTATTAAACAGAATAGTAAAAATGGCTAAACAAATAAAACTCTCTCTCTCTCTCTCTCTCTCTCCTCTCATGGGCCAGCAGCCAACACAATTGGGCAGCAAACCAGCCCGCAAGGCTTATACTCGCCTCTCCTCCTAACCCAGCCCACCACCACCTTTCCTATGATAGTACGGAACAGTGTGTGGCACCCATCCAGCTGTTGTCGACTCACTGTTTTATAAAAAAAATCTGTCTGAGATACGGATTTTGGAGAAACTTGCCTCAATGAGCACTAAATCAGCCCCTGATTGCCCAAATCGCAGCACATGCCTGTGCGTTTTTCAGGGATATCGTCCATGTGCTACGTGGCCAGCATGAAGATACTGGTTGAAGCCGAGGAGTAGGGTGAAGCATGTTGCATGATTAAGCCTCGTCTTTCTTTCTATTAAGAAAAGAAAATTGGATGGTGAACATCGTCAGAAAATTGGAGTATCTGTTAGTAGATGAAGATTTGGCTTCTATTGGTTTTGTGTTCGAGTGAAGTCCATAACGAAAGCAGTTTTGTCATACTCCTTCCGTAAATATAGGTGTTTTAAATATTCCAATATGGACTACATATGAAGCAAAATTAATGAATCTACACTCTTAAATATGTTTATATACATCTGTATGTAGTTCATATTGAAATCTCTAAAAAAGACTTCTATTTAGGAACGAAGGGAGTACTACATTGCTTCTGTGCTAGCCCCTGTTCTCTGTTGAATGACTACACTGCAGAGTCCAATGGATATTAGACAAATTTATCTAATATGATACTAGGGCTGAAGTACTCAGCATGTTTATTATGAATGTGCATGTATGCTTTTTCATTTGATTTCTGTTCTCTGATAGGCTGGTTCATAGGTGATGGAACTTCCCATTGTCTCATGTGTACTCCCTTCATTCCAATGAATAAGTCGCACACGCTTTTTAAAAATCTAACTTTGACCGTAAATTAGATCAATAATATATATATTTTCAACACGAATTCAACGATAATTTAATAAAAAATAACTCGTATTTGGTTGGTCTAATCTATGGTCAAAGTTGAATTTTGAGAAGCATGTATGCCTTACTCATTGGAATGGAGGAAGTGTGAAGGGTGCAGGTGCGCGAGAGCTATATCCCGCCTACTGCGAGACCGAGGGGAATGGCTTTGTCTCCCTTTGCGCAAGACTGAAGGAGGTCTTGCCTCATCGGGCACCCTTCCGTCTCTGGTATTGGGTCGGCCAAATCCTTCATGCTCGTTCATTTTTCTTATCTGCTTCTTCATTCCTTCGTTTTCTTGTCTCTTTCTTAATTTTGTTTATATTTTTGGATATATTCTAAATACATATATTCGAAAAGTTCATTTAATTATTATTTTTAAAAACGTTCGCCGTGCATTAGAAAAATGTTAATGCAGCGTAATTTTTTGTTCAGGCAACTTATATCAAATGTTGACATCACTCAAAAAAATGTTCGTGACATTTAAAAAAATTTCACGTGTTTCAAAAAATGTTCGTGCCATTTCAAAACCACACTTACACAATGTAAAACAAAAATTCATGTAATTCAAAAAAAATTGTACCATTAATAAAATATACGTGACATATAAAAATTGTTGACGCATTAACAAATATGTACGTGACATTTGAAACAATGCTTATACTATGTAAAAACTATAAACATAGTTTAGAAAAACATATCGTATCATTCAAAAATATGTTCAACGTATATTTAAAAAAAATATTTAATACATATTCAAAGCATACTCAAAACATTTATTTGAATAATGTTCAATGTGTATCTCAAACATTCCTGGTGTGTACAAAAAATGTAGAATGTGTATTGCAAAAAGTATAGATGTATATTGGTCATAAAAGGAAAATAAACGGGTGAAGAAACACAGAAAACTGAAAAATAAAAATAAAAAATTGATAAAAACCAACATAAAAACCCGGGCGGAAGCTTCTAAACAAGACTTAATTGGCCATAAAAGCTTCCTAAAACCCACTCCCTAGGAATCAACATTGAGCCGGCCATTCTGGCGATAGCCTACTGGCGAGATTATGAGCATAATTGGTTTGATGTCAAAAATTGGCATGCCAAATTTTGGCAACTGCCAAATTTTGGCTAGAGATTGGTTGCTTGCCAATTTTCATTGCCAATCTCAGAAGAAGTTGCCAAATGTTGGCAACTTCTGATTTTGCCAAATGTTGGCTTGCCAAATATTGGCAATGCCAAATGTTGGTAGCAAACCAATTATGCTTTATAGCTCCCACTGAGACAAAGTTCCTTCTTGCAATAGGCGAGAGGTAAGATGGACCGACCCCATGAGCAACGTACACGAGCAGTTTTACAAAGGTTTGCACATGTTCATGAAACACTTAATCCGTTTTAATTTTTCTATTCAATTATAACAATTTCCCCTTTTTCTTTTCCTTATTGAATATATGTCAACTTTTACTAAAACATTTTTTGTAAATGCTGAATATTTTTTATAAACATTTAACATTTTTCAATGCATGATGAATATTTTTTCAAATACATGTAAACAATTTTTCAAATACACATTGAATTATTTTCCAATAAACATTGATCATTTTTTAATACATGTGGAAGATTTTTCTGATACACTTTGAATTTTTTTGTAAAATACATGATGAACAATTTTCCAAATACACATTCATAATTTTCTGAAAACACGTTGTAACTTTCTTGTAGACACGTGAATATTTTTTAAATACATGACGAAAGTTTTTCCAAATTTCATGAACATAGTTTTTGAAAAGTTTGAACATTTTAAAATGTCACGTACATTTTTTTAAAACTTGTGCGAACAACTGTTTTGCAATACATGGACAGTTTTAAATGCGTGAACAATTTTTAATGACATGGTTATTTTTTTAAATGTACAAAATATTTTTAAACTAGGAGAACTAAATTTTACATTTCCCAGATATTTTCATTGCTTTTTTAGTTGGCATTTTTATAGTTAGAACCTGTAAAATGTGCATTTAGTATCTAATATGCTACGAGGGCTGCAGTATTCAGCGGGACCTCCTAATCGGCACCTTCTACGTCAGTTAGGGGTTCTGGCGACCATGTGCGTGCAGATATAGGCCGTGCCATCGAACCAACACGATCAATGGTTGACCGTAAAAAAATCATGAATTCAAAAAGATTCATGGATTTGAAAAATGTCCATGAATTGAAAAAAGAAATCTCCCAATTTGTTTTACAAAAATTTCACCCTGGAGACCTGGGTTTGATCCTAGGTTATGCCCTTTTTTGTTTTTGTTTTTCTTTTCTCTATGAATTCTTAGCATATGTGTCCTCCCCTCTTTCTTAGCAGACGGGCTACACAATGTTGCAATTTCAGCCCAGCAACTTTCTGTTTAACCTTTCTCTTTTCTTTTTTGGGTCAGATTTAATTGCTTTTCAAAATATTCATTTGTTTCGAACGCTAACTCGAAATCTAAAGTGTTATATATGGAAATTCATCAGAAAAATATTTGGATTCTAAATATGCTATTATATTGCATGTTAATCATATCTAAAATTGCATTTATGGTGGAACCTTTAATTAATACCTTCTTTATATGTAGTATTTTGGAAATGACTATTATATATGTTTCCTACCGAGTAATGCTACACATACATAAGTTTACGGGGGGTTTACAGGCAGGTGGATTTTGATTGGAGATTAAGGGGAAGGAGGGTCCCACCCCATGAAAATCGGGGGCGAGATGTTAGTTAGAAAGAAAGAATTCTAGTCAGCGCGTAATTGGGTGTAACTCTTTGTACGTTTACATTATTGGTTTCCTACCCCATTTAAATTGAGTAGTTGTGATAGTTTAGTGCTCTTAAAGAAGATATTATTGGCACCATAGGGGATATTGATCCCTACCAGCTACACTACTGTAATTAGCTTATTTGCCGTCTGCCTGTTCTTTGCCATCCGCTGGCGGACGGCAAAGAAGGTCTTTGCCATCCGTTTACAGAAAACGGACGGCAAAGATTCTTTGACGTCCGCTGGCTGGCGGCAAAGAGAGAGCTGGCCCCACTAAACGAGCTAATTGGAAAAAACTTAACGGCCCCCCTCTTTGCCGACGGCAAAGAGGAAACAAAGCGGACGACAAAGGGTGGGCGGACGGCAAAGATGTGACCTAACTAACGGCCGAGGGGGTGTTTGGCAGGCGGCGGGGGCGGCGGCGGGTAGTGGGGGCGGCGGGGGCTGCTGTGGTCGTCGGGGAGGAGAGAGGGAGAGAAACAGAGAGAAGGGGCGGGGTGGGGCTCAGCCGTTAGTTAGGTCACATCTTTGTCGTCCACCCACCCTTTGTCGTTCGCTTTGTTTCCTCTTTGCCGTCTGCTAGCAGACGGCAAAGAGGGGGGCCGTTAAGTTTTTTCCAATTAGCTCGTTTAGTGTGGCCAGCTGTCTCTTTGCCGTCAGCCAGCGGACGGCAAAGAACAGGCTGATGGCAAAGAAGGTCTTTGCCATCAGCCTGTTCTTTGCCGTCCGTTTTCTGTAAGCGGATGGCAAAGACCTTCTTTGCCGTCCGCCAGCGGACGGCAAAGAACAGGCAGACGATAAATAAGCTAATTCCAGTAGTGGCTACCATATGCTAAATGTTACAATATGTACATAATCATCGTCTCTATTTTGCATAATGCATAATAATCAACCCATATACAATGATGTACACTAAACTGCTGATATGATGTTTATGTAAACATGTGGCTAACGTTGATTTCCATATTGTTTGAAATCCCGCCCATAAAGAATTTTGGAAACACATTGAGGGGATGTTTGGTTCAGAAGTCCTAGGACTTTTTCTAGTCCCAGGGACTAATCAAAAAAGACTCTCTAGTAGAGTCTTTTTCTAGTCCCTGTAGAAAAAGTCCCTCCCGTTTGGTTCCTAGAGACTTTTTAGGGACTTTTTCTAGTCTCTGGGACTAAAAAGTCCCTAAACCAAACACCCCCTGAGTACACTAAAAAATAATCTCACATTTATGTTTTTTGCAACACCACTTATCATGTGTTTATTATCTGGCATCATGAATGATTGCAATGGATTTGCTGATTTCGTCGAGTGTGTGTATGAGGGGTGATGTTTTTTCTCCGGTTGCTACGCACGGGCATGTTTGCTAGTAAACTACATAAGAGCATCTATAATCGTACCCCCTATACCCGCCCCAAACGCCCGGGCAGGCTGCCCGGTCACCGTTCGGACAAAAAAATACCACCCAACCGGATGCCACATATCCTGCCCAAACGCCTGGGCTGACCGGCACTCCACATACCCGGCCCATATCTAGGGCGGATATGGGAGGCCTGAATACGCCCGCCACTCGGACTAACCGCTAGGGTCCGTGCCAATTCGCCCATATCCATCCTCCTCCTTGCCCGACCAACCCTCCCCTCTTCTCTGTTGGCCGTCGTCCGCACAGCCGCCACCAGAGTTCCGCCGCCAACCAGGCCGCAACCAGACAAGGTAGCCGCCATCGGACGCTGCCCCGATACCCCCCCCCAAATATGTACACCTTGTACTGTACGTGTTCGATGAAATGTCGAAGCCAGATTTTTATTCTTTCGGTCATTATTTCTATGTAACCGATGGATTCGTCGTGGAATGATGGCTATGGGAACCCTGACCTTCATGAATTCATATTCAATGAGTTCATCGCCTCATCGGATTTGGACGATGAGGATGCTGAAATGAGGATGATGATGATAATGATGATGAGAATCCAAGAGGAGTGGGAGAAGGAAGAGGAGCACGTCCTAAACTTCAACGGTTCCATAAAGGGGCGGGGAGCTATTCCCCAGGATAGGATTGCGGGTGCAAGGCTTTTGTACACAGACTACTTCACGGCGGACCCAACATTCCCTGATAATTTCTTTCGAGGTCGCTGCTAAATGAGCAGAAATTTGTTCTTGGGTATAATGGTTGTCATGGAGAAGGTTGATAAAAACTTCAAGCTGAGGAAGGATTGTTGTGCACAACTTTATTTCTCTCCTCTGCAGAAATGCATGGTTGCTTTCAGGATGCTTGCTTGTGGGAAGGTCGCAGATGCAATTGATAATTAAAATCAGGATGGGAGGGAGCATGGTCTTGGCGACCAAGGTGCAATTTACACGCACCGTGTTGAAGGTGTTTGAAGCAGAATACCTGAGAGATCCAACTATGGAGGACACAGAAAAATTGTTGTCAATTGGAGCATCAAGAGGATTCTCAGGCATGTAAGGTTCAGCTGATTGCATGCACTGGCAATGGAAGAACTTCCCAAAAGGTTTGTGTGGGCAATACCAAGGTCACGTCAAAGAAGCCACCATCATATTTGAAGCAGTGGCATCAAAGGACTTGTTTTTTTTAGAATCACCGGGGGGGGGGGGGGAGTTTCCCCACCTGAATATATTACTCAAATTGGCCAAAATGCCAGAGTGGTGATCCAGTTTATAAGGAAAACCAGATCGAAAACCTTAAACAAATTGACCCCGTTTATAAGGGAAACCGGGCCGAAAACCAAACAAGGCACGACCAAGCTAGCAGACATAAGACCAACACCATGAGGGACACAAGTAGATGTGGGGTGTCGTCGAGAGATCACAATACGAGGACTTTGCAAATAGCCGAACGCATCGGCGGGCAAACCGGCCCCATGGCACAACTCAGGAGCATCCACAGCCAACGAGTGTCATCCCTGACACGAACCTTGACTGGGGCTCCGCCATAGAAAGAACGGAACGAATAGCAGTTTGAGAGGCATCTTGCGCCATCCTTGAGCAAAGATGAGTCGAGACAACACCAAGAGCACCAAGCTCGCTGCAACACAACGGTAACCATGAGAGGGTCCTGAGCAACCATTACCAGAGCCGCATGAGAACACCACCACCGTAGACGAAGAGCTCCAATCAACCGAGACCATCCATGATGCCTCAAGGCTATTGGTGCAGCCGAAGGGCAACGAGCGACCGAGTCCACACCGGACGAAGAGTCACACGCTGCCAAGTCTACATCACAACACTGGCACCGCCGGCGAAGCCGAAGGGCATCAAGGAGCCGAGTCTACACCCGGATCGCTTCTCCGAGCACACCAGCAGAAGCCGGCCTCGCCACCACCACCGACCAACCCACAGTGAGCAGCCACCACACAATCCACCAAGCTGATGCCTTCAGGAAGGAATGCGTCGCGAATAGCGCCGCCATCGGCCGTTCCGGACGGACCAGGAACATGGGTTTCCCCAGGAGCCTCGAAGGGGAAGTCACTATGACAGTGATGCCTCCAAGGAGGTAAGCGGCACCCGTGGGCGTCACCATCGCCGGCTCCGGCAGGAGCTGTGGCTTTCGCCCAAGTGAGCAGACCACCTCCGAGGAGCACCGGTAGACTACGAATCGCTGCTCCCTGCACCACCACAGAGCAAGGGTCACTGCAGCCCGCCGCCGCACGTGACCAAATCCGGACCACTGCAGACCAGATCCTGCTCAGCCGCTATTGAGCAGCACCACCGCCTCAGGAGCACCGCACCTTGCCGCCGACGAAGTCGAGCAGCACCACCGCACCGCAGCCGTAAGCCTGCGAGCAGAGGACCGGGGGGCTGCCACCCCGCCCATCGAGGTCGGCCAGATCTGAGGGCCGAGCCAGGGGCCCCGCGCGCCGCCACACGAGCCGGTCCCTGACCGCCGGATCCGCTCCACGCCAGGCCAGGAGACGCCGCCGGAGGAGCCACCCACCGGACCTGCTCCCCTGGACACCGGGATGACGCCGCCGGCCGCCGAGCAGACCGAAGAAGAGCCAACCCCATCCTCCTCCGCGAGCACCCGGCGCGGCAGCAGCACCACGCCCAGGCCCGACCACCACGCCGCCCTAGCGGCCGCAGCGGCCGCCGTCGCCGCGCAGACCAAGGCCGCAATAGGGCAGTCCCAGATCGAACCCGGGTCATCCGCTGCGCCGCTCCACCACCCCAACGTCGCGCTCGAGCGGCCCAGCCACGACACGGACGAGATGCACGTCGCCGGAGCTGGCTATGCCAGATCCGAGACCCACACGAGAACACCGCCGCGGTCACCAAGGGAGGGCTCTACCGTGCCCGAGGCCTTCCCACGACGCGAGCAAGGTCTCCGCCACCACCGTCGGCCGCAGAGGCTTCGCCCTGCAGCTTCCTCCGGCGGCGGCGGAGAGGAGAGGGTGGATTTTGCGGCGGGGAGCTAGGGTTGCTTTTTTCCGCCCGAGCCGCTCGCACGGGAGCGACGCGGGGGCTCGTGGTGTGAATCAGTTTGTTGCATCAAAGGACTTGTGGATTTGACATTCTTTCTTTTGCACGCCAGATTGGTGCAATGACATCAATGTGATCCAACGATCTCCTTTGTTCAAGAGACTGTGATGGGGAAGCTCCACCATGCAACTACACCATCAACAGACACAACTACACCATGGGGTACAACCTTACCGATGGTATCTATTCTCAGTGGGCGATGTTTGTGAAAACCATAGCTGATCCCCAAGGCAACAAACAAAACCGCTTTTCAACAATGCAAGAGGCAGTTAGGAAAGATGTGGAAAGGGTATTTGGAGTGCTCTAAGCTCGTTGGGTTATTGTACGTGGAGATGCGATGATGTGAGAACCGGAGACACTTTGGCAGCTCATGACTTGTTGTGTAATCTTGCACAACATGATTGTCAAGGATGAGGGTGAAGGACCAACGCGCACGCATAATTTTGAGAAGGCCGGAACTCGTGCCTGCCTCCCGAAACAAGAGACGGAGTGCATTGTCAACTTTCTGTAGATGCATCGACAACTACGAGATCAACATGTGCATATGCCACTTCTAAATGATCTTGTTAAGCATATGTAGGTCCATACTAAAACACATTGCCTACAATTTATCAATCATGCACTATGAACAATTTTATGTTTGAACTATGTTTGGATTATTTGTATTTGTGTGAACAGAACTATGTTTGGGCAAGATGATCGACATGCATATGTTTGCATGTATTTGATGTTTTAAAAATAGAGATTGTGGTTACAAACGGCTATATTTAAGGCATGTCTAGTCAGTGACCGTGGACGCGTCTAGGTACGTCAGGGATCTGGATTAGCCAATTGCGATTGTAGATGCTCTAAATCACTGGCCTTGTACTCTTCTTACTTTTCTTAGTACTTTGTAACGTTTTGGTAGTTTAAATTAAACAGTAACGGAGGAAGTCGGTACGATTTCATCATTCAATCAAACAAATATTGTGAATCAACTTGTCGGACGAGAGCTCCGAGCATCGACAGCGGGATCAATGATTGACGGCTTGACGTGCCTCGTGCCAAATTGGATACAAAAAAAAGGCTGTCGTCGATGCCAATCAGACAGTCGACCCAACCCATCGTGGGAAAGAAGCGAACCGACGACGACCTCGCGTTCCCTAGCCGAACGCGCACACGGCACGACACATCGCTCGCTCCCCGTCACCAGCCGCCCATGGAGAACGGCGGCGACGCGAAATGGCGCTTCGGGGCGGCGAACCCGGCGGTCCAGGCGAGTGGCCGGCAGAGCCTCCGCGCCCTCGTCACCCGCGTCTTTGACTGCGTCGACAGGAGCGACCTGCGGCCCGTCGCGCCGCTCGGCCACGGCGACCCCTCCGCGTTCGCGTGCTTCCGCACCGCGGCCGCCGCCGAGGAAGCCGTCTCCGCCGCCGTCCTCTCCGGCAAGCACAACAGATACTCCAGCGCCGGCGGCGTGCCCGACGCCCGCAGGTACCGCTGCAGCAGCCTCAGTTTCTTCTCTGTTTCAATCAGCAGAGCACCACCGCACGCACCAGTAGTAAACGCGTAGATACTATGTGCTGCTGCAGCGCCGTCGCCGCGTACCTGTCCCGCGAGCTCCCCTACGAGCTCTCGACGGGCGACGTGTTCCTCACCGCCGGCTGCAACCACGCCATCGAGATCATGATGGCCGTGCTGGCCTCGCCGGGCGCCAACGTGCTGGTGCCGAGGCCGGGGTACCCGATGTATGAGGCGCGCGCCGCGCTGTGCGGCCTCGAGTTCCGGCGCTTCGACCTCCTGCCGGAGAAGGAGTGGGAGGTGGACCTCGACGGCGTGGAGGCCCTCGCCGACGAGAACACCGTGGCCATGGTCATCGTCAATCCCAACAACCCCTGCGGGTGCGTCTACTCGTACGACCACTTGGCCAAGGTATCCAGCATCTATCTACGTACACGTCTAGCTACATCTTCTTCCTCTGATTAATTAATACGGAGACATTTCACAGATTGCAGAGACGGCGAGGAAGCTCGGGATCATGGTGATCAGCGACGAAGTGTACGACCACTGCGCGTTCGGGAGCAAGCCGTTCGTGCCGATGGGCGTGTTGGGGGAGATAGCTCCGGTGGTGACCATCGGCGGCATCTCCAAGCGGTGGATGGTGCCCGGCTGGCGACTTGGGTGGATCGCAGCCACCGATCCCAAGGGGGTCCTCAGGGACAAGAACGTACGTACCTTCGTCCTTCTTTACCCCAACCAACTTCCAAAATGTGCTCACGAGGGCACCTGACAGACAACCTCCTGATAATTTTTTTCAGGTTCTACAGTCGATCATGAGCTACTGCGCCATCTCGGTGGACGCCGTGACGTTCGTGCAGGGAGCTCTGCCGCAGATCCTCGCCAACACGGACAAGGCCTTCTTCGAGAAGGCCATGGAGGTGATGAGGGAGGCGGCGGAGATATGCTACCGGAAGGTGGAGGGCATCGAGTGCATCACCTGCCCTCACAAGCCGGAGGGGTCCATGTTCGTCATGGTGAAGCTGGACCTCTCCTGCTTGGACGGCATCGCCGACGACGTCGACTTCTGCACCAAGGTCGCCCGCGAGGAGTCCGTCGTCATTTGCCCAGGTACCGTAGTACTACATTATCAATCAAATCAATCATGGATTCGGCTTATTTTGGACTGCTAATTATAGCGTGTATAGTAT
The DNA here is from genome assembly GCF_002575655.3 of Aegilops tauschii subsp. strangulata. Classification (NCBI taxonomy): domain Eukaryota; kingdom Viridiplantae; phylum Streptophyta; class Magnoliopsida; order Poales; family Poaceae; genus Aegilops; species Aegilops tauschii. Next base: position 453,078,859 of record NC_053040.3, read on the forward strand.
TGTTGTTGTCGGGTTTGCTGTTGATCACATAGCTTTCATTGTCGGCATTGATCCAAGCAACCTTACTAAAAACCAAATCAGAAGCAGAAATCCATAGTATCTAATTGTTTTTGCCTCCACCAGCATTCGTTGCTCTGTCGCCGTACGAATCAAATTATAATTGGACTAGTAGATTAATGCATCGATCGATCACAGAGAAGTTAAATGAACGTACAACAACTCTCGATCTCTCTTGTCTTTTGCAGCTGTTGCAAGCTAATAAGTTTCTTTTGCATTTCCTCTTTTATATCTTCATGCTTAAACTATCAACATATATGTTCAATGTTTTCCACGTTTCGTGTAGCTATATTGAGCAAATTGCATCCAAAGCACATCACTAGCGGTTCTGTAAACAAATATATGAGGAGTAATTCAGAATCTAGGGGTAATGACTAGAAGAAAAATGTAACGGCGACAATTCAGCAGCTAACTCAATCGACAGTGACTCGGCTTTTGCTCGAACTGAGCCTCCTTATTTACCAATCTATTTACCTCCTTTTCTTCTAATAACTTTGAATTTTCACTTGAAATTTGGCCAAACTATAAAAAAACACCTAAATGGCTGGACAAAAGGAGCTCCAAATTTTCCAAATACTAAGAAAAATAATTATATTTACTATAATGTCTTCAATTTTTACACGTTTTTTCATTCCACTTCATTTTTTTCTAAACTTTGAAAAATAGTCCAAACTCCTAAATGGCTTGGCAAAATCGGCTCAAAATTTGATTTACCATAACTTTTCCAACATGTTATGAAACTTTGAATCTTCAGTTCTTATTTGAATCTCATTGTTTAAATATCGTATGACTATTTTTTTAAATAACTGTTAGAAACAAAGCTCTTCTCCACATCCCCAAAAATAATCTTTCTACAACACATGGGCTGGTTCAATTTTACACTAATTAGCAGTAGTGGTATTCTGCAACTGAAAATTTAACACGTGCTCATGCACTACAGGGAGTGGACTAGGAATGAAGAACTGGCTCCGTATTACGTTTGCAGTCGATCCAGGCCTTCTCGAGGATGGCATGGAGAGGGTCAAGTCTTTCTGCCAAAGGCATGGCAAAGCCAAGGAGTTGAAGTGATATATGCATGGAGTGGGTTCTCCAAAATAAATGTTTGGTTGTGCATGTGCAACTCGCGTTGCATATGGGAGAAATCAAACTCAGAAGAATGTACTAGTGAAAATGCAGCACAATTATGTATCTTAATTACGGAAAACCTATGAACATGAAAAATTTGAGTTCAATGCTGGCTCCACTAGCTTACACTCCCGACTGATGAGAATATCACATGGAAACCAACACTCAAAGAAATCTTGAAAAAAAGGATGTTAAGAGGATGATGTTCTACTGTCATGCAAAATTTCAAGTTGAAATACGTTACAGGATGTGAGCTATGGAAAAACAAGTTCAACGATGAATAGTCATGTTACTGTTTGGCACTATTGAATGTTGTTTTTCTTTTCATAGATCACATCTCGAATGTGTTTGAATTTGAATTTTCACATGGCAGTAAAACATAACCGTCTTAACATCCAATATTTTTGAGTTTTTTTAAACTTCAAAGTTAAACTAATTGATAGATATGTAGTTGAACTGGTTTACCAGAAAATATAGGTTGCTCGACATAGTCAGTAGTTTGTTCAACACGATATCAAAACTGCTTTGTGTGACCCCAGCGTACATCCTCACTTTGAGCGACTCGTGGGGGAGGGTGAGTGGTTAAGGTTGTGCGTTGACAACCCCTCTCCACGCTCTAAACCTGCTGCCGACGCGAGCAAGCAGGCCATGTAACATCCCAAAAATATGAAACATGTAATGAAGAGTGTTATTTTCCATCATGTTTAAATTCAAGTTGAAATTTAGGTAAATTTAAAACCTCGAATAAAATTTCTAAATACACTACATTTATAGTGTAAGTTAAATGTCCTTGAGAAATCCAGAAACTTATGTGGGAGCTTCGTGTATATGCGCGGAAGGCCCCATAATATTTCATGAATTTTGGATGACATAAAACCTTGCCAACTAAGTTTCTTCAAGCTATTTTTTCCCAGGTAATTTATTCTTAGAAATCTTTTTTTTGAAATTTGCACTATTGTATGCTTAAAATTGTATATTATAAAAAGCATCACACACCCCAAATTTGTAAATTTTATCATTGTTTGTTTTAGTTTTCTTCTTCTTTAAGGGTAATACCAATGACACCGGTTCATTCTTCCTTAGAAAATTTTATTTTTATTTGGAAATTCCCCCATAATGTGCACATTTTGTCATTATTGGTTTTATTTTCTTCTTTAAGGCTATTGCCAATGCCACTGATTCATTCTACCTTAGAAAACTTTATTTTTATATTTACATTTTTATGGTGACACCACCACAAGTATTATATTTATTATAATTATGCAAACAATATGACTTGTACCATTTAATACCATTGGCAAGAGGGGGCTATATTATTTGAGCTTTAGTTGTAATGTGATCTAACACGGTTGCATTAGACCAGGCCAACATGAACTTTATTAGATGGGCTTGCTTCTTCTTCTATATGGGACTTCAACTCAAAATCGACCGGACTAATTTTTTCTTAATCAATGTGTAAATCACTTATTGGACATCGCTAAAAAAGTAACTGGTTCAAATAAGAATTTCAGGAGACTAATTGTTGACTGTTAGTCGGTCTCGAAAGCATATTCGATTTTCTTGAGCACAATCAAATATTCATACTAATCCTGCGGGATTGAGGATGAATGCAACTCTATTTCTCTGTCTTTCCTATCCCTATGTTTTACAAATCCTGCGAACCAAAGAGGCCCTTAGACAGGTAAGCTAATTAATGAACGAGAAGAATGAAGGCTAGCACATACTAAAGCTAGACAGAGGCTGAAAATAACAAGGAGAGCTTGACAGGTAAAAGACCAACATGCACTTGCGGGGAGCCACCAGGATTTAGCCACCAATTCGAAGAAGCCCTGGCCTCCAACCTTACGACGCCCGGTAGACTTCATTTGCTACATGTTCTATTAACCTTGCCCCCATGTTCAGCACCTTTTGCTCTTGCTCCTTTATCTATAAAATGAACCAACCATTGATCCAAGAACACATTAGTTTCATCATAGTCATAGGATAGGATATAACTTCCTGTCAAAGATGATGTTATTTCTGTATCTCTAGATCATCCAAAACATTACAACAGTTCTTAATCAAACAACTTCTCCTACCTGATTACGAAAACCCTTCAATTCATCTACCAAAGCATTCCTTTAGAATATTACAGGAGTAGAATTGAGATCAAAGTCACATTTTAACAAGCTCCGCACCAATCTAGAAGCAAAACATTGGGAAAACAAGTGATCAATAGATTCATCTTGTCCATAATACACACAGTTTTTACTACCCTTCCATCCTCTTCTTAACATATTGTCTCTAGTCAAAATGCTTTTCCTTGTCATAAGCCATATTATTTGTTTGATCTTAGGAGGGATTTTAATCCTTCAGAGAAACTTATGTGGAAACTCACAATTAGTTTTAAGTTTTAGCTAAGAAGAGATATAAAGATATAACAGTGAATTTTCTATTATCTCTACTCCTAATGGACGAGTTGGTGAATCGTCTCCGCGGTTTATTTTCGCTGGTTTTTTTTCGTCTCTCCTCCCATCACCCCCTCCCACCCTGGTCCGTGGTTTATTTTCGCTGGTTTTTTTGTCTCTCCTCCCACCACCCCCTCCCACCCTGGTTCATCGGTTTATTTTTCTCTCCACTCTTTATTACAACCAGAACTTTCCTAACGTATAACAAATCATGGATCTAACTTCCTTAAATTATGCAAATCAGTCGATTCCTTTTATTGGTTCAATTTGTCTTAGGAAACAAATAACAGATTTTCAGGAAACAAATAATACATTTTAATCTAACTTCCTTAAATTATGCAAATCAATCGATTCCTTTTATTGGTTCAATTTGTCTTAGGAAACAAATAACAGATTTTCAGGAAACAAATAATACATTTTAATCTAACTTTCCTAACTTATCTAAATCAATCGATTTCTCTTATTAGTGAAATTTGTTTTAGGAAACAAATAACAGACACGTTACAACTTTCCTCCCAATAAATAGTTTCTTAACATTTGCAAACTTTCCTAATCAGACACGTCACAATAAAACCTCATTTGCATAGAAATCAGTTCAAAAATCCTAACTTTCCTAATTTTTTACCTTTCCTTGATAACAACCAATATTTCCTATGTGTTTCCACCTATTGAAGGAAATCACCCCTCCATCGATATTAGCATTTTTTTGAACTGAGATCTCCGGGTTATGATTTTTTTTGCGATTCTTTCCAATTGTGACCTCTCCTTCCACTCCGGCTCCTTCTCGCATAAACACCTCCACCACAGCCATTGACACCGCCCTAGACCTCCTGCCTCTCCACACCTTCTCCGCCACCTCCTTCTCGTACTCCATTAACAATCCCTCTGCCACATTTGTCCACGGCGGTGACGAGGGCATGGCGCAGGAGCGTACCAGCGGTAGAGCAGCGCATAGCAGCAGGAAGCAACACACAGCAGGCGAGGCGAGCGGCCGGCGGTGGAGGGCAGAGATGCGTCCGGCGTGGCTGAGGGGGCGGCCGGCAGAAGATGGCCACGACTGGAGGCCGCGCGAGGCAGGGGCGCGACAGCGGGGCAAGCGAAGGGATAGGCGGCAGCAGACGGGGCGAGCGCAGCCAGCGAGAGTGTGGCGCGCGGCCAGGGTGTGTGTCGCGCGGGGCACAGTGGTGCGGTGGCTGCGGCGAGCGCGACGGAAGCGGCGGGCGCGACCGACGCGGTGTAGCACGGGCGTGGGCGTGGAGAGGGAGTGGCCCCGCGGGCGCGGAAGAAGAGCGGCAGGCTCAGGCATGGGCGTGCATAGGAGCGGGCATGTGCCACGGGGTCAATCCGAGGAGCTCGGTGGCTACCCCTGCAATGGCCATGGCGGACGGCGGTTCTCGGCCACGGTGAAATACCTAACGAGAGCAAACGAGAGGGGAAACAGGGGAAAGGCAAGAGGAGATCATGGAGGTGTCAATGGCGCCCTAGGGGAAGACATGGGAGCTCGGGGGGGGGGGGGGGGCGTGGATCGAACGGCAATGACGCGGTGGCCCAAGGTTGAGGAAGACGGCAGCGACGTCGATGCGGGGGTGCTGGACTTGATCTCGTTGGCGCAGACGAAGTAGCGAAGGCGTTCGGAGCTCCTCGACAAGCTCCTAGCCCGCAGGGAGGGCAGTGGCCATGTGGACGGGGTCGGTCATGGTGGCCGTGGCGTCTGACTTCGTCCAGATCGACGGGATCGAGCGAGCGAGGAGGAGAAGTGGATTTGGGAGGGGGCGTCGAGGAGGAGTGAGGCCATGGGGCAGGGAAGGAAGGGCGTCACCCTTATCCATTCCCCTTCGATGCCAGCGAGGTGGTCGGGCGGGAGCCCGGCTCTGTAGCGACGCGGCTCGGGGAACAGGAGAAGACGACCGTGCGGGGACTGGACCGTTGAGCCGGTTCGGTGGCAAGGCCCGGGGGGCAGGGCGAATCCTCTTTTACATCGTCCTTTTGGTTTTTCAATGTATTCTAATCTGTTTCTCCTTTTTAACACCGTTTTCTATTTATTCTTATCAACTAAATGATCTCTAAGACAAATGTCTCAGTTGGTAGTCTCCGTTCCGGGTTTATTTTCGTCCCACCTCCCGAGTGAGGGAGAGGGGGAGAGAGAGTGAGGAAGAGGGTGTGTGTGTGTGTGAATTTGATGGTAAAAGAGGTCGTCAATGTCACTTAATATGTATGAGAATATTAAATGTAATATTAACATAATTGATATTGAACTTTTAAAGTTAATGTGACCCCATTGCAACGCACGGGCGTTCTTCTAGTATCAGTAGTAAGCATCCATGTGGAAAAATAAAAATATGTACTCCAAGTAGAAAAATAGTCCATCAATCATTACACTGTGTGGTAGGGCCAACCACGCGATGCAGGAGTAGCACGCGAGTCACGTTGTTGTCACTTTTGTCTTATTTTTTTGCGCATTGTTGTTGTCTCTTTTCTCGTACCACAACGGTAAGAGCAACTCCAATGGGGCGACCCATTTTGTCCGCCGCCGTTCGTTTGAGTCGGCGCGGACATAAAAGTCGGCCCAGCGCGCCGACCCAAACGGACGCGCGTCCGCTTTCGTCCGCCTGCCGACCCATTTTCGGCCCATTTTGAGCCGGATTTGCGTCGGCGCGTACACGAGACGGACGCGCGAGCGCTCGCCCTCTCTCCTCCCCGGGCCCATTGGTCGGTGGCACATTGGCCTCTCCACATCCAACAACACACCCTCGTTCGCCTGCTTCGTCGCCGACGCCGCCGGCCATTTTTTCCGATAGAAAAAGGATACATAGATAGTTCTAGCGTACACAGATAAAACAAAAGACCAACTACCCGTCGTCGCTTTCCGACTCCGACTCGGTAATGTCCTCCTCCGACGTCTGAATGTAGGCGTCAGCATACTGCTCGTCCTCGAAGTACCACCCCGATGTTTCTCGTAGCTTCAGTTTCAATTGTGCGGCCTGCTTCCACGCACGCTTGTCCTCCCGATAGGTGGCTCGCTCCGTCCTCCTCGCCTCCCTCTCCGTCCTCCTTTGCTTGTAGAACAGGCGCTCGTCGACGATGTCCTGCGGGAAGCGTTCGCGCCACACCACCATTGCTTCCACGTCCATCTCGGCGATGGCGAGGCGACGCTGCCGCCTCCGGTGGACACGACGATCCTCGTCGGTGAAAAGCCGCGGGAGAGGCGCGAGATCCTACGCCTGCTGGCTCGACACGTCGGCAAAATTCATCTCCCCACGAGGCCTTAGGAGGCGCCACGCCGCCGCGTCGTGCGCGTGGGCCGCCTCCTCTGCGGTGTCGAAGGTGCCAAGGATGAGGCGTTTCTCGCCAAACCAGATCTCGGAGGAGAAGGCGCCGGAGCGGCGCTCGCGGACTCTGCGAAAATCCGAAGCGCCCAGGCGGCGAATCGACATGGTGGCGCAGAGGCGGCGAGGCTAGTGAGAGGGGGCAACACGAGTGGGCGGCGGACAGAGTGTGGAGGGAGCGCCTTCTTATAACGAGCGCCGGCCGCGGCGTGCGCGCACACCTTTCCCGCGCGCTGGAGCGCCAAAACCAGCGCGCGCTAGCCCGATTTTCGCCCGCACGCGTGAACCTTTCCCGTGCGCTGGAGCGCCAAAACCAGGGCGACGACATGGCCGCTGGCATGATCTACAGCGCGCGCGGTCATGAAATGGGTCGGCGCGTTGGTCGCACTGCCGACCCAAATCTAAAAGAGGGCGGACGCCGGGCGGGCGGCTGACCCAAACGGACAAAAAGCGGACAAAAGCGCCGTCTGTTTGGGTTCACGGCGGCTGCGTGTCGACCCCGGAGTTCAACGCCTCCGCGTACTGCAACGGCAAGATCGTCGGCGCCAAGTTCTTCCGCTGGGGACACGAGGCCGCGCGTGGTCGCCGCTATGTTGTCGGTGAGACGGTGTCCATGTCGCCGCTTGATACAGAAGGCCATGGCACGCACGTCGCCTCCACCGCCGCCGGCTCTGCCGTGGCGGACGCGTCCTTGTACGGCTACGGCGAAGGAAGAGCCGTCGGCGCGGCGCCGGGCGCACGCATCGCCGTCTACAAGGCATGCTGGAAAGGGTGCGCCAGCTCCGACACCCTCGCCGCGTTCGACGAGGCCATCGCAGACGGCGTCGACGTCATCTCTGCTTCGCTTGGCGACTCGCACACACAACATGAATGGCGACTCGAGCGATCGGCTCGACCCGCAGCCGGTCGATCGGGGGGAGCCTACCGGCGACGAGCGGCGAGCGAGGGACGGGAGAGCGGCGGACAGGAGCTGGCCCGCTCTCTACTGAAAGTGCGTTATATCGACTAGAGGGGGGGTGAATAGGCGATTTTTATGAATTCTTCACTGAGGAATTTGCGGGTGAGGAAATTCCTTAGCGAAGAACTACTTGCAGCGGAATAAGTACTCAGAAGTAAACATAACAGAACACAAGCATGGTCATCATGATGAAATGAAGACAAGCACAGAGTACAAAAAGCGTAAACACAGGATAACACAGGATGAAGACAAACAGACTGAAGAAATTGAACTGAGGAAATTGAGAAAGTCTTCAGTCAAAGTCTTCAAACACAGATATGAACAAGCGCACAACACAGTAATGAGGAAATGGAAAGTTGAGGAAATAGAACCAGTAGGCTTGGTGAAGACAATGATTTGGTAGACCAGTTCCAACTACTGTCTCAGTTGTACATCTGGTTGGAGCAGCTAGGTATTTAAACCTGAGGACACACAGTCCCGGACACACAGTCCTCACCGTATTCTCCTTGAGCTAAGGTCACACAGACCTCACTCAATCACTCGTGGTAAGTCTTCAGGTGATTTCCGAACCTTCACAAACTCGGTCACTCGGCAATCCACAATTCCTCTTGGATGCTCTAGACCATGACGCCTAACCATCTGGAAGAAGCACAGTCTTCAAAGGTAACAAGCGTCGGATCCACGCAGGATCAATCTCTTCAGTGATGCTCAATCACTTTGGGTTTGTAGGTGTTTGGGTTTGGGTTTTCCTCACTTGATGATTTTCGCTCAAAGTCCTCGGAGGATGGGATGCTCTCAAATGACAAGTGTCAGTTTCTCTCGGAGCAGCCAACCAGCTAGTGGTTGTAGGGGCGGCTATTTATAGCCTAGGGAGCAGCCCGACATGATAAGACATAAATGCCCTTCAATGATATGACCGTTAGGTGGGTAGATATTTTGGGACAGCTGGCACAAGGCACAACAACGGTCGGAAATTTGAGGCTCAAATTCCTCAGGGCTATCATGTTCCTCACTGTGTAGGCAATCCGCACTGGCGAATTCCTAACTCCTCAGTCGGAACAAATTCCTCAGAGACCAGAAGAACATCGTCTCTGTCACTGAAGAATATGACTGAACTGTATGAGATTTCCAATGGTTTCACTCGAAGGGATTGGTAGGTGTAGGATTTTGAGTTGAGCATCACATGGAAATTTTTCCTTAGTATTTCCTCGACCCCCTTTAACAGTACGATGTTTCCTATGACTCAAGAAAGAGAAAATGAAACTACGAAAACAAAATTCTTCACGCTTCATGTTCCTCGAATGAATACCAAGTCTTCAAGGTCACACTAATTTCTTCACTTTCAAAGTCTTCAGAAATCCAAAGTCTTTAGTCAAAGAACTTCATTTTTAGGGGTCGACTTTCTCTGTAAATAACAAACTCCTCATAGACTTATAGACCCATGTACACTCATAAACACATTAGTCCCTTAACCTATAAGTCTTCAATACACCAAAATCACTAAGGGGCACTAGATGCACTTACAATCTCCCCCTTTTTGGTGATTGATGACAATATAGGTTAAGTTTTCAACGGGGATAAACATATGAAGTGTAACTACTGAGATTGAGGAATTTGATTGCAAGATATAGAAGAACTCCCCCTGAAGATGTGCATAGTGAGGAATTTGCTTTTGAAGCAATGCACACTTGAAGAGTTGAATCATGGAGATCTCCCCCTATATCTTGTAATTCATACACGCATTTAACATATAATATGAAGAATTTGAAATGCATGATGAAATATGGTGACTGAAGTAATTCAGCATGCGTGCATAAACATTAATGAGGAATAAGCATGCAGAAAACCACAGCAAAAGTATCAGGCCACCATAGAGTTTAAGTTTACAACTCGATCCATCAAAGTCATCAGAAGAACGGGAGTTGTAACTTAGCAAAAAACGCCCATATAAATAGACCCGCTTGAAGACTAACTCAAATTTCTCCCCCTTTGTCATCGAATGACCAAAAGGATCGAAAATGAGGACTAACGCCCCTGAAGAATATCAAGTTGATGAAGGAGCGCCAGCGTTGTTGGGGTCGTTTGTTGATGTAGGGCATGCTGCAGTGTCGTCCAAGTCTTCATGCTCATCGGTGTCGCGCGATGAAGAATATGAGCTGGCCACCAAGGAAGGAACCTTGACCTTCTTGTATTTCTTTGGTGGAGGTGCAGACCAGTCAAACTCCTCCTTGAGACCCATGTTCTTCAGATCTTCTTCACCATATACATGTGACAGAATAGCCCAGGTGCGATCGAAAACTTCATGGAGGTAGTAATGGTTTTTCTTCACTGCATTATGTGTAGCAGTCATGTTGTGAAGAATTGAACCAAACTGACGCTTAACCCATTTATGGTTTCGATCCACCTTCTGGTGAAGACTTAGCATAAGCTCACGGTCAGTCATCACACGAGGAGCAGTGACTTGAGGATTTGGCTTGGAGGCATGGGCAGCAGAATCATGAGTGGCAGAGTCATCATTGGTGGAATAAGATGCAGCTTTGCGAAACTGACCATCCAATGGACGAATGCCTTCATCAATGACAGCTGGAGCCTTGCCCTTTTCATCAGCTGAGGAATAGGTCCGCTTGAGGACTTCAATTGGGGGCAAGTAGCTGAGGTGATTATGAAAATCAGCCTTGTAGTTGAGTGAAGACCTTGTTCTAAGGAATCTCATGATCCAGGGAGCATAAGGCTTCAACTCAAACAGAGAAAGTGCAACATTTGCCAGAGTCCTCATGAAGAAATTGTGATAATTGACAGGAATGCCATGAATGATGTTGAATACCAGATTCTTCATGATGCCAACAATTTCCTCATCAGAGGAGTCATGGCCTTTGATTGGACTCATAGTCTTCGTCAGAATGCGATAGACTGTCCTTGGTACATACTGCAATTCCTTCATGAGGAATTTTGTCCTTGAGGCTTGACCAGGTTTCAATGGCTTCATCATCACTTGCATATAGTGATCTGTAAGCTCAGGCTCTTGGTACATGCAACGAGCTCCTTCAGGTGGAGGACTGATGGGCAGGGCGTGAAGTAATTCAGAGGCCGATGCTTTGAAGTGAGTGTTTTCGGTCATCCAGTCCAAAACCCAGGAGTTCACATCGTCAGCATCTCCTGTGATGTGCAGTGTTGCATAGAATTGAAGAATGAGCTCTTCATTCCAATCAACTATGTCTGTGCAAAAGTTGAGGAGGCCTGTGTCATAAAGCACACTGAGGACAGGTGTGAAGCATGGCAGTGATTCCATGTCCACATGAGGAATATGCTCGTGATCGAAGACTTTGTCCTTGTTGAAGAGCAGTGAAGAATAGAAGTTGGCCTGACTGGCGGTCCAGAAGCGCTTCCTTCTAAGACAAGCAGAATCATAGGGATTGTAGTCAGTGAAGAACACGTGCTCGCCGAAGAAATTATCAGCCTTGAATTTCTGCTTCTTTGAGAATGGATCCTTTGGTTTGGGCTGAGGAGTGTCAGTCAATTGCATTATTACCTCAGGAATTGCAATCTCAGGCTCCACAGGTTGAGGAATTTCAGCTTCTTCTTCAGTGATAGTCTGGGTCTTCAATTCTTCATTTACGTTTTCTTCAGCACTAGTGGCTGGAATTTCTACATGGACAGATGGTGTGGCATGTGGTTCATCAGATCCCATTTGTACTGTAGTTACTAGGGACTGAGGAATTTGTTGCAATGGTGTGAAGAGTGGAGAGTTGGGGTGCTGCCTTTCCCAAAAGTCATCATTTAGCATGGGTGTGGTACAGCCAATGTCCACATCTTCATCTTCCATTTCTTCAACGCCGGCCTCTTCAGCAGTAAACTGAGGCATAGGCGAGGAGACAACTGGTGTTGAAGGGATTGCATCCACTTCAATTTCTTCATCCAACTGCTCTGACGAAGCAGCAAAAGGATTTTCTTCATTGGATTCACTAGGAATCACATATTCTTCATCATAAGGAACAATGTCCTTTGATGGCATGGTTGAGATAGGAACAGCATCAATGGGGTTTGCAAATGAGCTGGTCAGAGACTTCATCTTCTTCGGAGCCGAAGAATCTGATGAAGCTGATGCCTTCCTTTTCTTCACTGCTGCACGCTCTGCAGCCTTAGTCTTCTTCACATCTGAAGCATATGGAAGGATCGAAGTTGGGGTAGGCGCAGGAGGAGCAGAGGAATTTGGTTGAGTTTCTTCAGGCACAGCTGATGTAGTTGCCCTGACCTCTTCATTTTCTTCAGGCGCACCACTAGTGGATGCCCTGGCAATTTCATCAGCGGCCGGAATGCAGTCATCAGCCCTGGAACTCACATTTTCTTCAGCAGCCTGAATGTCATCAGCGGTGCTGGCATGTTCTTCAGTCGGCTGAGCAGATGCTTCAGCCTGAGGAATTTCTGGTTGCGATGGAGCTGCCACATTTGGAGTGAACTTTTCTGTCAACTTCACAAACCGGACTTTGGCTCCAAGCCAGTCAGGACGGTACACGTCAAATTCATCACTGAGTTTCTTGATCTCAGATTGAATATTGACAAGTTCTTCAATTGTCATAGAGACAACGTGTTTCTTCAGAAAACACTCCTTCTTGTACTGCGCTTTCTTGATCTGCCTGGCCTTTTCAAATTTCCATTTTTCTTCTTGTATGAAGGCAGTCAGCATATGACTTTGGCCAGGAGTCAACTTGAAATCAGGCATAGGAGTGTTTGGGTCCTTGTGCCAGAGATCAATGTAGTCGAGGATCAACTTTGGATCCAAAAGCAGTGGCACATTTGTGCCCTTGGCTCTAGCGGCCCTGACTTGCCTATCCCTGATGATTTCGGCAAGTTCCTCATCATCAGCTTCGTCTTCATCAGACGGCACTTGGAAGGCGACCTGCTTCTTGTGAGGACTTGGGCGAGAACCTCGTCCAGCAGTGGCCTTTGTCTTCAGCAGAGAGGGTCCCGTTGAAGAATTTGGTGCAGCTGAGGAACTAGCAGAAGCTCCTGAGGCAATAGAGATGCATGTAGTCCTTTGGCACGTGGCAAGATGCACAGGTGCTGAGGATTTGGTCGGAGCAGCTGAGGACTTGAGCGGAGGAGCTCGAGGATTTTGGAGGAGCAGGAGCAGCGTGAGGAATTGGCCGTGAGGGCTTTGAGGATTCTGGCCGTGAGGGCATTGAAGAAGAAGCACTTGGCTTGTGAGCAGGCTTCTTTGACATGGCCTTCTTAGGCTTGACAGAGGCCTCAGCAGCAGCAGAGTCTTCGTTGAATTTCCTCACTGCTTCTTTTGCCTATTTGGCCAACTTGGCCTGGCGCTTGGCCCATTCTTCAGGATAGTCCTCACCGCGCTTGAGGCTGGTGGGATCAGCTATTTGGCTAGGTGCCAATGGAGGTCTTGAGCATGGAGGGGTAACAACGAATTTCTTCATGTATTTTGGAGTAACATATCTGTACTCCCTCCACTCTCTTGCCCATCTCCTCTCAATCTTTTGAATGCGCACCTTGCGCTGATTTTTATCTTCCTCAGGGGGTGTGCAGTACCTAGCATAGATGTCCTCAGGGATTTCAAAAGCAGTGTTGACCTCAGGCCTCTTTCCTCCTTTCTGTGGCTTCTTTCCATCAGCCATTTTCTTCAGCTGAGGAATTTGAACAATGGAATTCTCTGAAGATGTATGCAACTTTTCTTCGAGGAACGCTGCAAATGAGTTAAGTTGATGAGAACCTAGTGATTCAGCAGCGGACATGAGTACCTGTGAACAGAGTATAGTTGCGAGGAATTTGGAGATGTCATATGCGTTCTCAGAAGGTTTTGTAAAAAGAACTAGTTTGAGGAAATTGACCAGATAAGTCTTGAAGAATTTCACTAAGCGTTCTTTGTCTTAGGTTCCAGAGTTGTATAGATAAAAATCCACACAATTGAGGAATCTTGAAGAAAAATGCAGCTTAGAGAAATGAATCAAGAACAGACGACATGTGAGGTGTTTTATGTGTGAAGAATTTGAAGAATAAACACCTTTGAGGATTTTGTAGAAATCATTTGAATCAAAGAGGGCAGTACAAGTAACTTTTAATTACCCTGGACGAAGAACACGACGAACTGGGAAGTGTAGATGTGAAGTTCGTCAGTGCAGATCTTCCACGCCCTAACTTGGCGGAGGAAGACGGCTACGACGGTGGCGGAGTGAAGAAATCCGCGGCCGGCGCGAGTACGACGGTGACGAGGTCGAGGCAGTGAATCTCTTCCTCACCGGCGACGATGAAGTAGAGGCGGCACTAGGGTTTGAGAAGCTCGAGCTGGAGAGAGGTCGAGCGGAGTAAAAGAAGTGAGGAAGGGGAGGGGGTATTTATAGCCACGGTGAAAAACTGTTCGCCCGAAGAATTTGGACGAACGTGCCCCTGACCCTTCTCATTCGTTGGACATGTGTCACCCACGTACTGAGAAGTGGAGATCGTGTGAGATCGTGGGTGAATAGATAAGTATTTCGTGGGATGTGGAACGGTTTGAGCGGCAAAGCCAGAAATTTGGATAAGATAAGTTTTAACATTCCATTCGCAAATTCTTCAGCTGACAAGGACACAGTGAAGATTTTGAACGAGTTTCAAATAGAACGCACATGAAGAATTTGTGAATAGATTGGGTTGAGTTTAGCATAGAGGGGGAAGGGTCCGATCACATTCACTTAGCAGAAAAAGCAACTTGAAGAATTAGCCATAAGTGAATGCTGTAGAGGACATAAACTCATATATATATATATATATATATATATAGCCAATGAAGAAAAACGACGGAAACAGTGAAGACAATGCAAAGTTGACGAATATGAACAACTGAGGAATTTCAACAAAAAAAACTCAAATTGAAGATTTTTCAACTTTTGGTGGTGGTGTGACCCACCGTATAAGAATGATGATTTCAGACACCGCGTACAATTGTCGTAGGGTTCTGAGAATCAAATTCTTCGTTAATTTCTTCACACTTAGAGTGTTATTCTTCATTGATTGAAGAAAAACGTTTCTTCATGTGTTGCACATCTAAGTCATCAATTTTGCAAAAGTGTTAGGATGAGTGTCCTTTTCAAAGAACATTCGAAGATTCTAAGATATCTAGCTCACACCGCAACTTGCTAAATCTCTTCTCATCCAAGGGCTTTGTGAAAATATCGGCTAGCTGTTCTTCAGTCTTCACATGCTCAATAGAAATGTCGCCCTTCAACACATGATCACGAAGAAAATGATGACGAATCTGAATGTGCTTTGTCTTCGAGTACTGAACTGGGTTGTGAGCAATCTTGATGGCACTCTCATTGTCACAGAAGAGAGGCACATTCTTCACGTTGATGCCGTAGTCCTTGAGAGTTTGCTTCATCCATAGCAATTGAGCACAGCAAGAACTAGCAGCAATGTACTCAGCTTCAGCAGTAGACAGTGATACGCAGTTCTGTTTCTTCGAGGACCAACAGACCAAAGATCGTCCGAGGAAATGACATGTACCAGATGTTGACTTGCGGTCCACACGATCACCAGCATAGTCAGAGTCAGAATATCCAATGAGATCAAAAGCCGAGCCCTTGGGGTACCATAATCCAAGTGTTGGTGTGTGAGCTAGATATCGAAGAATATGCTTCACAGCCTTATGGTGTGATTCCTTCGGTGTAGCTTGAAATCGGGCACACATGCAAACACTAAGCATAATATCTAGCCAAGATGCACATAAGTACAATAAAGAACCAATCATGGAGCGGTATACCTTATGATCGAAGTCAATACCATTTTCATCAGTGCACAGATGGCCATTTGTGGGCATAGGAATTTTGACGCCTTTGCAATCTTGCATGCCGAATTTCCTCAGTACATCCTTGAGGTATTTCTCCTGGGATATGAATATGCCATTGCGCTATTGACGAATTTGAAGACCTAAGAAGAATTTCAATTCTCGCATCATAGACATTTGATATTCTTCACTCATCATATAGGCAAATTCATCACTATAACGTTGGTTAGTACAACCAAAGATAATATCATCAACATATATTTGGCACACAAACATTTCACCATCATAAGATTTAGTGAAAAGAGTAGGGTCGAGTGAACCGGGTTTGAAGCCTTTCTTCATGAGGAATTCCTTCAAAGTATCATACCACGCCCGAGGGGCCTGCTTGAGGCCATAGAGGGCCTTATTGAGTCTGAAGACTTTGTCAGGATGCTTTGGATCTTCAAAACCTGGGGGTTGAGCAACATATACTTCTTCCTCAAGCTTACCTTTGAGGAATGCACTTTTCACATCCATTTGATATAAAGTGATATCATGATGGTTAGCATAAGCAAGTAATATGCGAATAGCCTCAAGTCTAGCAACAGGTGCAAAGGTTTCATCGAAATCAATTCCTTCAACCTGTGTGTAGCCTTGAGCTACAAGCCGTGCCTTATTCCTCACCACGAGGCCATTTTCATCTTGCTTGTTGCGGTAGATCCACTTTGTGCCAATGATATTGTGCTTGCGAGGATCTGGACGTTTGACCAATTCCCAGACGTTGTTGAGCTCGAACTGATGTAATTCTTCTTGCATGGCATGAATCCACTCAGGCTCCAGAAATGCTTCATCTACCTTAGTGGGCTCTGTGATAGAGACAAAAGCATAGTGCCCACAAAAGTTAGATAAATGTGAAGCTTTTGAGCGTGTGAGAGGACCTGGTGCTTCAATGTCATCGATGATCTTTTCAACTTGCACTTCTTTTGCAACGCGAGGATGAGCTGGTTGTCGTCGAGGAATTTGATCAGCATTTTCTTCAGCACCATTTTCTTTAGTATTTTCTTCAAGTGCATTAGCTCGACGTTCTTCATGTTCTGGAATGAATTCTTTAGCAGATTCTTTGGTAGGAATGACATCCTCAGTAGCCTTGAACTTGATAGTTTCCTCAGGTGCTGGTTCATCTATCACAGAAGGTAGGTGCTCTCTTTGCGAGCCATTAGTTTCATCGAACCGCACATCTGCAGTTTCAACAACCTTGTGAAGAACGTTGTTGAAGACTCTGTAGGTGTGCGAGTCCTTTCCATAACCAAGCATGAAACCTTCATGTGCTTTCGGTGCAAATTTAGAGTTGTGATGAGGATCTCTAATCCAGCATTTAGCACCGAAGACTTTGAAATAACTCACATTGGGTTTCTTGTCAGTGAGGAGTTCATAGGCAGTCTTCTTGAAGAATTTGTGAAGATATACTCTCTTGATGATGTGGCACACAGTATCAATTGCATCAATCTAGAAACAATGAGGCGTTTTGTATTCATCAAGCATAGTGCGAGCCATCTCAGCAAGAGTCCTGTTCTTGCGCTCCACGACGCCATTCTGCTGAGGAGTATAAGGAGCAGATAACTCATGAGTAATACCAAGTTCATCAAGATAGTCATCAAGATAGTCATCAAGACCAGAATTCTTGAACTCAGTTCCATTGTCACTTCTCATGTGCTTGATCTTCACACCAAAGTTGGTTGAAGCCCTCGATGAAAATCGTTTGAAGACTTCCTGCACTTCATGTTTGTAAGTAACAATGTGTACCCATGTGTATCAAGAGTAATCATCAACAATAACAAAGCTATATTGAGATGCATCATTTGAAACTGCAGAATAATGGTTAGGACCGAACAGATCCATATGAAGCAATTCAAATGGACGAGTAGTGGTCATGATAGTCTTCGCTGGATGCTTAGCCTTTGTCATCTTCCCAGCTTCACAGGCTCCGCATAAGTGATCCTTGAGGAATTTGACACTCTCAATGGCAATGACATGCTTCTTCTTTGCAAGCGTGTGCAAATTCCTCATGCCTGCATGACCAAGTCGTCGATGCCATAGCCAGCCTTCTGAAGCTTTTGCAAGTAGGCACACGGCTGGTTGCGGTCCTGTAGAGAAATCAACAATATACAAGTCTCCTCTCCTAAAGCCTTCGAAGACTTTGGAATTGTCAGCTTCCATAACCACAACACAATGATACTTGCCAAAGACAACAACCATATCAAGATCACAAAGCATTGAGACAGACATGAGGTTGTATCCTAAGGACTCGACAAGCATGACTTTGTCCATGTGTCGATCCTTTGTGATTGCAACCTTACCTAGACCCAATACCTGACTTTTGCCTTTGTCAGCGAAGATGATATGCTTCAGATGAGATGGAGATAAGGGAGCATCCATCAAGAGATTTGTGGCACCAGTCATGTGATTTGTACAACCACTATCGAGGACCCACTTAGTGGCTTTGGGTTGATCATCTTGCAGATGAATTAGTGCAGCTTATGAACTCATATACTTCATCACTGAAGAATATGACATCAATTCATCAGATCAATTTCATCAAGTAATAGAACAGATAAAGCAGTATGAGGACGCCTGCGTCCTTTCAGGCATTTTTCAGGTCTCCAGCAAATTATTCAGACGTTCACGCACGTCTGGAGACCTAACCCTGCAGAAGAGATTAGTTCTTTTTCTTCACCACCCACATCTGAAGGGGTGGCAAAGAGTTCATCACTCCGCGAGCTCCATACGAGAAAGGTGGCATAGAAGCCAGTCCATTTCGTTTCACATAAGAGGAGTTAGGGTAAGCATATGAATAAGCAGAGAAATTCTTCGAGGACTTACGAACATAATGATTAGAAGAATAATGCTCATATTCATAACCCTTAGCTCTTCCCTGCGAAACAGAGTTGTTAGCACGATGATATTCACATGAGGACTTTGATCCTTTTGAGGAGTTTGATCCACGTGAGGAATTCGGTCCGTATGAGGACTTGGATCCATATGAAGAATTTGGTCCAGATGAAGAATTTGATCTGGGTTCCTATTCTTCACAGGTGGTGTCATGAGGACATTCACCTGAAGACTTTCAAGGCACCTTTTGGGAACCCAGATTTTCTTCATAGGGGAACCGTTCCTGCAGTTAGTGCCAACATATCTAGCAAATACTTCACCATTCTGATTTTTGAACAATTTATAGTTGGAGTCAAATGACTCATCAGAAGAATGAGAAGATTCACATGTAAAGCCAGATAAATTGGATGGATCAACTAGAGGTCCCTTTGCAGCAACCCACGAGGTTTTGGGGTACTGCTCAGGCTTCCAATATGTACCATCAGCATTGAGTTTCCTCTCAAAGGCAATACCCTCTTTCCTAGGGTTCCTGTTGAGGATCTGCTTTTTAAGCACATCACAAAGAGTCTGATGCCCTTTGAGGCTTTTGTACATGCCTGTCATGTACAATTCCTTCAACCCTGCATCGTCAGTGATACCAGCAATGTCCTTAGATGAGGAATTAGTGATAGCAGAGGCAGGTGAAGAATTTGTAACATTAGAAGCATTTGAACATTCAGGTGAAGAATTAGCAGATTCACGTTCAATGCATTTCAAACATGGAGGAACAAATTTTTCCTGAGCAGCGCTGATTTGTTGAGCAAGTAATGAATCGCGCTCCTTCTGAAGATCTTCATAACTCACTCTTAGCTTTTCGAGATCTTGCTTTCTTTGAAGAAATTCATAAGAAAGCTTCTCATGATCAGATAAGAGAGTGTTATGATGACCTTGAAGGTTGTCAAACCTAGTCTGAAGTCTCTGAAGATTTTCAGTCAAGGTTTTAGTGCGATCCATTTATTCACCCAACATATCATCACTTTTGTCTAGCATGTTTTGAACCTTTTCAAAAGCCCTTTGTTGTTTCACAGCAATTTTAGCAAGCTTAGAATAGCTGGGCTTGAGGTTTTCATCAGATTCATTCTCACTTGATTTAGAGGAGGTATATTTGAGTACCTTGGCACCCTTTGCCATGAAGCAATAGGTGGGAGTGTAGTCATCATTTCCTTCATCAGCCTTGTTGGTGAGGTCATTTTCTTCAGAGTTGAAGATAGACTTGCTGACAAATGCAGTAGTGAGAGCTAGGCTCGCCACACCGGATTCGGACTCCTCAGATGCCTCCTCTTCCTCATTTTCTTCAGATTCAGCCTTAGAGTCCATTTCCTTGCCAATGAATGCCCGAGACTTCTTGGAGCTGCTCTTCTTGTGAGATGAAGACTTTGAGGATTTTGATGCTGAAGACTTTGAGGATTTCTTCTTTTTCTTCGCATCATCAGAACTGTAATCCTTGTACTTCTACTTCTTTGATTCCTTTTCCCACTGAGGACAATCTTGAATGTAGTGTCCAGGTTTCTTGCATTTGTGACAAAGCCTCTTCTTGTAGTCACTGGATGAGGAATCATTGCTCCTTGAGGGTTTTCCAAAGCGACCACGTCTTGAGAACTTCTGGAATTTCTTCACGAGCAGTGCTAGTTCATGGCTCAGTTCTTCAGGATCACCAAGGCTGCTGCCAGAGTCTTCATCTTCAGACTCAGAAACTGCCTTGGCCTTCAGTGCACGTGATCTGCCATAGCTCGAACCATAGAGATATCTCTTTTCAGCAAGCTAGAACTCATGAGTATTTAGCCTCTCGAGGATATCAGCCAGATCAAGTGACTTGTAATCAGCACGTTCTTGTATCATCAATGCCAGAGTATCAAATGAGGAATCAAGCGATCTCAGCAGTTTCTTCACCACCTCATGGTCGGTGATGTCAGTGGCACCAAGCGCTTGAAGCTCATTTGAGATGTCAGTGAGGCGATCGAAGGTTTGTTGAACATTTTCATTGTCGAGTCTTTTGAAGCGGTTGAAGAGATTGCGAAGAACATCAATTCGAGAGTCACGCTGTGTTGAGACTCCTTCATTTACTTTGGACAGCCTATCCCAGATAAGCTTAGCAGTTTCCAAAGCACTCACTCTTCCATACTGTCCTTTGCTCAGATGGCCACATATGATATTCTTCGCTTGAGAATCGAGTTGCTTGAATCTCTTCACATCAGTAGCATTCAGAGAAGGTGTGACTAAGGGAACAACATTTTCCACAACATACCAGAGATCGTTATCAATTGCCTCAAGATGCATTCGCATCTTATTCTTCCAGTAGGGTTAGTCCGTCCCATCGAAGGTAGGACACCTAGCAGAGACCTTGATCATACCTGCGGTCGACATAACTAAATCTCCAGGCGGTTAAACCAAAATCACACAGAACAAGGGAGTACCTTGCTCTGATACCAATTGAAAGTGCGTTATATCGACTAGAGGGGGGTGAATAGGCGATTTTTATGAATTCTTCACTGTGGAATTTGCGGGTGAGGAAATTCCTTAGCGAAGAACTACTTGCAGCGGAATAAGTACTCAGATGTAAACATAACAGAACACAAGCATGGTCATCATGATGAAATGAAGACAAGCACAGAGTACAAAAAGCGTAAACACATAATAACACAGGATGAAGACAAACAGACTGAAGAAATTGAACTGAGGAAATTGAGAAAGTCTTCAGTCAAAGTCTTCAAACACAGATATGAACAAGCGCACAACACAGTAATGAGGAAATGGAAAGTTGAGGAAATAGAACCAGTAGGCTTGGTGAAGACAATGATTTGGTAGACCAGTTCCAACTGCTGTCTCAGTTGTACATTTGGTTGGAGCGGCTAGGTATTTAAAACTTAGGACACATAGTCCCGGACACACAGTCCTCACTGTATTCTCCTTGACCTCGCCCAATCACTCGTGGTAAGTCTTCAGGTGACTTCCGAACCATCACAAACTCGGTCACTCGGCAATCCACAATTCCTCTTGGATGCTCTAGACCATGACGCCTAACCGTCTGGAAGAAGCATAGTCTTCAAAGGTAACAAGCATCGGATCCACGCAGGATCAATCTCTTCAGTGATGCTCAATCACTTTGGGTTTGTAGGTGTTTGGGTTTGGGTTTTCCTCACTTGATGATTTTCGCTCAAAGTCCTCGGAGGATGGGATGCTCTCAAATGACAAGTGTCAGTTTCTCTCGGAGCAGCCAACCAGCTAGTGGTTGTAGGGGGCGGCTATTTATAGCCTAGGGAGCAGCCCGACATGATAAGACATAAATGCCCTTCAATGATATGACCGTTAGGTGGGTAGATATTTTGGGACAGCTGGCACAAGGCACAGCAACGGTCGGAAATTTGAGGCTCAAATTCCTCAGGGCTATCATGTTCCTCACTGTGTAGGCAATCCGCACTGGCGAATTCCTAACTCCTCAGTCAGAACAAATTCCTCAGAGACCAGAAGAACTTCGTCTCTGTCACTGAAGAATATGACTGAACTGTATGAGATTTCCAATGGCTTCACTCGAAGGGATTGGTAGGTGTAGGATTTTGAGTTGAGAATCACATGGAAAATTTTCCTTAGTATTTCCTCGACCCCCTTTAACAGTACGGTGTTACCTATGACTCAAGAAAGAGAAAATGAAACTACGAAAACAAAAGT
The DNA here is from genome assembly GCF_002575655.3 of Aegilops tauschii subsp. strangulata. NCBI lineage: Eukaryota > Viridiplantae > Streptophyta > Magnoliopsida > Poales > Poaceae > Aegilops > Aegilops tauschii. The sequence continues at coordinate 453,101,119 of NC_053040.3, forward strand.
CTTCACGCTTCATGTTCCTCGAATGAATACCAAGTCTTCAAGGTCACACCAATTTCTTCACTTTCAAAGTCTTCAGAAAGTCTTCAGAAATCCAAAGTCTTCAGTCGAAGAACTTCATTTTTAGGGGTCGACTTTCTCTGTAAATAACAAACTCCTCATAGAATTATAGACCTGTGTATACTCATAAACACATTAGTCCCTTAACCTATAAGTCTTCAATACACCAAAATCACTAAGGGGCACTAGATGCACTTACATCTACATCCCCAACCTCTTCGCGGCGGGGCTCCTCTGCTACCACCAGGGTGCGGTGGTGGTCCAAGGTGAGATTCTCCGTGTCCTTCTCCTTGACGCGGAGACCCGGCTGATTGACAGCCGCGGATTGCGTGACGGGGAAGCAATCTCATGGCGGTCGCGCGTTTGGTTTCCGTGTCATTTGGCTTGTGTGGGGGATTCACTCGACTGGGTAAGGGGAGGCGACGGGGAGGATTCCGAGGCGAACGACCGCCATGAATGCGGGCGGAGTGTGGGCAATATATCCCCACCGCCCACTGGCTGGAAGACGCAACTCACCAAAAAATCCCCACCCTCCCACCACAGCGAGCGGCGCCCTTGTCCTGAGAGAGAGAGGAAGCGGAGAGCTGGGAAGATAGCGGACTGGAGGATGAGGATGGAGAAGGCCATGATGGAGCTGGCTAGCGGCGACGAGGCGAAGCTGGAGAGGGCACATGAGGTGGTGTCCTGGTTCTCCACAAGGAAGGAGATGTGGCGCGTAGCGAAGCGGGTATTTAGGAATCTGGCCGTGGAGGAGGACGAGAGACTCACCCCCAACGGATTCACCACTCCGACGGGCGCACCGGTGAGCTCTCTCGCTGCGCTGGTCTGGGCCATAGAGGAATCCGACTCGGGGAATCCTTCCTAGAGGGCGAAATGGTGGGGGTTCCAATCTCGGCGTCGCTACCCTGCTGGACCAGAGGAATTTCTGGTCGGGGTGGTGATGGCGATCCCCACCCCGGGGATGCGTTGGGTCCCGATTCCGATCGAGGACAGTGAGGAAGAGATGGAGTCGGAGATGGAGGAGCCGGAGATGGTGCCAGATCTGGGCGAGAGCAGCGGCGGGGGGAGGAAGAAGCAGAAGGCGCAGCTTCCAAGGCACTCCCCACGCTTCCTTCGCCGCTCACCACGCCTCCTCGGCCTCACCAAGTCCACCCCGGCGGAGTAGGCGTCTCCCCCGCCGACAACCGTTTCTGGTTGCTGGCTGGGGATGATGCCGACGAGGAGGTTGGGGCCTCGTCAGAGAACAATAGTAAGCCGCTGATTACTGATAAATCTTATCGATATTTGTCTGATGAGGATAGTGACATTAGTTCTAGAAAAAGTACTCAATGCGGTAAATTAAGAAAAAATAAAAATAAAAATGGTGAAAATGAGAAAACCCCAGCAAAAAAAAATTGCGAGGAGGTAAAGAGAGGAGGAGATGATGACAATGAAAAAGGAAATTACTTAGATGGATGGATTGTTAAAAATCTCATAGCAAAAGTCCCAATAATACCTGACTATTGGTCAAAAATTGGGCATGATGATTTCATCATATATGGTTTTGATTGTGTAGTGGAGATTGATAATAATAGACAGAAAAACATTATCCATGTAAACAGGGTTTTAGAGCAGTGGGCCGATGATTTGTTGGACTGGGCAGGCTTTAAGCCCAACCTAGAGAACTGTGGAAGCCCAGAGGAGGGGGGCCCTGGGGTGGAGACATATATAAGCCCAGGGGACTCCCCTATCTTCGGTTTGTCGAGCACATCGAGCTAGGTTTAGGGTTCCCCCTCCTGCCGCCATCTGAAGAGGAGGGAATGGATAGATTTGGAGGTCGATTCGGTGGAGGGGGGAGGTTCAATAGAGGAGACAGAGAAAATTACCAGTACAGAAAGAAAGATGAGGGGGCGATAGATTCAGAAACTACAATGAAAGAAAGAACAGGAAAGATTGGGATCAGGGGAGCGGCAGCAGCAACCTGCAGCTGGGACAGGAGCAACAGCATGAGCGGGGGAGACAAGAAGAAGAGAAGGAGAGGGTGAGATCAGAGAAAGAAAAAGAAGCGCTGAAGACTGCACATCCAGGTACGACAGACCCTAGCAGAGACAATGTTGGTAGTGAGCTTGATGTGATTCAGCAGCAAAAAATCCTCTCTGCTTTGCTTACACAATTGACTCAAGGTGCTGCCCTGCTGGGAGGGAATAATATGAATGCACAAGGAGGGGTCAGCATTGACGGTGTCATGGACTAGGGGGTACTCGCCACGCCGTCTCCCGACCAGCTGGATCGGGCCGAGGACCCCCACGGCGGTTCATTCATGGGCCACTTCGGGCATCCCATGCCGCATACAAGGAGGTTTCCACAAGACTTGGCGCCCAAGCCAAGGACTCTCCTAAACCCTAGGCCTTCGGTGCATATATAAACCGATGCCAGGCTAGTCAATGGACAATCTGATATTCATTACTACAATCTCGTGGTAGATACATGTACTCTGTACTACACCCATATGAATACAATCAAAAGCAGCATGTAGGCTATTTATCTCTTCGAGAGAGCCCGAAGCTGGGTAAAATCCCGTGTCCATGTTACCATTGTTCCAAGACGCCTAACTTAGGACCCTACTACGAGATACGCCGGATATAGAACCGACATTGGTGCTTTCATTGAGAGCCTGCTAGACGATCGTCACAGATCGATGGGATGATCAGGTGATATTTTTTCAGTCAGATCTATTCTTTATAATTCTTCTTTCCTGCAAACTTGTTGCTACCGCGTCGTGCTACCTTGTCTATAGGCAGATCAGGATCAAGAGAAATATTAGCGGCGGCGGACACGGCTCCCGCCTGGCAGCGGCGTACAAACATCAGCTTGGAGTTCGCTGACTCGAGCGCAAAAAGAAATATATGGCGATCAGGCTAGTGTCCCTCCAGCCGAGGAGACCAGGCCGAAGTTAATTCAGCTATGCGGCAACCCCAGGAAGATTCTATCCTTTCTTTTCTTTATTCAATTATAAGTATGGAGGTCATCTACGCATCTAACCTTTTGGTATGTCTCCATGCACTCTTTTGACGGGAGATTGATTTGACCCCTGTGTGAAAAGTAGCACTATACTAGCACTTGGTCGGCTTAGCGTTGGCCTTGTGCCCCACGCGATCCTGGGCCTCGAGTGACCCGAGTAGCCTCAAGTGACCCGAGTAGCCTCAAGCAGCCCCCCTCAGGCAACGCGTGCGCAGGGATGATCGTCTGCTCTTCTTTTCTTTTATTATTATTATGCAAGTAGCGTCTAATGATCCATTGTGCTTGTTTTCCTCGCAATTGTAGTGTATAGCTACAAGTCCCGAGGCTGCTGCCTCTCCTTTTCTACCAGGCATGACAGGGATCAGTCTGGCCTAGCAGCAAGCTAGTTTGGCTTTACTTTCTTATAAATCAAAGCACAAAGTACAATTCACAAGAGAAGATCAATGACGCTCACCCAAGAAATCTAGTTTTCCAAAACTAGTATTAATTCTCTACGTACACATTACTACTGCTTCACGCGAACATCGAGGTGATATTTTTTCTTGATGGGAGTGCTTTGTTAAAGTTGCTCTTGAATATTTTTCTGGGGCTTCGGGGACTTCGGCATCGCCGAGAGAGCTCTACCTCATCGAGTGTTCGGCACATGGGCCATATTTCTTTTATTACTCACTTTGCATAAATTATTTATTATGTTATGATTTTTTTAATTTACTATTATTACTATTATCCCCGGCTCGCACTATTTTCCGTGCACATGTAAATGATACGGGCCGGGCAGCGCTGTCACCTCGGCGTACCGACGTACCACGCCACCTCGATTGGACCGGGGGCTTCATCATCACTTCATTAACCCACGCCGGGGACTTCGGCATCATACTGCTGGCCCGCTTCGTCGCCTCGGTTGGACTGGGGGTTCCACCTCGGCACATTGGCTGTGCTATGTCACCACTTCGGAGTGCCGAGCTCCCTGCTCGGCCACCTCGGGACCGTCTTGGGGGCTGGGACCTCGTCCCGCCGCAAGCTCGGCACGCGTCATCACCACCGAGCACATTAATCAGCTAAGTCGCTTTCATGCTCAATTTTTTTAATTCATTCGGTTCGACCAAACTTTATATTTATGCTAAACAAAAAACTTACTTTGTTAAAAACACTTCCTTTACCCAAATTAACTGGGGGCTCTTAAATTTGTACGAGCCGTTCTATAATAATTGTTTTCCTCCTAGTCATTGCAAAGTCTTTTTCTACCACTCCTTTCTCGACTCGTGTGTGTGGACAATAGCTGGATATGTTGTTTTCTCCCTAATGCCGCTCGAGTTCAGTTCGCTAAACTGGTCGAACAAGCAGTACTGCGCCTTCGGGATAGGAGGTTGCAGCCGTAGGCTGACCCGCTTGAAGTCTTGAGATCGGATGTGTCACATTAATGCACGACAGAAGCACAAAAGTAAGACTAATTTTCGGACTGGCACCAATTAACTTGATTTAGTTCAGGCGTAAAGTTTTTACTGAAGGTTTTTGGTTTTCCAAGCCTATGGCACTTTTAAACTATTTGTGTGTTTCCAGCACAAGTCTCGCAGTGCAACGCCGGATACCTTTAGAGATTCGGCAAAAACATTCTTGGGTATTGCTATATATGCATCGGTTTCGAATTGTGTCTTCGGTCAATAGTTGGGTTGCCCGGCTCCTGTGCTTGCCTCCAACGTTCCCGATTTTTCGGCTAGGTGTGCAAAGGGAGAACCATTGCGATTGTGCTTCCAGCTCGAATGGTTAAGCACCTCAGTGGAGAAAGCCGAAAACTGACTGTCACAATAGGCGTAAACAGGTCAGCGATCCGATGACGGTGTCGAACTATAGATCGATACTGATTACCCCTTGATAAACGAGGGCCTTTCATAACATTTGCCGAAGTGTTATCGGCTTGACTTCAGTCGGTGCCGAACACTAACAGGGGGCTCGTAGCTAGCTTCCCCAATTTAAAGCTCCTATGACTAAGTGAAAGTTATAAAGCCCGCATATCTGATTGCCTCGTTTTCGCTAACACAACCGCCTTCGGGCACCGAGACATCGGCTAAGGGTTGTTTTGTTATTGCAGAAAGACCCTGCGTAGCATCTACAAGGGGGTGGAAGCCGATGATGGGCCACTTTCAACTGATAAACGGTCGCAACGGAGTCAAAATAAACATATCATCGGCGTTTGTATTTAGTATACGAGGGCTGCCTTCCATAATCATCGTTATAAAGCCATAAATATGCATCAATTTGACTTAAGATTTTGGCCAAGCTGGGTTGCCTGGCTCCTGTGCTTACCCTTACGTTCCCAATTGTTCGGCTAGGCGGTAAAGGGAGCACCTCTGTGATTGTTACTATCGGGTCATCCGAGTTAGTACCTCAGACTGGGTGAAGCCGAAAACTAGCGATCTTAAAGGATATAATTGGTCGGCAACGACGGAAGTGAAAATTTAGGTTCGCTAAAGACCACATAGTTCGGGAATTTTCCCAAAACTAAATCCTCAATATTTTGCTCCCACATTGATTAGAGCTGAGGTTTCATCATCATGCTTGGCATGACAACCCAAAGAAAGGAACCGATAGCGGGATTATTTTCTTTGGAAGACGTTTCTTACGTTTAATAGCAATATAGCATATCTCTCCGCATACCTTTGTTTATAAAACCGTATGGCCGGATGTTGCCTTGTTTGTCATAAATCTTTTCCCCATAAAGGCTTTATAAAGTGGGACAAACACTCCTGGGCTACTGGCCGAGGAGGTTGAAGCCGATGGTCGGTCAACACAGTTTTGTACAATGCGGATCCAAGCATTAATGATGTAAAGTACTTGGATACATAGAATCATTACACATAAATTGTGAGCAAAAATCAATTTTTTCGCGGCCAATCTTTTAAAGAGTCAATGGCACAGTTTCTTTTAGACACCCGAGCAGCTGACATAACGCTCTCATAGTTCCTTATTGGCATTAATGTCCTATATATTAAGCCCCTTGAGGCCTACCTTGGCGAGCTCAGCTTTCGTTAGCTCTAACTCCTTTATGAGATCTTTATTCTCTTTCCGAGAAGTTTGTGTTAAACACAACAAAATTTTCTGTCAAACGGATATCGATCCTTAATTCGGCCACTCGTGCCCACATTAAGGCTCGGGGGCTACTGCATTTCCCATTCAATGCGGAAAAATCAAAGTGCTGAGTGTTAGGCTTGACCGAACTATGGGCAAACGCGTGTTCGGACAACAATAGATACCAACTGGGACTTATCTCTCAAGGGCTTGTCCGCCGATCACTATCTTCTCTAAAATATTACACCACGTTTCTATTCCTACGTATGTTGCTGAGTTAGGATTTGATCCTTAGGCCGATTTCTCGAATCGACATGGGTCTCACAGGCTACTGGGATTAGCGGTTTCATGTTTTCCTTTAGGTGCATCTCGGGTTTTAGACTGACACACACCTTGAGGGCTACTGGGTATATATCTCGGCGGAGAATAAATTGCACCAATCAAGAAAAATATATCTGCAAAAAATCAACCCAAGCCCGAGGTGGTTTATCACCTCAGAAGCAGTCCGGCATAAAGCTCAGATACAAGTGGGTTGTTCCGTAAAGGGCATTTACGGCATTAAGCTCGGCTGAACTCATTCAACTTTTTTGAACCAAGGTCATCTATGACACCTCGGATATAGTCCAGCATTGGAGCTCGGATGCAGTCCGGCGTTGGAGCTCGGATACTGTCCGGCGTTGGAGCTCGGATACAGTCCGGCGTTAGAGCTTGGATGCAGTCCGGCGTTGGAGCTCGGATATAGTCCGGCGTTGGAGCTCGGATATAGTCCGGCATTGGAGCTTGTTATTTTTTACACCACACCTCGGGTTTGAAGTTGTTCCCGTGCGGCGGTGTCCTCTTGCGTCCGAGCTCCAATGCCAAACTGCATTCGAGGCGTTGGAGCTCGGATACTGCGCATACAAGGAGGTTTCCACAAGACTTGGCGCCCAAGCCAAGGACTCTCCTAAACCCTAGGCCTTCGGTGCATATATAAACCGAGGCCAAGCTAGTCAATGGACAATCTGATATTCATTACTACAATCTCATGGTAGATACATGTACTCTGTACTACACCCATATGAATACAATCAAAAGCAGCATGTAGGGTATTATCTCTTCGAGAGAGCCCGAAGCTGGGTAAAATCCCGTGTCCATGTTACCATCGTTCCAAGACGCCTAGCTTAGGACCCCTACTACGAGATACACCATATATAGAACTGACAAGCATCCTTCAACAACAGATTGGTGGGGGGGGGGGGCAAACAGAGGGGAGACTAGCTTGGTTCAGAGTGGGGAGACATAGGGAAATCAATGGACAAACAGACCTGTCAGTAACACACAGAGAGATGATGCAGGAAGAGAGCACTTACAGGGGAGAGAAGTTGGGAAGAGTACCCAGATCAAAGAGAGCAGCAACATGATGTTAGGGGGGCCAAGTAAGCAGGTTTGTAACAAATGCAAAGATTCCAGACATGCCACCAAGGATTGCAAGCTGGATCATTGTGTGGTGTGTGGAAAAAGAAACCACATAACTGATGATTGCACCTGGTTGAGGCAAATGAAGCCTGTCCCAAAATATGTAGGATATGCTGCTAGAGGTTTAGGTGTGCTGCTAGTCCAAAGCTCCAAGGACAATAATGAGTTGGAGAACCCTAACCCAATGGCCCTAATCACATTCAAGTCTGGAATGCTGAATAAAACACAATTGGTGGATGGGTTCAGCTATATGTTTAGTTGGGGCTGGTAGTGGAGATGCAAAAAACAAGGGAGCAACACCTTTCTGATGAGATTCCCAAACAAAGGCAGATTGATGGAACTGGTTAATTGTGAAGATTTCAAGGTTCTGAGCACTGTGGCTGTGATAAATATCAAGAAATGGGCATTTGATTCTCAGGCAGTTGGAAAACTTCACACAGCTTGGGTGACCTTTGAAAAAGTGCCAGACTGTTTCAGACACTTTTTTGGCATGTGTGAGGTTGTTGCATCCTTGGGGCCAGTCCTGGAAATTGATATGGATACAATCACTCAGGAGAAGATCAGAGCTAAGGTTGGAGTTAGAGACTCTGAGAAGATCCCAGGATACACTGACATCACAGACAAAGACCTGAATATCTACAGAATTATGCCTAAGCTGGAAAAAGTTGTCGAGATGGGCTGGTATGGAGAGCACAAAAGACAATACTTGGGGGAAACTGGCATGGATTGTGTTGGAGAGGAAGTGAGAAAGAGACAGAAGAACAATGACACTGGAGAAAGCAACAAGGAGAATGTGACCCTGGGTAGTTTGAGTTTGGTTCAATTTGAAGAATTCAAGAAAAGGAGTGAAGCAATTCTGGTAGCCCAGCAGGAACTTATCAAAGAGAGGGAAGCTAGGAAGAAAGTGTCTAATCTGGAAATAATCATTAGAAAGATGCAAGTGCTAGAAGAGGAAAATGTCAGACAAAAAGCCCTCAAATGCCAAGATGATAAAAAGATCCAGGAAATGATGCTAGAAAGGAAAAAGCTAATGTACCTGGTCAATCAACAACAAGGTATGATTTCCAAATGTGTGGAGAAGATTGAGAGGTGGGAGGAAAGAGAAAGAGAAATGGAGGATATCACTGAAAAAGAGTTAGAAAAAATGGAAGAAGAAAACAAAGAAGAAGACAACAAAGATAGAAGACAATGATGCTTATGTGGAGCTAGTGGATTATGGTGCTATCCAAGAATCTGTAGAATCTTTTGTTGCCAGGTTGGGGATAAATCCTGAAGATCAAAGAGGAGAGGCTGACTTGGATAACAACTTAGAAGATCCTCTGAGAAGATGTCGTAGGCTAGCTGGCAAACAAGATGCCAAGATTGAAGAACTGGCAAAAAAAAGAGCTGCTGACAAAGATAACTATGGTAAGGAATCTGATGAGGAGGTTAATAACCCCTCGCTTTTTTTCATGGCTGATAAAATTGGCATAAATTTAGGATGCACTATTGATATGATAAACCATAACCTTGAACTTATTGATAGAATGGAACAAAGTAGAAGAGATTTCTACTTCACCCATTTAAAACAAAAAGAAGGATCAACAGTGCAAAGTGAGACTGCTCTCATTGACACTGGAGACCTTTCTCTGAAAGACATATGTTCAGATGAGGACCACTCAAATGTGAGATGGAGATGGACTATTATGCCCACTTAAAAAACATTTTTGCTAGTGGAAAAAGAATAACACAGGATCCCCTGGATTTACAGGAAAAAATCTGTGGTCTATATTGGAGGAAGGAAAGGAAGGAAAGGGAAGAAAAAATGAAAGGGTTAATTTGGAGTGTTAGAGGCATGGGGCCTGACTCAAGAAAATTCATTAGATCTAATATATGTGATAAAAGAATTGATTTTGTGGGGTTGCAAGAGACTATCAAAAAGGAATTTACCAAGAATGAGTTAAATAATCTTAGTGGGGGTAGAAACTTTGAGTGGCATTGGATACAACCTAGAGGGAAAGCAGGTGGTATTCTGGTGGGGGTTAATAAAGAAACTTTTGAGGTTTTCAATGTGGAAAAAGGAGTCTACTTCATTAGAACCTTACTCCATGATAAAGGGCAAGTTTGATTGGAATTTGATCATTGTATATGGTGATGCTCAAGAAGTGGGTAAAGCTGCTTATATGGCAGAAATATCCAGAATGTATCAAAATAATGCCTCTGTCCCATGCCTTATGGGAGGAGATTTTAATGTTATTAGGAAATCTACAAACAAAAATAAGCCTGGTGGATATAACCACTGGAGTTTTGTCTTTAATGCTATCATTGAGCAAGCTGGGTTAAGAGAACTTCCATTAAATGGGGGGAAGTTCACTTCGGCTAATAATCAGCCTGAACCCACCTATGAAAAATTAGATAGAGTCTTAATTTGCCCAGATTGGGAGGATCATTATCCCCTGACTGAGGTATATGCACTTGAGAGAGAACTGTCAGATCACACTCCCTGATCCTTGATACAGGGGAAAACCCATATTCACCACCTATCTTTAGATTTGAAAACTCCTGGATGATGAGAGAGGGCTTCAAAGACTTTGTCATTAAAATCTGGAATGCAAAATACCATGGTGATACTATGGAACAATGGCAGATAAGAATGAGAGTGTTTAGACAAAAAGTGAGAGGATGGATTCTTAATTCTGATGCTTGGTATAGGAAAATTAAAAAGGAAATTCTAATGCAATAGACAAAAATGCTGAGATTATGGGCATCTCTGCTTTGGACAGAGATGAGCAGAAAGACTTAAGGGCACAACTACATAGACTGCTAAAACAAGAAGAAATGAAATGGCTCCAAAGATATAAAGAAAAAGAAATTAAAGATGGAGATTGTAATACAAAATACTATCATGCTAAGGTGAATGGGAGAATGATAAAAAATAGAATTCTCTCTTTAGAACAAGAGGAAGGAGTGATTAAAGGAGAAGAAAATCTTATTAGATACATTACTGATTTTTACAAAAAATTATTTGGACAACCAGACATATCTTCAATCCACCTCAATGATTTGTGGGGGGGGGGCAATCAATTTATAGGGAACATGCTGAAGAACTAATTAAACCCTTTTCAATGGAAGAGCTTCAAGAAGTGGTTTTTCAGATGGAAAGAAACAAAAGCCCTGGTCCTGATGGATTACCGGTGGACTTCTATCAACATTTTTGGGATATTGTTAAATGGGATTTGATGAGACTTCTGAATGATTTCCATAAAGGACAGTTGGATATATCTAGGCTCAATTATGGAATTATCACTTTGGTCCCGAAAACTGAAGATGCTAAGGGAGATACATCATGGAAGGGATTGTGATCCTACATGAAGCTCTTAATTCAATACACCATCAAAAACAAAGTGCTGTGTTGTTTAAAGTGGATTTTGAGAAAGCTTATGACAAACTAAAGTGGCCATTTGTTTACAAAATGCTTAAAATGAATCAATGCCCTGATAAATGGTGTGATCTGGGCATGCACACTATGATTGGAGGGCAGGTAGGGATTAAGGTGAATGATAGGATTGGTCCTTACTTCAAAACTTATAAAGGTTTGAGGCAGGAGGATTCTATGTCACCATTATTGTTTGACATAGCTGCGGATGCCTTGGCTATAATCTTAGATAAAGCCAAGCATGCAGGCTATGTCAAGGGAGTGTTGACTGAACTTGGGGACAATGGGGTGAACATGCTGCAATATGCTGATGACACCATTTTTGTCCTTGATGATAATGAGGAGAGTGCTAAAAATCTTAAATTCATCATCACAGCTTTTGAGCAGATGTCTGGACTAATTATTAATTTTCACAAAAGTGAGGTATACCTATTTGGGGAGGCAAAAAAAGTGAGATCTATCAAGAAATATTTACCTGTAACAAAGGAGAGGTTCCCTTCAAATATCTGGGACTGCCTGTTACCAATGTGAGATTAGGAAATAAATTTTGGAAAAGCATGACTGAAAAAATAGAAAAGAGATGTGCTTGCTGGCAAGGAAGGTTATTGAATATGGTTGGGAGAGTAACTCTAGTCCAGGCCTGCCTGACAAATATGCATATGTATATGATGTCCTTCTACCCCCTGCCATTAGGGATTAGGAAGAAAGCAAACTTCTTCAGGGCTAGATTAGTCTGGCAGGAGAGTGATTATAAAAGAAAATACCATCTAGTTAACTGGAAAACATGTTGCTTAGGTTTAGGAATATTGAATCTTAATTACATGAATAAAGCCTTGCTGGCAAAATGGCTATGGAAGCTTGAAACAGAAGATGGGATGTGGGTCAAAATCTTTTTGAATAAATATGTTAAAGGAAAATGTATATCTGGAATTAAAAAGAAACCTGGTGACTCTCATTTTTGGGGGTCCCTGATGCAGATTAAGGACATTTATTATAAAAATGATAAGAAGAAACTAGGAGATGGACAAAACACTAGGTTTTGGGAAGACTGGTGGGTAGGGTCCAAACCATTGAATGAGGCCTATCCAAGTCTACATTGTATCAACCTAAACCATGACATTTCGGTGGCCCAAGCCATTGATATGGGATGGGAGGGTTTTAAGTTTAGATGGATTTTATCTGAAGACAAAAGAGCTTTATGGGGGAGTTTGAAAACCAGATGTGAAGAAGTGAGAATGTATGTGGGCAAAGATCAGCCAATGTGCATGCTGACAGCCAACAGACAATTCTCTGTGCTTTTGTTATATCAACAGTTAGTGAAAACAGATGTGGGCTTTCCACACAAATTTCTTTGGAAGGTGAAAATTCCAGCAAAAATTAAGATGTTTTTATGGTTGATTGCCAGAAAAAGTATATTAACCAGAGGTAATCTTGCAAAAAGGGGGTGGAAAGGGGATCAAAGATGTGTGTTTTGTGGTCAAAATGAAAACATAGATCATCTTTTTTTCTCCTGCTCTGCCGCAAGGCTTCTTTGGAGCTTGATAAATTGCTCATTCAATTTAAAAACAACCCCAGGTGGGGTAGATGATTGTCTGGGTGCCTGGATCAGGAAATTCAAAAAAGAGGACAAAACATTAGTGCTAGTTGGAATGTCTGCAATTCTCTGGGCTATTTGGAGATGTCGAAATGATATAATTTTTCGAGATAAATTGATCAATGATCCCATGAAGTTGGTGAAACTAACTTGCAATTGGATTGTGGATTGAGCTATTTTACCAAAAAAAAAAAACCAGGACAAAAACTACTGATGCTGGGGGCAAGGCTAATCGAGCAAGTAGCAAGTGAGGTCTATAGAGCTTCACAGGGATAGAGAGCTGGAGTTCCTCGCCTGATGAACTGAAGATTTCGTTTCCTGATGTTGGCTCGATTTTACTTTCTTGCGTAGTTTGCTGGAGGTTGCGCCCTCTCTATCTAAAATGGGTCGCCTATGACCCCGTAGAAGTGAAACTTAACTTCTGCCTTTTATGGTGTCATCGAATTGTTGGGTAGTTTTAAGTAGGTGCGCATTTGTAGTGAACTAGTATTCGTGATGGTTTCGTTAATGAAATCGGAGGGGCCCCCCTCTTTTGCTAAAAAAACGAAAGTTCTACAAACATACCACGGCCGTGGGCGTGTTCCACGCTGTGAGCAAGGGCATCGTTGTCTCCGCCTCCGCGGGGAACTCCGGCCCCGGTGAATCCACCGTCGTCAACGTCGCGCCGTTGTTCTTGACCGTCGGCGCGTCCACCATCAACCGCGAATTCCCGGCCAACATCGTTCTCAGCAACGGCGAGACCTTCACAGGCACCTCGCTGTACGCCGGTAAACCGCTTGGCCGAACAAAGGTTCCACTGGTGTACGGTGGAGACGTGGACTCGAACATCTGTGAAGTTGGGAAGCTCAATCCCAACATGGTTGCTGGGACGATTGTCTTGTGCGATCCCGGAGTGAATGGGCGGACAGAGAAATGATATGCCGTTAAACTCACCGGCGGCGCCGGAGCAGTCCACGGCAGCGACGAAGCACAGGGCAAGCAGGCCAGGACCAGCTCCCACATCCTCCCCACCAGTGCCATCACATTTGCCGCCGCCGAGAAGATCAAGAAGTACTTGAGCACAGAAGCATCCCACGTCGTGACCACCGTGTTCCACGGCACCGTCGTCGGACGGTCGCCCTCTACCCCTAGAATGGCATCCTTCTCCAGCCGCGGCCCGAGCTGGCTCGTCCTGGAGATCCTCAAGCCGGACGTCACGGCCCCCGGCATGGACATACTGGCCGCCTGGACAGGCGCCGCCTCGCCCTCGCTGCTCGACGGCGACACGAGGCACGTGCAGTACAACATCATGTCGGGCACCTCGATATCGTGCCCACAGGTGAGCGGCATCACGGCACTGCTCCGGCAGGCGAGGCCGGAGTGGAGCCCGGCGGCGATCAAGTCTGCCCTGATGACCACCGCGTACAACGTGGACAGCCGGCGCCGTCATCGGGGACATGTCCACCGGCAGGGCGTCCACGCCGTTCGCACGCGGGGCAGGCCACGTGGACCCCAACCGCGCCGCGGATCTAGGCCTGGTGTACGACGCCGGCACGGAGGACTACATCGCCTTCCTCCGCGCACTCGGCTACACCGCCGAGCAGATGGCCGTATTCAGCTCGGCGACCAACTGCTCGACGCGCGTGGGCGCCGGCGTGGGGGACCTCAAGTACCCGGCCTTCTCAGCGGTGTTTGGCTCGGAGAAACGCGCGGTCACGCAGCGCCGCGTCATGCGGAACGTCGGGAGCAACGCCAGGCTGACGTACAGAGCCAAGATCGCCAGCCCCGCCGGCGCGGTCGTGATGGCGAGGCCGCAGAAGCTGCAGTTCAGCGCGACGCAGGGGACGCAGGAGTACGCGATCACCTTCACACCATGAATGTTTGGGAATGTCACGGAGAAGCACACGTTCGGGTCGATCGAGTGGAGCGATGGCGAGCACACGGTGACGAGCCCCATCGCCATCGCCTGGCCGGCGAGCCAAGTTGCCGACATGTGATCGATCAATGTGGTTTAGGCACCCAACAGCCCGTAATGTGCCGCGCGTTAAAAGTTAGAATACAGCGTCGGATGAGCCAGGTTTTGCGCGCGGCGGTGCGCTGGCTCCAGCGGCCGCCGCAAAATAAAGTGCGCCCGAGCAGCTCCAGCAGGCGTGCTATATTTCATTTTTTTTCTTGTGAGGACTGCGATTCGATACATATTTGGTTTCGATAGTACAAATATGGAGATAGTTCCGCACATAGCCTGCTTCTACGATACAAAATGCGTAGATAGTTCATAGTCTTCTCCTACGATAGATAGTTCATAGTTCGTCCACATAGCCTGCTTCTACGATACAAAAGAAAATGAAAAACTACTACTACTCGTCATTCTCCGACTCGGACTCTGCCTCGATGATGTCCTCCTCCGACGTCGGAGCGTAGGCGTCAAGGAACCACTCGTCGCGGGAGTCCCAGGACGACGCATCTCCTAGCACGATGTTGTATTTAGCGACCGCCTTCCGCGTTCGCTTGTCCTCGCGATAGGCGGCCCGATCCTTCCTCCTCTCCTCCGTCTCCGCCCTCCTCTCAGTGAAGAACTATTCCTCGTTGATGATGTCTTGCGGGAAGCGTAGCCTCCACAGCGCCATGGCTTCCTCGTCCATCTCGGCCAAGCTGAGACGGCGCTCCCGCCTCCGGTTTTTGCGACGATCCTCGTCGGTGATAAGCCGTGGGAAAGGCGCCAACTCTTGTGCCCGCTCACGTGTCGCCACGTCGGTGAAGTTCATGTCCCGACGGGACTGCCGGAGGCGCCACGCCGCAGCGTACGCGCGGGCGCCATCCTGGGCGGTGTCGAAGGTTCTGAGGCTGAGGCGCACGCCGCTGCCCGACCGAATCGAGGCGGAGTAGGTGCCGGACGGACGCATGCGGACGCCGCGGTAGCCTGAACCTCCCCGGCGGCGAGGCGGCATGGTGGCGCAGTGTTGCCATGTCGGCGGTGAGGAGAGAAAGCGGTAGAGGGAGTGAGAGAGAACGGCAGAGGGTGCTACAATTTATAGGTGCGCCAAATCTAGCACGCGAGCTGCCGCCTTTTCCCGCGCGCGCAGTCATTCCCCGCGCGTGCTAGTTTCCCGTCACCGATGGAGCGCGCGAAAACATCCCGCGCGCGGTAAAAAACCAGTTTACCGCGCGTGCGTCTTTGGCGCGGCTGTTGGAGATGCTCTTAGCGGATGATGGCAAAATAAAAAAGAGTAGGCATCTTTCGCGAGCTTGTCTCATTGTAGCAGTTCATGTGGACGGCATTGAAGTGGGGATGCATGCAGCGCGCCGTCTCGTCGCCATCCAGGGCCTCCCCAGCAACACCGTAGCGCCGCTCCCCGTCGCTGCTCGTTGGCTCCGCCACTCGCCGGCTCGGGGTTGTAGCATCGGTGCTCCGCGTGGTCCGCCCTTTGCAGCAAAATGCGCTGCCGATGCTAGCCATTCGCCCCTGCGGCTCCAGCGTTCGTCCTCGGTGCAGCGGCCTGCCGTAGCCGTCGTCGAAGACAAATGTATCCACAGTGGGTGCCGGTTCCAGCATCTAGACACCACGGTTGCGCATCCCCGTCGGGTCGTGGTCACCACTGGAAAATCTTCCGGCGGTCCTGTTCCAGCATCCGGTGGTTGCGGTTTCAGCTTCTTCCAACGCGGTTGCAGTACTCGCTGATTTCAGCATCCTCCTTTGCTAGTTCCAGCATACTCCCACATGGTTGCAGGCCGGGGTCACCTCGAGCACCACCATCAATGTTTGAATAAATCCGAGACGCTCCGTCGATCTACCGAGATTTGTTAACGAGGTTCACCGATATGGCTACATCCCCGGGGCCTGACTACGGGTGCTCCTCCCCGTGACACCATCACAATACAGCACCCCAGTCGCCCGAGCGCCGGCACACACCGCCGGCTCCCCGCGTGCCCGTGCGATTATGTTGGCATAGGTTACATCATGTGTCTACCTTCGATATATATGAGAGGCCTAGGATACAAGTGTGCTATTAGGACACAACTCCTACCCTGTCTACACATACTAGTAGAAAACATGGCTTTGGTCCAAGCCGGGCCAGCCCATTAGTCCCCATGGGGGCATAGGTCCTGGTTCGTGAGGCCAGGGGGCCGGCCGGGCCTCGTGAGGCATTGGTCCCGGTTCGTCTGGCTCCTTTGGTCCTGGTCCCAGACACGAACCGGGACCAATGGGTCTCGCTCCTGGCCCACAACCATTGGTCCCGGTTCGTGGCTGGAACCGGGAATAAAGGGGGTCCTTTAGTGGAGTGATGTCTACTATGCAACCTTCTTCTTGTAGACGTCGTTGGGCCTCCAAGTGCAGAGGTTTGTAGGACAGTAGCAAATTTCCCTCAAGTGGATGACCTAAGATTTATCAATCCGTGGGAGGCGTAGGATGAAGATGGTCTCTCTCAAGCAACCCTGCAACCAAATAACAAAGAGTCTCTTGTGTCCCCAACACACCCAATACAATGGTAAATTGTATAGGTGCACTAGTTCGGCGAAGAGATGGTGATACAAGTGCAATATGGATGGTAGATATAGGTTTTTGTAATCTGAAAATATAAAAACAGCAAGGTAACTAATGATAAAAGTGAGCGTAAACGGTATTACAATGTTAGGAAACAAGGCCTAGGGTTCATACTTTCACTAGTGCAAGTTCTCTCAACAATAATAACATAATTGGATCATATAACTATCCCTCAACATGCAACAAAGAGTCACTCCAAAGTCACTAATAGCGGAGAACAAACGAAGAGATTATGGTAGGGTATGAAACCACCTCAAAGTTATTCTTTCCAATCAATCCATTGGGCTATTCCTATAAGTGTCACAAACAGCCCTAGAGTTCGTACTAGAATAACACCTTAAGACACAAATCAACCAAAACCATAATGTCACCTAGATACTCCAATGTCACCTCAAGTATCCGTGGGTATGATTATACGATATGCATCACACAATCTCAGATTCATCTATTCAACCAACACATAGAACCTCAAAGAGTGCCCCAAAGTTTCTACCGGAGAATCAAGACGAAAATGTGTGCCAACCCCTATGCATAAGTTCATGGGCGGAACCCGCAAGTTGATCACCAAAACATACATCAAGTGAGTCACGTGATATCCCATTGTCACCACAGATATGCACGGCAAGACATACATCAAGTGTTCTCAAATCATTAAAGACTCAATCCGATAAGATTACTTCAAAGGGAAAACTCAATCCATTACAAGAGAGTAGAGGGGGAGAAGCAACATAAGATCCAACTATAATAGCAAAGCTCGCGATACATCAAGATCGTGCCAAATCAAGAACACGAGAGAGAGAGAGAGAGATCAAACACATAGCTACTGGTACATATCCTCAGCCCCGAGGGTGAACTACTCCCTCCTCGTCATGGAGAACGCCGGGATGATGAAGATGGCCACCGGTGAGGGTTCCCCCCTCCGGCAGGGTGCCGGAACAGGGTCCCGATTGGTTTTTGGTGGCTACAGAGGCTTGCGGCGGCGGAACTCCCGATCTATTCTGTTCCCCGATCGTTTTAGGGTATATGGGAATATATAGGAGGAAGAAGTACGTCAGGGGAGCCACGAGGGGCCCACGAGGGTGGAGGGCGCGCCCCTACCTCGTGGCTTCCTCGAAGCTTCCTTGATGTGGACTCCAAGTCTCCCGGGTTGCTTTCCTTCCAAAAATAACTTCTCCAGAAGGTTTCATTCTGTTTCGACTCCGTGTGATATTCCTTTTCTTCGAAACACTGAAACAAGGGAAAAACAGGAACTGGCACTGGGCTCTGGGTCAATAGGTTAGTCCCAAAAGTAATATAAAAGTGTTAAATAAAGCCCATTAAACATCCAAGATGGATATTATAATAGCATGAATACTTCATAAATTATAGATACATTGGAGACGTATCATGGAGTGCTCTATTTTTTCTGGCCAATGAGTTGCCTATATATACCCCCTCGCCCGCAAGCAGAGCAGTGTAGTGCTCTGTTTTTTCTGGCCGGCGAGGGTAGAGCTTTGTGGTGCTCTAGCTCACCTCCTATGCACATGAGGTGTTCGATGAAATGCCCGAGCCACACTTAAGCTTTCTCCTCTCGAAGCTCCTTGTCCAACCTCCATTTTCCTTGATATTTGTCTAGGTTTGGCGGTCCGTCCTGTCCCATCCCCGTCCTCATCGCCGTCGATCGCCCACACCGATCTCGTCGCCGGCACCACCGTGGTGAGCTTCTTGATCTTATCCTCTTTATAAAAGAAAAAAGTTCTTACTTGTATGATTTAGATAGATACTTGTGTAATTTTCTTACTTCTATTATTGTTTGTTATTATATAGTGCGATGGTTTTGGTATCCGCCTTCGTCGGCCCTCGTCCTGTCTATGATTCGGATGTGGTATATATTATCTTTTATAACTATTTTGTTCATTTAGTGTTTATGACAATTATGCCGACCAACGTGACATAGATGTTTTTATCTAGGAGGTATGTGAACCGGAAATTCCAACCGACCCTATTGTCGAGAGGTTAAATTTCGTTGAAGAAGAAAACAATTACTTGAAGGAAACATTGAAAAAAATTGAGGAGGAGAAGATGATATTGGAGTTGCATGTTGCGGATGTTGTCGATGATCACAAGATCAAGATGGATGCAATGCGCTTGAAGATTAGAAATATTAGAAAATATGTCATTCATACCGAGGCTTGGTATCATTATGTCGTTGGATCAATCGTTACCTTAGTTGCGATTATGATCGCATTTGTTGTTGCATTGAAATGTTTTACATAGTTTCAATGTATGGTTTAATTAGATGCTCTAGAGAGCTATATGTTGTTCAATGAGAACTATGTATGTACTTTGGTTTTAATGTGATGATGAACTTCTATTAATTTGTTCACTTATCTATTCATGATGTTCTGTAATGGTTTTTGACACACTTAATTATATATAATGCACGCAGATGAACCGGCAATGGATGTACGGTGACAGACGCACCTCCGAGTACATTGAGGGCGTGTATAATTTTCTCGCAGTGGCCGAGGCAAACAAGCAGAATTGTTTTATGTGTTGTCCATGCCCTATATGTGGGAATACGAAGTCTTACTCTGACTCGAAAACCCTTCACACCCACCTACTTTATAAGGGTTTCATGCCACACTATAATGTTTGGACCAAGCACGGAGAAAGAGGGGATGGAAGACAGCGAAGAAGAAGAGGATGATGACAACTATGTGCCCCCTGAATATGGTGATGCTGCAATGGGGGAAGCTGAAGATCAAGAGGAACCAGACGATGTGCCCGATGATGATCTTCGCCGAGCCATTGTTGATGCAAAGATACAGTGCGAAAGTGAAAATGAGAAGCTGAAGTTCGGTTCCATGTTAGAGGATCACAAAAAGGGTTGTACCCCAATTGCGAAGATGGCAACACAAAGCTCGGTACCGTACTGTAATTGCTGCAGTGGAAGGCAAAGAATGGTGTACCTGACAAAGGATTTGAGAAGCTACTGAAAATATTGAAGAAGAAGCTTCCAAAGGATAACGAATTGCCCGACAGTACGTACGCAACAAAGAAGGTTGTATGCCCTCTAGGATTGGAGGTGCAGAAGATACATGCATGCCCTAATGACTGCATCATGTACCACAGTGCATACGAGGATTTGAATGCATGCCTGGTATGCGGTACATTACGGTATAAGATCAGACGAGATGACTCTGGTGATGTTGACGGCGAGCGCCCCAGGAAGAGGGTTCCTGCCAAGGTGATGTGGTATGCTCCTATAATACCACGGTTGAAACGTCTGTCCAGAAACAAAGAGCATGCTAAGTTGATGCGATGGCACAGAGAGGACCGTAAGAAAGATCAGAAGTTGAGCTGACGGGTCGCAGTGGAGAAAAATCGAGAGAAGGTACTGGGAGGACTTTGCAGGTAACGCAAGGAATGTATGGTTTGGTTTAAGCGTGGATGGCATTAATCTTTTTGGGGATCAGAGCAGCAATCACAGTACTTGGCCCGTGACTCTATGTATATATAATCTTCCTCCTTGGTTGTGCATGAAGAGGAAGTTCATTATGATGCCAGTTCTCATCCAAGGCCCTAAGCAACCCGGCAACGACATTGATGAGCACAAACAGTGGAATGGAAACGGTGTACGTGTGTGGGATGGAAATGGTGTAGCTAAGGCCATTAGTTGAAGAACTTTTACAGATGTGGAATGGAAACGGTGTACGTGTGTGGGATGAGCACAAACAACAGGAATTTGACCTGCATGCATTGTTGTTTGTAACCAGCAATGATTGGCCTGCTCTCAGTAACCTTTCAGGGCAGACAAACAAGGGATACCACGCATGCACGCACTGTTTAGATGACACGGGAAGTATATACCTGGACAAATGTAGGAAGAATGTGTACCTGGGGCATCGTCGATTTCTTCCGACCAACCATCAATGTCGAAAGAAAGGCAAGCATTTCAAAGGCGAGGCAGATCACCGGAAGAAGGCCGCCATCCGTACTGGTGATCACATACTCGCTATGGTCAATTATTTACAAGTAATCTTTGGAAAGGGTCCCGGCGGACTATCTGTTCCGAATGACGCTGAGGGACGCGCACCCATGTGCAAGAAGAAATCTATATTTTGGGACATACCCTACTGGAGAGACCTAGAGGTCCGCTCTTCAATCGACGTGATGCACGTGACGAAGAATCTTTGCGTGAACCTGCTAGGCTTCTTGGGCGTGTATGGGAAGACAAAAGATACATCGGAGGCACGGGAGGACCAGCAACGTGTGCACGAAAAAGACGGCATGCCTCCAAAGCAGTATGAAGGTCCTGCCAGCTACGCTCTTACCAAAGAAGAGAAGGAAATATTCTTTGAATGCCTGCTCAATGAAGGTCCCGTCTGGCTTCTCATCGAATATAAAAGGAATAATAAATATGCCAAAGAAAAAGTTCCAGAACCTAAAGTCTCATGACTTCCACGTGATTATGACGCAACTGCTTTCGGTTGCATTGAGGGGCTTCTACCAAAAAACATTCGATTAACCATTGTGAAGCTATGTGCATTCCTCAATGCAATCTCTCAGAAGGTGATCGATCCAGAAATCCTACCAAGGTTAAGGACTGATGTGGCGCAATGTCTTGTCAGTTTCGAGCCGGTGTTCCCACCATCCTTCTTCAATATCATGACGCACGTCCTAGTTCATCTAGTCGACGAGATTGTCATTCTGGGCCCTGTATTTCTACACAATATGTTCCCCTTTGAGAGGTTCATGGGAGTCGTAAAGAAATATGTCCGTAACCGCGCTAGGCTAGAAGGAAGCATCTCCATGGGCCATCAAACAGAGGATGTCATTGGGTTTTATGTTGACTTCATTCCTGACCTTAAGAAGATTGGTCTCCCTCAATCGCGGTATGAGGGAAGACTGACAGGAAAAGGCACGCTAGGAGGGGACTCAATAATATGTAGGGACGGGCATTCTTGGTCTCAAGCACACTACACAGTTCTACAGAACTCTACCTTGGTGACCGCGTATGTCGATGAACACAAGAACATTCTGCGCTCTAAACACCCACAGCAGTGTGATGACTGGATTACATGTGAACAAATCAGGACTTTCGGCAGTTGGTTGCAAACATGTCTCAGGGGTGACAACACTGTTTCTGATGAGCTGTACTCGTTGCCCAGGGGACCATCTTCGGCTGTATTGACTTACAAAGGGTACGAGATAAATGGGAATACATTTTACACGATCGCCCAAGATCATAAGAGCACCAACCAAAACAGCGATGTCCGCTTTGATGCAGCAACCAAGAGGGGAAAGGACACATATTATGGTTACATAGTGGACATATGGGAACTTGACTACGGACATGATTTTAAGGTCCCTTTGTTTCAGTGCAAATGGGTCAATCTGATAGGAGGCGGGGTACAGGTAGACCCATAGTACAAAATGACAACAGTGGATCTGAACAATCTTGGGTACACAGATGAACCATTCGTCCTAGCCAATGATGTGGTGCAGGTTTTCTATGTGAAGGACATGTCTACCAAACCGAGAAAAAGAAAAAGATAAGGAAGCGAATACATCATACGATGAGCCAAAGCGCCACATAGCTCTTTCAGGAAAAAGAGACATCGTGGGATTGGAGGGTAAGACAGACATGTCTGAAGATTATGAAAAGTTTCATGAAATTCCTCCCTTCAAAGTCAAGGCTGACCCAAGCACCCTGTTAAACGATGAAGATTATCCATGGTTACGATGCAATAAGCAGTGAAGAAAAAGTGAAGACTTTCTCTCCACAACTATTATGACGATGCCTTTGATCTAGAATATCACTGCAGTTACATGTGAAGAAATGATATGCCTTTTGTAACAGATGAGTTTCCGTATGAAACCCTGGTACTTCGAAAGAGATTGTCCGTTTTGTACACGAAGTGCATCCATTTTTTGCCATAACCCTCTCAACTTTTTAGAACATGCTATGTGGGTGAAATGATGATACCATGCCAACTTTCAACCTTTTCAGAGTTCATTTGTAGTGCTTTTCAATTTCAGGGTCATATAGCTCAAAAAAAAAGTAAATGCATGAAAAAGAACAAATGAAGTCAGAAAGGGATGAAAATTCATGATGTGGCTTTCAATGGTGCATTTTGAACACACAAAAAGTTTGGAGTTCAAATAAGTCCAAAATAATGAAATCCCTTTGTAACAGATGAGTTTTCGTCCGAAACCCTGATACTTCTAAAGGGATTGTCCATTTTGTACACGAAGTGCATCCAGTTTTTGCCGTAACCCTCTCAACTTTTTAGTTCATGCTATGTGGGTGAAATGATGATACCATGGCAACTTTCAACCTTTTCAGAGTTCATTTGTGGTGCTTTTCAATTTCAGGGTCGTATAGCTAAAAAAATCAGTAAATGCATCAAAAATAACAAATGAAGTCAAAAAGGGTTGAAAATTGATGATGTGGCTTTGAATGGTGCATTTTGAACACACAAAAAGTCTGGAGTTCAAATACGTTCAGAAAAATGAAATCCCTTTGTAACAGATGGGTTCTCGTCTGAAACCCTGATACTTCGAAAGAGATTGTCCATTGTACACAAAGTGCATCTAGTTTTTGCCGTAACCCTCTCAACTTTTTAGCTCATGCTATGTGGGTGAAATGATGATACCATGCCAACTTTCAACCTTTTCAGAGTTCATTTGTAGTGCTCTTCAATTTCAGTGTCATATAGGTCAAAAAATCAGTAAATGCATGAAAAATAACAAATGAAGTCAGAAAGGGTTGAAAATTGATGATGTGGCTTTGAATGGTGCATTTTGAACACACAAAAATTCTGGAGTTCAAATAAGTTCAAAAAAATGAATTCCCTTTGTAACAGATGAGTTTTCGTCCGAAATCTTGATACTTCGAAAGAGATTGTTCGTTTTGTACACGAAGTGCATCCAGTTTTTGCCGTAACCCTCTCAACATTTTAGCACATGCTATGTGGGTGAAATGATGATACCATGCCAACTTTCAACCTCTTCAGACTTCATTTGAAGTGCTTTTCAATTTCAAGGTCATTTAGCTCAAAGAATGAACTAACAGCAAAAAGAATGAACTAGAAAACTTTTATGAAACTATAATAGCAAAAATAATGAACTAAAAGAATGAACTAGAAAACTTTAATGAAACTCAAATAGCAAAAAGAATGAACAGAAAACTTTAATGAAACTAAAATTATATAAAATTTATGCAACTAAAATTATCAAAGTGTTTTTTGTTCAAAACATTAATAGCAAAAGAATTTTCATAAAGAATTTTTTGTTTGAAACTTTCATAGCAAACTAAAATAACAAAATCCGTTTTGATTAAAATAGACATTTCAAATAACCTAAAAATTACCAAATTGAATATAATGATATTTAAATAGCAGAAAAAATAATCACTCAAAAATCAATTTTTATAGTAAAGTTATTCACAAACTAGTGATTCACACAAATTTCAAAAAAATCAAATTTAAACTATTCAAGTTGGAAAACTAATGGCACTAACAGAAAGTTTATAATTTTTATTAACTAAAAGCAAAAAGAATCACTGAAAAGCAGTAAGTATTTTGCTGTAAGTAGAAACAAAATAAAATAAATAAAGCAAAAACGAAAACAAAAAAACTGGAAAACAATAGAAAAAATGCCACCTACTGGGGCACCATGGCCTGAATACAACTAGAAACCCAACCATGGGTCAGGATTCAGGCCCGCAACAGGCCCAGTAGGCCCACTTGCAAGGAGTGACAGATTAGACCCGAAAGCCTACAGTTGAGAGGAGCTCGAGAGAGTGGGCACAACAGCGCTTACAAACCACTCTCGAGCTCTCTCAACTAGCGAGCTGGGACTAAACATCCCACCGCACCGCGCCAACGCAAGGCCTTTGGTCCCGGTTGGTAGCACCAACCGGGACGAAAGGGGTGCATTGGTACCGGTTCGTGGCACCAACCGGGACCAATGCCCCCCTTTAGTCCCGGTTGGTGCCACCAACCGGTGTTTCCCGCCCTTTGGGCTACTGAAAAAAAGAGAGGAGAAGAAGAAGGAATAGAGGAGAAGAAGAAAAAATAGAAAAAAATTCTATTTTTTTCTTCTTCTCCTCTCTTTTTGTCTTCTACTATTTTTTCTTCTTCTCCCCTATTCCTTCTTCTTCTCCTGTTTTTTTCTTCTTCCTCCTCTTCTTATTTTTTATCGGGAACGAGGGTGTCGAGGATCGCCGAGCGGTCGAGGGTCGGGAACTAGTGTAGAGGGTCTAGGGTCGCCGAGGGGTTGAGGGTCGAGGTTTCTGGAATTTTTTTTCATAGAAATTAGTGTGATATTTTTGTTCATGATGATCTTGCTCGACGAATGTTCTATGTTAAAACTGATATTAAGTTTGTTCGATGATGATTTTTTTGTTCATAGAAATTTACTAAGTTAAAATGTTCTCGCGTTGGGGGGGGGGGGGAGGAGTCCTCGAAACATATCAAGTGCACTTTACAAATTCTTATTTTTTAGCGGGAACGAGGGTGTCGAGGATCGCCGAGCGGTCGAGGATCCGGAACTAGGGCAGAGGGTTGAGGGTCGCCGAGGGGTCGAGAGTCGAGGGTCGTCGAGGGGTCGAGGGTCGAGGGTCAAGGATCACCGAGGGGTCGAGAGGGGGATGTCGATCAACCCCCTCTCGCTCGACCAACTCTCGAGGACACCCAAACCCTAGAAAAAAACGTTGTCGATCTCCTACCCCCTCCCGCCCCTACCCGACAAACTCTCTCGAGATTTATAAGAGATTTATCAAGAATGCCCCCATTATGGATGTGCATAATTAAGTTGATGCATATTTTTCCTGATCTCATCTACGCTTCTGTATGTGCATGTTCTCTTGTGTCAAAGTATTGAAGAAATCCATGGTTTCATAATTAGCCGGAAGTAACAAGCGCATGACGGTATGAAGCTCTCCAAAATTGTAGTAGCTTAATAGTGCTCCCGGTGTGTATTTTGCCGAACTAGTGCACTAATACAATTTGCCATTGTATTGGGTGTGTTGGGGACACAAGAGATTTCTTGTATTTGGTTGCAGGGTTGTTTGAGAGGGACCATCTTCATCCTACACCCCCACGGATTGATAAACCTTAGGTCATCCACTTGAGGGAAAATTGCTACTGTCCTACAAAACTCTGCGCTTGGAGGCCCAACACGAGTCTTCAAGAATAAAGTTGCGTAGTAGATGTCGGGGGGATGAACCCCGGGCAGGCAATGGAACCCAGATCCTTTTCAAAAACAACGGGGCCTGCAATGCCCCTCAAGCCGGCCCGCGCTTGGCCGGGTTGCTCAACCCGGCCAAGCCCCTCGACCCGGCCAAACTCCTCGACCCGGCTCCGACAGCTGGCACAAGATGGCCGAACCCGGCGCAACAAGACTTCTTCGACAAGCCAGTTCCTCCTTTGGCATATTCCTCAACTTGGCCGTGGGTCAGCTCCCGTCCCATCCCGGCCTTACGATGGGATGAGTCTCCATCCACGGGTGAGCAAGGCAACAGTGCCCCGCTCATACCTCTGGTCAGCCGGGGCGTGGCAACAGTGCCCCACATACCCGCTGATCAGGGCCGGTGTGGCCACAGTGCGTCTGTCGTCACTGCTGACGCCAACAAGCGGCGACCTGACGGAGCACCACTGTAGCAGACTCAACCGGGCCACTCCCTGACGATCGACAAGACGGCGAACAGTGCCCCTAGGCACGCGGGGCATGCACCCGGAGAACCCGGCGGGTCCCAGCACCGGCTTCCCGGACGCTAACAACCCGGCCCCACGGCCTTGTAACATTACCATTGTACCCCTAGGGGGTTGACCTATAAAACCCCCAGGAGCCCTCATGCATACAACATCATCAACACATTACGCGGGCACCAGATCATCTAGACTAGCCACACAGTAGGAGATTGAGCAGCCTAAGCCTTGGCTTGCCTTCCTTCTTCCTCCATACAGCTCGAGGAGCAACTCTGTACTATCGCACATAAACCACACTCGGCAGGACTAGGGGTGTTATCTCTCCGGAGAGCCCCGAACCTGGGTATGTCTTGCGCCCCGCACTCGCTCATGCCGACCTCGCCTCTGGAGCCCACCAGTGCCCTCGAGCCTCCTCCTCTCTTTAGCCATCCCATGGCATCTGCCGTGCACCCACCATGACAGTTGGCGCCATCCGTGGGGCAGGTCGAGGTCTTGGCCGGAAGCATGTTCCAGACGGGGCTCCCCTCCGACTCTGACGAGCCCGTCACACTGGCGGACGACGCCATCGACGCGCTCGCCGCCTCCTTCGTCGCGCTGCGCATATTCGACGCTCCCGCGGCCGATGAGTACCCCAGCGAGGTACTTGACTACTCCGACTCCCCCCTTTCCCTCGACGACAGCGCTCCTGCCGGGGCAATGGACGTGGAGGTTTTCGTCACCGACACCGGCGCTTCTTCCTCGTCTAGTGCGGCGAGGAAAGCCGCTGAAGCTAGGGTTGCAGCGGATCGGGCCGGCTAGCCCAACCCGTTGCGCGCCACGATGCAGAGCCTTCACGTCCCCATCGCCACCGACGTCGATGCTTCCAACATCGCCGAGGCCCGGACTCGGCTCGAGAAGGACCGCCAGCGCCTGCTGGACCTGACCGAGATGCTCGCCGCCACTCAGCATCGCCTGGACTCCGCTTAGCTGGAGCGCATTGCCGCCTACGGCTTCACGCGTGCCGCGGCCGAGCCAAGCCGAGTCGCCGACGTGCGAGCCTGGGGCGGCGCGATCGGCCGCGCCTTCGGCGCCATCCATGCCGTCTACAAGACTCCCATGAAGAACATGCGTGCCGCCCAGGCGGCCACAGTCGGCCTAGATCAGCTCGCCGGCGAAGAGCTGAGAGACCGCCTGAAGCCGGTGAACGACTTCCTCGACGCGGCAAACGCACAACAGGGCCGCCTCAACCAACTCGCCAAGCCGGCGGGATCCGGCTCCGTCCGCGCCAACGGTCCCGAGGACCAGCAGAACACGGCGTCTTCGCCACCAGGCGAGGCGCACTCCGGCTGCACCTGGACCCGGCGCAACCCCGCCCCGACGGCTTCCGGCGGCTTGGGCGACGAGCCGGCCCTGGAAGACCGGCGCCGGCGCGACCCTCCCCTGGAACCCGGCCGACATCCGACTTCGGTCGACCCGGCCGCCCGTGGCGCGGTCGCCAGCCGGCTGGGCCCGCGCGTCATCGACGACACCGACGCCCGCCACCGCCTCGACCAACTCGCCCTCTCCCTGGAAGTGGAGGAAAGCGGCGCCATCGGGCCGGCGTGCTTCGGCCCGCGCATCTGGGATGAGCCCTTTCCTAAAGGGTTCATGCTGCCCCGCGACACCCCCAAGTACAACAGCACCATCAAGCCGGAGGACTGGCTCACCGACTACACCACCGCCATCGGCATCGCGGGCGGCAACCACCGGCTCGTGGTGCACTATGCGCCGCTCATGCTCCAGGAGTCGGCCCGCACATGGTTGAACAGCCTGCCGGTGGGCAGCGTCAACGCGTGGGTCGATTTTGAGCAAGCCTTCGTACGCAACTTCACCTGGACCTACCGGCGACCCGGCTGTCCCAGACAGCTCGCCATGTATGTGTAGGGCCCGACGGAAACCGGCCGCGAGTACCTCGCACGCTGGACCGAGCTCCGGAACAGCTGCGAGGGCGTCCATGAAGTCCAAGCAATCCAGTACTTCGTCAACGGGTGCCGAGATGGCACCCTCCTCAAGCACAAGCTCTTGCGCTACGAGCCGACCACCATGGCCGCGCTCATGGTGACGGCGGACAAGTAAGCCAACGCCAACTCCGCCATGAAGATCCAGGTGGCACTGGACGAAGCCGGCAAGGCGAAGCCGGTTCCCCCTCCGAAGCCGGCCGACGATGGAAGCCGGCAGCGGCACAACCAGCAGAACAACAAGCGCAAGGTGCTACCTCTTGAGCACTGAGTTGGTTTTCCCTTGAAGAGGGAAGGGTGATGCAGTAAAGTAGCGTAAGTATTTCCCTCAGTTTTTGAGAACCAAGGTATCAATCCAGTAGGAGGCCACGCACGAGTCCCTCGCACCTACACAAACAAATAAAAACCTCGCAACCAACGCAATAAAGGGGTTGTCAATCCCTTCACAGTCACTTACGAAAGTGAGATCTGATAGATATGATAAGATAACATCTTTGGTATTTTTATAATAAAGATGCAAAGTAAAATAAAAGGCAATAAAAATAGCTAAGTGTTGGCAGATTAATATGATGGAAAATAGACCCGGGGGCCATAGGTTTCACTAGTGGCTTCTCTCAAGAGCATAAGTATTACGGTGGGTGAACAAATTACTGTTGAGCAATTGATAGAATTGAGCATAGTTATGAGAATATCTAGGTATGATCATGTATATAGGCATCACGTCCGTGACAAGTAGACCGACTCCTGCCTGCATCTACTACTATTACTCCACACATCGACCGCTATCCAGCATGCATCTAGAGTATTAAGG
The DNA here is from genome assembly GCF_002575655.3 of Aegilops tauschii subsp. strangulata. Classification (NCBI taxonomy): domain Eukaryota; kingdom Viridiplantae; phylum Streptophyta; class Magnoliopsida; order Poales; family Poaceae; genus Aegilops; species Aegilops tauschii. Next base: position 453,130,713 of record NC_053040.3, read on the forward strand.
TCAAAAGAACAGAGTAACGCTTTAAGTAAGATGACATGATGTAGAGGGATAAACTCATGCAATATGATATAAACCCCATCTTGTTATACTCGATGGCAACAATACAATACGTGCCTTGCTGCCCCTGCTGTCACTGGGAAAGGACACCGCAAGATTGAACCCAAAGCTAAGCACTTCTCCCATTGCAAGAAAGATCAATCTAGTAGGCCAAACCAAACTGATAATTCGAAGAGACTTGCAAAGATAACCAATCATACATAAAAGAATTCAGAGGAGATTCAAATATTGTTCATAGATAAACTTGATCATAAACCCACAATTCATCGGTCTCAACAAACACCGCAAAAGAAGATTACATCGAATAGATCTCCATGAGAATCATGGAGAACTTTGTATTGAGATCCAAAAAGAGAGAAGAAGCCATCTAGCTAATAACTATGGACCCAAAGGTATGAGGTAAAATACTCACACATCATCGGAGAGGCTATGGTGTTGATGTAGAAGTCCTCTGTGATCAATGCCCCCTCCGGCAGGACGCCGGAAAAGGCCCCAAGATGGGATCTCACGGGTACAGAAGGTTGCGGAGGTGGAATTAGGTTTTCGTGGATGCCTCTGTTGGTTTGGGGGTACGTAGGTATATATAGGAGGAAGAAGTACGCCAGTGGAGCAACGTGGGCCCCATGAGGGTGGAGGGCGCGCCCAGGGGGGGTAGGCGCGCCCCCTGCCTCGTGCTCTCCTGGTTGATGTCTTTACGTGTACTCCAAGTCCTCTGGATCACGTTTGTTCTGAAAATCACGTTCCCGAAGGTTTCATTCCGTTTGGACTCCATTTGATATTCCTTTTAGGCGAAACTCTGAAATAGGCAAAAAAAACAGCAATTTGGGCTGGGCCTCCGGTTAATAGGTTAGTCCCAAAATAATATAAAAGTGTATAACAAAGCCCATTAATCATCCAAAACATAATATAATATAGCATGAAGCAATCAAAAATTATAGATACGTTGGAGACGTATCAAGCATCCCCAAGCTTAATTCCTGCTCGTCCTCGAGTAGGTAAATGATAAAAACAGAATTTTTGATGCGGAATGCTACTTGGCATAATTTTTTAATGTAACCCTCTTAATTGTGGTATGAATATTCAGATCTGAAAGATTCAAGATAAAAGTTTAATATTGACATGAAAGCAATAATACTTCAAGCATACTAACTAAGCAATTATGTCTTCTCAAAATAACATGGCCAAAGAAAGTTCATCCCTACAAAATCATATAGTTTAGTCATGCTCCATTTTCGTCACACAAGAGTGCTCTCATCATGCACAACCCCGATGACAAGCCAAGCAATTGTTTCATACTTTAGTAATCTCAAACTTTTTCAACGTTCACGCAATACATGAGCGTGAGCCATGGATATAGCACTATGGGTGGAATAGAATATAATGATGGGGGTTATGTGGAGAAGACAAAAAAGGAGAAAGTCTCACATCAACGCGGCTAATCAACGGGCTATGGAGATGCCCATCGATTGATGTTAATGCAAGGAGTAGGGATTGCCATGCAACAGATGCACTAGAGCTATAAATGCATGAAAGCTCAACAAAAGAAACTAAGTGGGTGTGCATCCAACTTGCTTGCTCACGAAGACCTAGGGCATTTGAGGAAGCCCATTGTTGGAATATACAAGCCAAGTTCTATAATGAAAAATTCCCACTAGTATATGAAAGTGACAAAACAAGAGACTCTCTATCATGAAGATCATGGTGCTACTTTGAAGCACAAGTGTGGAAAAAAGGATAGTAGCATTGTCCCTTTTTTTTGGGCCTTCTTCTTTTTTTATTTGGCCTTTCTTTTTTTTCTTTTTTTGGGACAATGCTCTATGAATGATGATCATCACACTTCTATTTATTTACAACTCAATGATTACAACTCGATACTAGAACAAGGCATGACTCTATATGAATGCCTCCGGCGGTATACCGGGATAGGGAATGAACCAAGAGTGACATATATGAAAAATTATGAACAGTGGCTTTGCCACAAATACGATGACAACTACATGATCATGCAAAGCAATATGACAATGATGAACGTGTCATGATGACCGGAATGGTGGAAAGTTGCATGGCAATATATCTCGGAATGGCTATGGAAATGCCATAATAGGTAGGTATGGTGGCTGTTTTGAGGAAGATATAAGGAGGTTTATGTGTGACAGAGCGTATCATATCACGGGGTTTGGATGCACCGGCGAAGTTTGCACCAACTCTCAATGTGAGAAAGGGCAATGCACGGTACCGAAGAGGCTAGCAATGATGGAAGGGTAAGAGTGTGTATAATCCATGGACTCAACATTAGTCATAAAGAACTCACATACTTATTGCAAAAATCTACAAGTCATCAAAAACCAAGCACTACGTGCATGCTCCTAGGGGGATAGATTGGTAGGAAAAGACCATCGCTCGTCCCCGACCGCCACTCATAAGGAAGACAATGAAAGAACACCTCATGTTTCAAATTTGTTACATAACGTTTACCATACGTGCATGCTACGGGACTTGCAAACTTCAACACAAGTATTTCTTAATTCCACAACTACTCAACTAGCACAACTTTAATATCACTACCTCGATATCTCGAACAATCATCAAGCATCAAACTTCTCTTAGTATTTAGCACACTCATAAGAAAGTTTTTACTAGTCTTGAATACTTAGCATATTAGGATTAATTTTCCTATTTAAGCAAATTACCATGCTGTTTAAGACTCTCAAAATAATATAAGTGAAGCATGAGAGAATAATAGTTTCTATAAAACAAAACCACCACCGTGCTCTAAAAGATATAAGTGAAGCACTAGAGCAAAAACTATATAGCTCAAAAGATATAAGCGAAGCGCAAAGAGTATTCTAATAAATTCCGAATCATGTGTGTCTCTCTCAAAAGGTGTGTACAGCAAAGATGATTGTGGTAAAATAAAAAGCAAAGACTTAAATCATACAAGACACTCCAAGAAAAACACATATCATGTGGTGAATAAAAATATAGCTCCAAGTAAAGTTACCGATGGAAGTAGACGAAAGAGGGGATGCCTTCCGGGGCATCCCCAAGGTTTGGCTTTTTGGTGTCCTTAGATTATCTTGGGGTGCCATGGGAATCCCCAAGCTTAGGCTCTTGCCACTCCTTGTTCCATAATCCATCAAATCTTTTACCCAAAACTTGAAAACTTCACAACACAAAACTTAACAGAAAATCTCGTGAGCTCCGTTAGCAAAAGAAACAAAACACCACTTCAAGATACTGTAATGAACTCATTATTTATTTATATTGGTGTTAAACCTACTGTATTACAACTTCTCTATGGTTTATAAACTATTTTACTAGCCATAGATTCATCAAAATAAGCAAACAACACACTGAAAACAGAATCTAACAAAAACAGAACAGTCTGTAGTAATCTGTAACTAACGGAAACTTCTTCAACTCAAAAAATTCAGCCAAAATAGGACGACCTACACAATTTGTTCATTGATCAGAAGCAATTTGAATCAATATTTTATCACGTTCTGGTGATTTTTTTTAAAAAAAATCGTGAACAGAAAGTTTCTGGAATTTTCAGCTAGATCAATTAACTATCATCCAAGAAGATCCTATAGGTTTAACTTGGCACAAACACTAATTAAAACATAAAAACAAATCTAACCAGAGGCTAGATCAAACATTTATTCCTAAACAGAAGCAATAAGCAAAAAAACTAAAAATAAAATTGGGTTGCCTCCCAACAAGCGCTATCATTTAACACCCCTAGCTAGGCATAAAAGCAAGGATAGATCTAGGTATTGCCATCTTTGGTGGGCAATTCTTCAATAAGACACCTATAACCCCTAGGAGTTTCTTTCTTTTTATTAATTTTCAAATTCCTAGGCACAAAATCAAGAAAATCATGTGTAGCAAACGGTTCCTTAATGATAGCAAAAAGGTTGGGATGAACACTTATTGATTTTAAATCTGCAGTTTCCTTACTAGAGGATTCACCCTTATTTTTAGGAACATAAACAAGCTTGGAAAGTTTGGTAGGAGGATTTGGAGTACTTTCAATGGAAGAAAAAGCGGACCCCAAGTTGGTGATAATTCCCTCAAGTTTATCGATTCTAGTAGAATCTTGATCTATTCTTTCATTAAATATGGGTTCTTTTTCCTTAAAACTTTTCAGAGTAACTCCCACCTTAGATCCATATTGGGTAATTTGGTTGTGGATCTTTTTATCCAAATTCTCAATCAACTCTACAGTAGCAACTTTATTTTCAATAATTTCAAGCCTTTGCATCACATGTTCCAAAGTTAACATAGTTCCATTAACCAAAAGAGGTGGTGAGCCAAACAAATCTATCATAGCATTATAAGAATAAAAAGTATGGCTACCCAAGAAATTCCCTCCGGTAATGGTATCAAGAATATATTTGTACCAAGGAGTAGCGCCTACATAAAAATTACGGAGAAGAACGGAAGTAGATTGCTTCCTAGTAGATCTATTTTGAGCATTGCAAATTCTATACCAAGCGTCTTTTAGATTTTCTCCCTCCCTTTGCTTAAAATTAATAACTTCATTCTCGGGAGACAACGAAGAAGCTAAGGGACTAGCCATAATGACAAGGCAAGCAAGAAAGTGACAAACGGAAAAGAGAGGGCGAATAAAACGGCAAGGGTGAAGTGGGGGAGAGGAAAACGAGAGGCAAATGGCAAATAATGTAATGCGGGAGATAAGAGTTTGTGATGGGTACTTGGTATGTTGACTTTTGCGTAGACACCCCGGCAACGGCGCCAGAAATCCTTCTTGCTACCTCTTGAGAACTGCATTGGTTTTCCCTTGAAGAGGAAAGGGTGATGCAGTAAAGTAGCGTAAGTATTTCCCTCAGTTTTTGAGAACCAAACTATCAATCCAGTAGGAGGCCACGCACGAGTCCCTCGCACCTACACAAACAAATTAAAACCTCGCAACCAACGCAATAAAGGGTTTGTCAATCCCTTCACGGTCACTTACGAAAGTGAGATCTGATAGATATGATAAGATAATATCTTTGGTATTTTTATAATAAAGATGCAAAGTAAAATAAAAGGCAATAAAAATAGCTAAGGGTTGGAAGATTAATATGATGGAAAATAGACCCGGGGGCCATAGGTTTCACTAGTGGCTTCTCTCAAGAGCATAAGTATTACGGTGGGTGAACAAATTATTGTTGAGCAATTGATAGAATTGAGCATAGTTATGAGAATATCTAGGTATGATCATGTATATAGGCATCACGTCCGTGACAAGTAGACCGACTCCTGCCTGCATCTACTACTATTACTCCACACATCGACTGCTATCCAGCATGCATCTGAGTATTAAGTTCAAAAGAACAGAGTAACGCTTTAAGTAATATGACATGATGTAGAGGGATAAACTCATGCAATATGATATAAACGCCATCTTGTTATCCTCGATGGCAACAATAAAATACGTGCCTTGCTGCCCCTGCTGTCACCGGGAAAGGACACCGCAAGATTGAACCCAAAGCTAAGCACTTCTCCCATTGCAAGAAAGATCAATCTAGTAGGCCAAACCAAACTGATAATTCGAAGAGACTTGCAAAGATAACCAATCATACATAAAAGAATTCAGAGGAGATTCAAATATTGTTCATAGATAAACTTGATCATAAACCCACAATTCATCGGTCTCAACAAACACACCGCAAAAGAAGATTACATCGAATAGATCTCCACGAGAATCGTGGAGAACTTTGTATTGAGATCCAAAAATAGAGAAGAAGCCATCTAACTAATAACTATGGACCCGAAGGTCTGAGGTAAACTACTCACACATCATCGGAGAGGCCATGGTGTTGATGTAGAAGCCCTCCGTGATCAATGCCCCCTCCGGCAGGACGCCGGAAAAGGCCCCAAGATGGGATCTGATGGGTACAGAAGGTTGCGGCGGTGGAATTAGGTTTTCGTGGATGCCTCTGTTGGTTTGGGGGTACGTAGGTATATATAGGAGGAAGAAGTACGTCGGTGGAGCAACGTGGGCCCCGTGAGGGTGGAGGGCGCGCCCAGGGGGGTAGGCGCGCCCCTGCCTCGTGCTCTCCTGGTTGATGTCTTGATGTGGACTCCAAGTCCTCTGGATCACGTTTGTTCCGAAAATCATGTTCCCGAAGGTTTCATTCCGTTTGGACTCCGTTTGATATTCTTTTTCTGCGAAACCTTGAAATAGGCAAAAAATAGCAATTTGGGCTGGGCCTCCGGTTAATAGGTTAGTCCCAAAAATAATATAAAAGTGTATAACAAAGCCCATTAATCATCCAAAACAGATATAATATAGCATGAAGCAATCAAAAATTATAGATACGTTGGAGACGTATCACAGGGCCGACCAGCCAGCCCAGCGGCCATGGCCGCCAAATGCCGATAGGCCGGCAAGACGGCGTGGCAGCCCGCCATGAGTTTCAAGGAGATGCTCGACGCTCCCTGCAAGCACCATAGTGGCGCGAGGCCGTCCACGCACACGCTTCGGCAGTGTTCCATCACCAAGCGCATCATGAGGGGCGACATCCCGCCTCCTCCGGCCCCGGCCCCGGGAGCAGGGCAGCCGCCTCTGCCTCCTCCACCGCCCCGGCTGGCGGCGTGATTCGCGATGATGTCTACCTTGCCCAGAACGCGACCTACGTCGTCTTCACCAGCCTCGGTGACGACAAGCGTAGCGAGCGCCTGCTCCGTCAGGAGGTGAACACCGTCCTCCCGGCCAAGCCGGAATACATGCACTGGTCAGAGCGCCCGGTCACTTGGACTCGGGAGGACCACCCGGCGGTCATGCCGAACCCGGGTTGCTACGCCCTCATCCTCAACCCCACTATCGTCGCGCCTCAGCGCACGTGCAAGTTCTCCCGGGTTCTCATCGACGGCGGCAGCAGCATCAACATCCTCTACCGCGACACCATGACCAGGCTCGGCCTCGAGGCCAAAGACCTGTAGCCGACCCGGATGATCTTCCATGGCATCGTTCCCGGCCTCTCCTGCTCTCCGATTGGCCGGATCCGGCTCGACGTCCTATTAGGGACCAGTGACCACTTCCGGCGCGAGCCGCTCTGGTTCGAGGTGGTGGATCTGTCCAGCGTGTACCATGTGCTGCTAGGCCGGCCCGCGCTCACCAAGGTCATGGCGGTCCCCCACTACGCCTACATGAAGATGAAGCTGCCGGGTCTGAAGGGCCTCATCACCATCACCGGCGATTACCGCAAGTCCCTGGAGTGTGCCCGAGACGGCGTCAAACTGGCCGAGTCGCTGGTCATAGCCGAGGAGCGGCGCTAGCTCGACCGGATCATCGCCCTGGCAGGCGAGATGCCAGCCGCGCCGATCCCGGCCGATGAGTCCTCGTTCAAGCCCGCCAAGGAAACCAAGAAAGTGAAGCTAAGCCCAGAAGACCCCAGCCGCAGCAAGTACGTTGTCGTAGGCACCCGCCTCGATAGCAAATAGGAAGGCGAGCTCGTCAACTTCCTCCGTGAGAATCGGGATATTTTCGTATGGACTCCAATGGACATGCTGGGTATCCTGAGGAAGTACGCCGAGCACAAGCTCAACGTCCGCAAGGACGCCAACCTGTCCGCCAACCCCTATGATGATTCTCTGAGGAGAAGAGAAGAACCATTGGTGAAGAGGTCGCCAAGCTTTTGGCGGCCGACTTCATCATGGAAGTGTTTCACCCCGAGTGGCTGGCCAACCCAGTCCTCGTCCTAAAGAAGAACCAGACCTGGCGCATGTGCATCGACTACACCAGCCTGAACAAGGCGTGCCCCAAGGATCCATTCACCCTCGCGCGAATCGATCAAGTCATCGACTCCACTGCCGGCTGTGAGCTCCTGTCCTTCCTGGACGCTTACTCCGGCTATCATCACATAAAGCTGGACCCGGCCGATGCCCTGAAGACGTCCTTCATCACGCCCTTCCGGGAATATTGCTACATCACCATGTCATTTGGCCTGAAGAACGCAGGTGCCACCTTCCAGCGCTGCATGCAGAAATGCTTGCTGCCGCAACTCGGCCGCAACGTCCACGTCTACGTGGACGACATCGTGGTGAAGACCAAGCAGCACCTCACGCTCCTCGATGACCTGAAGGAAACCTTCGCCAACCTGCACGAGTACCAAGTCAAGCTCAACCCGGAGAAATGCGTTTTCGGCGTCCCAGCCGGAAAGCTACCCGGCCTCCTCGTCTCGAAGCGTGGCATTGAGGCAAACCCGGAGAAGATCAAGGCCATCGAGCGCATGCGCAAGCCGGCCCGGCTGCGCGATTCCAGAAGTTCACCGGCTGCTTGGGCTCGGTCAGCTGGTTTCTCAGCCGGCTGGGCCAGAGGGCCTTGCCCCTGTATCAGCTGATGAATAAGACGACGCCGTTCGAATGGAACGACCAGGCGGATGAAGCTTTCCGTGACCTCAAGAGCATGCTCTCCACCGCACCCGCCCTGGCCACACCAGCCGAGAGGGAGCCGTTGTTGCTCTACATTGCCGCAACCTCGCGGTCGGTCATCACGGTCATGGTGGTCGAGCGCCCAGAGAAGGGCAAGATCCAAGCCGTCCAGCGCCCGGTCTACTACCTGAGCGAGGTGCTCTCCACCTCCAAGCAGAACTACCCGCACTACCCGAAGATGTGTTACGACGTGTACTTCACCGCCAAGAAATTGAAGCAGTGTTTCCAAGAGCACGTTGTTACCATGGTCAGCACAGCCCCTCTCGGCGAGATCATCGGCTGCCGAGACGCCTCTGGCCGGGTTGCCAAGTGGGCACTCGAGCTAGCTGGCCACACCATCCTCTACGAGCCTTGCACTACGATCAAGTCCCATGCTCTGGCTGGCTTCCTCGTCGACTGGACCGAGACCCAGTACCTGCCGCCGTCGCTGGACTCGACGCACTGGCGCATGCACTTCGACGCCTCAGCCTGGGAGCTGGATCGTGCTCTCCTCCCCAAAGGGCGACCGGCTTCGGTACACGCTCCAGGTCCATTTCACCGCCGCCAACAACGTCGCCGAATATGAAGCCCTTGTGCATGGCCTCCGGCTTGCCAAGGAACTCGCCATCCGGCGCATCCTGTGCTACGGCGACTCGAATTTGGTGGTGCAGCAGTGCTCTAGCAAGTGGGACGCTCGCGACTCCAACATGGCAAGCTACCGCTTCCTCATCCAAAAGCTGTCTGGTTTCTTTGAAGGCTGCGAGTTCCTCCACGTCCCGCGCGCGGAAAATGAGGCCGCCAACACGCTCGCCAAGATCGCCTCGTCCCGATAGTCCATCCCGTCCGGCGTCTCCCTCGAGCACCTGCACAAGCCGTCCGTCAAGCCGTCTCCGGACTCCGAGTCCATCTTAGTCCCGGGCGACCCGATCGCGCCTCAACCTAGCACGGGGACTACCGAACCCGGCCCGGGGACTGAAGCCGTCGACCCGGCCGCCGTTGTCCTCGACCCGGCCACCGCCTTCCTCAACCCGGGGCTTCCGCCTCCGGCTCGGAGGCCGCCGTCCCGGAACCCGCCATGGTGGCCGTTTTCGCCGTAGTGACTGCTCCATCATGGGCCCTGCCCATCTTAGAGTTTCTGGAGAACGGGGTTCTCCCCATGGACGAGACCGAGGCTCGGCAAGTACAGCGCCCGGCGTCCGCCTACAGCATCATCAAGAACGAGCTCGCCAAGCGCAGCTCCACAGGCATGTTTCAGCGCTGCGTCGAGCATGACAAGGGCATTGTGATCCTCCCCGACATACATCAGGGCGAGTACGGGCACCACGCTGCCTCAGGGTCCCTTGTGGCCAAAGCTTTCCGCCATGGTTTCTACTGGCCCATGGCGCTCCAAGACACTGAGTCGCTCGTCCTCAAGTGTGAGGGATGCCAGCGCTTCAGCAAGCACATCCACCAGCCGGCCTCGACACTCCGGACCATCCCGATCGCCTGGCCTTTCGCGGTCTGGGGACTCGACATGGTGGGGCCCTTCAAGACCGCTCGCGGCGGCATGACGCATTTGCTGGTGGTGGTGGACAAGTTCACCAAGTGGATCGAAGCACGGCCGATCAAGAAGCTGGATGGGCCGACAGCCATTCGGTTCGTCAAAGACATCGCGGTGCGCTACGGCATGCCGAACAGCATCATCACGGACAACGACACCAACTTCGCCAAGGGCGCGCTCGCGCAATACTGCTCCGTCTCCGGCATCCGCCTCGCCCTGGCTTCCGTGGCGCACCCGCAGTCCAATGACTAGGTCGAGCGGGCCAACGGTCTCATCCTATCTGGCATCAAGCCACGGCTCGTCGAGCCGCTCATCCGCTCGCCCGACAGCTGGCTCGACGAGTTGCCGGCCGTCCTATGGAGCCTCCGCACCACGCCAAACCGATCGACCGGGTTCACCCCGTTTTTCCTCGTCTACGGAGCCGAAGCCGTCATCCCGGCCGACGTCGAGTTTGACTCGCTGCACGTCGTGATGTACACTGAAGCCGAAGCAAAAGAAGCCCGCGAAGATGACGTCGACCTCGAAGAAGCACGCTCTTGGCGCTAAGCCGGTCAGCCATCTACCAGCAAGGCCTGAGGCACTACCACAGCAAGAAGATCAAACCCCTCGCATTCCGCGAGGTAGACCACGTCCTCTCACTCGTCCAGCAGCAAGCCGGCCAGCACAAGCTGTCCTCCATGTGGGAGGGCCCCTTCATCGTCAGCAAGGCCCTGTGTGACCGCAACGCCTACTACCTCATCGATGCCCGCAAGTCAAACAAGCGCAAGAGAGACACCGCCGGCGAAGAAACAACCCGGCCGTGGAACGCGGAACTCCTCTGCTTGTTTTACAGTTAGCTGTGTGCACGTATGTATCACTGCCTTTTGTAAGTCATATGAAAACTATGGAGCCCCCGAACGACGCTCGGGGGCTGCCCTTTCCGACCAAGCTATTGTGTCCCCCGCACTTGTGCATTTTGTTTCTCTTAAAATGACCCCACCACAGGTTCGACTTGCTCGACCCGAGGGCTCGGGGGTGATACGTCCATTTTGCATCATGCTTTTATATCGATATTTATTGCATTATGGGCTGTTATTACACATTATGTCACAATACTTATGCCTATTCTCTCTTATTTTACTAGGTTTACATGAAGAGGGAGAATGCCGGCAGCTGAAATTCTGGGCTGGAAAAGGAGCAAATATTAGAGACCTATTCTGCACAACTCCAAAAGTCCTGAAACTCCACGGAAGTTATTTTTGGAAATAATAAAAAATATTGAGAAGAAGAAATACCAGAGGGGGCACCCACCAGGCACGAGGGTGAGGGGCGCGCCCTACCCCCCTGGGCACGCCCCCTGCCACATGGGCCCCCTGGTGGCCCTCCGATGCCCATCTTCTGCTATATGAAGTCTTTCGTCCGAAGAAAAATCATAAGCAAGCTTTCGGGACGAGACTCCGCCGCCACGAGGCAGAACCAATCTAGGGCTCCGGCAGAGCTGTTCTATCGGGGAAACTTCCCTCCGGGACGGGGAAATCATCGCCATCGTCATCACCAACGCTCCTCTTCGGGAGGGGGCCAATCTCCATCAACATCTTCACCAGCACCATCTGCTCTCAAACCCTAGTTCATCTCTTGTATCCAATTCTTGTCTCTAAGTTTGAGATTGGTACCTGTAGGTTGCTAGTAGTGTTGATTACTCCTTGTAGTTGATGCTAGTTGGTTTATTTGGTGGAAGATCATATGTTCAGATCCATTATGCACATTAATACTCCTCTAATTATAAACATGAATATGCTTTGTGAGTAGTTACATTTGTTCCTGAGGACGTGGGAGAAGTCTTGCTATTAGTAGTCATGTGAATTTGGTATTCGTTCGATATTTTGATGAGATGTATGTTGTCTCTCCTCTAGTGGTGTTATGTGAACGTCGACTACATGACACTTCACCATTATTCGGGCCTAGAGGAAGGCATTGGGAAGTAATAAGTAGATGATGGGTTGCTAGAGTGACAGAATCTTAAACCCTAGTTTATGCATTGCTTCGTAAGGGGCTGATTTGGATCCATATGTTTCATGCTATGGTTAGGTTTACCTTAATACTTCTTTTGTAGTTGCGGATGCTTGCAATAGGGGTTAATCATAAGTGGGATGCTTGTCCAAGTATGGACAGCACCCAAGCATTGGTCCACCCACATATCAAATTATCAAAGTACCGAACGCAAATCATATGAACGTGATGAAAACTAGCATGACGATAATTCCCATGTGTCCTCGGGAGCGTTTTCCTTCATATAAGAGTTTGTCCAGGCTTGTCCTTTGCTACAAAAAGGATTGGGCCATCTTGCTGCACTTTATTTAGTTTTTTTACTTGTTGCTCGTTACAAATTATCCTATCACAAAACTATCTGTTACCTATAATTTCAGTGCTTGCAGAGAATACCTTGCTGAAAACTGCTTATCATTTCCTTCTGCTCCTCGTTGGGTTCGACACTCTTACTTATCGAAAGGACTACGATAGGTCCCATATACTTGTGGGTCATCAAGACTCTTTTCTGGCGCCGTTGCCGGGGAGTGAAGCACCTTTGGTAGGTGGAATTTGGTAAGGAAAAATTTATATAGTGTGCTTAAATTTACTGTCACTTGTTACTATGGAAAGTAATCCTCTGAGGGGCTTGTTCGGGGTATCTTCACCCCGACCAGTAGAGCAAAGAGTTGCTCCTCAACCTACTGAACCTACTGAAAATAAAAATGTCTACTTTGAAATTCCTTCGGTTATGATAGCAAAACTGCTAGCTAATCCTTTTGCAGGAGATGGAACATTACATCCTGATGAGCACCTAATCTATGTGGATGAAGTTTGTGGATTATTTAAGCTTGCGGGTATGCCCGATGATGTTATCAAGAAGAAGGTCTTCCCTTTATCTTTGAAGGGAGATGCATTGATATGGTATAGGCTATGTGATGATATGGGATCATGGAACTACAAGCGATTGAAATTGGAATTTCATCAGAAGTTTTATCCTATGCATCTTGTTCATCGTGATCGTAATTATATATACAATTTTTGGCCTCGCGAAGGAGAAAGCATCGCTCAAGCTTGGGAGAGGCTTAAGTCAATGTTATATTCATGCCCCAATCATGAGCTCTCAAGAGAAATGATTATTCAAAAAATTTATGCTCGGCTTTCTGACAACAATCGCACCATGCTCGATACTTCTTGTACTGGTTCCTTTATGATGAAGACTATTGAATTCAAATGGGATTTATTGGAAAGAATTAAACGCAACTCTGAAGATTGGGACCTCGACGAAGGTAAGGAGTCAGGTATAACACCTAAGTTTGATTGTGTTAAATCTTTTATGGATACCGATGTTTTCCGTAAATTTAGCACTAAATATGGACTTGACTCTGAGATAGTAGCTTCTTTTTGTGAATCTTTTGCTGCCCACGTTGATCTCCCTAAGGAGAACTGGTTTAAATATCATCCTCCCATAGAAGTAAAAGTAGTTGAACCTATTAAAGTTGAAGAAAAGACTATTACTTATAATGATCCTATTGTTCCTATTGCTTATGTTGAGAAACCACCTTTCCGTGTTAGGATAAAGGATCATGCTAAAGCTTCAACTGTGGTTCGTAAAAGTAATATTAGAACCCATACACCTCCTGAACAAGTTAAAGTTGAACCTAATATTGCTATTGTTAAAGATCTCTTGGATGATAATATTGATGGGCATGTTATTTATTTCTATGATGAGACTGCTAGAATTGCCAAACCGTGTGCTAAGGATAAACATAGACCTGTGGTAGGCCAACCTGTTATTTCTGTTAAAATAGGAGATCATTGTTATCATGGCTTGTGTGATATGGGTGCTAGTGCTAGTGCAATACCTCATTCCTTATACAAAGAAATTATGCATGATATTGCACCCGCTGAGTTAGAAGAAATTGATGTTACCATTAAGCTTGCCAATAGAGATACTATTTCACCAATTCGGATTGTTAGAGATGTTGAAGTCTTGTGTGGGAAAACTAAATATCCTGCTGATTTTCTTGTTCTTGGTTCCCCACAAGATAGCTTTTGTCCCATTATATTTGGTAGACCCTTCTTAAACACTGTTAATGCTAGGATAGACTGCGAAAAGGATGTTGTTACTATTGGTTTAGGTGATATGACTCATGAATTTAATTTTTCTAAATTTCGTAGACAACACCGTGAAGAAGAATTGCCTAGTAAAGATGAAATTATTGGTCTTGCTTCTGTTGCTGTACCTCCTAGTGATCCTTTAGAACAATATTTGCTAGACCATGAAAATGATATGTTTATGAATTAAAGAAGGGAAATAGATGAAGTATTCTTTAAACAGGGACCTATTCTGAAACACAACTTGCCTGTTGAAATCCTAGGGGATCCTCCTCCACCCAAGGGTGATCCCGTGTTCGAGCTTAAACCATTGCCTGATACTCTTAAATATGCTTATCTTGATGAAAAGAAGATATATCTGTTATTATTAGTGCTAACCTTTCAGAGAAGGAGGAAGAAAAATTATTGAAAACTCTGAAGAAGCACCGTGCTGCTATTGGATATACTCTTGATGATCTTAAGGGCATTAGTCCCACTCTATGCCAACACAAAATAAATTTGGAGAAAGACGCCAAACCAGTTATTGATCATCAACGACAGCTGAATCCTAAGATGAAAGAAGTGGTAAGAAAGGAAATACTAAAGCTCCTTGAGGCAGGTATAATTTATCCCGTTGCTGATAGTCAGTGGGTAAGTCCTGTCCATTGTGTCCCTAAGAAGGGAGGTATTACTGTCGTTCCTAATGATAAAGATGAATTGATTCTGCAAAGAATTATTACACGTTATAGGATGGTAATTGATTTCCGCAAATTAAATAAAGCTACTAAAAAAGATCATTACCCCTTACCTTTTATTGATCAAATGCTAGAAAGATTATCCAAACATACACATTTTTGCTTTCTAGATGGTTATTCTGGTTTCTCTCAAATACCTGTGTCAGCTGATGATCAATCAAAGACCACTTTTACTTGCCCTTTTGGTACTTTTGCTTATAGACATATGCCTTTTGGTTTATGTAATGCACCTGCTACCTTTCAAAGATGCATGATGGCTATATTCTCTGATTTTTGTGAAAAGATATGTGAGGTTTTCATGGACGATTTCTCTATTTATGGCTCCTCTTTTGATGATTGTTTAAGCAACCTTGATCGAGTTCTGCAGAGATGTGAAGAAACTAACCTTGTCTTGAATTGGGAGAAGTGCCACTTTATGGTTAATGAAGGTATTGTCTTGGGGCATAAAATTTCTGAAAGAGGTATTGAGGTCGATAAAGCTAAAGTTGATGCTATTGAAAAGATGCCATGTCCCAAGGACATCAAAGGTGTAAGAAGTTTTCTTGGTCATGCCGGGTTTTATAGGAGGTTCATTAAGGACTTCTCAAAAATTTCTCGGCCTCTGACTAATCTATTACAAAAAGATAGACCTTTCGTTTTTGATGATGATTGTGTAGAAGCATTTGAAATACTTAAGAAATCATTGATTTCTGCACCTATTGTTCAGCCACCTGATTGGAATTTACCCTTTGAAATTATGAGTGATGCTACTGATTATGCTGTAGGTGTTGTTCTAGGGCAAAGAGTTGATAGGAAATTAAATGTTATTCAATATGCTAGTAAAACTCTAGACAATGCCCAGAGAAATTATGCTACTACTGAAAAGGAATTCTTAGCAGTTGTATTTGCTTGTGATAAGTTTAGACCTTATATTGTTGATTCTAAAGTAACTATTCACACTGATCACGCTGCTATTAAATATCTTATGGAAAAGAAAGATGCTAAACCTAGACTTATTAGATGGGTTCTCTTGCTACAAGAATTTGATTTGCATATTATTGATAGAAAGGGAGCTGAGAACCCCGTTGCAGACAACTTGTCTAGGTTAGAAAATGTTCCTGATGACCCACTACCTATTGATGATAGCTTTCCTGATGAACAATTAAATGTCATAAATGCTTCTCGTACTGCTCCATGGTATGCTGATTATGCTAATTACATTGTTGCTAAATTTATACCACCTAGTTTCACATACCAACAAAAGAAAAAGTTTTTCTATGATTTAAGACATTACTTCTGGGATGACCCACATCTTTATAAAGAAGGAGTAGATGGTGTTATTAGACGTTGTGTACCTGAGCATGAACAGGAACAGATCCTACGCAAGTGTCACTCCGAGGCTTATGGAGGGCACCATGCTGGAGATAGAACTGCACATAAGGTATTGCAATCCGGTTTCTATTGGCCTACTCTCTTCAAGGATGCTCATAAGTTTGTCTTATCTTGTGATGAATGTCAAAGAATTGGTAATATTAGTAGACGTCAAGAAATGCCTATGAATTATTCACTTGTTATTGAACCATTTGATCTTTGGGGCTTTGATTATATGGGACCGTTTCCTGCCTCTAATGGGTATACACATATTTTAGTTGCTGTTGATTACGTTACTAAGTGGGTAGAAGCTATTCCAACTAGTAGTGCTGATCATAACACCTCTATTAAGATGCTTAAACAAGTTATTTTTCCGAGGTTTGGAGTCCCTAGATATTTAATGACTGATGGTGGTTCACATTTTATTCATGGTGCTTTCTGTAAAATGCTTGCTAAGTATGATGTTAATCATATAATTGCATCTCCTTATCACCCACAGTCTAGTGGTCAAGTAGAATTGAGCAATAGAGAGCTTAAATTAATTTTGCAAAAGACTGTTAATAGATCTAGAAAGAATTGGTCCAAGAAACTTGATGATGCATTATGGGCCTACAGAACTGCATATAAAAATCCTATGGGTATGTCTCCGTATAAAATGGTTTATGGAAAAGCATGTCACTTACCTCTCGAACTAGAACATAAGGCATATTGGGCCATTAAAGAGCTCAATTATGATTTCAAATTTGCCGGTGAGAAGAGGTTATTTGACATAAGCTCACTTGATGAATGGAGAACCCAAGCCTATGAGAATGCCAAATTGTTTAAAGAAAAATTTAAAAGATGGCATGGCAAAAGAATACAAAAGCGTGAGTTTAATGTAGGTGATTATGTATTGCTCTACAACTCTCGTTTAAGATTTTTTGCAGGAAAACTTCTCTCTAAATGGGAAGGTCCTTACGTTATCGAGGAGGTCTATCGTTCTGGTGCCATAAAAATCAACAACTTCGAAGGCACAAATCCGAAGGTGGTGAACGATCAAAGAATCAAACATTATATCTTAGGTAATCCTATAAATATTGAAACTAATGTTATTGAAACCGCAACCCCGGAGGAATACATAAGGGACACTTTCCAGAACGTTTCAAACTCCGAAAAGGAATAGGTATGTGGTACGGTAAGTAAACCGACTCCAAAACAGTTCTAATGGCAATTTTTCCCTGTTTTGGAATATTTAGAAAAATAGAAAAATAAGAAGTAGTCCGGGAAGGACACGAGACCTCCACGAGGGTGGAGGGCGCGCCCTACCCCCTGGGCGCGCCCCCTGCCTCGTGGGCACCTCGTGTGCTCTCCGGACTCCGTTTTCTTGCACGATACGTATTTTGGCCGGTAAAAATTCATTATATAATCTCCCGAAGGTTTTGACCACCGTATCACGCAATTATCCTGTGTTTTTGTTTCGAGCTGTTGCTGCTGCAGATTAGAGCAAGATGTCTTCTCAAGAGTCAGTCGGGGAGAGCCGGGTGTCTCATCCGGCATCGAGATCAAGGACAAATAGCGATGCTGGCCACTTTGGGCCAGCAACGGAGGAAGAGATGGAGGCTGATTTGAAGAGGATAGATGCCATGGAGGAGGATCAAGAAGTCACTTCTCACTTCCAAGCTGGATTCACGATGGGGGAACTACAGAGCTCGGCTATTCCAAACTCGGTTATCCCTTCCAATGTTAGATTTCTCTCTTACGAGAATATGAAAAAGAGTGTTACTTGTTCCCCTGCAGCTATGCAACATCCATGGGTACAAGGAGCTTTAACCGTCACGGGTAAGCTCCGTAAGGGGATAATGGATCTCAAGCAGCAACTCAATAAGCTCGAGGAAGAGAATCGTATCCTCAGGAGTATCATCGCCAAGAATGTCACACCACCACCTCCGAAGAAGGAAATATAATCACATGGGTATGGGCACTCCCCTTGGCAGCTGCCAAGCTTGGGGGAGGTGCCCCGGTATCATATCACCATCACACTCCTATCTTTACCATTTTTCTTAGTTCGATCCTTTTAGTAATATCTTGATCTAGTAGAATAATGTTTTTGGTATGATCTAGTTGTGAGTTTTTGCTTTATGATCCCGTTATGTAATCGAGTCCGTGAGCTATATATAATAAAGATTAGTGTTGAGTCAAGGGCTTGATTATTTTGCCATGATCTTGAGTGAATAAAAGAAAAAGAAGAAAGAATAAAAAGAAATAAAAAGAGATCATATTGATCTTATGGAGAGTAATGACTTCACATAGAAAGAGTATGATGATTAAAAGTTGTTGAGAGTTGACAAACATAGTTTTGGTCATCGTTGCAATTAATAGGAAGTAATAAAGAAAGAGAGGTTTCACATATAAATATACTATCTTGGACATCTTTTATGATTGTGAGCACTCATTAAAATATGACATGCTAAAGAGTTGATGTTGGACAAGGAAGACAACATAATGGGTTATGTTTTCTTATATCTGAAATAAAGTATGTTGTCATGGATCATCCAACATGTTGAGCTTGCCTTTCCCCCTCATGCTAGCCAAATTCTTTGCACCAAGTAGAGATACTACTTGTGCTTCCAAATACCCTTAAACCCAGTTTTGCCATGAGAGTCCACCATATCTACCTATGGATTGAGTAAGATCCTTCAAGTAAGTTGTCATTGGTGCAAGCAATAAAAATTGCTCTCTAAATATGTATGATTGATTAGTGTGGAGGAAATAAGCTTTATACGATCTTGTGATGTGGAAGAAATAAAAGCGACGGACTGCATAATAAAGGTCTATATCACAAGTGGCAATATAAAGTGACGTTCTTTCGCATTAAGATTTTGTGCATCCAACCCTGAAAGCGCATGACAACCTCTGCTTCCCTCTGCGAAGGGCCTATCTTTTACTTTTATCATCTACCTTATGCAAGAGTCAATGTGATTTTCACCTTTCCTTTTTACATTTTATCCTTTGGCAAGCACAGTGTGTTGGAAAGATCCTGACATATATATCTAATTGGATGTAAGTTAGCATATATTATTATTGTTGACAATGCCCTTGAGGTAAAAGGTTGGGAGGCGTAAGCCCCTATCTTTCTCTGTGCCCGATTAAAACTCCGTAACCACAAGTATTGCGTGAGTGTTAGCAATTGTGAAAGACTAAATGATAGTTGAGTATGTGGGCTTGCTGAAAAGCTCTGACATAGACTCTTTCTGATGTTATGATAAATTGCAATTGCTTCAATGACTAAGATTATAGTTTGTTGGTTCTCAATGAAGTTTCTGATTCATACTTGACATTGTGAATAGATTATTACTTGAGCATAAGAAATCATCTGACAATACCCATATATGTTGCTATTATAAGAATGATCATGATGCCCTCATGTCCGTATTTTATTTTATCGACACCTCTACCTCTAAACATGTGGACATATTTATCGTTATCGGCTTCCGCTTGAGGACAAGCGAGGTCTAAGCTTGGGGGAGTTGATACGTCCATTTTGCATCATGCTTTTATATCGACATTTATTGCATTATGGGCTGTTATTACACATTATGTCACAATACTTATGCCTATTCTCTCTTATTTTACTAGGTTTACATGAAGAGGGAGAATGCCGGCAGCTGGAATTCTGGGCTGGAAAAGGAGCAAATATTAGAGACCTATTCTGCACAACTCCAAAAGTCCTGAAACTCCACGGAAGTTATTTTTGGAAATAACAAAAAATATTGAGCGGAAGAAATACCAGAGGGGGCACCCACCAGGCACGAGGGTGGGGGGCGCGCCCTACCCCCCTGGGCACGCCCCCCTGCCTCGTGGGCCCCCTGGTGGCCCTCTGATGCCCATCTTCTGCTATATGAAGTCTTTCGTCCGAAGAAAAATCATAAGCAAGCTTTCGGGACGAGACTCCGCCGCCACGAGGTGGAACCTTGGCGGAACCAATCTAGGGCTCCGGCAGAGCTGTTCTGCCACAGAGATTTTCCTCCGGGATGGGGAAATCATCGCCATTGTCATCACCAACGCTCCTCTCATCGGGAGGGGGCCAATCTCCATCAACATCTTCACCAGCACCATCTCCTCTCAAACCCTAGTTCATCTCTTGTATCCAATTCTTGTCTCTAAGTTTGAGATTGGTACCTGTAGGTTGCTAGTAGTGTTGATTACTCCTTGTAGTTGATGCTAGTTGGTTTATTTGGTGGAAGATCATATGTTCAGATCCATTATGCACATTAATACTCCTCTGATTATGAACATGAATATGCTTTGTGAGTAGTTACGTTTGTTCCTGAGGACGTGGGAGAAGTCTTGCTATTAGTAGTCATGTGAATTTGGTATTCGTTCGATATTTTGATGAGATGTATGTTGTCTCTCCTCTAGTGGTGTTATCTGAACGTCGACTACATGACACTTCACCATTATTCGGGCCTAGAGGAAGGCATTGGGAAGTAATAAGTAGATGATGGGTTGCTAGAGTGACAGAAGCTTAAACCCTAGTTTATGCGTTGCGTCGTAAGGGGCTGATTTGGATCCATATGTTTCATGCTATGGTTAGGTTTACCTTAATACTTCTTTTGTAGTTGCGGATGCTTGCAATAGGGGTTAATCATAAGTGGGATGCTTGTCCAAGTATGGACAGCACCCAAGCACTGGTCCACCCACATATCAAATTATCAAAGTACCGAACGCGAATCATATGAACGTGATGAAAACTAGCTTGACGATAATTCCCATGTGTCCTCGGGAGTGTTTTCCTTCATATAAGAGTTTGTCCAGGCTTGTCCTTTGCTACAAAAAGGATTGGGCCATCTTACTGCACTTTATTTAGTTTTTTTACTTGTTGCTCGTCACAAATTATCCTATCACAAAACTATCTATTACCTATAATTTCAGTGCTTGCAGAGAATACCTTGCTGAAAACCGCTTATCATTTCCTTCTGCTCCTCGTTGGGTTCGACACTCTTACTTATCGAAAGGACTACGATAGATCCCATATACTTGTGGGTCATCAGGGGGCTGGCCGGCTTGGTCACCACCCGCCGCCTTCCTTAGTGGTTCCTGACGCATTAAGGTCGCCGCGGCCCTCCACTTCGCCCTAGGCCCCAGAACGGGCTTCGGTTGTCGGCTGGCAAGAAAAGGGGCCAAAGCACCAACACGGCACGAATACTAAGTCAAGGACCATCGGATTGCCCAACCCGGCCCCGTCACTTTAAGTTGCCGCACGACCGGCTGCTCACCAACCGACTTCATCGGATTGCCGCCAGCCGGCCCAGTGGGTGTTTTGCTCGCGCTCAACGTTTCGAAAGCCTAAGTACCGCACGCTCCTCTCAAAGGCCGAACTCCTTGTCACGGACCAGAGCGTCGGCCGTCAGACTCGCGGGGGGGGGGGGGGGGGGGGGGAAGTCGCAAGAAAACGGCTCAAAAGACAAAAAGCAAAAGCGCAAGCATCCACGAAATTTATACATCACAAATTTAAAGAAAAGGCTCAAGGCCGGAGTTCATTACACCCGCATACCCCCAGTGGGTGGGTGGACCTGCTACCTAACGGAAATTTCTACTAAGTTAAACATGACAGCCTCAGGCATCCCCAACGCCGGGTCGCGCAGCTACCGGCTCCCCCTCGGTGGCCTCCGGGTTCACCGAGGCGCCGGTGTCTTCCTCCTCGGCATCCACGTTGCCATAAACGCCCGTCTCCTCGGAGCTGCTCTCCGGGTAGCTCAGAAGCAGGCCGTAATCGTCAGCAGGCATGATTCCGCCATCTTCCGTCCGCTCCGGCTGGAACTCATCGTGAATGGCAAACCCGACAATTTAGCTGGCCCGGGCAGCGATCTGTCCGGCCTCCGCCCACAGCTGGTTCTCCGCGCCGGCCCGCTGGCCCATCAGCGTGTCCAGCGACAGATCCGAATGCCAAGACATCGCGAACCTGAGCGCCATCTCAGTGCCGGCACGGGCGGCGGAAACGCGCCACTCATGGAGCTGGTCCGGGCCCGCCTCCAACCATCGCGCTAACCGCGTGAAGCTGTTTGGTGCAACGGAGCACGGCCAAAGGGCACCTTCATTGCTGCACCGGCCTCGGAGAGTCGTCCCATCTGTTCGCCCAAGACTCGCAGACGAGCTTCGGCGGCAGTCACGATCTCCGGAAAGGTCCAAGCCACCCGCGGGTCAGTCCCTGAGCCGACGACTCCCTGCGGGTCTCGCTGAAAGCAGACGGCCTCCTCTGCCAGCTAGCGCATCTACGGGAAGGCCCCTGTGAAGAAGAAGAGCAAGTCAGAACAATCACCAAGGGAAAGAAGCCGGCACTCCAACCCGGCAGAACCCAAGGAAAGAACTTGCTGGAGAAGGACTCTTCCAGGTGCTGCGCTTCAAGCAACGTACTGCGCCGCTCCCTGGCAATGGTACGGTCACGCTCCTGGAGCGTCTTCTCCAAGTCGGTAAACTTGGCAAGGGCCGCCTTCAACTCGGTGTCCTTGGCCTCGGCCGCCTTCTCGGCCTCCTCGCGACGACGGGTTTCCGCTTGAAGGGCCTCCTCCGCCGCGGCCCCCAGCCCCTTCAGGTGCTCCACCTCGGCCTGGAGCTGGCCCTTGTCGTCGGCCAGCTTGCCGCATTGCCGATCAGCCTCGGAAAGGGCCCGTTGTGCCTCCACGGCCTTGGCGGCCTCCGCCTTAAGGCTCTCCACCTCGGCCTCAAGACGGCGCGTCGCCCGCCAGCCGCTCCTGCAGCCGGTCGGCTTCATCAAGCGCCTGCCGGGCTCCTGCCGCCTCCACCCTCGCCTTCGCCACCTCGGCCCCAAGACAACCGGCGTCGGCAACATGCCGGTCGTAATAGAAGCCGGCTCGAATCAGCCGGGTCCTACAAGACTGCACCTTGGCTGCAGAAGAAAGACTCGGAAACAAAGAACCACTTTAAGATTCGACCCAACTACTACATAGTTGGCCTGAATCTCGGGGGCTACACCCAGTGGGTGCGCTAGCGCGCCCCCACTAAAAAAGAGCACGCAAGAAAAATACCTGCGGCAACGTGGAGCTCCTCCTCCTTGGCGGCGAGCTGCTCCTTGAGCTGTCGGTGCTTGTCCAGGAGCCGGTTGAAGACGCTGACTTGTTAGGAGTCCAGTTGCTGCAAGAAGCGATGATCAGCGCAAGACAACAGTTTAAGATTCGACCCAACTACTACGTAGTTGGCCCGAATCTCGGGGGCTACACCCAGTGGGTGCGCTAGTGCGCCCCCACACAGAAGAAACAATAAAAAGAAAAATAGAAGACAAGGAGAACTTACGAGCACGGCGCGCTCCAGCTCCCTCGTCTGCTCTACCTCGGCCTGAGCGAAGGCCTGGATCCTGTCCGTCCCCGCCCCTGCAGGCGCCGGCTCACGGTGGTCATCGCCGCCTCCTCCTGGGTCTGGGGCCCAAAGAAGACCTCGCTGGTCCCGCCCCGAGCCGGCTGCAACCCGACGGCCCGGCGACCCCCTGGCCTAGGCACCAGGACGTGCTCTCCGCTGACCGCCTCTTTCGCGGCTGGCGCCCTCACCGGTGCCTTCTCCGGCGCCCTCTACGGCACCACCACCAGCAACGCCCCGCTCGCCGACGCCCGAGGTGCTCCCTCCGGTGCCGTCCGCAGCGCCTCCTCCAAGACGGCGCCACCGCCGCCTCCCTCGGCCCCGCCCGCTCGACCTCGTTGGCCCGCTGCGGGGTGTCGTCCCCAACTACCACGACCGCCCGGTCGACGTCCATCACGTCCGCACGGCCGCCTCGGCCTCGCTTCCCCTTTGACGATGGCACGAAGACCGTAGCCGCCAGCTCCATCCCTGCCGGCATCTCGGGCCACGCCAGCTCCTCGCCAGCTCACGCCCACGTCGCCGCGGCGTTGGCCCAGGCCTGGGCCGACGCCGCCGCCAGCTCCTCCTCAGCCCTGTTCCGGTCCCACCAAGCCAGACCTTCGGTGTCGGCCGGGTCCAGGCCGAGGTCCGGGTCGGCCACCTCCTCATCCCGATCGATGGCGCTGGACCGGGTTCTCCGGAACACGGCGCCCTTGGTGGACGCGGCATGTGCCGCCGCCAACGCTAGTGAGATCGGCGACCTGAAGCTCAAACGAAGTAAACAAACAAGAAGGGAACTTACCCGGGCACCACCGGAACGGCGGGCCTCGCCGGCTTCGCCTGCGGGACGCCGCGCCTCCTCTTGGAGGGCGGTTTCGAGCCGGCGGCCGGGTTCGCCGCGCGCTGCACGGCCGGGGCTTGGTGCGCGACCGCGTCCTTCCCATGCGGCCGGCTCGCCACCGTCGCCCCCCGAGACGGCCCGGCTCCAGCCGCGCCGCCGCCTCCTCCGCCCAGTGCCACCACACCAACAGCTCGCATCAGCACCATCCGCGCCACCTCACGCCCGGCGGCTCAAGAAATACAGAAGACAAACTTACCCGCACGGCGTCCTGCGCCGACATTGGCGGCCGCCTCCTTCTCCTCCTCGCCGTGGGCCGCAGGCTCCTCCGAGTCGGCCTGCACCACCTGCGTCGGCGCCCGGTCATATCGATGCCGGATGGCTTTCAGAAGTACCTCCCGCGTCACATCGGGACGAACAAGAAGATGGGCAGCGGCAAAGTACGGAGGCCAGGGACTCACCACGGGTGCCGGGTTCGCCTGGCTGTACGGAGACTTCCCGAACTCCCAGTCGTCCCGCGGCCCGGCCTTGGAGATGTCGTTGACCCGACAAGCAACCTGGTCCGCCCCCAGACGCAAGTTCGACATGCGGTTGGGGTCCAGGAGTCCGGTCATCTGACCAATGATGTGGGTGCGCTGCTGCAGTAGCAGCACCCGACGCCTGATGAAAGCAGTGGTGAGGTCGGTGCCGGTGAGCCCTTCCCGCTCCCTAATCTCCGACACCCACTGGCACAGGTTGAGCACCTCCTACGACGGGTGCCTGGGATAATAACCCCAGTTCTGTTTCGCCCGCGGCGGCGCGTCGACGAAAGGCGGCAGGTTGGTGCAGTCCGCGCCGAGTTTGCGGACGTAGAAGAAGGAGTTCTACCACTTCTTGACGGAGTCCTCCAGCGGCATCTTGGGGCAGTCAGCGCCCGTCCGCTTGTAGATGATGGCGGCCCCGTAGTGAGACATCTCCCCGGCCCTCGGCCCCTCCTGCTTCAAGGAGAAGAAGCGCACCCAGAGATCGATTGAGGGATCGACCCCCAGGTACCCCTCGCAGAGGGTGACGAAGCCAGAGAGCTGCACAATGGCACCCACGCCAAGATGATGGGGCTGGAGCTCGAAGAATTCCAGGAAGTTGCGGAAGAAGCTGCTCGCAGGAAGGCCGAACCCGTGCTTGAAGTGCGGGTAAAATACCACGCGCTCCGTGCCGTCGGGCCGCGGCTCCCGCTTGCCCTGCGGTAGGCGCACAGCAACCTCCGTCTCCCCCGGCAAGCGCTAGGTGGAGCGGAGATACGTGATGTCGTCCATGGTGATGGTCAAGCCCATCCACAAGCCCGAGGGAAGAGCCATCGGCAAAGACGAAGGGAAGGAAGAGTACAGAAGAGTGGCGATGGAGCTTTGCTGGAAACAACCTGCATCGCAGCGCACGGCGATCGCAAGAAGCAGAGAGAGGATGAAGAGGCAGGGGAGCGCGAGCGACAATGATTTCCACCGCCCCTCCCCCCGATTTATAAGCCATGGTTCGAAACGTGGGGAAGTGGGATCCTCTGCACTCGCCCTTCCCACTTCCCCGCAATAAGTGCGCACGTACGCACGCAATAACTGCCTCGAGAATGGCAACCGACTTACGGACACCGCAATGAATCCGCGCGTGTGGGCCGAGGGCGCGCGGCGGCGGGTCCCAGCGCATCGCCCCGTCCCATCACGCGCGTGGCCTGTCAGGCCCCTCCGGCTTCCAGGCGCCACGTGGCGCCCGCGCGAAGCCCAAAAGATTGCCTCAAGATTCGACGGACTCTACGGTTTCCCGCCCCTCGCCGGGATGCCGCGATCCGGCTTCCAGAAGCCGACACACAGTGGGTGTTGTCGGACCCGACGGTCGCAAAATTCACCTCCTTAGAGGGGAAAACTGCGAAGGCCCTCCCAACCGAAGACGGCGGACCTTTACAGCTTCGGGGACCACTGTCGGGGGGATGAACCCCGGGCAGGCAACAGAACCCGGATCCTTTTCAAAAACAATGGGGCCCGCAACGCCCCTCAAGCCGGCCCGCGCTTGGCCGGGTTGCTCAATGCGGCCAAGCCCCTCGACCCGGCCAAACTCCTCGACCCGGCTCCGACAGCTGGCACAAGACGGCCAAACCCGGGGCAACAAGACTTCTCCGACAAGCCAGTTCCTCCTTTGGCGTATTCCTCAACCCGGCTGCGGGTCAGCTCCCATCCCATCCCGGCCGTACGATGGGACGAGTCTCCATCCACGGGTGAGCAAGGCAACAGTGCCCCGCGCCATACCTCTGGTCAGCCGGGGCGTGGCAACAGTGCCCCACTTACCCGCTGACCAGGGCCGGTGTGGCCACAGTGCGCCTGTCATCACTGCTGACGCCAGCAAGCGGCGACCTGACGGAGCGCCAGTGTAGCAGATTCAACCCGGCCACTCCCTGACGATCGACAAGATGGTGAACTGTGCCCCTAGGCACGCGGGGCCCGCACCCGGAGAACCCGGCGAGCCTTGACACCCGGCGGGTCCCAGCACCGGCTTCCCGGACGCTGACAACCCGACCCCACGGCCTTGTAAGATTACCATTGTACCCCAGGGGGGTTGACCTATAAAACCCCCAGGAGCCCTCATGCATACAACATCATCAACACATTACGCGGGCACCAGATCATCTAGACTAGCCACACACCAGGAGAGGCAGCAGCCTGAGCCTTGGCCTGCCTTCCTTCTTCCTCCATACAACTCGAGGAGCAACTCTGTACTATCACACATAAACCACACTCAGCAGGACTAGGGGTGTTATCTCTCCGGAGAGCCCCGAACCAGGGTATGTCTTGCGCCCCGCGCTCGCTGATGCCGACCTCGCCTCTGGAGCCCACCAGTGCCCTCGAGCCTCCTCCTCTCTTTAGCCATCCCATGGCATCTGCCGTGCGCCCACCATGACAGTAGACATCAGGGGGCACCGCTAGAACACACAACATATATTCCTAGCCGTGCGCGGACACATAGGCCGATATCCTATCAAGATCTATAGAGATAGATCAATATGCTTAATTGGACTTTCACAAAGCACATACCTTGAAAAAGTTTTGAAGAAGTTCAAAATGGACCAGTCAAAGAAAGGGTTATTCCCTGTGTTGCAAGGTGTGAAGTTGAGTCAGACTCACTGCCCGACCACTGCAGAAGATAGAGAGAAAATGAAAGTCATTCCCTATGTCTCAGCCATAGGTTCTATCATGTATGCAATGTTGTGTACCAGACCTGATGTGTGCCTTGCTATAAGTTTAGCAGGGAGGTACCAAAGTAATCCAGGAGTGGATCACTGGACATCAGTCAAGAACATCCTGAAATACCTGAAAAGGACTAAGGATATGTTTCCCGTTTATGGAGGTGACAAAGACCTTGTCGTAAATGGTTATGTCGATGCAAGTTTTGACACTGATCCGGATGACTCTAAGTCACAAACCAGATACGTATTTATATTGAAGTGTGGAGCTGTCAGTTGGTGCAGTTTCATGCAGAGCGTCGTGGCGGGATCTACGTGTGAAGCGGAGTACATAGCTGCTTAGGAAGCGGCAAATGAAGGACTCTGGATGAAGGAGTTCATATCCGATCTAGGTGTAATACCTAGTGCATCGGGTCCAATGAAAATCTTTTGTGACAATACTGGAGCAATTGCTTAGCGAAGGAATCCAGATTTCACAAAGAACCAAACACATCAAGAGACGCTTCAATTCCATCCGCGATCAAGTCAAGGAGGGAGACATAGAGATTTGCAAAATACATACAGATTTTAATGTTGCAGACCCGTTGACTAAGCCTCTTCCACGAGCAAAACATGATCAGCACCAAGACTCCATGGGTGTTCGAGTCATTACAATGTAATCTAGATTATTGACTCTAGTGCAAGTGGGAGACTGAAGGAAATATGCCGTAGAGGCAATAATAAAGTTGTTATTTATATTTCCTTATATCATGATAAATGATTACTATTCATGCTAGAATTGTATTAACCGGAAACTTGATACATGTGTGAATACATAGACAAAACAAAGTGTCCCTAGTATGCCTCTACTAGACTAGCTCGTTAATCAAAGATTGTTAAGTTTCCTGACCATCGACATGTGTTGTCATTTGATGAACCGGATCACATCATTAGGAGAATGATGTCATGGACAAGACCCATCCATTAGCTTAGCATTATGATCGTTAAGTTTTATTGCTATTGCTTTCTTCATGACTTATACACATTCCTCTGACTATGAGATTATGCAACTCCTGAATACCGGAGGAACACCTTGTGTGCTATCAAACATCACAACGTAACTGGGTGATTATAAAGATGCTCTACAGGTGTCTCTGAAGGTGTTTGTTGGGTTGGCATAGATCGAGAATAGAATTTGTCATTCCGAGTATCGAAGAGGTATCTCTAGGCCCTCTCGGTAATGCACATCACTATAAGCCTTGCAAGCAATGTGACTAATGAGTTAGTTACGGGATGATACATTACGAAACGACTAAATAGAGTTGCCGGTAACGAGATTGAACCTGGTATGATGATACCGACGATCGAATCTCGGGCAAGTAACATACCGATGACAAAGGGAATGACGAATGTTATTGTGTGGTTTGACCGATAAAGATCTTCGTAGAATATGTAGGAACCAATATGAGCATCCAGGTTCCGCTATTGGTTATTGCCCGGAGATGTGTCTCGGTCATGTCTACATAGTTCTCGAATCCGTAGGGTCCGCATGCTTACCGTTCAATGACGATTTGTATTATGAGTTATGTGTTTTGGTGACCGAAGTTTGTTCGGAGTCCGGGATGAGATCACGGACATGACGAGGAGTCTCGAAATGGTTGAGAGGTAAATATTGATATATTGAAAGGATATATTCGGACACCGGAATGGTTCCGGAGTGATTCGGGTATTTTTCGGAGTACCGAGGGGTTACCGGAACCCCCCGGGGAAGTAATGGGCCTTATTAGGCCATAGGGGAGAAGAGGAGCAGGCCAAGGGAGGTGGCGCCCCCCCCCCCATGGAGTTCGAATTGCACTAGGGGAGGGGGCGGCGCCCCCCTTGCCCTTTCCTACTCCCTCTCCCTTTCCCTCTTTCCTACTCCTAGTAGGACTCCCTACACTTGGCGCACCCCTAGGGGGCCGGCCTCCTCCCCTCCTTTATATACGGGGGCAAGGGGCACCCCATAACACATCAGTTGATCTTTCAGCCGTGTGCAGTGCCCCTCCACAGTTTACTCCTGCAGTCATAGCGTCGTAGTGCTTAGGCGAAGCCCTGCGCGGATCGCATCACCATCACCGTCACCACGCCATCGTGCTGACGGAACTCTCCCTCGACCCTCTGCTGGCTCAAGAGTTCGAGGGACGTCATCGAGCTGAACGTGTGCTGAACACGGAGGTGCCGTATGTTCGGTACTTGGATCGGTTGAATCGTGAAGACGTTCGACTACATCAACCGCGTTAACATAACGCTTCCGCTTTCGGTCTACGAGGGTACGTGGACACACTCTCCCCTCTCATTGTTATGCATCTCCTAGATAGATCTTGCGTGATCGTAGGAATTTTTTTGAAATTGCATGCTACGTTCCCCAACAGCCTCGGCATCGGCCGAGGCCTTCTTCTTGGTGACTTCGTCGTCAGCCATGGAGTCGATGTAGGGGAAGTAGCGGAAGCAGAGGCGGACGTAGATGGATTGGGAGCATTCGCGTCGAGACGCTCCCCAAAAATCTTATTGCCGTTCTCATGGGCAGGATCTCGAACGACAAGGTTCCAGAGGCACCTGCTCCATGCACGCGGTCGTCGGGATGGGATCACCAGAAGCAGCACACAGAGAGGAACAGTAGATGACTGCTAGGGTTGTGCGAGAGGGAGTGAGTGAACTGAGTTAGGGTTCACTCCGCTGTCCAGCGCCTTCTTATATAAGCCATCGAGTAGATGGGCCTGGGCTCAGGCCCACGACCGAGTCCGCGAACAGCGTCTCGGGCAATGGAACTTCCGTAAGTGACTCGATAATTAATCCGAGATTAATTAACCATTCCTGACCGGCAAAAATAAGCTTCGGCTCGGCTCATTCCCGCAAACCACAGCGCGCGTGCGCCCTGACTAAGCGAGGCGGGCGGCGGAGGAGGAGGAGCGCGCATGTACAACTCCTCTTCTCAAGCTCCCAATGGCATGTGGTAGAGCAACCCTTATAAAGAGGTCTCACTCTTCTTACTGTGGCACTATGGGACTAAACTTCCCAACCACTTGCCATGCACCTAAATGGGGCTTAGAGAGTAACTAGGAATTATTGTCTTATATGGGCCTAAGCCCATCCATAATCCAACACCATATGAGTGGATTTTTTGCTCTCGGCCTCCATGAAGCCCTTTATTTTCAAACATTAAAAAATCAAATGTTTTAAGTTTCAAACAAATCGAAAAAATACACAAGTACTTATAGATGTATACCTAAATGTGTGTGAAATTTCATCACGTAATATGTTTTTATGTGACCTGTACAAAATCATGTGATTTTATAGTTAATAGTATATGCGTACGCGGGTTTGTCATTTTTGTGTAGCTCGCATAAAAAAATATTTCATCATGAAAGTTGGCAGACATGTAGTATACATCCATATGTATATGTGTATTTTGTTGAAGTTTTTTTAAACTTTGAAATTTGAATTTTAAAGTTTTCAAATAAAGGGCTCTATGGAGCTCAAAGCTCCATTATGCGTTTCTGCTATCAAACTGTAGTATTGAGAACAAACAGATCGACCCTAAAAAAGAGAACAAATAGATCGTGGCTGAGATGAGGTGCGATGGATCTCGGTCCTTGCAGGCGCGGAGGGCTTCGTTTTCAGTTTTTGTGTTTTAGTTCTGTGTGTCCTGCTTAGTAAGGCAAGGCGGTGATGGCTTGCTGAAGATGGAATAAGATTCTCCCCACCAAGCCCCTGCCCGGGGGTGCTTCTAGCATTGACAGAGGGTGTGTGGAGGTTTGTCTCGCCAGATCTCGCGGGATTCGGTCGGTGTTTCTCTTCGGTGGATCTGCTTGGACCGGGTATTCGTTCGTCTATGTTCGTGTGTCTATATGTTGGATCCTTCTGAACTATGCTTCTTTTCATCGGTGGCGGTTGTTGCTCTGTTGCGCTGGTCCTCTGAGGCCTTAGAGCATCGCCAATAGATGGTCCAAATGTAAAAGTACCTAACTTTTGAACTGTCTGGGGCAAAAAACGCTGCTCCAACAGACGGTCCATATGCAAAAAAAATTGGACCGCGGCCTCCTCGTGATGTAAAATACAACACCTCGCGGTGCAAATTTACATCACGAGGTGCATCTGGTCCAAAACCAGCCGCCGCCCGCGAACGCCCAACCGCCACTTCCTTTCC
This sequence comes from Aegilops tauschii subsp. strangulata, assembly GCF_002575655.3. Classification (NCBI taxonomy): domain Eukaryota; kingdom Viridiplantae; phylum Streptophyta; class Magnoliopsida; order Poales; family Poaceae; genus Aegilops; species Aegilops tauschii. Next base: position 453,162,471 of record NC_053040.3, read on the forward strand.
TTACCCGCCCGGGCTGTCCGCCCGCCCGAAGACCAGCCGGCCGGAATCCACTGCCGCAACCGCCCAAAACCTCGCCGTTGGCGCCGCCACCACCCCACATCCCCGCCGCCGCCCTCCGCCCCCGTCGCCTCCGTCGCCGGTAGCCGGCTCACAGCCGCCCGGACGCCGCCGAATCAGGAGGCAGCCGGTGCGGGATTCGGCGCCTCCGGCGGTCCGGCTGCCGCGGTAGGCCTCCGCCGGGTCTTAGGCTGCTGCCAACCTCCTCCCCATCGGCCGTGAGCCTGTCCGCGGTCGTTGCGCCGGCCGCACGACCGCCGCTCCAAGCCCTTCGCCCGGGTGCCGAACTATTCTTCGCCGCCCGCCGAGCTCCTCTTGGCCGGCCTCCAAGCTCATTTCTTATCACCGCCGCCGTCTGGTGCTGAACGCAGTCGTCCGCAGCAGCCAATCCAACCAGTGGCCATCTTCTTCCACCGCACGCACAAGGTGTTCGATGGAATTCCCTAAGGTAAAAAATGACGAAACTTGATGATTTAACTTGGGATTGGATAGTATGTTTGACGGTGGTTGTGTGCATTGTAGATGAGCTCGGTTGACTCCTCTTTCATGGATGATTCATCGTCGGACGAGGAATTTGATTTGCATGAAGAAGAGGATATTGCTATGCTAGTGGCCATGCACAAGAGGAAGAAACCGAAGCACCTACAACTATGGGTACTATCTTGCAGATGGGATCTACCCGAGGTGGAGTACATTCGTCAAGCCGGTTGCAAATCTGAAGGTAAGAAAGAACTTGTCTTTCATAATGCACAAGCGGCGGATAGAAAAGATGTTAAGAGGGCATTTGGGATTTTGCAATCCCAATTTGCTATTGTGCGAGGACCATCTAGATTTTGGGATCAAAAGATCCTTTGGTACATCATGAGCGCTTGCGTGATCATGCATAACATGATCATTGAGAACGAGCGTGTAAAAAATTTAGATTACAACTTCTATCAGTTGATGGGCATTCATGTTAACCCCATGCGCAAAGAGGAGCGCATCAGACGTTTCATGAAGGTGTATAGCGAGATTAGAGACACCGATGTGCATGACCAACTCCAGAAAGATTTGATGGAAGAGCATTGGAAAGGGCATGGCGAAAGATTCGCATAGATTCATTATTTGTTTGTTCAAAACTATGTTGTATTGTGCAAAACTATGTTGTATTTGTGTTGCATTTCATCTCCTGGATCTGAAGAACTATGTAATAATTTGATATTGTGGACATGAAATTTTTTTATGTTGTTTTAAAACATGTTTTATGCAATATGTGCGGCTGTACAGTGGCTGGACAGTGGCTGAACAGCAGCCGCGCGACTGCTGGCCGGTTTTGGACCATGAATTTGGACCATCTATTGGAGTTGCTCTTTTGGACCATGAATTTGGACCATCTGTTGGAGTTGGCCTTTTTCGGAGCTCCAAAACGCACTTTTTTGGCGGTCCAAATTTTACATCTCCGGTTTTGGACCGTTAAAATTTGAACCATCTATTGGAGATGCTCTTAGCACGACGACTTCCCAACTGTGTACTACAATAAGGTTTGTCCGGCTCTGATGACGAAGGGGCGATAATGGTAATGTGTCTTCGGCTCGCTTTAGTGATCTTAATGTAATTTTTATTTCTAGTGTTCTTTATACTACCTTAACAGTTGATGAATAGATCAAAAAATTACCGCAAAGACAAAGAAAGGAGACGAGCAGTGTTAATAATAAGCGAAAGCGAGCAAAAGAATGTCGTTCCTTTATTATGCCATGAAGAGAACTTGTTTAATTTATTTCAGTCGAATGCATGCCGATCGTTCATGCATGTAGTGGCTAGGCGGATAGATTGGTGCAGTTCCTGTAGCACATGCATGTAAGGAGGTTGTGGCAACGACCGCTGTCGAAGCCCTCGGCCCTGCAGGGCCTGTTGCAGGAGCCTGCAATGACGCAATAGGTTCCCATCCACTCCCTGCTCAGCTGCTTTTCGCAGCCATGCGACCCCATTTTTTCTGCATTGATCCACAGATAATACGAATTAACCATCAGCTAAACTAATTTGGATCAGATTGATCCGGAGTTGTGTGGGGCGATGGTCTTCCTACCAGATGACAGGAGAAGCAGCATCACCACGGAGAGGCATATGAAAGCCTTGCTGGTTCACTACCGCAAACGCACCCTATGCCGACGGCCAGGGCCGTCGGCATAGCCATGACTAGCCGTCGGGTCAGGCCTATGCCGATGGCCCCCGTCGACATAGGGCTGTCGGCAAAATATCCGTCGGCGTAGTCAGGATGACCGTCGGCATAGAAAAGCCGTCGGCATAGACCCTATCCCGACGGTGGCCGTACATCTACGCCGACGGCCCTAGCCGTCGGCAACGTCATCGCCTAACGGCGGCCGCCGTCAAGTGCTGCCCAATGGCTTCTCGCCACGTGGCGAGACGCCGTTCAGCATGGGTGTGTCTATGCCGACAGCCTAGCCGTCGGCTTAGTTTGAAATTATGCCGACGGCTAGGCCGTCGGCATAGACACGCCACGTGTCAGAAACTGGGCGCTCCTGGGGCAGGTCTATGCCGACGGCATAATTTCAAACTAAGCCGACGGCTAGGCCGTCGGCATAGACGTGCCACGTGTCGGCCACTGGGAGCTCACGCCAGGCCTATGCCGACGGCCAAACTAAGCCGACGGCCAGGCCGTCGGCATAGAGGTGCCACGTGTCGGCCACTGGGAGCTCAGGCCAGGCCTATGCCGACGGCCAGGCCGTCGGCATAGATTCTGTCCAGTTTTTTTTCTGTTTCTTTTCAGCTCAATTCATTTGAATATATAACAAACAGCATATACACAGCATCACACAACAAATTGGCATCGCTAAGAAGCATCGCAAAGCATCACACATATAAGTATCATCACCACAAAGCATATAAGAATCTCACAAACAACAATAAGATAAGTATCATCACAAGCATACAAGTATCATAGCGTCGAGAAAGGCTTAAGCGCCAGGACATCGAGCACCGCGGAGGTCGTCACTGCCAAGACCGCCGAAGCCCAGGTCGTCACTGCTAGCGGCAGCGCTACCGCCAAGACCGCCTCCACGTCCGCCTCCGTCTCCGTGGATCGGAGTGGTCGGGCTCCGTGTCTCGGGAGTGTTGCGAAGACCACCGCCAACGGTAGATGCACCTGTTCCCTGGATGTCGAAAAGATATATTAACGGGATATAAGACTGTGTTGAAAGGCATGACATGCTTTGGGTGAATTGATTGGGGATGAACTAACCGGCGAGGGGCCAGCGTTCTGTGCCACAAACTCCTCAAAGGTCAGCAGCACTGGTTGTGCTGGAGGACCCTCTGCTGATGGCCATTGAGGACACCTGCCGGCCGCCATTTCTTGAAAAGCGTGTTGCATCTCGCGATCCCTCTGCTGCATGAAGGCGGTCGTGCCACGCCATGGTCTCCTGGCGCGCTACCTCCGGGTCTACACGGAGGGGATCTTGCCGTGGGTCTGGCCCGGATGTTGCTCCAAAGTGTTCCTATGGACTGACCTACCACAACCGGGTGGATAGGTCCACTGCTCAAAGCCCGTCCGTGCAAAGTCAAAGGGCTAGATCCCGTGGTCAAACGCTACAGGGTTAGGCGGGACGGGGGCCCTGGGGGTAGCAATGCCACCCGAGCGTCGCACCGGGCCCCCATACATGCGGGGTGGTGTGGTGGCATGTCCAAAGAGGCGGCACGCGTCTCCGGGGGGTGCCCCCCCCTCACGAACGGCGATGACACGGTAGTAGACGTTCTGCGGTAACGATGCGGCGTGAATATTATTAAATACTCGGAGCGCGATAAAATCATGAGTTTTTTACACGACGTGGGCACATGTGCTGTAGGACTGATGGTAATTTTTCATAATTGTTCGTGATGGAGTAGTATCTGAACAATTCCCTCTATGCGGATTGCTCTTCGCGTGTCTACGACTGTGGCCGGCGGCCTCCGGGGGCTAGCATGCTGCCAAATCTTGCGTAGGCGGCCTCTCACAAGTCTGGAAGTGTTGTGGCGGGTGCAAACGCCTGGCACGCGTCTCCGGGGTGTGCCCCCCCTCACGGACGGCGGCGCCGCCGGCACCTGGAGGGGGAAACGGACGCGTCGGGTCTACACGGAGGGGATCTTGCTGTGGATCTGGCCCGGATGTTGCTCCTAAGTGTTCCTATGGGCTGACCTAACACAACCGGGTGGATAGGTCCACTGCTCAAAGCCCGTCCGTGCAAAGTCAAAGGGCTAGATCCCGTGGTCAAACGCTACAGGGTTAGGCGGGACGGGGGCCCTGGGGGGTAGCAATGCCACCCGAGCGTCGCACCGGGCCCTCATACATGCGGGGTGGTGTGGTGCCATGTCCCAAGAGGCGGCACGCGTCTCCGGGGTGTGCCCCCCTCACCGACGGCGCCGCCGCCGGCACCTGGAGGGGGGAAACGGGCGCGTCGGGTCTACACGGAGGGGATCTTGCCGTGGGTCTGGCCCGGATGTTGCTCCAAAGTGTTCCTATGGACTGACCTAACACAACCGGGTGGATAGGTCCACTGCTCAAAGCCCGTCCGTGCAAAGTCAAAGGGCTAGATCCCGTGGTCAAAAGCTACAGGGTTAGGCGGGACGGGGGCCCTGGGGGGTAGCAATGCCACCCGAGCGTCGCACCGGGCCCTCATACATGCGGGGTGGTGTGGTGGCATGTCCGAAGAGGCGGCACGCGTCTCCGGGGTGTGCCCCCTCATGGACGGCGCCGCCGCCGGCACCTGGATGGGGGAAACGGACGCGTCGGGTCTACACGGAGGGGATCTTGCCGTGGGTCTGGCCCGGATGTTGCTCCAAAGTGTTCCTATGGACTGACCTAACACAACCGGGTGGATAGGTCCACTGCTCAAAGCCCGTCCGTGCAAAGTCAAAGGGCTAGATCCCGTGGTCAAAAGCTACAGGGTTAGGCGGGACGGGGGCCCTGGGGGGTAGCAATGCCACCCGAGCGTCGCACCTGGCCCTCATACATGCGGGGTGGTGTGGTGGCATGTCCGAAGAGGCGGCACGCGTCTCCGGGGTGTGCCCCCTCACGGACGGCGCCGCCGCCGGCACCTGGAGGGGGGAAACGGACGCGTCGGGTCTACACGGAGGGGATCTTGCCGTGGGTCTGGCCCGGATGTTGCTCCAAAGTGTTCCTATGGGCTGACCTACCACAACCGGGTGGATAGGTCCACTGCTCAAAGCCCGTCTGTGCAAAGTCAAAGGGCTAGATCCCGTGGTCAAACGCTACAGGGTTAGGCGGGACGGGGGCCCTGGGGGTAGCAATGCCACCCGAGCGTCGCACCGGGCCCTCATACATGCGGGGTGGTGTGGTGGCATGTCCCAAGAGGCGGCACGCGTCTCCGGGGTGTGCCCCCCTCACGAACGGCGATGACACATTAGTAGACGTTCTGCGGTAACGATGCGGCGTGAATATTATTAAATACTCGGAGCGCGATAAAATATGAGTTTTTTACACGACGCGGGCACATGTGCTGTAGGACTGATGGTAATTTTTCATAATTGTTCGTGATGGAGTAGTATCTGAACAATTCCCTCTATGCGGATTGCTCTTCGCGTGGACTGTGGCCGGCGGCCTCCGGGGGCTAGCATGCCACCAAATCTTGCGTAGGCGGCCTCTCACAAGTCTGGAAGTGTTGTGGCGGGTGCAAACGCCTGGCACGCGTCTCCGGGGTGTGCCCCCCCTCACGGACGGCGGCGCCGCCGGCACCTGGAGGGGGGAAACGGACGCGTCGGGTCTACACGGAGGGGATCTTGTTGTGGGTCTGGCCCGGATGTTGCTCCTAAGTGTTCCTATGGGCTTACCTAACACAACCGGGTGGATAGGTCCACTGCTCAAAGCCTGTCCGTGCAAAGTCAAAGGGCTAGATCCCGTGGTCAAACGCTAAAGGGTTAGGCGGGACGGGGGCCCCTGGGGGGTAGCAATGCCACCCGAGCGTCGCACCGGGCCCTCATACATGCGGGGTGCTGTGGTGGCATGTCCCAAGAGGCGGCATGCGTCTCCGGGGTGTGCCCCCCCTCACGGACGGCAGCGCCGCCGGCACCTGGATGGGGAAACGGACGCGTCGGGTCTACACGGAGGGGATCTTGCTGTGGATCTGGCCCGGATGTTGCTCCTAAGTGTTCCTATGGGCTTACCTAACACAACCGGGTGGATAGGTCCACTGCTCAAAGCCCGTCCGTGCAAAGTCAAAGGGCTAGATCCCGTGGTCAAACGCTACAGGGTTAGGCGGGACGGGGGCCCTGGGGGGTAGCAATGCCACCCGAGCGTCGCACCGGGCCCTCATACATGCGGGGTGGTGTGGTGGCATGTCCCAAGAGGCGGCACGCGTCTCCGGGGTGTGCCCCCCTCACCGACGGCGCCCGCCGCCGGCACCTGGAGGGGGAAACGGGAGCGTCGGGTCTACACGGAGGGGATCTTGCCGTGGGTCTGGCCCGGATGTTGCTCCAAAGTGTTCCTATGGACTGACCTAACACAACCGGGTGGATAGGTCCACTGCTCAAAGCCCGTCCGTGCAAAGTCAAAGGGCTAGATCCCGTGGTCAAAAGCTACAGGGTTAGGCGGGACGGGGGCCCTGGGGGGTAGCAATGCCACCCGAGCGTCGCACCGGGCCCTCACACATGCGGGGTGGTGTGGTGGCATGTCCGAAGAGGCGGCACGCGTCTCCGGGGTGTGCCCCCTCACGGACGGCGCCGCCGCCGGCACCTGGAGGGGGGAAACGGACGCGTCGGGTCTACACGGAGGGGATCTTGCCGTGGGTCTGGCCCGGATGTTGCTCCAAAGTGTTCCTATGGGCTGACCTACCACAACCGGGTGGATAGGTCCACTGCTCAAAGCCCGTCCGTGCAAAGTCAAAGGGCTAGATCCCGTGGTCAAACGCTACAAGGTTAGGCGGGACGGGGGCCCTGGGGGGTAGCAATGGCACCCGAGCGTCGCACCGGGCCCTCATACATGCGGGGTGGTGTGGTGGCATGTCCCAAGAGGCGGCACGCGTCTCCGGGGTGTGCCCCCCTCACGAACGGCGATGACACATTAGTAGACGTTCTGCGGTAACGATGCGGCGTGAATATTATTAAATACCCAGAGCGCGATAAAATCATGAGTTTTTTACACGACGCGGGCACATGTGCTGTAGGACTGATGGTAATTTTTCATAATTGTTCGTGATGGAGTAGTATCTGAACAATTCCCTCTATGCGGATTGCTCTTCGCGTGGACTGTGGCCGGCGGCCTCCGGGGGCTAGCATGCCGCCAAATCTTGCGTAGGCGGCCTCTCACAAGTCTGGAAGTGTTGTGGCGGGTGCAAACGCCTGGCACGCGTCTCCGGGGTGTGCCCCCCCTCACGGACGGCGGCGCCGCCGGCACCTGGAGGGGGGAAACGGACGCGTCGGGTCTACACGGAGGGGATCTTGCTGTGGGTCTGGCCCGGATGTTGCTCCTAGGTGTTCCTATGGGCTTACCTAACACAACCGGGTGGATAGGTCCACTGCTCAAAGCCTGTCCGTGCAAAGTCAAAGGGCTAGATCTCGTGGTCAAACGCTAAAGGGTTAGGCGGGACGGGGGCCCCTGGGGGGTAGCAATGCCACCCGAGCGTCGCACCGGGCCCTCATACATGCGGGGTGCTGTGGTGGCATGTCCCAAGAGGCGGCATGCGTCTCCGGGGTGTGCCCCCCTCACGGACGGCGACGCCGCCGGCACTTGGAGGGGGAAAACGGGCGCGTCGGGTCTACACGGAGGGGATCTTGCCGTGGGTCTGGCCCGGATGTTGCTCCAAAGTGTTCCTATGGACTAACCTAACACAACCGGGTGGATAGGTCCACTGCTCAAAGCCCGTCCGTGCAAAGTCAAAGGGCTAGATCCCGTGGTCAAACGCTACAGGGTTAGGCGGGACGGGGGCCCTGGGGGGTAGCAATGGCACCCGAGCGTCGCATCGGGCCCTCATACATGCGGGGTGGTGTGGTGGCATGTCCGAAGAGGCGGCACGCGTCTCCGGGGTGTGCCCCCATCCAAGTGACGGCGGCACTGCCTTGCGTGCAGGGGGGCACACCGCGGAGCCCCATGACGGGCGTCTACGCATGCCTGAACACTTTCACATATGCATCGGGACCCGTGCGATGTTTCGGTGACATAGCTACACCCCGAATCCCCCCACCAACTAGAATTCCCTCCGTGTCGACCGTTTCCCCCCTCCGTGACACGGCGATAGCGACGTTCGTAACGGGGGGCAATCGATATACAATCAGGGTATGTTTTTTTAGATAAGGCATAATTATCTTATGCAAAAACAAAAACTAAAATAAAGTAAAAATGAGAAAATAAAGTAAAAATAAAAAAATAGTATGCCGACGGCGAGGCCGTCGGCATACCTGTGCACACACGGAGGTGCAGTCCCACGGATCGATGACGTGGCATGGCGCACGGATCGATGACGTGGCAGAGGGGCCTATGCCGACGGCTATACCGTAGGCATATATTTGCCATAGGTAGTATAAAGCGAAATTTAAAATAAAACTAAATAAATGTATGCCGACGGCTAGGCCGTCGGCATATCTGTGCACACACGGAGGTGCAGTCCCACGGATCGATGACGTGGCATAGCACATGGATCGATGACGTGGCAGAGGGGTATGCGCCAGGTCTATGCCGACGGCATAGCCGTCGGCATAGGGCTGGCACGGGTATGCCGACGGCCACCGTTATCACCCGTCGGCGTAGGCTCAACGTCGTCAAACGGTCAGCGCTGACGGCAAGGGCTATGCCGACGGCCGCTCCTATGCCGACGGGCCCCGTAGGCGTACCTCGAGCGGTCCCGACGGCCTCGTATATGCCGACGGCCCGTCGGCATATATGTATTTATGCCGACGGCTTTTCTACGCCTACGGCCTGCCCTTGGCCGTCGGCATAGCGGCATTTATGCCAACGGGTGCCGTCGGCAAACGAAGTTTTTCTGGTAGTGGTTCCAGTAGTCCTTTAGCAGCGTTCTTCATGTACGGTGCCATATCAAAGAGGTAATGTGTGTTGTTTTTCCTAAATGAAACTGATGGGTGCGTGAGTATCGCCATGATCTGTATTTATAGCAAAATGCGTGACACGATTATCTGGTGAAAAATTAATGTGTCTCACCAGTGCTTATCCTAACGCATGGCTGGTACCTTATCCGAACGCCTAATTTTAGACATGATTGATTGCGTATGTCTTCTTTTTTGCAGGCAAAACGGGGTAGGTGTACAATAAAAATGGGGGATAGTTATTGTTTTTAGAGGAAGGCGCAAGATGCAAGAACCTTCAAATTAATAAAGCCTAATCAAGACATGAAAGTAGCGTAGATATTGACACAACAGACTGAGGCCACACAAGAGCAAATCAAATAAGGGTCAATATTAAGCAGTTGGTTGGTGCATAATCTCAAATTGCACATCTACAATGCTAGGCTGTTGGTCGAGGTAGTAAATAGTAAAAGCTTCACATCCACGATCAGGAAAAAAGTTCCACATCCACTACTACGGAGTTCGCTATGGTAGCAGACGAAGTTGCACATCTCATTGGTAAGGAATAGTTTGGGATGGAGGTGCCATATGTGAAAACTGCATGTCCATGAATATGAGGGAAAGTTGCACATCGACTGCCCGATAATTGCAAATCGACTGCTAGACAGTTGCACCTAATGAGGACTAAATTGCACACACAAAAAATCATTAAAATATACCCATACGAGATATAGTTTTAAAGAGCACATCATGATGATTCCAACGGTGAATGCGGATCTTAATTTCGATGTTCAGTTTAAAAGTTATGACTTTAAAAGAAATTAAACTCGGATTAAATGCGTTCACACGTCCATGAGTAGGGGAAATATTCACACCGGCTATCAGGTAGTTGCGCCAAACATTAACTAAATTAGAAGACACCCCGCGCATTGCGGCGGGAATTTGTAGAAAGCGACTATAATGCACTTGGAAAGTGACTATAATGCGCATGGAAAATCTTAAGGGGAAAATCTCTAAAAACGTAATATAATTATGAAAAAATATTTAGGTTCAGGATCACAAACATTAGGACCTCAAAATGCATGTCTTCTTATTTTCTCCTGACCTCGAGCGAAGTATATATAGAACATAATATAGTTTTCAATTTTATCGTGAAATTAGATACTACAGTTATGGCATAGCATGTTGTGTTTCAGTTCACCAACTATGAGGATTTACGGTACTATCATAGTGATGCTTTGCGGGTGTAGCAATGCAAGATTGTTCTCTAATGTAACTTCTGCAATAATATGTTATTGGTCATCATCAGAACTAATGTGATGATTTAAGAGAGCTATGAAGAGAGGCAAAAATATTTCCATTAGTCCTGTCACAGTGCCTAAAGGCATATAAAATGCTCAGACAGATTTTGCCATTGAACCAATGGTGTCACTTAAAATGAAGATTACAATTTTGAAGAAAATTATCAAACATATATAATCCGGATTACATGCCTGTAGCTGCACAAATAACTGAAGGTGCTCTAGTGTAGAAACAACTGGCAAACAACATCTTATGACTACGTCAGAAAAAAAAAATCAATCCAATATGAGTGCACTAGTAGAAAACGGAGTTTTATCACCGGCTCGTAAGGGCCTTTAGTGCCGGTTCTGCAACCGGCACTAAAGAGTGGGGACTAAAGGTCCCCCCCACCCTTTAGTACCGGTTCGGCACGAACCGGTGCTAACGTGCCACCACGTGGCACGAGCCAGGCCCGGGTGCGTGTAGGACATTAGTACCGGTTGGTAACACCAACCGGTACTAAATGTTTGGGTGTGTTTTGGTTTTAATTTTTATTTTTCCTTTAGTTTTGTGTTTTCAATTTAATTTAGTGATTGTTTTACATTATAATGAGTTGTTAAATCATTAGGTGAAAGTACCGCAGATTAGTTTCGACTGGATGCATGTGGATCCTAGCTAAGTGATCAAGTATATGCCATATCCATATTACTTAGAGTGATCTAAGTAATATGGATATGGCATATACTTGATCACTTAGTTAGGATCCATCCAGTTGAAACTAATATGCGGTTTCTTTCATAAATGATATAATAACTCATCATCATCATCATCATCATCATCATCATATTAATATAAAAACTCTTGCATCATATCATCACCAACAACAGTATATACTAGCTAGCAAAGATATCATCGAGTTCAACATGGTCATGATATTATAAGCGTTCATAACACCACAAAAGCAAATCACTCTTTGAGATTAAGTTCAGGACGAAGAACACAGACACGCATGAGAGGACAACAAGTACTAAGAGCATGATAACTAGTTAAATCACTCTTGCTGCTCTCTCTCAGGTAAAATAGCATAGAACATGTATAGCTCTCCTGATTCATCATATTGGAGCATGCAGATGAACCTGTCTTCTAATCGTGGGCTGCGCTTCTGATTGCTGCCCCCTAGTACTTCTCTGCGATCGTTAACAATTTTGCTCCAATCTTTCACTATTAAGCATTCATCGCTTTCAGAAATCCTGAATGCACTCATGTGCACTGTAGGATATCTTGGCCGTAAGCTAACAATTGACATGCGACCTTTAGTCTCGATCCACTAAGCCACAACTGTCATCGGGAGTCCCTGTTGAAGAACATCGTATAGTAATTAATATACTTAGCAATGAAAGTTTAGCTTGAAAAATAACGTATGCAAAAGATGCACTGAGGACTAATAGTAAAAATCTTACCATATTTCCTAAATACATGTGACCGTAGTTCAATACGATCACTATTGGTCGCACGTTTTGAGTACTAAGATTTTCAAATTCAGGAAAATGATTTCTCTTGACAGCATCAAGATCCTCAAGCCATGAAACATAATGACTTATCTCCTCGCAGTTTAGTTCAGCCCCGGGACAGTGGATGGTCCTGTCTACCAAGCGCCGAACATGTTTGCTTGAATCAAAATAAGCTGTCAATAGAAATTACTTGTCAACTATTTTTGAATAAACAATATCGAAGACATAAATATGGTTGAGAAACTCACATAATGGTAGAACTGGAGGCGTCTGCACATCGACCCAGATGTCTCTATTACCTTCAATATCATCTTCCGGACGAATATCAAAGGTGATAACCATATCAGGCTCAAATGCATAAGTCTTGCATAGTGCTTGCCAAGTTTTGCATTCAAAATAGTGTATGTGTCTGCATTGTATAATTTGACGTTGAAAGTATAACCATGCTCGGTCTTCAGGTAAACTCTCTTTACCTCCATAGTTTCCATATCACTAAAACCTACCTTATCCAAGACAAAAATTCTTGCATGGCAGGGGATGCGCTAGTACAATAGTGAAAATTAAAAATTATAAGTTGAAGCAAATGAAGCATAAGTCATGCTTAATTACGAAAAAAGACTTGTCGTTATGACTTACTGTATCCACTTCGAAGGTCTCATCCAGCTTGATGCTGAAGCGCCTATCATCAACAAGGAAATTTCTGTCGCACAGGCCGCGCTGGTCTTCACAGTATTCGCACTTAATGAAATCTTTTTCGTCGTCAGACGACATTTCCTATGTTCATATAGGTGAAACATTAAACAGTTACTAGTTCTATTAACTCAACTAATTCAACTACTTCTATTAATTCAACTAGTTCTATCAATTCAACTAGTTCTATTAATTCAACTAATTCAACTAAGCATTTACTAAAAATAAACTAGTTCTATTAATTTTCTTACTAAAATAAAGTAGCTAGTTCTATATATATAGTAATATTTTAATTAGATCATCAAATCTCAAATACCTAAATTTTCTTACTAAAAATAAACTAGTTATATTAATTCAACAAATTCAACTAAGAATTTACTAAAAATGAACTAGTTATATTAATTTTCTTACTAAAATATATAACGTAGCTATATATATATTAATATTTTAATTAGATCATCAAATCTCATATACCTAAATTTTCTTACTAAAAATAAACTAGTTCTATTAATTCAACTAGTTCAACTAAGCATTTACTAAAAATAAACTAGTTATATTAATTCAACAGAAAATTTGACATGCATTAATCTAAACAACAGAAAACAGAAAATAAGTAAAAAAAATGTGTGTGTGTGTGTGTCTCTGTGTGTGTATGTGTGTGTGTCTGTACGAGCGGGGCGGCGGCGTACGAGCGGCGGGCCGGGGGCGACGGCGCGAGACGGCGACACGTACGGGGCGGCGGGCCGGGGGCGACGGGACGACGAAGACGGGCGGCGGGCCGGGGGCGACGGCGCGAGACGGCGACGACGGTGCGGCGGGTCGCGAGACGGCGACGACGGCGCGGCGGGTCGCGCGACGACGGGGGCTGGCTGGGGCGGCGACGACGACGGCGACAGGGACGGGCTGGGGCGTCGACGGGGGCGAAGAACAAACTGAAACGAACTGAAAATATTCGTAAGTGGTGCTTATATAGCGGTGGCCATTAGTACCGGTTTGATCCATCAACCGGTACTAAAGGCCTATTTTGGCCAGGCCAAGAGGCGGGAAGAGCAGGCCTTTAGTACCGGTTGGTGGCTCCAACCGGTACTAAAGACCCACCTTTAGTACCGGGTTGGGCTACCAACCGGTACTAAAGGGGGTGTGCTGCCACCCGCGGTGTAGAAAGTTTAGTCCTACCTCGCCGGGCGAAGGGCTGCCGCACTGGTTTATAAACCCAGCCACGGCTGCTACTTTGAACTCCCTTGTAAAGCAGGCTTCTGGGCCTAACTATGGCGCGCTGCCCTGTGAGCCCGAATTTCCACGCCCGTTGTCTAGCAGGCCCACTAGGCAGCGCCCCAATAATTTTTTATATAGTTTTTTTCTTTTCTTCCTTATTTATTTTCTTCTATTTATTTCTGAGTAGTTTTTTATATATTTTTTTTTCTGCTTTTTCTATTTTCTTCTATTTATTTCTGATTAGTTTTTTTATTTTCCCCAAATCGGTAAATGACTGAAAAATAGCAAATGCTGTCAGAAAGTGTTGAAATTTTTTTATATAGTTTTTCTTTCCTTCTTTATTTATTTTCTTCTATTTATTTCTGAGTAGTTTTTTATATAGTTTTTTTATTTTCTGCTTTTTTTATTTTCTTCTATTTATTTCTGATTAGTTTTTTATATAGTTTTTTTTTCTTTTTCCCAAATCGGTAAATGACTGAAAAATAGCAAATGTTGTCAGAAAGTGTTGAAAATTGATGACGTCGTTTTGAATGATGTGTACGGAACGCAAAAAAGTCTGGAGTTGTAATAAGTTTAAAAAATGAAGTGCCCATGTAACAGATGAGTTCTCGTCCGAAACCCTGATACTCCGAAAGAGATTGTTCAGTTTGTACACGAAGTGCGTCCAGTTTTTGCCGTAACCCTCTCTACTCTTTTGCACATGCTATGTGGGTGAAATGATGATACCATTGCCAAGTTTCGACATTTTCAGAGTTCATTTTGTAATGATTTTCAATTTCACGATCATTTAGCTCTCTAAACAAATAGTACCAGTTCATGGCACAAACCGGTACTAAAGGTGCCCGTGGGCCCCAGCCTGACCACAGCCTGACGCAGCCTCATTAGTACCGGTTCATGACACGAACCGGTACTAAAGGTTGCTCACGAACCGGTACTAATGATCTCCGCCCGCCTAGCCATTGGAACTGGCACTAATGGACACATTAGTACCGGCTCAAAATCAAACCGGCACTAATGTGCTTCACATTTGACCCTTTTTCTACTAATGGTATAACAACCAATCATCATACAAAAAGGTTTAGTCCATAATCACCTCGTTGCAAAAGAGGTGTAGTCACCAATCTAGCACTGCTAGCTAAAAGTCAGTTAGGAAGATATAAAGATAATCCACTTGAAAATCCTTGGAAGAATTTAATTCTCTGTCTCCTTCAGAAAAAGAAAGCTAAGGCAATTGGTGTCTTTTGTCATTCTTTGCTCCTTTTTCACTCAATGATTCCTTCAAATTTGCTGACCAAAAATTCTATATGTCTATTCTATCTATGATATTTCTATATATATAGAATATGATATCTAATATGACATCCGATTTGTCAAAGGGATTGGATTGGTGACTTACCCATTCAGTGACTTTGGCACTGGACGTTCCAAAAACGGGTACTATCGGATCGGGTAACCGAAATAGAATGATGGCATGCACCAAGTATACTTGATAAAAAATCCGCTATGTTTTCCATTGCATACAAATACATAAGCAAATGAGCAAAAGGTAAGAAAACCTGACCCGCTTTCCGTGCAAAATCAGTCCATATACTATTGGGCCGTACTGGCCAGGGCTCTAGCGCTTGACGTCGCCCACCCACCCACGCATAGGCGTACCCGACGCCGGCGTCCGCGCCGTGGAGCGGTGGAGGCCGTAGCGAGCTCTGCAGAACTGCTCGGCGACCAGGTACTGGTCACGGATCACCACCACGAGGGCGCCTTAGAGAGTGCACCGGCCGCCAGCTGGAAGATCTCGACCAGTGTCAACTACTTGCGGAGGGAGTAGTGCTCATCGGAGATCTGACCGGCCAGAAGGACGCGGATCGTCGCCTTCAAGGCGGCGGCGCCATGGCGTTCCACTGCACGATCAAGGATTATGGCAGCAGTGTGCGCATCTCCAACTGCGATGGACCCTTAAGGCTTGGCCGGCGGCGCAGTATGAGAGAGAGAGGTAGAGATACAGGAAAGATGGAAGAATCGGTTGGGATTTTTGTAGGGCATCGATGGAGATTTATACCTTCAGGGAGATGAAGGAACCTAGTCGTCCGAGTATAAATTCTCATCGTAATCGAAGCAGTTTCCTTGTTCACGTCCCGTTAATTCTAGCATCAGTTTCCTAAAGTATATTGGTGGCTATCTATGGAACCGACGCATGCAAGTATTGATTACCGTTTATTATGCATGGCAAGCAATGGACGCTTGCGTGTAGAGTCTAGCGATTGACTTTTTCTCTTTTTTTGCTAATTATCTATCGCACGGGAGGCTACCTAAGTTAAGGTGAATGGGCTGCATGACTCACGGCTGATTGGTGGAGAACTGCTGACGTGGCAGCTTGCTAATGTGGATAGCCTACATGTCTAGAGAAATCAAGTGGTGGGGGCTCCTATTTAGACACGGCTGACTGGTGGAGAACTGCTGATGTGGCAGCCTGCTGATGTGGATAGCCTGCATGTCTAGAGAAATCAAGTGATGGGGGCTCCTATTTAGATATAGTAGATTGCACACAAAAACGTTTATCAAAACATACTCATGCGGGGTCTATTTTCGAAGAGCACGCGCGAGGATTCCAACGTTGAAAATGGATTTTAATTTCGATGTTTGATCAAATATGGCTTTTGAAAATTCTAAAATTTGAATTAAATGCATTCACATTCACATGAATATTTTTACGATACTTTTTTCTTTCTTCCTATTCACATGATACTTTTCTAATATGGATTAGAGTTTTCCTAATATAGATTAGAGGGGCAAAATATTTTCAAATATGGCTGGTCACTCCGGACGTCTGACGAGCGAACGGCCACTCGCTAGATGCACCCTACTATAAAGCGATGAGCGTATCGATGACGCTATCCGGTAAGAGACCAAACCATAAAGATAACAGTGTTGAGAAGCTGAGATGAGCAGTGTTAATCATAATAAAAATCGTGCAAAAGATTGCACCACATTGGTACTGCCCTATCAAGCTGACAAGCTCCGTTCCTTTATTATGCCATGAAGAGAACTTCTTAACTTATTTTACCGGTCGATCATGCATGGAGTGGCATATACATATGGCTAAATGATAGGTCGGTGCAGTTTCTGTAGCAGATGCATGTAAAGAGGTTATCACAATGGCCGTTGTCGAAGCCCTCGGCCCTGCAGGGCCTGTTGCACGTGCCTCTCCGGATGCATGGCCTTCCGTCCCACGTCGTGCTATTTTGCTTTTCACAGCCATGCGACCCCATTTTTTCTGCATCCATCCACAGACAATACAAATTAACCATCAACTAAACTAATTTGAATCAGCCTGACCACGAGTTATTTTGGGAGATGGTCTTCCTACCAGATGACAGGAAAACCAGCATCACCAGCCACAGGCATGTGAAAGCCTTGGTCAGTGATCCTTTAGCAGCGTTCTTCATGTATGATGCCATATTGAAGAGGTAATGTGTGTTTGTTTTTTCTAAATGAAACTGATGGGTGTGGGAGTATATCCATGATCTGTATTTATAACAAAAGTGTATGTCAATGTTGACTCGGTTATTTGGTGAGATATTAATGTGTGTCATCAATGCTTATTCAAACGTCTAGCTAGGCTTAATCCACTTCTAAACATGACTGGTGCCTTATCCAAACGCCTAATTGTAGACATGATTGATTGCCTATGTCATTTCTTTTGCAGGGAAAACGGGGTAGGAGTACAATAAAAACAGGGGATAATTAATGTTTTTAGAGCGAAGGTGCAAGAAGCAAGAAGCTTTAAATTAATAATAAAGACCAAACCAGGCATCAAAGTACCATGGATATTAAGAGCATCTCTAGCAGACCCCGCATAAGTGGTCAAACCCGCAAAATTTTTGCGTTTTACAGTTTTGGGCAAAAAAAGTTACCAGAACAGAAACCGTAAAAGTAGTCCAACCCGTAAAATTTTTAAGGGCCACTGCAAATGCACACCCGAAACCCTTATCTTTGGAGGTTGGAAGACCGAATATAGGGGGCCCCGTATACCGGTCAAACCTCGTCGGAGCAAACACGCCGCCGCGGAGTTTGCCGGAATCCGCCCTAAACTCGCCGGAATTCATCACCGCACCTTGGAAAAGGCCGCTAGACGCCGCAATCGATCGCCGCCGGTTCGAATTGGATGAGCTCGACATCGTCGTGGCCTCCCATGACCTCAGCCTGGCCGCCGGAATCCTCCCGACGCGGCAGGCAAAGGGGCACGACTCGGCTGGCAATAGAGCAAGGCGCGGACGACGGAGGCGACGGGGCGTGGCCGGCAAGCTGTGCGCGGACGACGGAGGCGACGGGGCGTGGCCGGCGAGGCTGAGCGCGGCCGGCGCGGTGATGGGGCGCGGCCAGCAGGGGCGGGGCACGGCCGACGGGCGACGGGGCATGGCCTGCGGGCGACGGGGCGCGGCCGACGGGGTTGGGCGCGGCCAGCGTGGCCGGCGTGGCCGGCTGGAGGAAGGGGCGACAGCGGCCGGACTGGAGGCCGGCCGCAAATATACTTTTTTACAGATCCGTTTGGGGGGTCTACATCTGTGCCAGCCCGAGCCAGCCCGCAAATGCGGTTTTGCGCGAACTGCAAACGCGTTTTGCGGGCCGGTGGGATGCGGGGTCTGCTAGAGTTGCTCTAACAACAACCCGAGAGTACACAGACTCGAAACAAAAGGACATGAGTGGGGATGTCCGTCCTGACGATGGCGTGGATCGCGTCCAATGTTTCCTTGTCGTTCGTCTTTCCCAGCGAAGCCCACTGATGCCTGAATACAATACACTGGAGAACGCAGTCAAAGACATTCTTAGGAATAATCTGCTCGATTGTCAGCTTGTTATGAGAGCCTCACAGCCCTAAGGCAAGGCTCACGAGAACAGCTGAAGATCGGGATCCCAACCTAAACCCGAGGCCTACCTCGTCCTTCTCAGCGGAAAGATTCATGTGTTCTACCTTGGCTTTGAGCGAGTCCCAGCTGATAAATCCGACTTGGGAGGTTCTTACACAAAGTGATGCCTCCCAAGTCTGGCCCATAAAGATTAGCAGCATAAAGAATCGGAAAGAAAAATTTCTGGATTGCCAGGTGCGTAAAAGGAAAAAGGAATTATGTTTCATCCATTCACAAGAACCAACAACACCTGCATGTATGGTAGTGTTACAATTATCAGTGCAACAAAATAAATGAGGCCTGCTTAAATAGCTCACGCACAATATCAATCCTCGATTTCTAACCGGAGAAGAAAATATCAGTAAAAGAATCTATCATACACGAGGGCCGATGCGCTTCTCAGTTGCTCAATGGAGCAATGCTAGCATGCGAACACAGAATGGTAACCTCTTAATCATAGAATGTTGACTTAGCAAACCAAAAATAATCCAGAAGATGAAACAGATACATACTGAAGGATTACCAGGTAAGGTGGACAAGCTACTTCACTCTGTTTGTCACAAATTCCTTGGTACTTACACCCTTGAGATCTGATTATCTTCAATGTCGGGACCATAATCCTCTCAACTGACCACAGATCCTTCCCACGGCTCACACTGAAGACAGACAAACTGTAAGATGCATATTTGCATTGTTGATGAGAAAATCTGAATCAATGAAAACAATAATGGACAAAGATGTGAAGTAGTATTAGTGTTTGTGACAAGACGTAGGTAACAACTTTCAGTTCTTCAGGATTTCCTGCTTTGTCCTGATGCACATAAGTTCAAAAGTGTCAGGGGAAAGGGAAATGATTCATAGCATTGAAGGGATAAAAAGATAGAACGTCAATCAGTTACGGCAATCCTTTGTTTGCTAGCCCGGTGTGGAGTTGAAGCACATGACATTGTTAGATCAAGGCCCTGTTCGGAACTTGCGCGCTCCGTGGAGTTGGGGAGCTGGGTTTTGGCAGCTCCATAAAATTAAGCTAAAGTCTGGTCCACTCCCGGAGCAGAGTTAAACGAGCCGAGAGAAACCGAACGCAGCCGAAGAACATGCTGCTTGCTGTGATGAAAACGTTGCGAGTTGCAGACCATGCTGTGCACAACAAACTTGAGAAGTTCAAACAAACATGCTTGTGGTAATTGGGTAGCAACTGTAACATAGAGTGGATATCCCTCATTTAGCTAGGGAACCCATTAGCTTTGTATGGAAGATATGCGATCGCGCAACTCTGAAGTCTGAACACTGCTGTAGGAACCCATTAGAGTTGCAGATCTAGTCTTCAGAAATGTATGCAAGATATGCGATTGCGCAACTGAACAAGGCACAGCACCCTGGTATGAATGTATCACTGCCATTTAGCTTACAGCACTCGGCAGCATTACTAAACTGCGACCAGGAATCAGTTGAAAAATTACAGCTAACCAAATTAGCACCACAATTCATACAGAGAAGGTACCACGGTGCTACAGAAGTCGATGGCCATCTCAGTCATCCCCTTCGCTAAAGAAATTCCAATGTGCAGCAAGACGCACACAAAAAAAAAAAAAAAAACGATCCCCTTTGCTCGGATAGTGAACGAACTCCTCCTGATTCGAAAAGCTCGAAGCGTGGATCCTGGTGTTGCCGTGGCGCCGCCGATGCATGGCTAGGTTTTGGGGGGATCTGGCTGGGGGTGGGAGTCTGCTCCGGCTCCGGCTCCGGGTCCGGCCACGGCTGCGCGCTTGCGGGCGATGAAGTCCTCGAGGACCTTGCTGCGCTGGGCGGCCTTGGCGCGCTGGGGCTCGATGTTGGCGTAGGAGAGGCGCGCGGCGGCGGCGATGAGCGCGGCGCCGGTGAGGAAGAGGCAGGCCGTGGCGGCGCGCTGCCTCCGGGTCGCCGCGTACTGCAGCCACGACATGTCGCCTCCTCTAGCGTCGTAGGGCAGGGAGCGTGGGAGACGGGACGGAGATGGTTAGCGCAAAAGGACTGGCGAAGACGGGAGGTGCGAAATACGTCTTGGCGTGTCGAGAGCGGAGCAAACGGGGAGCAGAGTTTCTCACGTTCAGGCTAGCAAAAGCAGAGCATGCTTGAATGCCGAGCAGAGCAAGAAGGGGATCGTGGACGGCATGACAGATTAGAGCAACTCCAACGGGGCGACCCATCTCGTCCGTCGCCGGCCTCGTCTTCCTCGCCTCGTCTGGCGTCACCGCTCCCTCCAGAAAAGGCAAGCCTTGTGCCCCGCGCAAGACCGCCGCCGCGACCAAGCCAAAGAAGACGCTGACGCCCGAACAGCGGGCAAGGAGTCGGCCAAGAGGAAGGGCCGGAGGCACGCCGCGGACGCGAGGAATGAGGCCGTCGCGCAGGCCGCCGTCGTCGCCGCCGCGCAGCAGGAGGTCACCAACGCCCGCGTCGCGGCGGCACGAGGGATGCGCTCTACATGCTAGGGTTAAACCCTAGCCAGCACGGCCCCGTCCAAGCCGCCGTCGCCGCGGCCAGCACCGGCTCGTCGGTGTTTCCTCGGATGGTGCTGCCCGTCTCGCCCCGCGCGTCGGCTTGCAACTCGATCCCCGCCTTCCACGTCTACCCGCACGCCTCCCGCCTCTCCGGGGAGTGCTCGCCCGACGTGAGCGTGGTCGCGCCTTCCACGCCCGCACCCGCGCCCATCAACCTCAACGCCACCCCGGTGGCCGGTGGCTCGTCATCCGGCAGCGCGAGGAAACGCGCGCGGCAGACGCCGGCCGGCGTGCTTCCGGACGCCCGCAACCTGTTCGAGGAAATGCCGTCCGCCACCGACGATGACTACATGGAAACATTTTGTAGGCATTTCAAGCTTTGGAGGCATTCAAGGTTCAACACAATGGCAAGTGCTTCAACCTCTCCCGTTGCTATCGGGTCATCAAGGACGAGGAGAAGTGCAAGACGCAATATGCCGCACTCAAGGCGCGTGGGGGGAAGAAAGCCGTGGAGGATGTTGGGGAGGGTGAGCCGGCACGGCCGCGGGGGAAGACCAACTCCAAGAAGGAGAACAAGCGAGATGCGGACACCAACGCCTTGATCGCAAGCGTGGACGGCATGATGAATAAGAAGGACTCAAGGGAGGAGGAGCGCCGGCGTTTCAAGGCGGAGCAAATGGATGCTTTCATGGGGATCCAAAGGAGGAGGCTTGAGATGGACGCTGAGAAGCAAGCCAAGATGTTCGAGCTAGAGGCGGAGAAGCAAACCAAGATGCTAGAGATCGAGGCCGCCAACGCCAAGACCAAGGCGAAAGAAGTGGCTCTCGCGAGCATGATGACCGGGGTGGAGATCATGAAGGTGGATCTCAACACCGTGTCGCCAAGGAAGAGGCAGTGGTTCGAGAAGATGCAGGCCGACATGCTCAAGTTCGACGACGAGTGATCTATGGCGGCGAGCGCCATCTTTTTTGTATGCCGGTAGGTGTGCCCGCATGACCACTGGAGCCACGATGGCGTGGTCGAACTCAAGTCCCATCCTTTTTTGTGTGCTGGCATGTGTGTCGGCCGGCTGGCGAGCGCGTCAGCATGAACTGTGGTGATATTTTCTGAAACCGGCATTGTATGCCGGCATGAGACATGGCCTGGCATGATCGGCCGCGGGCCTTTTATAAAAAACATTGAATGCAGACATGAAATGGATCGGCGCGTTGGGCGCATTGCCGACCCAAATGCAAAACTGGGTAGACGCAGGGCGGGCGGCCAACCCAAACGAACAAAAAACGGACAAATGCGCCGTCCGTTTGGGTCGGCCCGTTGGGGTTGCTTTTAGTACGTGTGCAATTTGGACGTACAATTGTTGAGCTAGTATTCGCGATTAACGGCAAGGCACGAGGAAGGAAGATGCCCCCCTCTGCTCAAGAGTTGCAGGGATGACGGGCACCAGGACTTGCTACTCATTGTTTCTCTTGTTGGTCTGGTTTTTGCCCCTCTCCTCCTTCTTGTGAAACGATCTCGGATTTAGCCAGTTTTAAAATGAAAATTCACCTGACAAAATCATTATCTATAGCATGAGGTTCCTTGTTTGAGTCCTTATGCTCAAATTAAAAAGAAACTTGGTCGAACGAAGTTTGCCGATGCTAGATTCCATGGAGAATCATCGGTGTCCCACTCTATCGAAAAAGATGTTTGGACCTCTTTATATATAAAGCAAACCATCAGAGCCACAAAGATCCAACATAAAGATTCACACCACACACGTAGCACATAAGCAAAGTACAAGAGGATTTCGTTGAGGGCACAACTCAACAAGCCCTAAAGAAAAGAAAATGTAGCCCAGGCCAAGGGAGGCTCCGATCCCCAATCGGCCCTGCCACGCCACACCACAGCGGCACCAAGTGCCTAATCCGGTTATGGCAGTGGCGGAGGAAGCGGAGGCGCCAAGCGTAGGGCGCCATTGTACGGAGATCTGCAATGAAGGTATCAATGGCGTCTCGATCTTGCAGGCGGCTAAGCGGCCGCGAGAGCTGTAAATAGCCACACATTTGAAAACTGTGTCAGTAGCTCATCGAAGAGGCACACGCTGGATCACAATCTTACTGCAGACCGTCCATAATGTCCATGCAAGAACCCCCAATAGCCAACCATCTAATATGGCCGGAACACTGCGGAGAGGCCTGAATTTCCTCGGAAGAGGCTGTGGAAATTGTTGTTGCACCAACATTCGCTGACCACCTCCCGGATGCAACCCCAAAGAAATTGCGCGGACACGCAGGTGCCCCACTCTTCATGTCTGTAACCACTTTTAGACAGTCGAAGCACCAAGATTGTCGATAGGTCAACGTGCAAGGGAGAAGGCCTTGTCGCAGGCATGAGCCTTAGAACTTGTAGTGTATCGGCTAGCTGTCGTGGACAATGACTGAGAAGCACCGAGGTATAAATATTTTCTATGTCTGCAAACAGCAGCTACAACGCCTCGGTTTCCCTGGTGGGAGTAGCCCCCATCAAAGTTGATCTTAGCCTAATTACTTTCATGTTCCAGCCAACGTATGCTCTTTCTCCACTCTCTAGGTCCATACCGGTCCATGTTGCACGTCATCCAAGATTTTGTCAATGAAGCTCACCATGGAGAGAAGACTATGGTATTCATCATAATGAATCGCCTGGCGCCATGCCCACAATATAGCCAACAGCGCCACAAGAACTTGAGCTGGCCAAATTGATTTAGGATATCACATAACCAAAACGACCACAACCGAGAATCAAGTGATTGGTTCATGATCATATGCTCTATCAAGTCATCATTTACGAGAGGCCACACACAACACGACATGTGGCAATCAATGAGCGAGTGTCTCAGAATCAGCAACAACATTACATATAAACCATTTCTTCTAGGGGGGTTATATTCATGTGTTGATGGACATCGCCGACACGCCGTGACATTCATACCAATCTTCATGCAAAAACAATAACCTTAAACTACACATACCTTCCGAATTGGAGACATTTGAGTGCCTTGTACGCTGCTCCAAACACTCTTCCTGCTCCTTCTTGACTATCGTTAGCATCATGTAGGTGGATTAAACGCCTCAAAGTCCGCTTGCACTCTCATTCTAAGCGGAATATTTAAGATCACCTCCTTGTCCATATAATAGAGGTGCTCCTCAATCATTGTTGGTTCTATGCCTCACTAGTGGGACATATGGAGTATTTGATCGCGAGCTCATATGCTCCCGCATGAACAGTAAAATCGAAAAAAAATTCAAAAAATTTGATTTTTTTTTGTGATGAACATTGATAAATTTTCTAACTGCGTGCAAAATTTTATGTTGAAAAAATGACATTCGTGGAGGTCTGGGTAAAAAAAACGATGGTCCAAAAAAACTATTGTTGGAAGCATTGATTTTTATATTTTTGCCTAGACCTCCACAAATGTCATTTCAGCCTGAAATTTTGCACGCGGTTAGAACAGTCATCAATGTTCATCACAAAAAAAAAAATCAGATTTTTTTTGAATTTTTAAATATATTTTTTCGATTTTACTGTTCGTCCAGGAGCATATGAGCTCGGGATCAAAAGAGCACTTCCGCACTAGTGGCATCAATTAACTTAGTAACCTTACTTGGTGGATTTCATAAAACCATCTTGTTTTCTTATTAATGGCTTATTGTTATCCATAAGCTTCGTATGTGCTAATGTATAATTTTGATCACTAATTGCTACTCCCTTTATTCAGGTTGGGCAGTTTAACCAAAGTGGCATAACCAAGGCAAAGAGGGATCAATTGATGCGGAATTTTGATTTTGGCAACATCTAAAGCGAGCACTTCCTCTAAGTTGATACTCCCTCTGTAAAGAAATATAAGAGCGTTTAGATTACTACTTTAGTGATCTAAACACTCTTATATTTCTTTACGGAGGGAGTACTATTTTTCAATGGTTGTCGTGCCCCCCGCCCTAAATCGTTCAATTAATTGTGTACCTACTCCCTTTCAAGATGATCGGCTCACATGAAGAAGATAACTAATTGCGCACATATAACGAAACTGAGTGGAAGATAAAATCATGGAGTAATGAGCACACTGAATTCCTTTGGCCCTACATCTGCGAAATTTATGGAAAACGTTTGCGGACCTACACACCCAAACAACCGGAGTATTCCCTCTGGTTATGTTTACAAGGCAGGCATGAATTCTTAGGTATTTTGACTAACAAATCGTGTGTAATATGCCACAAAAATAGATGTTTAGAAACTTCATTCGACAATGAATATAAAGATACCTTTTGTGGCATATAACACATGTTTCTCTAGTAAATTTGAAGACTTAAAAACCCATATCCGGCTTAGAAACTCAACCGAAGAAAGTATCTGTTATGCATCAATAATGTGCACGCCGGGATTGGAGGTTCTTGATTCATTAAAAGTAGAAGAGAGTTGCCCGGTTAATATACGAAAACCGGGTGAAACCGTCAAATAGCCCACACAGGCTGACACCGGCAATCCTAGCTCCCCTCACAAAAACACGCACGCCACTGAGAAGAAAAACATTGTCAAGATTGTCATTAAGCGTCACCATCATCACTCCTCCACGAGCCAAAGACTCCGACCTAGCCATCAAACGAAGCCCTGCATGTTGAAACAGACATTGGGACACATGCCAAATAGATGACCGCTGTGCTGGTACCCAGACAGCTCTGACTTGAGCGAGAAACCTTGCAGGAGAAAAATGTTGAGGTTGCGCTGAGACGACCGCTGTAGCCAAACCTCAACCCGTGTCATTGTCACTGCCGAGAGACCTTCTATGCAGCTCCAACTTCACGAAGACATGGTGAAAGAGACCCCTCAAACATGTCGGGAGACACCGACTACCAAACCCTACCGCAACCTTGCACCACTCAAAGATGCCATCATCGACAAACAAGAGACCACACTAATAGACCCAAGGTCGTCGTCCTGGCATCCCTGCAACAAGCGGCATGGAGTGGGGAGGGGAGATTCCCGACCAAACTCCAAGACGCCGCATTCAGGAAGGAGCACGACGCATGTGCATCACCATCGCCCAATCGAAGTAGGAAAAGGGTTACCCAGAGTCTAAGAGAGGAGGGCATAGGCTCTCGAACCATGAGGTCTCCAAGAAGGTTAGAGGCACTCGCAAGCGTCACCATCTTCGGCTCCAGGCGACTCGCGTATGTGGATACTTGTCAAACATGTATGCTTGCAAGAACTCATGCTTGTCAATTTCGTTTGCTTTGGCTCCATTATTATCACAACCAACACATGGGGCACATCTTTTTTATCTCTCTCCTCTTACTTGCCACTGAACTGTGTGCTGCCCACAAAAGCTGCAAGCATCTTTGTGTACAACCACACATCCAGCAGAGCAGTGTTTTGTACTAGAGAGAGAGAGAGAGAGAGAGACATAGCTGGATAATGTAAAATCAGTGATGACTTCATCAACATGCTTAATTACATTACCTGACCTTGCCTATTTTTGAGTACTCCCTCTGTTTTTATTTAAGTCTACGTATTAGTATTGGTCAAAGTCAAGTACTGTAAACTTTGACAAAATTTATAAACAAAAATGTTAACATACACAATAACAAATCAATACCAATAGATTCATTATTGAATGTACTTTCACATCATATAGATTGGTTATGATTAATGTTTATATTGTTTTCTATAAACTTGGTCAAATTTTATGAAGTTTGACTTAAGTCAAATCTAATATGCAGAGTAAATAAAAACGAAGGGAGTACTTGTGAATATACAATTAAAGATTGGTGCATACTCTTCTTCTTCTTCTTCTTCTTCTTTTGCGGGAAGGTGCATATTTCTTTTGACCAGATTATTTTTGTGTGTGTAACTTACAAGCTCGCCGCTTGATCGGAAGATAGTTGGTCTGCCTTGCCATCTCCAAGTACTCCCAAGGTCTAGAAATATAATGTGCACATATTTTCCAAGCTTTGTTTAACGGTATATGATTGTGTAAACTTGTCAAATTTGTATTAATAATCTATATATGGTTGGATTAATTATTTTTCAAAGTTAAATCCGGAAACAAAAGCATTTCTTATATCTATGGACCAAGAGAATGTTTAGCGAGGCCACCTACAATGGTTATCGATAGAGTTGCAAGCAGACAGCGCAAACGCGACCACTTGCATCCGTAGTTATCAATATTTTCTCATAGCTGTCACACTGAACATGTGGACATGCGAGAAAATGCAAACTACCAAACCCCATTGCATACATCACCTCATCACGCATTTTGCACATATATAGAGATAAATTGCTCACTTCATTTTTTTTAAATAACTGGCTCAATATCGTCTTTATATGCATCTTTGATCATTAATTTTTGTAGAGATACATGTTGGGGAACGTAGTATTTCAAAATTTTCCTACGATCACGCAAGATCTATCTAGGAGAAGCATATCAACGAGCAGGGAGAGTGTGTCCACGTACCCTCGTAGACCGAAAGCGGAAGCGTTAAGTAACGCGGTTGATGTAGTCGAACGTCTTTGCTATCCAATCGATCCAGTACCGAACGGACGGCACCTCCGCGATCTGCACACGTTCAGCTCGGTGACGTCCCTCGAACTTCTAGATCAAGCTGAGGTCGAGGGAGAGTTTCGTCAGCACGACGGCGTGTTGACGGTGATGATGAAGTTACCGACGCAGGGCTTCGCCTAAGCACTATGACAATATGACCGAGGTGGAAATATGTGGAAGGGGGCACCGCACAGGCTAAGATCAACTTGTGTGTCTATGGGGTGCCCCCTCCCCCGTATATAAAGGAGGGGAGGAGGGGGCCGGTCGGCCTCATGGTGCGCCCCCAAGGGGGGATTCCTACTCCTACTAGGAGTAGGTTTCCCCCCATTCCTAGTCCAACTAGGAGGGGGAAGGAAGGGGAAGAAGAGAAGAAGGAAAGGGGGGCCGCCCCCCTCCCCAATTTGGATTGGGCTTGGGGGGGGGGCCACTTCTTGGCCGCCTCCTCTCTCTTCCAGTAAAGCCCATGTAGGCCCATTAAGTCCCCGGGGGTTCCAGTAACCCCTCGGTACTCTGGTAAATGCCCGAACTCATCCGAAACCATTCCGGTGTCCAAACATAACCTTCAATATATCAATCTTCATGTCTCGACCATTTCGAGACTCCTCGTCATGTCCGGGATCACATCCGGGACTCCGAACTACCTTCGGTACATCAAAACACATAAACTCATAATACCGATCGTCATCGAACGTTAAGCGTGCGGACCCTACGGGTTCGAGAACTATGTAGAAATGACCGAGACTCATCTCTAGTCAATAACCAATAGCGGAACCTGGATGCTCATATTGGTTCCTACATATTCTACGAATATCTTTATCGGTCAAACCGCATAACAACATACGTTGTTCCCTTTGTCATCGGTGTGTTACTTGCCCGAGATTCGATCGTCGGTATCATCATACCTAGTTCAATCTCGTTACCGGCAAGTCTCTTTACTCATTCCGTAGTGCATCATCCCACAACTAACTCATTAGTCACATTGCTTGCAAGCCTTATAGTGATGTGCATTACCGGGAGGGCCCAGAGATACCTCTCCGACAATTGGAGTGACAAATCCTAATCTCGATCTATGCAAACTCAACAAACACCATCGGAGACATCTGTAGAGCATCTTTATAATCACCCAGTTACGTTGTGACATTTGATAGCACACTAAGTGTTCCTCCGGTATTCGGGAGTTGCATAATCTCATAGTCATAGGAACATGTATAAGTCATGAAGAAAGCAATAGAAATAAACTAAACGATCATAGTGCTAAGCTAACGGATGGGTTTTGTGACGATGGCATGTACCTAGGGTAGGGTCATGGGCCTGACCTAGACACCCTACCCAAGGACACTACCCTACATTCAAAGGCATTCAAAGCACAAGAAAGAAAACCGACTGAGATCATCAAGGTGTGCGATCCACTCGACCTTAACCTCACTCGGATACCCCAATTCCATTCGACCAATACAAAGTCACTCGTCGATACAAGAAATCACTCGGAGTAGAGAAGGCCTAACGTCACCCAGGATGACAACGGTCAGGCGTTCACTCTGTAGTATTAAAGATCATTTATACCTCTTTATTACTAGCGTTACCAGTAACGGCATGTCATAATGTACATTGAACCCCTTGTAACGTGCGCTAGCTGGGGTCCTGGCGCACTCTATATAAGCCACCCCCTCCACTGGCACAAGGGTTCGCACCCCCTGTAACTTCACGCATAATCCAGTCGACCAAGCCTCCGGGCACCAAGACATAGGGTTGTTACTTCCTCCGAGAAGGGCCTGAACTCGTAAATCTTGCGTGCCCAATCTCACCGTAGCTAGGATCTTGCCTCCTCCTACGTACCCCCATTCTACTGTCAGACTTACTCCCATGACAGTTGGCGCCCACCGTGGGGCAGGTGTCTTAGCGACTTCCGGTGTGGTTGCAATTTTCTCGATCTCCTTCATCATGGTTTCCAGCGGTAGTTTGGCTGAAGGCCGCAAGATCCATCTCGGTGCGCGTGTTTTCATTGCCGACGACTCCGCCTGGCTCTAGGAGGCCCCCCTCAACGTCGAGACGCTCCCCGTCCGCGGGGTGACGCACTTTCGTGCATGCGGCCGCGGCGTCCTTCTACGGCAGCCGTCGACTCAGTATCGGTCGGCTCCTGCAGCGTCTTCGCTCCCCCTGCTCGTCATCGCAAGCGATCTGGTCGATCGCGGCTTCAACGGTGGGTAAAGCATGCGGTGGCTCGTCAGTCGGCCACCCCTCAAGTCGCGGCAATCGAGCCCGACGAATCTCTCTACAGGCTATTCGACCTGTCGAATGGCTCCGTCGAGTCCGTGTCTGAGTGCGACAACAGCGACCCTGCGGCAGAAGTCCTGATGGTCGACACGCCGCGCAGCCCGCCTGGTTTCCGTCGCAGCGACGGCGGCGACCCGTCACGTGTTCACGAGGAATACTGATACGTCTCCAACGTATCTACAATTTTTGATTGTTCCATGCTATTATATTATCTGTTTTGGATGTTTAATGGGCTTTAATACGCTCTTTTATATTATTTTTGGGACTAACCTATTAACCGAAGGCCCAGTGCAAATTGTTGGTTTTTTGCCTATTTCACTATTTCGCAGAAAATGAATATCAAACGGAATCCAAACGGAATGAAACCTTCGCGAGGATCATTCTTGGAACAAATGCAATCCAGGAGACTTGGAGTGGAAGTCAGACGCAACGAGGCGGCCACGAGGCAGGAGGGCGCGCCCCCCACCCTCGTGGGCCCCTCGTAGCTCCACTGACCTACTTCTTTCGCCTATATGTACTCTTATACCCTGAAAACATCCAGGGGAGCCACGAAACCACTTTTCCACCGCCGCAACCTTCTGTACCCGTGAGATCCCATCTTCGGGCCTTTTCTGGCGATCTGCCGGAGGGGGATTCGATCACGGAGGGCTTCTACATCAACACCATAGCCTCTGCGATTATGTGTGAGTAGTTTACCACAGACCTTCGGGTCCATAGTTATTAGCTAGATGGCTTCTTCTCTCTCTTTGGTTCTCAATACAAAGTTCTCCTCGATGTTCTTGGAGATTTATCCGATGTAATACTCTTTTGCGGTGTGTTTGCCGAGATCCGATGAATTGTGGGTTTATGAATTTGATTATCTATGAATACTATTTGGTTCTTCTCTGAATTCTTATTTGCATGATTTGACATCTTTGCAAGTCTCTTCGAATTATCGGTTTAGTTTGGCCTACTAGATTGATCTTTCTTGCATTGGGAGAAGTGCTTAGCTTTGGGTTCAATCTTGCGGTGCTCGATCCCAGTGACAGAAAGGGAACCGGCACGTATTGTATTGTTGCCATCGAGGATAAAAAGATGGGGTTTATATCATATTCCTTGAGTTTATCCCTCTACATCATGTCATCTTGCCTAATGCGTTACTCCGTTCTTATGAATTTAATACTCTAGATGCATGCTGGATAGCGGTCAATGTGTGGAGTAATAGTAGTAGATGCAGAATCGTTTCGGTCTACTTGACACAGACGTGATGCCTATATTCATGATCATTGCCTTAGATGTTAAGGAACGTAGTAATTTCAAAAAAATTCCTACGCACACGCAAGATCATGGTGATGCATAGCAAAGAGAGGGGAGAGTGTCGTCCACGTACCCTCGTAGACCGTAAGTGGAAGCGTTATGAGAACGCGTTTGATGTAGCCGTCCGTCTTCACGATTCGACCGATCCAAGTACCGAACGTACAACACCTCCGAGTTCAGCACACGTTCAGCTCGATGATGTCCCACAAACTCCTATCTAGGAGTGCTTCGCGGGAGAGTTTCGTCAGCACGACAGCGTGATGACAGTGATGATGTTGTTACCGACACAGGGCTTCGCCTAAGCACCGCTACGATATGATCGAGGTGGATTATGGTGGAGGGGGGCACCGCACATGGCTTGGAACAATCAACTTGTGTGTTCTAGGGTGCCCCCCACCCCCGTATATAAAGGAGCAAGGGGGAGGCCGGCCGGCCCTTGGGGCGCGCCAAGGAGGGGGGAGTCCTCCTCCTAGCAGGAGTAGGACTCCCCTTTCCTAGTCCAACTAGGAAGAGGGAAGGGGGAAGGAAAGAGAGGGAGAGGGAGAGGGAAAGAGGGGCCGCGCCCCCCCTCCCCTAGTCCAATTCGGACTCCTCATGGGAGGGGGCGCACCACCTCCTGGGCTGCTGCCCTCTCTCTCCCCTCAGGCCCACTAAGGCCCAATACTTCCCCGGGGGGTTCCGGTAACCCCTCCGGCACTCCGGTTTTCTCCGAAACTACCCGGAACACTTCCAGTGTCCGAATATAGCCGTCCAATATGTTAATCTTTACGTATCGACAATTTTGAGACTCCTCGTCATGTCCGTGATCACATCCGGGACTCCGAACTACCTTCGGTACATCAAATCACATAAACTCATAATACCAATCGTCACCGAACATTAAGCGTGCGGACCCTACGGGTTCGAGAACTATGTAGACATGACCGAGACACGTCTCCGGTCAATAACCAATAGCGGAACCTGGATGCTCATATTGGTTCCTACATATTCTACGAAGATCTTTATCGGTCAAACCGCATAACTACATACGTTCTTGCCTTTGTCATCGGTATGTTACTTTCCTGAGATTCGATCGTCGGTATCCTCATACCTAGCTCAATATCTTTACCGGCAAGTTTCTTTACTCGTTCCGTAATGCATCATCCTGCAACTAACTCATTAGTCACATTGCTTGCAAGGCTTATAGTGATGTGCATTAGCGAGAGGTCCATGAGATACCTCTCCGACAACCGGAGTGACAAATCCTAGTCTCGATCTATGCCAACTCAACAAGTACCATCGGAGACACCTATAGAGCACCTTTATAATCACCCAGTTACGTTGTGACGTTTTGTAGCACACAAAGTGTTCCTCCGGTAATCGGGAGTTGCATAATCTCATAGTCACAGGAACATGTATAAGTCATGAAGAAAGCAATAGCAGTAAACTAAAACGGTCAAGTGCTAAGCTAACGGAATGGGTCAAGTCAATCACATCATTATCCTAATAATGTGATCCCGTTTATCAAATGACAACTCATGTCTATGGTTAGGAAACTTAACCATCTTTGATAAACGAGCTAGTCAAGTAGAGGCATACTAGTGACACTCTGTTTGTCTATGTATTCACACATGTATTATGTTTCCGGTTAATACAATTCTAGCATGAATAATAAACATTTATCATGAAATAAGGAACTAAATAGTAACTTTATCATTGCCTCTAGGGCATATTTCCTTCATTAGATATCATCATAACTATGTGCTTTTCTATCAATTTCTCGGCAGTAATTTGCTCACCCACCGTAATACATGCTATCATGAGAGAAGCCACTAGTGAAACCTATGGCCCCCGGGTCTACTTTACATCATATAAGTTTCTGATCTACAATTCTAGTTTACTATTTACTTTGCAATATTTATTTTCCAATCTATACAACAAAATATAAAAAATATTTATCTTATTATCTTTATCAGATCTCACTTTTGCAAGTGGCCGTGAAGGGATTGACAACCCCTTTATCGTGTTGGTTGCAAGGTTCTTGATTGTTTGTGTAGGTACTAGGCGACTTGCGTGTAGTCTCCTACTGAATTGATACCTTGGTTCTCAAAAACTGAGGGAAATACTTACGCTAGTTTGTTGCATCACCCTTTCCTCTTCAAGGGAAAAACCAACGCATGATCAAGAGGTAGCAAGAAGGATTTCTGGCGCCGTTGCCGGGGAGATTCACGCCAAGTCAAGTCAAGATTTGATCTCCCGTCAACTTGCCAATTTCTGGCGTCATTGCCGGGGAGATCTACGCTCAAGTCAAGACATACCAAGTACCCATCACAAACTCTTATCCCTCACATTACATTATTTGCCATTTGCCTCTTGTTTCCCTCTCCCCCACTTCACCTTTGCCGTTTTATTCGCCCTTTTTCGTTCGCCTCTTTTTGCCTGCCTCTTGTTTGCTTGTGTGTTGGATTTATTGTTTGTCACGATGGCTCAAGATAATACTAAATTATGTGACTTTTCCAATACCAACAGTAATGATTTTATTTGCACTCCGATTGCTCCTACTACCGATGCTGAATCTTGTGAAATCAATACCGCTTTGTTGAATCTTATTATGAAAGATCAATTTTCTGGCCTTCCTAGTGAAGATGCCGCTACACATCTAAACAACTTCGTTGATTTGTGTGATATGCAAAAGAAGAAAGATGTGGATAATGATATTGTTAAATTGAAGCTATTTCTGTTTTCCCTTAGAGATCGTGTTAAAACTTGGTTCTCTTCTTTGCCTAAAAATAGTATTGATTCATGGAATAAGTGCAAAGATGCTTTTATCTCTAAGTATTTTCCTCCCGCTAAGATCATCTCTCTTAGGAACGATATTATGAATTTTAAGCAACTTGAGCATGAGCATGTTGCAAAAGCTTGGGAGAGGATGAAATTAATGATACGTAATTGCCCTACACATGGTTTGAATTTATGGATGATTATACAAATTTTTTATGCTGGATTGAATTTTGCTTCTAGAAATCTTTTAGATTCGGCCGCAGGAGGCACTTTTATGGAAATCACTTTAGGAGAAGCTACTAAACTCCTAGATAATATTATTGTTAATTATTCTCAATGGCACACCGAAAGATCCACTAGTAAAAAAGTTCATGCTATTGAAGAGATTAATGTTTTGAGTGGAAAGATGGATGAACTTATGAAACTGTTTGCTAGTAAAAGTGTTTCTTCTGATCCTAATGATATGCCTTTGTCCACTTTGATTGAGAATAATAATGAATCTATGGATGTGAATTTTTTTGGTAGGAACAATTTTGGTAACAACGCGTATAGAGGAAATTTTAATTCTAGGTCGTTCCCTAGTAATTCCTCTAATAATTATGCTAATTTCTACAACAACTCTTATGGAAATTTTAATAATATGCCCTATGATTTTGAGACTAGTGTTAAATAATTTATGAATTCGCAAAAGAATTTCAATGCTTTGCTTGAAGAAAAATTGCCTAAGATTGATGAGTTGGCTAGGAACGTGGATAGAATTTCTCTTGGTATTGATTCTTTGAAACTTAGATCTATCCCACCTAAGCATGATATCAATGAGTCTCTCAAAGCCATGAGAATTTCCATTGACGAGTGCAAAGAAAGAACCGCTAGGATGCGTGCTAAAAAAGATTGCTTTGTGAAAGCGTGTTCTTCTAGTTTTCATGATAATAATGATGAAGATCTAATAGTGATTGATGTGTGTACTATTAAATCTTTATTTTCCAATATGAATCTTGATAAAGATGGGACTGGGGATGAGTCAAGTTTAGTTAAAAGGTGTCTCAATGATTCGGAGTTTTGAGATCTTGATGCAAAAATTGGTAAAAGTGGGATTGAAGAGGTCAAAACTTTACATAGCAATGAACCACTATTTTGGATTTCAAGGAATTTAATGATGATAATTGTTCTTTGATAGATTGTAGTTCCTTGTTGCAATCCGTGTTAAATTCTCCTCATGCTTATAATCAAAATAAGGCTTTTACTAAACATATCGTTGATGCTTTAATGCAATCCTATGAAGAAAAGCTTGAATTAGAAGTTTATATCCCTAGAAAACTTTATGATGAGTGGGAACCTACTATTAAAATTAAGATTAAATATCATTAATGCTATGCTTTATGTGATTTGGGTGCTAGTGTTTCTACGATTCCAAAAACTTTGTGTGATGTGTTAGGTTTCCGTGAATTTGATGATTGTTTTTAAATTTGCACCTTGCGGATTCCACCATTAAGAAACCTATGGGAAGGATTAATGATGTTCTTATTGTTGCAAATAGGAATTATGTGCCCATAGATTTCATTGTTCTTGATATAGATTGCAATCCTACATGTCCTATTATTCTTGGTAGACCTTTCCTTAGAACGATTGGTGCAATTATTGATATGAAAGAAGGAAATATTAGATTCCAATTTCCATTAAGGAAAGACATGGAACACTTTCGTAGGAAGAAAATTAAATTACCTTATGAATCTATTATGAGAGCCACTTATGGATTTCATACCAAAGATGACAATACCTAGATCTATTCTTGTTTTTATGCCTAGCTAGGGGCGTTAAACGATAGCGCTTGTTGGGAGGCAACCCAATTTTATTTTTGTTCCTTCATTTTTGTTCCTGTTTAGTAATAAATAATTCATCTAGTTTCTGTTTATACGTGGTTTTATGTTTTAATTAGTGTTTGTGCCAAGTAGAACCTTTGGGAAGACCTGGGTGAAGTCTTTGCGATTTTGCTGTAAAAAACAGAAACTTTAGCGCTCACGATATTAGCTGCCATTTTTTACTGGAGAGTGCTTTTAGGTTGATTATTTTTTCAGATGATTAATAGACAAATTCTTCACGTCCACCAATTTATCTCAAAAATTTTGGAGTTACAGAAGTATACGTTTGATACAGATTTCTACAGAGTGCTCTGTTTTTGACAGATTCTGTTTTTCGCGTGTTGTTTGCTTATTTTGATGAATCTATGGCTAGAATCGAGGGGTATGAACCATAGAGAAGTTGGAATACAGTAGGTTTAACACTAATATAAATAAATAATGAGTTCATTACAGTACCTTAAGGTGATGACTTGTTTTCTTATACTAACGGAGCTCATGAGATTTTCTGTTTGAGTTTTGTGTTGTGAAGTTTTCAAGTTTTTGGGTAAGGATTTGATGGATTTTGGAATAAGGAGTGGCAAGAGCCTAAGCTTGGGGATGCCCAAGGCACCCCAAGGTAAAATTCAAGGACAACCAAAAGACTAAGCTTGGGGATGCCCCGGAAGGCATCCCCTCTTTCGTCTTTGTCTATCGGTAACTTTACTTGAGGCTATATTTTTATTCACCACATGATATGTGTTTTGCTTGGAGCGTCTTGTATGATTTGAGTCTTTGCTTTTTAGTTTACCACAATCATCCTTGCTGTACACACCTTTTGGGAGAGACACACATGAATCAGAATTTATTAGAATATACTATGTGCTTCACTTATATCTTTTGAGCTAGATAATTTTGCTCTAGTGCTTCATTTATACCTTTTTAGAGCACGGTGGTGGTTTTATTTTATATAAATTATTTATTGATCTCTCATGCTTCACTTATATTATTTTGAGATTCTTTTAGAGCAGCATGTTAATTTGCTTTGGCTATAAAATTAGTCCTAATATGATAGGCATCCAAGATGGGTATAATAAAAACTTCCATATAGAGTGCATTAAATACTATGAGAAGTTTGATACTTGATAGTTGTTTTGAGATATAAAGATGGTAACATTAGAGTCATGCTAGTTGAGTAATTCTGGAATTGAGAGATACTTGTGTTAATGTTTGCAAGTCCCGTAGCATGCACGTATGGTAAACATTGTGTGACAAATTTGAAGCATGAGGTGTTCTTTGATTGCTTTCCTTATGAGTGGCGGTCGGGGACGAGCGATGGTCTTTTCCTACCAATCTATCCCTCTAGGAGCATGCACGTAGTGCTTGGTTTTGATGACTTGTAGATTTTTGCAATAAGTATGTGAGTTCTTTATGACTAATGTTGAGTCCATGGATTATACGCACTCTCACCCTTCCATCATTGCTAGCCTCTTCGGTACCGTGCATTGCCCTTTCTCACCTCGAGAGTTGGTGCAAACTTCGCCGGTGCATCCGGACCCCGTGATATGATACGCTCTATCACACATAAGCCTCCTTATATCTTCCTCAAAACAGCCACCATACCTACCTATTATGGCATTTCCATAGCCATTCGAAGATATATTGCCATGCAACTTTCCACCGTTCCGTTTATTATGACACGCCCCATCATTGTCATATTGCTTTGCATGATCATGTAGTTGACATCGTATTTGTGGCAAAGCCACCTTCATAATTCTTTCATACATGTCACTCTTGATTCATTGTACATCCCGGTACACCGCCGGAGGCATTCACATAGAGTCATATTTTGTTCTATGTATCGAGTTGTAATTCTTGAGTTGTAAGTAAATAAAAGTGTGATGATTTTCATTATTAGAGCATTGTCCCATGTGAGGAAAGGATGAGGGAGACTACGATTCCCCCACAAGTCGGGATGAGACTCCGGACGAAAATAATAATAATAATAATAATAATAATAATAATAATAATAATAATAATAATAATAATAAAAGAGGCCAAAGAAGCCCAGATAAAAAAAGAGGCCATAAAAAAGAGAAGGCCCAAAAAAGAGAGAAAAAGATAGAAGGGGCAATGTTACTATCCTTTTTCCACACTTGTGCTTCAAAGTAGCACCATGATCTTCATGATAGAGAGTCTCTTATTTTGTCACTTTCATATACTAGTGGGAATTTTTCATTATAGAACTTGGCTTGTATATTCCAATGATGGGCTTCCTCAAAATGCCCTAGGTCTTAGTGAGCAAGCAAGTTGGATGCACACCCACTTAGTTTCGTTTGTTGAGCTTTCATATATTTATAGCTCTAGTGCATCTGTTGCATGGCAATCCCTACTCCTTGCATTGACATCAATTGATGGGGATCTCCATAGCCCGTTGATTAGCCGCGTCAATGTGAGACTTTCTCCTTTTTGTCTTCTCACACAACCTCCATCATCATATTCTATTCCACCCATAGTGCTATGTCCATGGCTCGCGCTCATATATTGTGTGAAAGTTGAAAAAGTTTGAAAAGGCTGAGTATGAAACAATTGCTTGGCTTGTCATCGGGTTGTGCATGATGGGAGCATTTTGTGTGACGAAAATGAAGCATGGCCTGTCGGCGTTCTGGGAACGAGGGTCCCCAGACTTGCCTGCCTGTGGCCCACAGCATGGCTAAGCAGCAGGCCGTACGACCCATCTTCATCAACAAGGCATCCAAGACCCTCGCGAGGGTCCGAGCCTCGCGAGGCGGACTTCGCAAGACCTCCTCTGGAGTGGCCTATCCAGGCAGGCTCACGAGGAGCGGAGATATCAAGGCGGGGCGAACCTCACGAGGCCCTCGTGACGTGAGCCATGACGCACGGCACTAGGCGGGCGCTAGCGCGTGCAGCGTCCTTGTTTCCTCTTTGGTGCTAAGGAGGCCAGCGCAGCCGAAGAGTACCGAGGCATCAGGCAAAGGTTGCTATATTGGTGCAACGAGACCAAGACCAAGAGGACGGCGAGACGGAGGTCATCGTGGAGCCCAAGACGGCGTCACCACCAGAGCCTTTCGCAGGCGAAGACCGCTTTTGTCAGGATAGCCCTTACTAGCTGCCCCCCTTCAAATTTGCCCGCCGTTGTTGGCTCCCTTCCCGCTCGATATTTGGGAAGAGGACCAGGGCCTATATAAATAGGTCTAGCCACCACAGTATCAGCCATCAGATCCAGAGACGCGCACAAGCTCGTACGCACAAGAACACCTCAATCTCAGGAGGCTGTTCTTCCCTTGTACTGTTCATCACCAGCCTAAGAGGCAGTCCACCACCACCACACTGGAGTAGGGTATTACACCACAATGGTGGCCTGAACCAGTATAAACCTCGTGTCTTTCTGTGTTGCGAGTTCATCCGCGAGATCTTAACGAGCCAGAGCGTAGATTGGTAGGAGGGAAAGACTTCGCGCGCACCCCAGTGTTCGAACCTTAAGGGTTTGCCGGAACCCCACATCCGACATTTGGCGCGCCAGGTAGGGGTGCGCCGGAGCTTCTTCTCCACCAACCAGCTCGCCGACGCTCCACAGCCACGATGACCGGCGACTCAAGTGCCGGCTCCGATCGCTGGGCAGCCTGGCCAGCCCGGGCAGCGCCGACTGCCCATGAAGATCTCGACCCCGCACTCCAGGCGGCGCGAGCGCCGCCAAACTCCACCGCGTGTGGGCAGTGCGGCCAGGCATCGTCCACCCTCACCCCGCGGCAAGTACGAGCCGCTGCAAGAGCGGCGAGCCATGCCGCGGCAATGGCACCACACTCACGGCGGGAGCAAGCAAACATGCGGGCGGCACTCACGGTGGCAAGGGAGCTGCTGCGATGCAGGCTGATGGAGAGCGGCCGGGACACGCTGCTGGAGCGTGTTGCCGAGCTGCTGGATGCAGCGGCGTCGGGAGCACACCCTTGTGCTATCGACTTCCTCCTCAGGCCAACTGCAGGGCCGCGCGGTGAACCTCAACACACCGCGCGCCATCAACTACACCCGGGGGCTTCATCAACATCAGCACGGCCAGTGGCGTAGGGGGCTCCGACTCCCCTGTGCCGCTCGCGACAAGTATGAGCGCAAGCGTCGCCCTCCATGGTCCCAGCCGGATGCCATGCTACCATCCTCAGGACGCCACCCTAGGCCAAGCAACATGGAGCATGGGGCACCACAGCGAGGTGTTTGGGGTGACGGCCCCAGAAGCCTACGTGCCCCGCATGATGGACCAAGAGTACGCACCAGAGGACGACCCCGGCTCATTCATTGGAGAAGATTGGAGAGAGGGGGTGCTAGGAGCCAAAGCCTTCCAAGAACCAACGGAGAACCACAATGATTGCGCCGGCAACGACAACTACAGGGTACCGCTAATCTGTCAGGAACAGGCTTATGCTAACCATGGGCTGCAGATGAACCAGGTTGCAGCATCAATCGACGACCCTGGCACGGCGGCACTTGTTCCAACAAGGGAGACACGCTGGGGGCCGCCGGGAGGGAGCCAGGAGCAAGGCCCCTCCCCGCGGCGCGCGACGCCTGGCGACACCCGGAGGTAGGCCCTCTGCCGGGGAGGCCTCGACAACCCTTCCCCCGGCAGAGGACCTGTGGTCGCCGGGGGCACCGCTGGCGTCCCATTTCCCTCCTTCGTGTCGTCCCGGTGACCGGTCGGCTCAAAGGAGGTCAAGGGTGGCGCAAGGCGGGGCCCTCGTCTGGCGATATGAAGCAAGGCCAGTACCTGTGAAGAACGACCAGTGCCTGTGAAGCTCGCCGCCCGTGACACTCTCACGTAATAATGAGGTGGGGCTGTACACGCCCCGGAGTCTCAGGAGTGCCGGCCTCAGGCCCTGGGGCTCCCTCCCATGCCTAGTGGCAGCACTTAGCTCCGCACTAGTGAGAAGACTTGAAGACCAGAAGACTAGACTAGGTGCCGGATGCGGCCTTTTGCTTTGGATCTCTTTCTTTGTAGCTTTCCATTCTGAATCTGGATTTGAGTTGAAGTTGAGTTTTTGTTGATGCGCGCAGGGGGAGCCTTTTCTCGTTCGAGCAATTTCTTGCCTTCTGAACCTCGCTTTGCCTGGGACTCATGTCCGTCGCTTTCCCCTCACGAGCTCCTCGCGAGCGGGACAGCGCATAGCGCACACACCAAGTGCGCGCTAGCACTACAACTGGTGCTCACCTCTAGTGGGGCCCCTTTTGATGGGGCGACGAGCTCCGCAGGGTTCTCAGAAACTCGACGCGTCGCGACCCAGCTCAAAGCTGGCACTGACTAAGGTAAACCACGATAGAGAACTCGCACCCGGATTCATGAGCTCACGAGGACACAAACTCGCATTGCATAGGAAAGTAAAAAACTGCAGTTTGCTTACATGAGGGGCTCCCTCTCTCAAAATGCTCTTACAAGTTTTCCAAGGGCCACGCCCGAGTTTGTGCGCAGGGTGAAATGACAGGAGAACAAGGGATCAGCCAGAAATGTCACTCGCTGCATCACCTGCGGATGCGTCACTCGCGTCGTCGTCATCTTCATCGACATCGTCGCCGCCATCGGCGACGCCCCCGTCGCCGTCGTCAACCACGTCGCCTTCGTCTGCGACGACCACCACCGCGTCATCCTCCGAAGTGAAGGCCCTGACCAACGCGTCCACATTGTCCTCAACCGTGGGTACGGGGGTGATAGGAGCGTCGAAATCAAAGTTGGGGTCGGCATTCAGGAGGTGGCTGAAGACACGGGAGAAAGCGCGCTCGAGCAGGCCACGACCCCTTTCCTCCACAAGCTGGCGAGCTCTGGCAGATCGAGCCTCCAGGCGTGTCACCACCTCGGTGAAGAAGGTCAGGTGTCTGGCATAATCATTCGAGTGAGGGGCCGGCGCCTCCACGTCGCAAATGTGGCCCAGGGTGATGTTGGCCCTGTTCCGGAGATCTGAAGCATAGGGGCATGCTCGTGCTCCAGCGTTCGTCGCTGGAGCACTTCCTCCGTGTTTTGCCTCGCAACGGCCTCTGCGTCATCAACCCGCCTCCGGAGGGAACGCAGCTCGGCGCAGGCGGAGGCCAAGTCCGCCTGCGTCGTAACCAGGGCGGCGGCCGTGGCTTCCGCACGCCTCTCAGCCTCGTCCAACCTGGGCCTGAGGGCCGCGGCCCTGCCCTCGTCCTCCACACCTGCGAGCTTCAGCTTCAGGTCGTACCCACCCTCCAGATCTGCGCGAACCTCGGCTACCCGGCGATCAACCTCCTCCTCGACTCTGGCCTCGCGAGCCCCGACGACATCTTCTGCTTGGGCAACTTGACGCTCCCTCGTCTCCAGTCGCTCGAGCTCGAGGCTGCGCTCCACGGCCTCGAGGGCCAGCGCCTCCTCACGCTTCCGGACCTCCTCTTCCTCCGCGGGCGCCCCCCTCAGCGACGCAAGAGCGGCCCTGCGTGCCTCCACCTGCTGCTCAAGAGACGCGCTCCATGCCTGGAGCTCCCACGCGTGCTTCTCTGCAGCCTCGCGGCGGCGGTCAGCCTCGCGAGCCTATTCTAAGGCTCGTGAGCGGGCTTCATGGGAAACCTTGAGAGATGCCTCGGCCTTCGCGTTCTTGAGTTCACGCTGATAGCGGCCGAGGTTGATGGTCACCTTCAGCTTGCGCCGCTCCTCCGCCAACCGGAGACCTTCAGCCTCAAGACGCGAATCGACACTCGCGAGCTCTTCACCAAGTCGACGCATCGCGCCCATCGCCTCCTGGAAGAGCTCGTGACAAACCACGCTCCGCCCACGCTCGAGCTCGAACGCTCTGCCCACCTCGTTATCCGCCTCAGGGGCTGCGGGCGGGGCACCAAGTGGTGCGCCCCCTCCAGGCAGGGGGCTGGGGGCTGACGCCGAGCCTGACGTCAACCAGTCCTTGTGAGGAGCCCGAGCTGACCGGGGCTCGCTGCTTGAAGAGGAGCCGAAGATCAAAGCCAACAAATTGCCGTCCAAGACCAGCAGAGGAGTCCTGGGCACGCCTGCCAAGCTCCACGCCAGACCAGGGGGAGGAGCAACAAGGCCGCAGGTTCAGC
This sequence comes from Aegilops tauschii subsp. strangulata, assembly GCF_002575655.3. Taxonomy (NCBI): domain Eukaryota; kingdom Viridiplantae; phylum Streptophyta; class Magnoliopsida; order Poales; family Poaceae; genus Aegilops; species Aegilops tauschii. The sequence continues at coordinate 453,205,401 of NC_053040.3, forward strand.
GCGCCAAGAAGGCAGGAGTGCCCCTTCAACCAACCCTGCTCCAGGGGCAACAAGCAGACTCGGAGCGCTCGAGGCCGGCGGAAGAGTTGAGGAAGAAGGAGGCCGTTTCTCAGGAGACTCGGCAGCCTCGGTCGAAGGAGCCCTGAAAGACTGGTGTCAGGAGAAGAAAGCAGCGCGTAATAAGCCATGGCGGCACGGTACTTACACGTCGACGGCGATGTACTTCCTTCGCTTCAACAGTCTGAAGATATTGCTGGCGCCAGGGGACCCTTTCCTCTTGTGGAGCTCTTCGAAGTCCACGCAAAGCCGACCAAAGCGCTGGACGTGACGGCCGGTGCGCGGCGGAGACGAAGAAGAGCGTGGAAGGATGTCCTTAAGGGTGCCCGGTTGCGGTGAACAGCCAGGCACCGTTTCACCGCAACCTCCCGAGGCCCTAGAAGCCTTAACCTCAGGAGTCGCATGCTGCGTCTCCTCAGCAACCGACGCCTCAGGAGGGGGGTGGCAGGCTCCTGAGGACGATGCCCCAGGATCACCACTCGGCATGTGCTCCTCAGCACTCGAGCCACCGGCCTCCGCCGGAGCTTGCCCACCTGCACCGTCGCTTGGGGCGAGCTCGGTACCAGGGGCGAGGAAGGGAACCACGACGAAGGGGTTCTCACGAGGCCCCTCCAGGCCAATCGGCCGCGGCCCCCACTCATCAAAAGGAGGCATGTTCTCTGCAAATTCATCCTTGTTCTTGCAGCGGTACAGTAAGCAATTCTTCCCAGGCAGTTCGGCCGGCAAAGGGACACCCGTCAGGACCTTGAGCACTGTCTGCCGCGTCCCGAGAAGGAGCCCAAACTCCTGAAACCTCATGTGGTCCTGGCTGTTGAGCAAGGTCCACATTGGGCGAGAATGGCGCTGAAGCGGAGCAACCCGGCGCTTGACGAATTCCTTCACCACCATCGGCGCGGTCACGCCGCGATCCTTCTGCAACCTCAACCCTAGCCAGACGTGGGCAAGGCGGGGGCTCGTGAGCCGCTGATGGCTCCAGCCGGAGTTAGGAACAGCGGGCCCTGGCGGAGCCTGGAGCAGAGGACTGAGCACGCCGGCATCGACGAACACCCATCGTGTCCGAAATTCGCCCGTGGATGGAGGAAGCTCGAAGTTGATCCCCTCGCCCGCTGTCGCGGCCACGGCCTGGAAGCTCACGCACCCTGAGCTCTACTGAGGGTCGATCAGATGCAATGAGAAGAATTGGCGGAGGAGGGCCACAGAAGGGGCTATGCCAACCATGGCTTTGCACACGAAAGCGAAGACGGCGAGGAGAGTCACGGATTGAGGGTCAAGATGCAGCATGTGGATCTGATAATGCTCAAGCACCACGTTGAAGAAGGCGGAGAAGGGAGGAATCAGGCCAGCCCAGAGGGCATCTATGAAGATTGGGACTTCGGTGGCCGCTTGAGCCGTGCGGGTGCGAGACGCAGGCCAAGCCACCGTCTCCCCCACTTGTTGAAGCTGGAAGCAAGCATTGGGCGCACCTTGTCCATGGCCTCGTCGTTGAGCACCCGAGACCGGCCGAGCGCCGGCGCCAAGGATGGAGACGCAGCTGGCAGAGACAGAGGCCCCTTCCCCTTTTCAGCTTGTTTCGGCGCCATGGCGATGGAGCAGGCGGAGCGCAAGTTAGATTGGAGAAGAGAAACAGAGTCTCGAGGAAGCAGAGGGATTGGGGAAGCAAGGCGCAGGCGACGGGGAATAACTGTGTAGGCCGCTAGGGGCCGCATAGCTAGGCGGATTCAAAGGCAGCGTGGGGAAGCGGAGACGCCCACGTCCAATAAACCGCCATGCGTCAACCGAGGCCGCTGGCTTTTGGGGCCCGCCGTGCTCCGAACTTGACCCTTGGCTTCGCCGCGAAGCCAAGCCCGAGCGCACCTTGCGCCCGGGGGCTACTGTCTGCATTCTAGGAATGGGGCTCCCCAGACATGCCTGCCTGCGGCCCACAGCGTGGCTAAGCAGCAGGCCGTACAGCCCATCTTCGTCAACAAGGCATCCAAGACCCTCGCGAGGGTCCGAGCCTCGCGAGGCGGACGATGCAAGACCTCCTCTATAGTGGCCTAGCCAGACAGGCTCATGAGGAGCGTAGATACCAAGGCGGGGCGAACCTCACGAGGCCCTCATGACGTGAGCCATGACGCACGGCACCAGGCGGGCGCCAGCGCGTGCAGCATCCTTATTTCCTCTTTGGTGCTAAGGAGGCCAGCGCAGGCGAAGAGTACCGAGGCATCAGGCAAAGGTTGCTATATTGGTGCAACGAGACCAAGACCAGGAGGACGGCGAGACGGAGGTCATCGTGGAGCCCAAGACGGCGTCACCACCAGAGCCTTTCGCAGGCGAAGACCGCTTTTGTCAGGATAGCTTGTACTAGCTGTCCCCCTTCAAATTTGCTTGCTGTTGTTGGCTCCCTTCCCGCTCGATATTTGGGAAGAGGACCAGGGCCTATATAAATAGGTTTAGCCACCACAGTATCAACCATCAGATCCAGAGACGCGCACAAGCTCGTACGCACAAGAGCACCTCAACCTCAGGAGGCTGTTCTTCCCTTGTACTGTTCATCATCAGCCCAAGAGGCAATCCACCACCACCACACTGGAGTAGGGTATTACACCACAACGGTGGCCTGAACCAGTATAAACCTCGTGTCTTTGTGTGTTGCGAGTTCGTTGAGTTTGTCCGCGAGATCTTAGCGAGCCAGAGTGTAGATCGGTAGGAGGGAAAGACTTCGCGCGCACCCCAGTGTTCGAACCTTAAGGGTTTGCCGGAACCCCACATCTGACATGGCCAAACTATATGATTTTGTAGGGATGAGCTTTCTTTGGCTATGTTATTTTGATAAGACATAATTGCTTGGTTAGCATGCTTGAAGTATTATTATTTTTATGTCAATATTAAAATTTTGTCTAGAATCTTTTGGATCTAAACATTCATGCCACATTAAATAGAATTACATTGTAAATTATGCTAGGTAGCATTCCACATCAAAATTCTGTTTATCATTTACCTACTCGAGGACGAGTAAGAATTAAGCTTGGGGATGCTGGATACGTCTCCAACATATCTATAATTTTTGATTGTTCCATGCTATTATATTATCTGTTTTGGATGTTTAATGGGCTTTAATATGCTCTTTTATATTATTTTTTGGACTAACCTATTAACCGAAGGCCCAGTGCAAATTGCTGTTTTTTGCCTATTTTAGTGTTTCGCAGAAAAGGAATATCAAACATAATCCAAACGGAACGAAACCTTCGCGAGGATCTTTCTTGGAACAAACGCAATCCAGGAGACTTGGAGTGGAAGTCAGAGACGCAATGAGGCGGCCACGAGTCAGGAGGGCGCGCCCGGGGGGGTAGGCGCCCCCCCACCCTCGTGGGCCCCTCGTAGCTCCACCGACCTACTTCTTTCGCCTATATATACTCTTATACCCTAAAAACATCCAGGGGAGCCACGAAACCACTTTTCCACCACCCCAACCTTCTGTAGCCGTGAGATCCCATCTTGGCGCCTTTTCCGGCAATCTGCCGAAGGGGGATTCGGTCACGGAGGGCTTCTACATCAACACTATAGTCTCTCCGATGATGTGTGAGTAGTTTACCACAGACCTTCGGGTCCATAGTTATTAGCTAGATGGCTTCTTCTCTCTCTTTGGTTCTCAATACAAAGTTCTCCTCGATGTTCTTGGAGATCTATCCGATGTAATACTCTTTTGCGATGTGTTTGCCAAGATCCGATGAATTGCGGGTTTATGAATTTTATTATCTATGAATACTATTTGGTTCTTCTCTGAATTCTTATATGCATGATTTGATATCTTTGCAAGTCTCTTCGAATTATCGGTTTAGTTCGGCCTACTAGATTGATCTTTCTTGAATTGGGAGATGTGCTTAGCTTTGGGTTCAATCTTGTGGTGCTCGATCCCAGTGACAGAAAGGGAACCGACACGTATTGTATTGTTGCCATCAAGGATACAAAGATGGGGTTTATATCATATTGCTTGAGTTTATTCCTCTACATCATGTCATCTTGCATAATGCGTTACTCCGTTCTTATGAACTTAATACTCTAGATGCATGGTAGATAGCGGCCGATGTGTGGAGTAATAGTAGTAAATGCAGAATCGTTTCGGTCTACTTGACACGGACGTGATGCCTATTTTCATGATCATTGCCTTAGATATCATCATAACTATGCGCTTTTCTATCAATTGCTCGGCAGTAATTTGTTCACCCACCGTAATACATGCTATCATGAGAGATGCCACTAGTGAAACCTATGGCCCCTGGGTCTACTTTACATCATATAAGTTTCCGATCTACAATTTTAGTTTACTATTTACTTTGCAATCTTTATTTTCCAATCTATACAACAAAATACCAAAAATATTTATCTTATTATCTTTATCAGATCTCACTTTTGCAAGTGGTCGTGAAGGGATTGACAACCCCTTTATCGTGTTGGTTGCAAGGTTCTTGATTGTTTGTGCAGGTACTAGGCGACTTGTGTGTAGTCTCCTACTGGATTGATACCTTGGTTCTCAAAAACTGAGGGAAATACTTACGCTACTTTGTTGCATCACCCTTTCCTCTTCAAGGAAAGAACCAACGCATGCTCAAGAGGTAGCAAATACCAACCCGGAGCCCTCACTTCGCAGCAGATGGATGAACTACACCGTCGCAACATGGAGGCACTCCACACTCCCATCGTCGGGGAGACCTCCGAGGCTCGGGCCTTGGAGGGTGCACGCATGGCCACTTTGGCTAAGCGCGCGCGGCTGGAGAACCTTCAGCATTCACTCGACGAGCGCGCTCGGTGACAGATCCCCGAATCCGATCGACATCAGCGACAATTGTTCCCGCCTGAACCCCAGGTATACCGCACTCCGATTCAGAATCTTACTGCTGCAGCCCGTATAGCAGAGTTGATCCAGATGTCCCAATAAAAGGCTGGAAGAGGTTTGATGCAGATCCTAGCGTTGCTTCGAGCAGCAGGAGAGCAGAACACAGCAGTTTCTCAGTCTCGCAACAGGATCCACAGCAGATCCGTGGTGGCAGACACAGTCCAGCCGGCTCACAGCCCAAGATCGCCTCTGCGGCGTGAGGGATGTGGGCACCGCTAGGAGGAGTATCTGGGTCGGAATCATGAGCAATATGATCATCGACTCGGCCGTGGTGACCGCCGTCGAGTGCCTACGCCCCCTCCGAGGGGCGGATCATACGCGCCCCAGCAGTATGATGATAGGCGCCCGTATAGCGATGAGTGGAGGGTTCTAGTCGATCCAAGAGAGCCCGGGTTTGATGCAGGGTCAATTCTTGTACAAGGTCTGGTCGACAGAAACCTAGCACACAGAGAAGGTCTGGATAGAGACCGTCCGACTGGAAGCAGCGTACATGTCTCCGGACCTGAATGCTTCAGTAGAGCTATCAGAGCTCCTGAGATCCCCCCCCCCCCCCCCCCCCCGCAATTTCAAGTTGGCAACGGGAGTGAGCAAGTTCACCGGTGAGTCGAAGCCTGACACTTGGCTGGAGGATTACCGAGTGGCTGTGCAGATTGGTGGTGGTAATGATGATGTAGCCATGAAGCATCTTCCCCTGATGTTGGAAGGTTTGGCCAGAGCTTGGTTGAATCAGTTGGCTCCAGGTAGTATATTCAGTTGGGAAGAGTTGACCCGAGTGTTTGTCAGAACATTTGACGGCACTTGCAAACGGCCTGCAGGGCTGATGGAATTACAACATTGTGTTCAGAAACCGAATGAAACTTTGAGGGATTATATCCAATGATGGACCACTTTGCATCATACAGTGGAAAATGTGTCGCAACACCAGGCAGTTTGCGCTTTCAAGGGGGCGTTCGGTACAGAGAGCTTAACCTAAAATTCGGTCAGACAGGAGATATGACCCTGGCCCAGATGATGGAAATAGCCACTCGGTACGCTAACAGCAAAGAAGAAGACAGACTCCGCAGTGGCAAGAACAAACCAGTCGCCCAGGACACCGGAGCAGGGAATTCCATTCAGAAACAGAAGCATAAAGCCGAGCCCGCAGGTCCTTGTGAATCTGCAGTTGTAACCCAAGGAAAGTTCAAGGGAAAGCCTAAAGGTCCATGGATCCCCAAGAAAGTGAAATATCAAGCAGGAAATGATGTGCTTGATTTGCCGTGTCATATACACACCAAGAAGGATGAAGACGGGAACCTGATTTATCCCAAGCATACAACTCAACATTGTCGATTCCTTATCCAGCAGTTCCGAGAGGGCCAACCCAGTGAGAAAGAGAAGGAATCTGATATGGATGAAGACAAAGAGGAGGATGATGGTTACCCCAATGTCAATGCTACCTTGGTGATTTTTGCTGACATTGAGAGCAAAAGTCGACTGAAGGTCATCAACAGAGAAGTAAACATGGTTGCCCCGGCAATGACAACATATTTGAAGTGGTCGAAGACTCCCATTACATTCGACCAGTCTGACCATCCAGCGCATGTTGCTACCCCAGGGCGGCACGCGTTGGTCGTCGACCCAGTCGTTGGGGGCACTTGACTGACCAAGGTTCTGATGGATGGTGGCAGCGGCCTGAACATTTTGTATGATGAGACCCTCCGAGAGATGGGCATTCCGGTGTCTAAACTCAGTGAAAGCAATATGCGATTCCACGGTCTCATCCCTGGAAAGAAATCCGATTCACTCGGCCAGATCACTCTTGATGTGGTTTTCGGTGATTCGAAGAATCACCGCAAAGAAAACTTGACATTGGACGTTGTGGATTTTCACAGTGCCTATCATGCTATTCTGGGCAGACCCGCATATGCCCGTTTCATGGCTCGACCGTGTTACATGTACCTCAAGTTGAAGATGCCTGGTCCCAGGGGCGTGATCATAGTCACTGGTAATCGGCAGAGAGCAGAAGAGTGCCTCCAGAAGGGCTCAAACATTGCCGATGAACAGATGGCAGTAGTAGAAATGCAAGAATATCAGAAGAACGCAGATCTGAGTGATTTGTTACGTGCCAAGAAGCCTGCTTCAGAATCTGCATTTCAGTCGTCTGGTGAAACAAAGCAAGTTCACATTCACCCGATCAACCCCAATGCTGCTCCGACTCATATCTCAACAGCACTCGACAACAAATAGGAAGAAGCGCTCATGCAGTTCCTCCATGAGAACTGGGACATCTTTGCATGGAAGCCTTCTGACATGCCAGGTGTACCCAGGGGACTGGCTGAGCACTGTTTGCGAGTCGACCCAAAAGCAAAACCTGTCAAAGAGCATCTCCGTTGGTCCGCCATGGAGAAGAGGAAGGCAATTGGTGAAGAGCTGGCTCAACTTCTAGCAGCTGAGTTCATCTGCGACATATACCACTCCGAGTGGCTCGCCAATGTCGTCATGGTCCCCAAGAAGGATGATTCACTTTGCATGTGTATCGACTTCAAGCATATCAATCGGGCCTGCCCGAAAGATCATTTCCCTCTACCCCGCATCGATCAAATTGCCGACTCGACTGCAGGATGCGAGCGTTTGTCCTTCTTGGACACTTATTCCGGGTACCATCAGATCCGACTGTATGGACCCGACGAAAAAAAACAGCTTTCATCACCCCATTCGGGTGTTTTTGCTATGTTACCATGCCTTTTGGTCTCAAGAATGCTGGCACCACATTCGTGCGCATGATACAGAAGTGCCTGCTCACTCAAATCAGTCGGAATGTGGAAGCATACATGGACGACATCATGGTCAAGTCAAGTAAAGGTTCCGACCTGCTGATTGACCTCGCTGAAACCTTTGCCAAGTTGAGAAGATATGATATCAAGCTTAATCCGTCAAAGTGCACATTTGGAGTCCTAGGAGGAAAGTTGCTCGGTTTCCTCATTTCCGAACGATGGATTGATGCAAACCCAGAGAAAATTGGTGCAATCCTCCGAATGAAACGCCCTGTGCATGTGCATGATGTTCAGAAGCTTACTGGTTGTTTGGCTGCATTGAGCCGATTCATCTCTCGTCTTGGTGAAAAGGCATTGCCTCTTTACCGACTGATGAAGAAATCTGACAAGTTCGAGTGGACTCCTGAAGCTGACGCAGTGTTTGTAGAGCTCAAAGCCCTGCTTTCCACCCAGCCGATGCTTGCTACCCCAATCAGCAAAGAACCTTTACTGCTTTATATTGCAGCCACTGGACAAGTTGTCAATACAGTGCTCACGGTCGAGCGCGAAGAAGAAGGCAAAGCCTACAAAGTTCAGCGCCCAGTGTACTATATTTCTGAAGTCATGACTCCGTCCAAGCAGAGGTATCCGCATTACCATAAGCTTGTTTATGGAATTTATTTGACTACAAAGAAAGTTGCACACTACTTCTCAGATCACTCAGTTTCAGTCGTCAGTGACGCTCCTATCAAAAATTCTGAACAACAGAGATGCAACTGGTCGAGTGGCAAAGCGGGCGATTGAACTCCTTCCGTTGGATATCAAGTTTGAGGCAAAGAAAGCTATCAAGTCCCAAGCAATAGCAGATTTCCTCGCCGAGTGGGTTGAGCAGCAACAACCGACTCAGATTCACTCGGAACATTGGACTATGTTCTTTGACGGATCCAAGATGCTGAACGGTTCTGGTGTTGGGGTAGTCCTGGTATCCCCACGAGGCGACAAACTCAGTTATGTTCTCCAGATTCACTTTGATTCCTCCAACAATGAATCTGAATATGAGGTACTTCTATACTAGTTGCGTATGGCCATGTCACTCGGCGTCCATCGCCTAATGGTTTACAGGGACTCAGATTTAGTGGTCAATCAAGTGATGAAGGAGTGGGACATCAGGAGCCTAGCTATGACTGGCTATTGCAATGCAGTGAGAAACTTGGAAAAGAAGTTTGAGGGGTTAGAGCTCCACCACAAACCCTGAGTCAAAAATCAAGCAGCTGATGAGCTGGCGAAGATAGGTTCCAAGCGAGAGCCTATTCCCAGCAATGTGTTCTTGGAACATCTCCACACCCCGTCGGTTCAAGAAGATCCCTTCACAGAGGAGCCCCTGACGGTGTCCTGGACTAAGGGGTACTCACCACGTCGTCTTCCGATTGGGTGGATCGGGCCGGGGACCCCCATGGCGGTTTACTCATGGGCCACTTCGGGCAGCCCATGCCGCATACAAGGAGTATTCCACAAGACTTGATGATCAAGACAAGGACTCCTCTCCACCAACGTATTCGACTAGGACTCTTGTTATCCTAGGCCTCTGGTACATTATATAAGCCGAGGCTAGGCTAGTCGAGAGAAGGAGGATAGATCATGATGACATTATTCATCATACCCTTAGGGTTTAGACCACAACATATGATCTCGAGGTAGATCAACTCTTGTAATCTCTATATTCATCAAGATCAATCAAGCAGGAAGTAGGGTATTACTTCCATTAAGAGGGCCCGAACCTGGGTAAACATCGTGTCCCTTGTCTCCTGTTACCCATCGATCCATGACACACAGCTTAGGACCCCCTACCCGAGATATGTTGGTTTTGACACCGACAATGGTGCTTTCATTGAGAGTTCCGCTGTGTGATCGACAAAAGATCAATGGCTCACATGCGACGTCGGCGTCTTCATCGCCGGCTCGACTGGTCACCTTGGCTTGACCAAGGACTGTGCCCTGCCTCCAATCGTCATGTTCAGACGAGGGCCTTCATCAACATCAACTCTGATCTCTATCACGATCATGGAGGAATCATCCATGGAGCTCGGGGGCTCAACGTCAACATTGCCCTCGGGCGACCGTGCTGTTTTTCCGAACAGCGAATTTGTATCCGCTACCACCACGTCCTCGAGCATCTTTTTGACGATTTCTTCGGTGCAATTGTGCGGAATTGAGTCTACAACAACACTGTAAAATTTCATCATGTTCCGACGGAGCAATCTCCGCCGATCTCCGATATACCGGAGACCTATCGAATCTGGACGGGAATCTGGACGATTTTGGAGCGTGGTGTCCAGCATCTAGCTCGGACGTCCTTTGGAAGATCCAACCGTTGATCGGCGCAGGAATTCCTATATCTACCAACTCTCAATATTTCAGCTCGATCCGACCGCCTAAACTCCGGGAACCTTCCGATTAGTGCATCACTTTTCGGATCTGTTTTCTGCGCAAATACGAATCCGACCCGAATTCATCTTTCTTCATGAACGGGGTATTGGACAACCTTTTTAAAGGACTTTTCTTCTAGGATATTGCGAGTTGTTCTTAAACATGTGCCCATAAAATTTTAAGCCTTCTCTGAGGTACTCTTCACCATCAAGCTGGTGTCAAACCAGTCCGGCAATATTGTTGTGCGGCTGCCGACCTGGGCTAGACACGTCATCTCTTTGTTGAGCCGAGCTCAACTTCTTCGGATCATCATCTCTGCGAGCCGAACAAGAGTTCGGCATCGCGAAGGATAAATCATCACCAACATCTCCGCCCCACGGATTACACGGAGCGGGTACACCGGCATCGCTGCACGGTCATTTCATCAAGCCGGCATTGACCACGTCACGAGCTACGACCTGCATCGGCATGGCCGCACTGTTGCTTCTTCAAGCTGATGTCCATCACGCCGACCTACTTCGACACCTCGGCTGGACCGGCGGCTCCGCTATTTCTTCATCAACATGCTCCGGTGACTTCGGCGTCACCGGCCGACCAGCTTCGACACATCGGCTGGCATGGTGGCTGCAACATCACCTTACCGACCTGCTCCGTCACCTCGGCATTCATGCCATATTTCTTTAATTATTTACTTCAATTAAATTAATTAAGTAGAAGAATTTTTTAAGCATATTATTGTTATTATTTCTGGCTTGCACTATTTTATGTGTGAAAGCGATTCGTTCAGACCGGGCCACGCTGTCACCTCGGCATGCCGACTTCGTCGTCCCACCTCCGTCGACACAGTTGTGTCATCTCCTTGGCATGTTGCCCTGTGTTGGCGACCCATGCCGTTAGCTTCATCAACCTACTCCGGAGACTTCGGCGTCACCAGTCGACCAGCTTCGTTACGTTAGCTGGACCGGGGGCTTTGCCTCGCCGAGACAATCTTTGCCAGCATCGCCATGCCATCGCTTCATCACCCATCAGTCAATGGGTGTGCGGATCGAGTCCCAATTTTGGGAGTAACCTTTCTTCGGACTACTACAACAAATAAACCAGGTGCTATTAATCCTAGCAATTTTTGCTTGTTTGGGTTTATTTTTCCCAAGAATCATTGCTCTGGTTTGTTCCATCATCAGTACACATGTCTATCAAATGGTGGCTGCATTAACAACGGTCGCGTGGTGGTTCGGTCAGTTTTCGTACATAGTTCGGCGAACGCCGCATCCGGAACTCGCACCGACCTATGAATTCGGGCTTTGCCACGCCTTTACCGCATCACGCCGATGCCCTGCATCAACATTGACATCGGCGCCAGGCCACATCTCTTTAAAAAAATATTTTTGCAAAAAGCAATTATGCAAGGATTATATATATTTATATTATTCTTTTTGGACCGCACTATTTTATGTGTGTAGGTGATCGACTTCGACTGCGTCACGCGGTCACTTCGGCAAGCTAACGTCGTCGTACCAATTGGCATAAATCGGCTCGCATGATCATCTTGTTGATTGAATTGCCATACCGACATGTTCGGTTGCCTCGGGGACTTCGACATCATCAAGGGGGGGGGGTCCTACCTCGTCGGGTGTTTGGCGCACGGGCCATATTTCTTTTATTACTCACTTTGCATGAATTATTAATCATGCAACCTTTTTTTATTACTGTTATCTCCGGCTTGCACTATCTTCTGTGCACAGGTAAATGATCCGGATTGGGCAGCGCTGTCACCTCGGTCGGACCGTGAGCTTCGTCATCACTTCATTAACCCACGCCGAGAACCTCAGCGTCATAGTGTTGGCCTGCTCCGTCACCTCGGACGGACGGGGGGGGGGGTTCCACCTCGCCACATTGGCCGTGCTATGTCGCCACTTCGGAGTGCCGAGCTCTTCGCTCCTCCATCTCGGGACCGGCTTAGGGGCTGGGACCTCATCCTGCCGTAAACTCGGACCGCGTCATTGATGCCGAGCACATTAACCAACTAAGTCGCTTTCATGATCAAAGTTTTAAATTTTTAATTTGTGTTCGGTTCGACCGTGCTCACGTGAGTTGTTTGTTAAAAGAAACTCCCTTTACTCATATTAGCTGTGGGCTCTTAAATTTACATGAGCCGTTTTATAATAAGTGTGTTTTCTTCTTGTTCGTTGCAAAGCCTTTTTCTATCACTCCTTCCTCGACTCGAGTGTGTGGTCAATAGCCGGATAGCCTGGGTCCGATCTTGACCCACTTGCAGTCTTGAGATCGTATGTGTCATGTTAAAGCACGACAGAAGCACAAATTTTTTTAGACCAATTTTCGGATTGGCACCAATTGACTTGATTTAGTTCGGACATGGAGTTTCCGCATAAGTCTTTTGGTTTTTAAGCCTATGGCACTTTTAAACTATTTATGTGTTTCCAGCATAAGTCTCGCACTGCAATGCCGGACACCTTTAGAGATTCGGCAAAACATTCTCGGGTAGTGCTTTATATGCATCAGTTTCGAATTGTCTCTTTGGTCAATAGTTGGGTTGCCCGGCTCCTGTGCTTGCCTCCACTACTGGAATCAGGATCTTTGCCGTCAGCCAGGTCTTCGCCGTCCGCTAGCTGATGGCAAAGACCTTCTTTGCCGTCAGCTCAATAGAAGCTGACGGCAAAGATTTGGCTGACAGCAAAGACCTTATTTGCCGTCAGCCAAGTCTTTGCCGTCGGCCAGCAGACGGCATATAGTCTTTGCCGTCCGCTAGCGGACAGCAAAGAATCAGGGTGGCCCACTACCGAGAACCACCTAACGGACACTGTCTTTGCCGTCCGCTAGCAGACGGCAAAGAAAGTGGCCAAGCTAACGCCCGTTAGCTAGGATCTTTGCCGTCTACAGGCGGACGACAATGAACCGTGCCCTAACTAAAATCCATATCAATGCCCGCCCGCGCCCCACATCTGTCCCCTCTCTCTCCGCCCGCGCCCGAGCCGCCGCCGTCCCACACCATCCCGCCCCCGTGCCGCCGCCGCCCCGCGCCACCCCCGTCGCCGCGCCGCCCCAGCAGCCCCGGTGACCCCCTTCCCCGCCCCGCACCATCCCCGTCGTTGCGCCGCGCCGCCCCGTGCCCGAGCCGCCGCCGCCCCACGTCGCCGCGGCACCCCCTCCTCCACCCGGGCGGCCCCGACGCTCCTCTGCTCCACCACCGCGGCCACCCCGCCGCTCCGGCGCTCCCTCCTCCACCCGGCGGCCCCGGCGCCCCTCTGCTCCACCACCGCGGGCTCCCGCCGCTCCGGCGCCCCCTCCTCCACCCGGCCGTCCCGGCGCCTCCCTCCTCCACCACCGCGGCCGCCCCACCCCTCCGGCGCCCCCTCCCCCACCCGGTGAGACCTCTTGTATTTTTCTGTTTTTGTTTCTGCATTTTAAGTTTAGTTTAGGTTTATTTTAGGTTTGGCTTAGTTTAGGTTTACTTTAGTTTAGGTTTAGAGCATAGATAGGATCTTCTCTACTATAATTTTGTATAATCTCGATTCTCACTTGTAGTCTTATTAGTTAGATCATCTTCTATACTATTATTGATCCACAGTGTTTAGTTATGCATGATCGATTTTTTGTACATTATGCTTTTTATGTGTCATTTAAATAATGTAGTGCCAGATTTCTCAACTCATTGGCATATAATGAATTATTATTATTATATTATTAATAGATGATGGAACAAAAACTATTTCCCTTCAAAGTGAAAAATCTTTCTGTGAAGTAAATATTAGTGCACGAGTTCTTTTGTATACAAGAAAAAAATTTGGCATGTCTTGGTAGGTACGTGGCAACCGTATCATCAGAGATAAACTTTAGAATTAGTATTTGTGATAAATGAATTCAAATGCATTTCCAATAGAAAATGTAATACACATATCTAGTGAACTGTAAACAAAAGTTATCCACAGACTCCTTGAAGGGGTTGTATAAAAGATTATGAAACTAATAGTGAGAAGAGCAAAAGCTTTCCTCAAATTCCTTTGCATATATTCAAATTCATCAATCAGCAACACTCGAATTAGTTTAATTTGAGAAAACAACAAGGCATGCATATTGCTTATGGAATCTATCATAAGAGGCAAACTATACCCGTCTTTTCCTTTTCTTTTTTGCGGAAAGGCAAACTATACATTCTGATTTGCATACAAAGTAAATTGATTTTACGACACTACACCCTTAGTTTCTGATTTGAGGTTTGTTTGTTTGCTTGGTGTGTGGCACCTAGAGCCACCTAAAATATGGTGCAACTATGATTTGTTGCTACAAGTATTCCAATGTGAGCACACCAGAAGGAACTTTAGGTTTAGTTTTGGTTAAGAAGAAAGAAGAAAGATGGAAAAAAAGAAGATAAAGAGGAGAAAGAAGAAGTGTATTTTCCCCTATTTTTAGATTACTATGCTCTTTTTTTCAACATTTTCAGTTTTCTTTCACGTCTAAATAAATCCCTAGTTTTGAAGGGTGCCAATTGCCATTGCCAACTAACCTACCAAATTAACTAAGTGTTGTTGAGCACAAGTGCATTGCTTTTTTTTCTCAGTTTTCTTTCATGTCTAGAAACTTGGCTCTATGTTTATAGATATGCTTCTACTAGATACTAATTGGTCTCTTCTGCTGCTTATTAGAGATGGGGGAAGGCCGTCACCGCAGGCTTTGCTCTGCCACACCGGAGTACGAGTTGGATGCTTTCGAGTTCTTCAGTATCATACTTGGGACTTCCTCCAAGAGGCAGGTATATAAATGGAGAGATCTCCCCTTCAGCCATCTCATTATGATAACTCTATTGTTTGCTACATCACTCCTTGTCACAAACTGCAGAGGCTGCCTGACACTTCTATGAACATGCTGGGTGAAGATCCGCCAAATAATGTGAAGCTGCGACAGGCGGGCAGCGGGTTTCGCAGGCTGTGGGACGTGGAGTTGGTGATCAAGGAGGGCCACATGTACCTGTGTCGTGGCTGGGAGAAGTTCTACCGTGCCTACGACCTGCGGCTGGGGTACTTCCTTCTCTTCAGGTACGACGACGACGCCACCATGCTCATCGTGAAGGTGTTCAACGCGACTATGTGTCGCATGCGCTATGCTGACGACGATGATGCCAGTACGTTCTGCCTCTTCTTATTCCTCTACATTTGGCTTTGTCTCGCATCGATTGTTAACGGTCATTAATTGTTGCATTTGGACAGGCAATGGGAGCAGCAGCAGCGACACTGGCTACAGCCAAAGCAGCAGCGATTCTGGCTGTAGCAAAAGCAACAACAATTCTGGCTGTAGCAAAAGCAGCAGCAATTCGGGCTGCAGCAAAGACAGCAAGGAGGATGATCCGGACTGGAGTGGGGAAGAAGAGGAGCAGAGTGGGCATCAGGCTGAGGATGACCTAGCGATGGTGGTGGCTGACCTAGGGCAAGAGATGGTGGTGGCGCACCATGGGCAAGAGATGGTGGTGGCCAAGGATGACCTAGCGATGGTCGTGCCTGTCCTGCCTGAAGATGGCCACGTGATGGTGGTGGTGCCTGACAATGACCTCGCGCCGGTGGTGGCGCCGGCGATCCCACAACTGGGCGACATGACCACGCCAATTGTGGTAGAAGACTACATCCCACTGCCTCCACCGCCTCGCCGCTCTTGGCGCATCAGGCTGAGGAAGGAGAAGGAGAAGAACAATGAGAACTGTACTATGTCAGGTATGTCAGATCTCCAAAATGATCTATATATAGTTAGCTCTAATATGCTTAGTTACCTATGTTAGCTCTAATATGCTAAGTTACATATGTTAGCTCTAATATGCTAAGTTATCTCTACTATGCTTAGTTTCCTATAGGTTAGCTCCAAAATTACTTATGTTAGCACAAAATGACCAAGTTTACATAATAAGCTTATAGTATTCTTCTTCTTCTTCTTCTCCTCCAAAATGACATCAGTTAGCTATAAGTTAGCTCTAATATGCTTAGTTCACTCAAAGATGGCATAATTAGCTAGGTTGGCTCCATTTTACCTAAGTTGGCTCTAATATGCTAAGTTATCTCTAATATGCTTAGTTTCCTATAGGTTAACTCCAAAATTACTTATGTTAGCACAAAATGACCAAGTTTACATAATAAGCTTAATTATAGTCTTCTTCTTCTTCTTCTTCTTCTTCTTCTTATTCTTCTAGTCTTCTTCTTCTTCTTCTTCTTCTTCTTCTTCTTCTTCTTCTTCTTCTTATTCTTCATTTTCTTCTAGGTTAGCTCCATTTTACTTAAGTATGCTTACTTCTTATAGTCTTCTTCTTCTTCTTCTTCTTCTTCTTCTTCATTTTCTTCTTCTTTTTCTAACATCTTGTTTATCATTTTGCAAATTTGATTTAATTCACGGAAGCTTGCATGGATGGAGTGCTTCTTTTCCATTTGTGCTTTTATTTTGTATCAATGAACTTGCATGGTTGGAACTTGTTATATGGATGGATGGATAACGGTGTTGGATGAACAATGTGAAACTTTTGTAATATGTAAGGATGGAACTATATATGTGTTGGTTATGTATGTATTTATGATGAAACTTGTGTATTGGATATGCTTGTTGTGTATATATGTGAATTGCTGTGTATATCTGTGTATATCTATGAATTGCTGTCAAATTGAATGAATTAAATTAAAAACAGGGCTGTACATGCTCTTTGCCGTCAGCTAGCTGACGGCAAACATGCCACATGGCAGGTACCTGTGCTTCCTGGGACTGGCATGTTTGAGCACTTTGCCGTCTGCCAGCGGACAGCAAAGACCTTAGCCTCTTTGCCGTCCGCTGGTTGATGGCAAAGCATGCCGTTAACCCCTAACGGCTCTCACACCACCTCACTGCCGTCCACGATCTTTGCCGTCTGCTGGCCACCAACGGCGGATGGCACAATCCTTTGCCGTCCGTTTCCAGGAAGCGGACGGCAAAGAAGGCCTTTGCTGGCACGTGTTCGGACGGACAGTTTGCCGTCTGCTGGCGGACGACAAAGAACTTTGCCGTCCGTGATCCATGCCTTTGCCGTCCGCCATGGCGGACGACAAAGAAGCTGATTCCAGTAGTGCTCCTATGTTCCGCTTTGTTCGGCTAGGTGTGCAAAGGGAGAACCACTGCGATTGTGCTTCCAGCTAGCATGGTTAAGCGCCTTAGTGGAGAAAGACAAAAACTGACTGTCACAATAAGTGTAAAATAGTCAGCGATCCGATGACTGTGTTACATTATAAGATCGATAGAGGTCACCCCATGTTAAATGACGGTCCGTTCATAACATTGGCTGAAGTATTTATGGTTGACCTCGACCGTCACCGAACACTAACTGGGGGCTAGTAATTGGCCTCCCAACTTTAAGCTCCTATGACTAAGTGAAAGTTATAAAGCCCGCATATCTGATTGCCTCATTTTCGCTAACACAACCGCCTTCGGGCACCGAGACGTCGGCTAAGGGTTGTTTTGTTATTGCGAAAACACCCTGCGTAGCATCTACAAGGGGGTGGAAGCCGACGATGGGCCACTTCCAAATGATAAACGGTCGCAACGGAGTCAAAATAAACATATCATCGGCGTTTGTATTTAATATACGAGGGCCTCCTTCCGCAATCATCGTTATGAAGCCATAAATATGCATCAATTTGACTTAAGATTTTGGCCAAGCTGGGTTGCCTGGATCCTTTGCTTACCCCTACGTTCCCGATTGTTCAGCTAGGTGGTAAATGGAGCACCTCTGTGATTGTTACTACCGGGTCATCCGAGTAAGTACCTCAGACTGGGTGAAGCCGAAAGCTAGCAAACTTAAAGGATCACATTGGTCGGCAACGACGGAAGTGAAAATTTTGGTTCATTAATACCATAGAGTTCGGGAACTTTCCCCGAACTAAATCCTCAGTATTTTCCTCCCACATTGATCGGAGGTGATGTTTCATGATCATGATAAGCATGATGACCCAAAGAAAGGAATCAATAGCGGGACTATTTTCTTTGGAGGATGTTTCTTACGTTAAAACGTAATATAACATATCTCTACGTGCACCTTTGTTTATAAAACCGTATGGCTGGATTGCCTTGTTTTCCATAAATCTTTGCCCTTATAACGGCTTTATAAAGTAGGAAAACACTCCTCAGCTACTGGCCGAAGAGGTTGAAGCGGATGGTCGGTCAACAAAGTCTTGTACAATGCGAATCCGAGCATTAATGATGTAAAGTACTTGGATACATAGAGTCATTACACAAAATTTGTGATTTTACTATGGATATCGATCCTTAATTTGGCCACCCGTGCCCGTATTAAGGCTCGGGGGCTACTGGGCTTTGGGCTTATTATTTACAAATATTAAAGGGGCACATCGATCCCCTGATCTGGTGTTGCCACCCGACCAATGTCTCGGGGGCTACTGAATTGCCTGTTCAATGCAGAAAATTCAAAGTGCTTAGTGTTCAACTTTGACCAAACTATAGGCAAACGCGTCTTCAGACAACAACAGGTACCATCTGGACCTATCTGGCATCAAGCTAATATATTACAGCAACTTCTCAAGACCCTCTCTCAAGGGCCCGTTCGCCGATCACTATTATCTCTAATATATTACACTACATTTCTATTCACGTATGCTATCGAGCTAGGAGTTGATCCTCAAGCCAATTTCACGCATCGACCTGAGTCGCAGGGGCTACTAGGATCACCAGTTTAATGTTTTCCTTCAGGTGCATCTCGGGTTTTAGACCGACCCAAACCTTGAGGGCTACTAGTTATACATATTGACAGCAAATAAATTTATGCATCAGAAATAAAATCCGTAAACAATTAGCCCAAGCCCGAGGTGGTGCATCACCTCGGAAGCAGTCCGACATAAAGCTCGGACGCAAGTGGCTGGCTCTATAGAGGGCATTTCCGGCATTAAGCTCGACAAACCTTCTTTAAAATTCTTCAAGCCAAGGTGATCTATGACACCTTGGATACAACACGGCGTTGGAGCTCGGATACAGTCCGGCGTTGGTGCTCGGCTGCAAAAGATACCTCGAATGTATTCCGGCGTTAGAGCTCGGATGCAAGAGGACACCGCCGCCCGGGAACAACTTCAAACCCAAGGTGGGCGTAAAAATAACAATGCATTGATAAAAGCCGATAACTTAAAGGGGCTCCTTGGATACCCGACATGTAAACTCTTCGGATTTACTTCAGCGATCCTCAAGATCGAAGATAAGAAGATTGGTTGAACCAGTTGTCACATCCCTAGATTTGCTTGTAACTAGTTGCATGAAAGCACTCAAGTCATCATGTTTAAATTCAAGAAATTTGAAATGGGGATTGATAAACCCTAGCACAAATGCAATTCAAATAGGTTCAAAAAAATCTTTTTCAATGAACCCAAAATGCCCTCTGAAAATATTCATGGTTTCTGATACAGGTAAAAACCTCTCCCAAAAATGATGAACATATTTCTAGGTCATTCCTGGATTTTTGAATTAAATCCTAATGTATTTGAATTGGGGCATTCAATTTCTATAAATATTTCAATCCTCCAAATATTCTAAAGATAATTGTGGGTCACTCGTATATGACAGAGAGCTCCCACAAATAATTCCAGAATTTATAAAGTGGTTTAGTATTTTTACTAAATCAAAACAAAACAGAATAAATAGAAAACATAAATAGGAAAAGAGAGAGAGAGGGACTTTACCTAGGCCGACTTACCTAGCCTGCTGCCGCTCTGGCCCAGCCGCCCTGGCCAGCGCATCGCCCCCCACCTCGCGCCAATAGGCGAGGCGCGTGCCCTCCCCTGCCAGCGCAACGAGCTGGCTCACGTCGCCACTGCCGTCCGGATTGGGACGACCCCCCTCACTTTTCCCCTCGCCTCTCCCTCGCTTCCCGCCGCCATGGCCGAGGGCCCCGCCGGACGCCGCCCCTTGCCGACGTAGCCACCGCCGTCCTTGTGCCGCCCGAGTTGTTCCTGAGCTCCACCATGTCGCCTGCTACCTCTCCGTCAAGCCGTGTGTCGCCGGGCGCCCCGTGGAGCCATCACTGCCGTCGTCTTCATCGTCAGCCGCCTGAGATCGCCGTCGTCATTCCGGCCGCACCGGACCTCCCCCGAGCTCGCCGACGACGCCTCTGGATCTACTGTGAGCCCCGCTACCATTCCCCCTTGCTCCCATGTTTGCTTGCCCGCCCTAGCTACTGCGCCGCTCGAAGCCGAACTCCGGCCTCTGCCGCAAGCTCTGCTCCGGTGAGCTCCGGCGTCCCCGCCGCCTTCCACCTGCTCGCCTGGATGCGGGTGAGCCCTGGCTACGCCCCTGTGGTCTCCGCGCGTCTAGCCGCCGCTCGTAGCGCAGGTCCGGCGAGTTGCCGCCGCAGTATTGGTCGTCGCCGGCCGAATTCCGGCGACAGCCTACGTGGCGAGGTCATTAGCACTAATCCGCGTCAGCTGGACCACCCCTAGACACTGATTGCGGGCCCCACAGCGGGTCAAAGCACGAGTCAACGCGGGATTAGCGCCTCTGTCACTGACTAGTGGGCCCGATAGGTCAGGTTTAACCTGGACCGGGTCAGTTGACCTGCTGACGTCATTGTTGACCTTGTTGACGCCATAAAGCTTTTCTGGCATTTTCAATAACCAGGAAATTCCAGAAAATAGTTAAAACTTCTAAAAATCATAGAAAATAATCTATAACTTAGATTGAAAAGATTTATATATGAAAAATGATCAGAAAAATCCAAAGAATCTGTTTATGGCATTTTAATGCATGTTTGAAAAACTTAAAGCCACTGTTTATGACAATTTGAATAAATGGCATTTTAAATGTCCCATGTGGAGTTTGAATTTGAACCTAGTGTTCAAACCAACTCCATTTAAATTGTTGCTAGTTGCATGAGCTCAAATCACATCATATTGCCATGTCACATTCATGCATCATATTGTTGCATCGCATTGATTGTGTTTCTTCTCTGTTGCCGGTATTTGCTCCCTCTCAGTAGACGTGGTTCCGACGATGAGTTCGACGACACCGATGAAGAGCTATACTATCTTCGGAAGTGCCAGGCAAGCAAAACCCCCTTGTTCATTCCGATACAATCCCACTCTCTCGCTCCCGCTCTCTTTTACTGCATTAGGACAACATCGATTCAACTGTTACATTCTGCGGTAGTTGAACCCCTTTCCTCTTCATGACTTGTCATTGCCACAGTAAATAGATGAAACCCAGTAGCATGAGTAGGATTTGTTTGAGCCCTCATGTGCCTACTCATTCATGCTTGTTTGTCATGCCTGCTATTGCTTAGAGTTGTGTCAGGTCTGATTCATCGGGGGTGAATTGGAAAGTTGTGAACATGTCCTACTGTTGAGAGCTAAGTGTGTGAACATGATTTGGTAAAGGTAGAGGTGAGAGGCCATGTAGGAGTATGCTACCTCTTGAGCACTGCGTTGGTTTTCCCTTGAAGAGGAAAGGTTGATGCAGTAAAGTAGCGTAAGTATTTCCCTCAGTTTTTGAGAACCAAGGTATCAATCCACTAGGAGACCACGCTCAAGTCCCTCATACCTTCACAAAAAAATAAGAACCTTGCAACCAACGCGATAAAGGGGTTGTCAATCCCTTCACGGCCACTTGCAAAATTGAGATCTGATAGAGATGATAAGATAATTTTTTTTTGGTATTTTTATGATAAAGAGTAAAAGTAAAGAAAGCAAAATAAACGGTAATAGAAATAACGATAAATTAATATGATAAAGAATAGACACGGGGGCCATAGGTTTCACTAGTGGCTTCTCTCAAGATAGCATAAGTATTACGGTGGGTGAACAAATTACTGTCGAGCAATTGATATAATTGAGCATAGTTATGAGAATATCTAGGCATGATCATGTATATAGGCATCACGTCCGCGACAAGTAGACCGACTCCTGCCTGCATCTACTACTATTACTCCACACATCGAACGCTATCCAGCATGCATCTAGAGTATTAACTTCATAAGAACAGAGTAACGCATTAGGTAAGATGACATGATGTAGAGGGATAAACTCAAGCAATATGATATAAACCCCATCTTTTTATCCTCGATGGCAACAATACAATACGTGTCGTTTCCCCTACTATCACTGGGATCGAGCACCGCAAGATTGAACCCAAAGCTAAGCACTTCTCCCATTGCAAGAAAGATCAATCTAGTAGGCCAAACCAAACTGATAATTAGAAGAGACTTGCAAAGATAACCAATCATACATAAAAGAATTCAGAGGAGATTCAAATATTGTTCATAGATAATCTTGATCATAAACCCACAATTCATCGGATCTCGACAAATACACCGCAAAAGAAGATTACATCGAATAGATCTCCAAGAGAATCGAGGAGAACTTTGTATTGAGATCCAAAGAGAGAGAAGAAGCCATCTAGCTAATAACTATGGACCCGAAGGTCTGAGGTAAACTACTCACACATCATCGGAGAGGTTATGGTGTTGATGTAGAAGCCCTCCGTGATCAATGCCCCCTCTGACAGAGCACCGGAAAAGGCCCCTAAGATGGGATCTCATGGGTATAGAAGGTTGCGGCGGTGGAAATTGGGTTTTGGCTCCTCCTCTGATGTTTTCGGGGTACGTAGGTATATATAGGAGGAAGAAGCAGGTCGGTGGAGCCACGAGGGGCCCACGAGGGTGGAGGGCGCGCCCCCTGCCTCGTGGCCTCCTTGTTGATTGCTTGACGTCCACTCCAAGTCCTCTGGATCACGTTTGTTCCGAAAATCACGTTCCCGAAGGTTTCATTCCGTTTGGACTCCATTTGATATTCCTTTCCTTCGAAACACTAAAATAGGCAAAAAAACAGCAATTTGGGCTGGGCCTCCGGTTAATAGGTTAGTCCCAAAAATAATATAAAAGTGTATAATAAAGCCCATTGAACATCCAAAACAGATAATATAATAGCATGGAACAATCAAAAATTATAGATACGTTGGAGACGTATCAAGCATCCCCAAGATTAATTCCTGCTCGTCCTCGAGTAGATAAATGATAAAAACAGAATTTTTGATGTGGAATGCTACTTAGCATAATTTTCAATGTAATTCTTTTTATTGTGGCATGAATACTTAGATCCGAAAGATTCAAGATAAAAGTTTAATGTTGACATAAAAACAATAATACTTCAAACATGATAACCAAGCAATTATGTCTTATCAAAATAACATAGCCAATGAAAGCTTATCCCTACAAAATCATATAGTTAGACCATGCTTCAACTTCGTCACACAAAACGTTCTCATCATGCATAACCCCGATGACAAGCCGAGCAATTGGTTCATACTTTTTAACGCGCTTCAGCCTTTTCAACCCTTACGCAATACATGAGCGCAAGCCATGGATATAGCACTATGGGTGGAATAAAGTATAATGATGGGGGTTATGTGAGAAGACAAAAAGGTAGAAGGTCTCACATCGACACGGCTAATCAATAGGCTATGGAGATGCCCATCAATTGATGTCGATGTGAGGAGTAGGGATTGCCATGCAACGGATGCACTAGAGCTATAAATATATGAAAGCTCAACAAAAGAAACTAAGTGGGTGTGCATCCAACTTGCTTGCTCACGAAGACCTAGGGCATTTTGAGGAAGCCCATCATTGGAATATACAAGCCAAGTTCTATAATGAAAAATTCCCACTTAGTATATGAAAGTGACAACATAGGAGACTCTCTATCATGAAGATCACGGTGCTACTTTGAAGCACAAGTGTGGAAAAAGGATAGTAACATTGTCCCTTCTCTCTTTTTCTCTCAATTTTTTTTTCTTTTTTTCTCTTTTTTTCTTTGGGCCTTCTTTTTTTTCTTTGGCCTCTTTTTTTCGTCCGGAATCTCATCCCGACTTGTGGGGGAATCATAGTCTCCATCATCCTTTCATCACATGGGATAATGCTCTAATAATGATGATCATCACACTTTAATTACTTACAACTCAAGAATTACAACTCAATACTTAGAACAAAATATGACTCTATGTGAATGCCTCCGGCGGTGTACCGGGATATGCAATGAATCAAGAGTGACATGTATAAAAAATTATGAATGGTGGCTTTGCCACAAATACAATGTCAACTACATGATTATGCAACGCAATATCACAATGATGGAGCGTGTCATAATAAACGAAACGGTGGAAACTTGCATGGCAATATATCTCGGAATGGCTATGGAAATGCCATGATAGGTAGGTATGGTGGCTGTTTTGAGGAAGATATAAGGAGCTTTATGTGTCATAGAGCGTATCATATCATGGGGTTTGGATGCACCGGCGAAGTTTGCACCAACTCTCAAGGTGAGTAAGGGCAATGCACGGTACCATAGAGGCTAGAAAATTGTGGAAGGTTGAGAGTGTGTATAATCCATGGACTCACATTAGTCATAAAGAACTCATATACTTATTGAAAAAGTTTATTAGCCCTCGAAGCAAAGTACTACTGCGCATGCCCCTAGAGGGATAGATTGGTAGGAAAATACCATCGCTTTTCCCCGACCGCCACTCATAAGGAAAGCAATAAAAGAACACCTTATGCGTCAAATTTGTAACAAAACTTTTACCATACGTGCATGCTACGGGACTTGCCAACCTTAACACAAGTATTTCTCAATTTCACAATTACTCAACTAGCATACTCTAATATTACCACCTTTATATCTCAAAACACTTATCAAGTATCAAACTTCTCACGATATTCAATGAACTCAATATGGAAGTTTTATTATACTCATCTTGGATGCCTATCATATTAGGACTAATTTCACAATTAAAGCAAATTACCATGCTGTTTAAGACTCTCAAAATAATATAAGTGAAGCATGAGAGATCAATAATTTCTATAAAATAAAACCACCACCGTGCTCTAAAAGATATAAGTGAAGCACTAAAGCAAAAACTATATAGCTCAAAAGATATAAGTGAAGCACATAAAGTATTTTAATAAACTGAATCATGTGTGTCTCTCTCAAAAGGTGTGTACATCAAATATGATTGTGGTAAAATAATAAGCAAAGACTCAAATCATACAAGACGTTCCAAGCAAAACACATATCATGTGGTGAATAAAAATATAGCCCCAGGTAAAGTTACCGATAGACGAAGACGAAAGAGGGGATGCCTTCCGGGGCATCCCCAAGCTTAAGCTTTTGGTTGTCCTTGAATTTTACCTTGGGGTGCCTTGGGCATCCCCAAGCTTAGGCTCTTGCCAATCCTTGTTCCATAATCCATCAAATCCTTACCCAAAACTTGAAAACTTCACAACACAAAACTCAACAGAAAATCTCATGAGCTCCGTTAGCGAAATAAAACAAACCACCACTTTAAGGTACTGTATCTAACTCATTCTTTATTTATATAGGTGTTAAACCTACTGTATTCCAACTTCTCTATGGTTTATAAACTCTTTTACTAGCCATAGATTCATGAAAATAAGCAAACAACACACGAAAAACAGAATTTGTCAAAAACAGAATAGTCTGTAGTAATATGTATCTAACGCAAACTTATGGAACTCAGAAAACTCTACCACAATAGGACGACCTAGATAATTTGTTAATTGATCTACTGCAATTGGAATCAGTATTTTATCACGTTCTGGTGATTTTAAACAATTGTTTTCGTGACCAGAAAGTTTCTGGAATTTTCAGCAAGATCAAATAACTATCATTCAAGAACATCCTATAGGTTTAACTTGGCACAAACACTAATTAAAACATGAAAAGACATCTAACCAGAGGCTAGATGAATTATTTATTGAATAACAGCAAGGAAAAATATTGGGTTGTCTCCCAACAAGCGCTTTTCTTTAAAGCCTTTTAGCTAGGCATTGATAATTTTAATGATGCTCACATGAAAGACAAGAATTGAAGCGCAAAGAGAGCATCATAAAACACGTGACAAACACATCTAAGTCTAACATACTTCCTATGCATAGGCATATTATAAGAAAATAAATTTGCAAGGCAAGCAAAAACTAGCATATGCAAGGAAGAAGAAAGTGACGATAGCAATCTCAACATGAAGAGAGATAATTTAGTAACATGAAAACTTCTACAACCATATTTTCCTCTCTCATAATAATTACATGTAAGATCATATTCAAATTCAACAATATAGCTATCACATAACATATTCTCTAGATGATCCACATGCATGCAAAGTTGACACTCTTGCAAAATAGTGGGAATAACATAAACTAAAGTCATGACCTCTCCAAACCCACTTTTATCAAAAACTTCATAAGATTGAACATTATCCAAATATGTGGGATCTAAAGTTGACACTCTTCCAAACCCACTTTCAATAATATTGCAAACATTATTATCAATCTCATATTCATCATGGGGCTTAAATAAATTTTCAAGATCATAAGAAGAATCACCCCAATCATGATCATTGCAACAAGTAGTAGACATAGCAAACTTAGCATCCCCAAGCTTAGGGTTTTGCATATCATTAACACAATTGACATTAATAGATTTTATAACAACATCATTGCAATCATGATTTTTATTCAAATATCTATCATGAATCACTTCATAAAGAACTTCATCACAATTTTTAGATTCACGGGTTTCAAGCAAAACCTTATAAAGATAATCTAGTGCACAAAACTCACTAGTAATTGGTTCATCATAATTGGATCTCTTAAAAAGATTAGCAAGCGGATGAGGATCCATAAATCTTAGGTTCACTGTTTAGCAATAAATAAACAACTATTCCAACCAAACGAGCAAACGAGCCAAGTAAGACATCAAGGCAAATGAAAAGACGAACAGAAGAAGGGCGAAGAAAACGACAAAGGTGAAGTGGGGGAGAGGAAAACGAGAGCCAAATGGCGAGTAATGTAATGCGAGGGATAAGAGTTTGTGATGGGTACTTGGTATGTATTCACTTGTGCGTAGACTCCCCGACAACGGCGCCAGAAATCCTTCTTGCTACCTCTTGAGCACTGCGTTGGTTTTCCCTTGAAGAGGAAAGGGTGATGCAGTAAAGTAGCGTAAGTATTTCCCTCAGTTTTTGAGAACCAAGGTATCAATCCAGTAGGAGACCATGCTCAAGTCCCTCGTACCTTCACAAACAAATAAGAACCTTGCAACCAACGTGATAAAGGGGTTGTCAATCCCTTCACGGCTACTTGCAAAAGTGAGATCTGATAGAGATGATAAGATAATATTTTTTGGTATTTTTATGATAAAGATTAAAATTAAAGAAAGCAAAATAAACGGTAATAGAAATAACGGTACATTAATATGATAAAGAATAGACCCGGGGGCCATAGGTTTCACTAGTGGCTTCTCTCAAGATAGCATAAGTATTACGGTGGGTGAACAAATTACTGTCGAGCAATTGATATAATTGAGCATAGTTATGAGAATATCTAGGCATGATCATGTATATAGGCATCACGTCCGTGACAAGTAGAACGACTCCTGCCTGCATCTACTACTATTACTCCACACATCGACCGCTATCCAGCATGCATCTAGAGTATTAACTTCATAAGAACAGAGTAGCACATTAGGTAAGATGACATGATGTAGAGGGATAAACTCAAGCAATATGATATAAATCCCATCTTTTTATCCTCAATGGCAACAATACAATACGTGTCGTTTCCCCTACTATCACTGGGATCGAGCACCGCAAGATTGAACCCAAAGCTAAGCACTTCTCCCATTGCAAGAAAGATCAATCTAGTAGGCCAAACCAAACTAATAATTCGAAGAGACTTGCAAAGATAACCAATCATACATAAAAGAATTCAGAGGAGATTCAAATATTGTTCATAGATAATCTTGATCATAAACCCATGATGACCCACAAGTATAGGGGATCTATCGTAGTCCTTTCGATAAGTAAGAGTGTCGAACCCAACGAGGAGCAGAAGGAAATGATAAGCGGTTTTCAGCAAGGTATTCTCTGCAAGCACTGAAATTATCGGTAACAGATTGTTTTGTGATAAAGTAATTTGTAATGAGTAACAAGTAACAAGTGTAAATAAAGTGCAGCAAGATGCACTACAAAAAAAAGACACATCCGTGACATTTTGGGCCGAACGAAAAAAAATTCTGTCATACTTATGACACTTCTATGACAATAATTGTGACAAAAGATGGTATCATCATAGATGTGGTGGGGTCCTACTTCTATGACAAAAAATAATGATAGAAAATGGGCTTTTCGTCCTGGGCGGGCCGGAGACGCAGCTGCATGACTTTCTTTGGGCCGTCCATGACGGAAAAAACCATGGTAGAAGCGAGGGCGAGGAAAATATCGGGGTGTTCCTAGTTACGGTGGGTGGTCGGGGCCGAGCAATGCGCGTTTCTCTCGTACACGCACGCACGTGGGTGCGAGGCGTTGGGCTCTAACTGAACCTGAGCGATTGCACTGTAGGCTACGCGTTACTGAACCCGAGCGATCGATCGATGGCTGTTAAGTGAACCCGATCGAGCGATTCCTTCGCTACTGCTGCTAACTGAAGCCGATCGATGCTGCCTCTGGATGAATAGTCAGCATTGCTGGGGGGGGGGGGGGGGTTTGGATGAACAGTTCCCGGTGGGTGTGGATGAACAGGACCCCTTTGAGGGCAGGATGAACAGGACCACCCCGTGGAGGGCAGGATGAACAGTAGACGGTGGAGGGCTGGATGAATAGTAGCCCATGGAGAGGTGGTTGAAGAGGATCCCGTGGAGAGGGCTGGTTGGATAGTAGCCGGTGGAGTAGCGCGCAGTGGAGGCTGGATGAATAGGAGCCTGTGGATGAACAGTCGCAGGTGGAGGCTGGAGGAGGTCGACGGTGGATGAACAGTAGCCCGTGGAGGCTGGAGGGGGCCGACGATGGAGATGAACAGTATCCCGTGGAGTCCCATTTTGCGGTACGCCACACCCCTCCCGATGAACAGGACCCCCGTTTCGACCGTAGCGCTCCAACACAAGTCCGTTTCCTCTGTTTTGCGGTACGCCACACCCCTCTCGATCAACAGGACCCCTGTTTCGACCGTAGGAGGTCAGTTTCCTCCGTTTTGCGGTACGCCAGACCCCTCCCGATAAACAGGATCCCGTTTCGAACAAGTCCAGTCGAACACAAGGCCGTTTCCTCCGTTCTGCGGTACGCCAGGCCTCGTTTCCATCGGCTGTTCCGTCCAAGCCCTCCCGATGAACACGACGACGCATTCCGTTCCGACCCAGCCGGTTGGCTCCCCATGAACACGACGACGACGCAGTTTCTCCATTCCGACCTAGCCATGTACACGAGCCCTGGCCGTACGTATGCGCGAGTAGGCGTTCGAGACCCTGCCCGTATGTACGTACGTGGCCACATTTTCTTTCTTGCACACTGGCCACTGTACGTACGTGTACACGCTATGTGCGCGCCTCTACTACGACACGTGCGCGCCTCTTCATCGACCAGTATGTACGTACACATTTGCGTCCAGAATGACAATGCTACGTACGCTTCGACCAGGTGGGTCCCGACTGTCAGGCACTTCCTTGCATGCGAAGATGTAGCTGGTGGGTTCCAGCAGTCAGGGGGGCGAATCGGTTTTTTTGCCCGGACGCACTTCCTTGCATGCGAAGATGTAGCTGGTGGGTCCCAGCAGTCAGGGGAAACGTTTTTTTTCACGAAATACGGTGGCCCGTCCGGTGGGTCCCCGCTGTCAGGTGGAGGAATAATTATTTTGCGCGTAATAAGGAGGCACTTCCTTGCTGCGGCCATGGACCCAGCTGTAGCCTGTCCACGTACAGTCCACGTCCGATGGAAGCCGTTCCTTGACCACGTTGACCACGCCGCGCTGAGAGCACCAGGGCGGTGGACGACGGCGAGGCCTAGGAAGGGGACGACGCGGAGCCGGGGAAGACGCGGTAGTGGATGCCCACGCGTAGAGGAGTACGAGGGTTCACTGGTTCGCTGCGGTGTGAGGCTGCCGTCGCCACAGAATAACAGGGGTGTGGGTGAGTAGAGGGATGGCCTGGCCAGCGGTGGGAGTAGTAGGGGGTGGTGAGGCCTCCGCCGCATCGCAGCCGGCCACGGGAGGCAGGAGCACGAGGCACGACCGGCACTGCTTTGGGCGGCTGGAGCAAGAAGACCAGAGGTTGAAGAAGCACTACGGCCGTTGGATGGACATCGTACGGTCACTGGAGCTAGAATCGTTCATATTGACTAAGTTGACAAAGCCCTCCGTCCCCGTCAACTTAGTTGGCCCACAAGTCAGCCTCCCACTATTGTTGGTCACAGCTAGCAGGGGGTATTCATTTTTTGTGCACAATAAGGAGGCACTTCCTTGCGTGCAAAGATATAGCTAGTGGGCCCGACCTGTCAGCGGTGGGAATGTTTTTTGTGAAATACAGAGGCCCTTCCGATGGCTCCCAGTTGTCAGGTGGAGGAATCATTATTTTGCGCGTAATAAGGAGGCATTTCCTTGCGTGCGGCCGTGGACCCAGCTGTCAGCCTCTCCATGCACAGTCTACTTCTGTTGGTGTCGTTCGTTGACCATGTTGACCACTCCGCGCCGAGCGCATCCAAGGTGGTGGACGACGGCGAGGCCCCGGACAGCAACGAGTTGGAGATTGGAAGACGCGGGAGTAGAGTCGCAGATGGAGAGGTGTACGAGGGTTAACTGGTTCTGGTGCGGTGTGGTTCGGCAGTCGGTGGAGAAGAACAGGAGGTGTGGAGGGGTGAAGGGATGGCCTGGCCAACGGTGGAGTAGCGCTTCACAGCGAAGCGTGCTAAGCAAAGCTACTAGCAGCAGGAGGTGGGAGCAGGTGGTCCCGGCGGCGCTGGAGGAAGAATACGAGAGATTGAAGATGGATGCTGGTCGTTGGATGTAAATCCAACGGCTAACGATGTCAGAATCATTTGTTGACTAAGTTGACAACGACTTGCATTGGCTTCGACCTATTGGCCCACATTTCAGCCTCCAAAAATGTGGCACGTATTCAACCAATTTTTCCAGAATTTACAATCATTTTTTTGCGGGCTAGAATTTACAGTCCATTTGATCTTTTTTTGAACTACAGTCCATTAGCTGGGCTGGGTGAACAAATAATGTAGCGTCCATGCGGCCCATTTATGTTTTTCCTAAAAAATTACAGGCCATTTGCACTTTCTCGAAATACACAATTTTGCTGGGCTTATTCTAATTATAATGTTGGGGTGGGCGCAGCAATGTTATCAAAAAATAAACAGGGGCTGAGCATTCTGTTATATATATATATAAAGTGATTTATTATTACATTGGTCCTTAAATCTTACCAAGCTTTTGTACACAATCACCAGGATTTTCGTTGCCAAAAAAATCTAGGATTTTATTGTTAAGCAATTATTTTTATAAGTTAATAAGATGTGGGATATTGTTTTCTTACGTATGTAAGTATCTATTAAATATATGATGACAATAACAATAATATATAATAACATATAAAATAATTTGAATATATATAATATAGTTAGAAGGGAAACATAAGTTGGACCAGGCGTTCCTATTCTTATATAGAAAAATAGAACAGACCTCTGCGTTTTCTTCAAAAAAATACATAAATTGGGCTGTCGATGTTTCAGGAAAAATAAAACCTCGGATGGGAGGTCCATAGGCCGGTCGATACATGACGGCCCTTAAGAAAATACAAACAGGCCTATGGACCTCCCATCCGAGGTCGTGGGCTACGTATGTTAAAAAAGAAAGCCTAGACGGGGCAGCCAAAACCCAGCTGATACTTGCTGCCCCAGTGATAATAAATGATACCTGCCAGCTCCCCGGCTTCGTTGTGAATTTATCTCCTATAGTAACTACGTTGAAGCACCTAAAAATGTAACTATGTTGACAAACCCGTGGGCCCCAATGTCAGTATAGCATTAGGAGGAAGTATTTTTTTCGATGAGGCACTTGCTTGCGTACGGCCATAGACCTGGTGGGTCCCGACTGTCCGCCTCTCCACGTACAGTCCTCTCCAGATTCCTCTTGTTTGTTCAGCATGTTCACAACGGCAGACAGCGGCGTCCCTCGTTTTCTCTGTCTTTCGCACACTCGACATTGTGTGGGCATCTTGAAAATAGCATATCTTTTTGACTGTGCATCATATGAAGATGTGCTATGCATGAATGTTGATCAGCATGATGTTAACTGGCTGGTAGTTCCAGTTTCGACCATGAATAAAACTTCCAGCATGATGTTAACACTGTTTGAAAAGGCCGTGTTAATATAAATGCTCTGCCTCTGAAAGTTGCAGTTTCTTATCTGAAACTGAACTTGGAGTTTCTTATCTGAAACTGAAACTTGCAGTTTCTTCTCTGAGAATCACATTGTCTGCACTTTTATACTCCTATGAAACTACATTTTTAAGTGCTAAAAATAGATCTCTAGAATTCATAAAATACTTCATATGCTCAATACTGCAAATCTGAAATTCAAAAGACATTCATATCTGAAAGTACTCTCAAAATACAGAACACAAAACACAATTCACAACCTGCAAATACTAACAACCCTAAGCTCCTCCTGACAATTCACAACCTGCCCTACTATTGGTCTGGGGGGGGCAATCCCTCCTATTCCTCGGCGGCAGACAGCCACCCCGTGAGACGATGTGAATGGCGAGGGAGAGGATGGCGGGGAAGCATCGTCGGGCCAACTGTTTTTCTCCTCTTGAAGTTGGATTCGGTCGACGAAGACTCCACCGGCTCGCTCTGGCACGACACCCTCACAAACGGTACCCTGTAGATGCTCGATCCTTCAATCTCTGGTGGATGCTCCATCTGGAATCGATACTCCCACCACCGCTCCCTCACGATTGGATTCGGTGAATCTGTTTTCTCCATGGCCCAGAGGAGGAGCTCTATGTACTCCCGCGCGACTCCCTCCGGGGGTATCGCCGCCTTTTCGCTTTGTTGCAGATATTTGGCCATGTATGTCGCCGTCGCCGCTAGTTGGTCCTTGTTTTTAATTCAAACATCTGGGCGTCATGGCTCGGCTGGAACTTGGTTTTTTAATTCCTGTAAATCCAAAACACGCACGAAAATCATGAAACTTGGCTTGGTGTCATGACATGGCACCAACATGCTGTGGTAATTTTGTTGTCCGATTTGCGAAGGCGCAACATTACAATCGGAAACACAAGTATTATTGAAACCGTGGGCGTTCTATTTACCATTTACGTGCCGCCACGCGTCCCCTTTTTTTATTAGCTAGGAGGCGCCGTGCAGGGTAGCTATTTGAGTACGCGAGCCGTGCGATCAGACCCCTGCGCGTGCTTATCGCGAGGAGAGCCCTTTGACCTCCATCTGCCGTCCACCTCTCTCCCAAGGTCTCCATTAATGGCGCCCGAGCCTCTGTTTAATGGCGTGGCAATGTCTCACTCGACTGAGATTTAAGAGAGAAAAAATAAAATGTGAAAATAAAATTTTGCACGGATCTTGATGTAAGATCCGACGGAGCTATATAGCATCTACTGCGACTTATAGCAAGACTGATGAATATATATATAAGGACGACGAGAGTGGATAATAATTGTCTTACATAGTTAGGAAGATAATTAAAAAAGCCATATGCGGCTACGCCCGAAATACACAAGGGCAAAAGAAGAAGGAAGACACATACAACGATCTGGCTCGCTGATCTCTACTTTCTTTATGCGCTGCAGGTCGGGAGACTAGTTCTCGTGGCGGGCGATGATCTCTTTCATCAGTTTCATGTCCTTAATGCGCTGCTTGGCAGCATCCACGGATTCCTCCACCAGCCTGTTGCGCTCGATTCGGAGCATGGCATTCTCGTCCATAAGTTTCTTGACGATGACGCCCGTCCTCTGCAACAAGGCAGCGGTCTCCTCCGCCTACTTCGCCCTTCCGGCGATCTTCGCCCTCAGCAGGTGACGCTCGCTCCGGAGCTTCGCATTGCCCTCCCCTAGTTACCGGATGACGCCGGTAGCCTCGTCCTGCAACCTCGCCCAGCCGGAGATCTGATCCATCTGGCTATGGACCATCGCACGCATGCGCCTGTAAGAGTCCTTGCCTGCCTGCGAGAAATTTTCCCAGGCCGCCGCGGTGCGACGGGACCTCCGTGCTGCTTCGGCGGCGCGGCGGGACATCTCTGCTGTTTCCGCGGTGTGGCCGAACCAGTCTGCTACATCGACGGCGCGGCGGGACCTCCGTGCTGCTTCGGCGGCGCAGCGGGACCTCCGTGCTGCTTCGGCGGCGCGGCGGGACCTCTGTGCTGCTACTGCTGCGCGGCTGCACATGTCGGCTGCTTTCACGGCGAGGCGGGACATCTGTCGTGCTTCCTCTTCCATGCTCACCTCTCCCTGGTGGAAATCTCTCGACCCAGAACTCACGCTGGCCATGGCTTGATTGACTTGATTGTTTTTTGTGAATGAGGAGTTGAGGAGGAATGTGCAGTCATCTTAGCATAGTAGTATTTATAACCGAGTACTACTAGTACGCTCCTAAGTGGGAAACCGTTTAGGTTGTGATCGGTGTGAACAGGTTTGCAATTAAATATAGCGTGGTAGTAGTAGTAATTTGGAATGTGAAGAGACGCGCTCAAAATTTATTGACGGTTCTAGTTTCGAAGTGCGGCACTATTCCGGATGGCGTAACATCGGCACGTTTTCTCGGCTGTGGCGTAGCATATGCCATGGTACTAGTTCTTTTTCTACTGTTGTGTACGTGCAAAAACTGGCACCGTCGGATACATATCTTACGCTTGGTGTTCGACAGGAATAGCCTCGTGGCGAGCTATAGACTAGTCTTTTTTTCAGACGCATTACACCTATCTCTCGGGACTTCTCGCACGCACCATCACTGCTCCCTAAGTCGATGCCACCCACATACACTTGTACTCTGAGAAGAGGTGCACGCACGCACTCGTCCTCTCTCACACACGCATCTGTAGCTACGAATTGTAGTGTTCTCAACCATCCGATTGGCGCTATCATAGGTTTCACGTTGCTCCTTGGTCTTGAGATTGGGAAGTTTAAAACACGGAGGCTAAGATGGAGGCACGAGGTGTTGGTTAATGTGCGGGCCACACACGGCACCAACACGACACGAGCTTCGTCTGCCTGGTGCACATCCAGTCGGGTGAGTTGTCCAAGTATAGACACAACCAGGCCCTCATTGGCATCCGCGCCTCGACTTTGGCTGGTCATAGTGGAGAGTAGCATAGACGAGTTACTAGTCTATGTTACTAGTACCTTCATAGTGGGTAGTGTCATATAGTATATGCATAATTTGGCGACGAGCGCTCTCTATATGTACCACGTTTTTCCTTTATTTACATCTTGTTAGTTTTGCTCCATGGAGCAATCCATCGATACTACTACTGTACAAATGTATACATTTTTAAAAGGCTAGAGGGCGGGTCAGTCTAGCTTGGTCCTTTTCATGAGAGGCGAGGGCCTTTGTGATTTGACGGCTCATTACTGCTGGAAGGCGGGGCTTTGTGATTTGACTGCTCGTATAAATGTGCCGACGACCTGAGGAGGAGCAAAGAACCGTGCGGTATACTCAAGTTTTCCACTAGAGTACGACGGAGGAGCACAAAACACGGCAGCCCAGTGCCATATCCTCTACTCTCTACTCTTATTATATATTACTAGCAAGAGGCATTGTTCTATTGGCGATAAAGAATAATCTAATTTGCTAGTCATCTCATTTTTAGCATTGTTCTATTCATGCCTCGCAGAGAAGGTGACACGTGCGGCGAAACACCCGAAGCAAAATAAGAAACACAGGAGCAAAAGAAGAAGGAGGATTATCACCCCCAAAAAAGAAGGAAGACACACACACAAGTCTGGGGCGCTGCTCTCACTACATGAAGGGTTGCTGGCCGCGGAGTCGTAACCGCTTCTTCATCGCCTCCACGACCTCCATCTCCTTGCGCGTCTCCTCCGCCATCTTCATCATTGTGTCCATGACGCGGGATTTCTCGACGTGAGCCTTCATCATATGTTCCACGACCGCATTACATACCTTCACAGCAGCCGGGTGCTCGATGCGGAGCTTCGCCAACTCCTCCTTCTGTTCCATGAGGAGGGCCTGCAACATCATCATCGAGGAACTACTATTCTCATGCAGCTTCTTCCAGCCGGCGTTCTCCTCCTTCAGCAGGTCGAGCTCGTGGCAGAGCTTCGCCTTGTCCTCCTGAAGTTGCAGGATTTCGCCGGTCGCCTTCTTCTCAGAGGCAATGCTCTTCTTCAGCAGCATCACCAAGCCAGCGGTCAACTCCCCCTGCTCATTGAGCTCAGCGGGCATGTCGTCGAGGCTCTCCTTCAGCAGCTCCACCAAGCCGTGGATGAACTCCTTCTGCTTATTGAGGTGCTTATTAAGCTGATCGGGCATGCCGTCGAGGGATAATGACTCCAGCGCCGCCAGCTCGGCATGTTCGCCTTCGTGTCTAGGGCGCTCCTGGGAGCCATCGCCTGCCCGTGAGAGATCTTTCGAGGTCTCTCCGTGGCGGCGAGCCCACTTTTTTTCCACAGCCTTGGTTGCCCCTCCCTTGTTACGAGTAGTTCTCGACCTAGAGCTCTACACACCGGCCATGGCAAGGACGGACGAAGAAGGAGGACTTATGAGGAGGAAGGTAGAGTAATTTTCGGTTAGGTAGTTCCCCTTTTTATAACCTAAGTACTAGCACTAGTACTAAAACCTGCATAGTGGGAACACGTTCAGGTTTGGTACGTACTGGTAGGTGTGAGCAGGCTTGCACTTAATTGTAGCACTAGTACTTTCGAATTCGAGGCCCGAAACGGCCCCCGATGAGTTTAGTGGAACATAAATTTCAAGTAGACTACACTACTCAGATGCGTAAATATTATGTTACTGTCAAAAATTGGCACAAAATACGAAGGAGACCAATGGAAGTACTACTAGCAACCCATGATTTAACTACTCGCATGCGCGCAGTGGAGTAGTAATTTCTTTCTTCCGCCCTCACGTCCACTCAATTTGCATGCGCTGTATTAATTGACCATCAATGAAGTGAAGGACTTTACACGCGTCAAATTATCACATGGGGTGGATCTTGGTACAAAATTTCGTCCACCCGTGTACCCGCGTGTGCGTGCGAGGGAATGAGTGCGTGTGTGGCGTGCGTGCACATCTTCACTTCGTGCATGTACCGCCAGTGCGGCTCAGGGAGGACGAGTACATTCTTCTGGAACCAGCAGCACGTCACTATGATCAATCCACACAAGGATGTCGCGACAACGCCTCCACATGTGCCACGTGGCTTCATGAACTATAAGAGAGACACTGTGTAGCGTGCCATTGTGTTTTGCACATACTCGAAGTACTAGTAAGGTACACGTGCATTCCACGCGTCAGATTTTGCAACCAAATTATGAATACATACCACACTGTAGCATGTAAGCTCTGAGTCATATATGCCTGATGTAGAACTTCGTTTAATTCTTATAGTTCATCTCGTTCAAAATCAATTAGTTTTTATAAAAAACCTAGGGCCTCTTTGATTCGTAGGATTTCCAAAACACGGGAATAGGAAGAACATGGGATTAGAGTGGAATGTCGTCTTGAATCCTACAAGATGGTACGAGTGTTTGATTGTGCATAGAAAAAACGCAGAATTCTTTCAAAGAGGTTTGAGTGGATGGGATGTTTCCTATGAAATCTAGTGCAAATGAATCATATGGAAAAATTCCTCTGGTTTACAATCCTACGAATCAAACCACCAAGATAGGAAAAATTCCTAAGGATTAGAATCCTCCAAAATTCCTTCGAGAATCCTTTGAATCAAAGAAGCCCCTAATCTTTTTTGTGATTCATGGAATTGGGCGTTGTAAAGCATAAAGTAAAAATAAATAATGGAAATTCAACTAGAAAAAAGTTTGGGCAGTTATGATACGGAAGATTCTAGAACAAAGGAGAACCACTGTTGTTTTGAGATTTGTGCATTATGCTTAAGTTCAACCATGGAGTCTTCTAGATTGTACATGTGGAAAAATCCGGTGGGGGGCTAGAAGATGGTGCGAGGGGCCCAGTGGAGGGAGACTATGAAGGAGTGCACGACTGCGAGATCGATATTTAGAGAGAGGGGCGAGAACGTGCGCTGTTGCGCGCAGTGGCGGAGCCATGAAAAATGTCCCATGAGCTAGGGGGCCAAGCATTGCTAATCCTTTACGAGGAGGGCCAATTCATCAACTTAAACCATTTTTACCAGCAATTGTCTAATGATCACATTCATATTAGCCTCGATATATAGTGATGTTAGGGGGGGGCAGGGCCCTTGCTGCCCCCTGTCTTCGCCATTGCGCGCGCGTCTGAGAGATGAAGCGGAAGGCATGGATCATGAGAGGGGGGCGTTGGATATATAATTAATGTGGGTGTATTAGCTATATATGTAATCCTATATAGAGAGGTATAGATTGATCGATGTGGACGTGGGAAAGAGGGTGAGACCTCACTAGATATATAGATTGATCGGTTTATGTGGAAAACTATGAAAGACCTAGCTATACACACACACACACATAGAACATCAATCGTTGCACATGCACGTGAGATATAAAGAATGCCCGATATGATGGAGAGGGGGATGTGTGTGTGTGTGCCTTCATGGGAGACCGACCTGAAGAAAAAGATTGCATGTGTGCGATGGATAATGCCGACTGGTATTGTGTGTGCATGCATGCACGAGATAAAGTTAGTGGTACAATTATAAAGAGAAGACCAATGTGTGGGTGTAAAAGACTAGGTGAGGTCATAATCAATGTAAAGTTGAATTCAAATATTTGAATAAGAGATCATGATGTTTGAAACCCATGCATACATGAATATAACGGAGATCTGCGCGGTGTGGTTTCGAAATGAGCATGTTGTAATGTATACACATTGAACAAGGTCAGACTGGTTTGAATTTGAGATAGCGATGGCAGACATCGTTTGGCCACATTGCATCCGTGCATGGACACACTATTTTAATTGGAGATGATGGGTGGCTTTCGCATCACATATCTATATCTATACCCATATATATATATATTATATTTTATATTTTTTATATAGTGTGTGGATAACTTTAACTTTGAAAGATGGTCGTTGGATGAGGCCAATCCGATGGTGCAGAGCTGGCAAATTTGAGCACTACTGGCCGTTGGATATCATCTAGATTCCACCAGATTTTGCCACATGTACAATCTAGAAGACTCTATGGTTGAACTAAAGCATAATGCACAAACCTCAAAACACAAGCACTTCTTCTTTGTTCTAGAATCTTCCGTATCAGAATTGCCCAAATGTTTTTCTACATGATTTGTTTTTACTTTATGCCTTACAACGCACAATTCCATGAATCTTAAAATAGATTAGCTTTCTTATAAAAACTAGATGATTTTGAATGAAATGAACTATAAGAATTAAATGAACATCTGCATCATGCATATGACTCAAAGCTTACATGCTATAATGTGGTATTTATTCATAATTTGGTTGCCAAATCTCATGCGTGCAATGCACGTGTACCTTACTAGTCTAAATGGTGTCTCTGTGTGTGTGTTGTGCGTGTTAAACACATTGTACGTAGCATATCATACTAGTCTAAATTGTCTTTTTTTCTTTTGGGTACACGTTAAGCTTGTTCTCCCGAAATTTCAAGTCGCGCCTTGTTATGCTGAAATTTCAAGCTAGCGTCTTTGTCTATCGTGCTGCAAAACTCCCGCCTCTTCAACCCGCGCCTTGTTAGCCCGAAATATTTAAGATATATCTTTGTCTCGTTGTGCTCCGACAACTCCCTCCATCTCAACCCGCGCCTTGCTATTCCAAAATTACAACGCGCACGAAAACTCCCACCTCCTATGAAATCCTGACACGCGAAATGCCCGTGATACCCCTGAACCGAAAGAACCGCCTCAAATCGGTGGGGGTACTTTCATAACTTACCCCACATTTCGGACAAGCGAGTCCCTAAGACATGGTTCCCCACTCCCATCCCATCCGCCCACCCATTCGTACACCGAGGCCGGGAAAACCCGCGAAGCCCCACACCCTCCTCCGTCCGCCACCCAGCTGGAGCCTCTTCCCCGACGATGTCGTCCACAGCAACACCTCAACGTCCCTCATCCACCGTACCGGATGAGGATCCGTCATCGATCTGGTCGTCCCGCCAGTTCAGTCACCCCGGCCTCCACCTCCAAGGAGCTGCCCCGACGTTCCCCTCATCTTTCGCGCCACCTCCATTCCCACACTGTCGTCCTCACCTGCACCACCGGAAGAGCATCAACATCACCGTTTCCTCGGATGAAGCTGCGGCCTAATCGGCGCCACCAAAGAGGTTGTACACTAATCGCCGCATTTTCTTCTTGATTCGATCTCACGGTGCTGCCGGCGCTTGGTCCCGAGCCGACACGGCGCGGCTCCATCCACCGCGGCATCGCCGGGCACTTCCTCCACAGCGTCGCTCCCTCGGCGGCGATGTCCACATCAGTAGGAGTTGCTGCTGCTTTAGCTCTCGCTCGCGCTGCTGCTCTGCTCTTGCTCTCGGTCCCCTGCCTGGTCTGCTCTTGCTCTTGCTCGTGCTGCTGCTCTCGCTCTTGCTCTTGCTTGCGATGCTGCTCTGATTTAGCTACACTTCAATCGACTGAATCGATTTTTGGGTCAGTCGATTTTCAGGGGGTGGGGGGGCTCGCCGGAGTTAAGGAAGAACCAGGCGCATCGGGGAAGGGGGCTCGCTGGAGAAGTACCCCACTATCTATCTTAGGGTTTAGGGTGGGGGCGGTGGTCGCCGACGGTGGTGGGGCGGTGGAGTGGGGATCGCCGGAGAAAAAGCTCGGCACAGGGGGGCCTAGAGGGATGGCCGGGGCGGCGGCGGATCGGCGGTGGGGAGTGTTTTCGGGGCGGGCGGGGCGGCGGGGGGGGGGGGGCTGTTTGGCCGGTGGTGGCTGGCGGCTCAGGGGGGTGGAGGTTGAACATGAACTGCAGGCCCTTGATTTCGTATCCAACGGCTGCAAAATCGACTGACCAGAGATGAAAAAGTCAGTCGACTGACGTGTAGCCTCACCTCTAGTGCGTTCAGTTTCGACAGTAAAATTCAGTTTTCGACAGCAAAATTTAGTTTCGACAGTTAAGTTCAGTTTCGACAGTTAAATTCAGTTTTGACAGTTAAGTTCAGAGATGAGCGGTTGATGTATACATCTAGCACTTTGTGGTTATGTATTTTACGTCATCTATTGGAGATGCTATTAGAATTCCACTCAGGTTAACGTTATCTCTCTTGTCCTGCTTCAGCCTCCGCGTCGTACAACTCACCGGAGCTGCTCCAACGACGAAACCCTCCATCACAGCAGAGCAGTACCTCGGGCTCCATCTTCAGACGCCTAAGATCTTCTTCCCCTCCTCCGACAGCCAAGTCAGCCGGAGCATCCTCACCGGCCAACCCAATCACGCTGAGATTGACATGGCTTCGCCAAAGAGGTTGTACACTTCTTGTGGTTTGACTTAATCTCACCATGCTTCTTTGCATCCTGTGATCTTCCAATTCTTGTGAACCAAACACCCAGATTGGCAGAAATCCTGTGTTTTTAAATTCTCTGTTTTGCACATGCATTCCTATCCTATTCCTGTCTATTTCATATCCCTGCATTGTTAGAATCCTCAAATTCAAAGAAGCCCTTACACAATTACTTCTGTTACAGATATGTGTCAAAGAAAACTTTGTGTGGTTTGTCCTGCTCCTGCGGTGCTATGTTCCACCCCAGCTCAGTTGCTCCAACGACGGAAGGGTTCACCACAGTAGGGATCCGCTCTCCAGACTGTCTTTCGCCGCCTCAGATCTTCTTCCCCGCCGCCGGCAGCCATGACAACTGCATTACCATCATGAACTGAGCAGATGACCTTGAGGACTACACGGGTCCGCAAGAGAGGTTGCACTCTTCCGTGTCTGCTTACGTTATGCATCGCTTAATATGATGACATGCTACTTTATCATCGTGTTCACCTATTAAACTCCGACTTTGGTCCAAACTTATGCTGAAACTTGAGTTTTTAAATGGTTGTGGGGTACATATTGGGGCAGCAATCAGTACTATCTGGTTAATCTCGGGTGTCTACTATGAGTTTCATGTTGGGTGCAAACAAACATTAAAGGAGCCATTATCTGTATTTTTTAACTAAAGCTATTATCTGCCTGCTATCATTGGTTTTGGGTGTATCCACAGTTTGCTACCATCACTTTGGATTTGTGCATGCACTCCTTACATAATCTCACTATGTTTTATTCCTATGCATGTCAGTTATTGTACACAATGGAACTGAACATGTAGAGCAAAAGAGACGAGCCTTGCGTGGCAATAAAATTTCATGCAGACGTTGCTCCATGGTGGGCGCAAAGGCTGCCCCCCTCCACCCATTTCGGATTGTAATCAAGAGGAAGATAATTGTTCTGAGTGGGATTCAGAAGCAGAAGACCACTCCTATTTACCCCATGAGGTCTTCGCTCTAACTTGGCATGCTGATGTTGGTTATATCATGCATATGGTGCCTTGCATTGCTTACTTTATACATCAAATATGTCAACTGCTTAGTTTAGACATGCTTTGTGTGAATGCCATCTGTTTAGTTTATTCATCGTTTATGTGAATGATGCGATTCCATCTTGTTTAGCCAGGCATCATATATGTGAATTTTGCAATGCCACCCTGCTTAGCCAGTCATCTTATATGTGAATTATATCAGGCCATCCTTTTTTTGTTACGTATTACATTTGTCAACAATGTTAGTACATTCAACTACTCTTCGTGTGCATCAGCCATTTGATACGGTGATGGAAAATTCTGGAGTGAAAACAAGGTCTTCAGAGTAGACTATTCTATCTGACGAAGCGCATATCTCGCTGGTTACAGATAGCTCCTCAGAGGAGGATTCAGAGACAGATGACCAGTCCTATTCCCCCCTCCCCAAGGTGCATGCTCTAACTTGGCAGGGTTATGTTGCTCATATCGTGTGTATGGTATCTTGCATTGCTATGTCATTTGCTTAGTTTAGACATGATTTGTGTGAATGCCACATGTTTAGTGTCTAATTACCATATATGTGAATTATGCAATGCCATCTTTTTGCAAGACATTATATATGTGAATTATGCAATGCTATCTTATTGCAAGGCATTATATATGTGAATTATGCAATGCCATGCTATTTAGCCAAGCGTCATATATGTGAATTATATCATGTCGTCCTTTTTTTGTATTTCTCATTGCTTTTGTCGACAATGTTTGTATATTCAACTACTCTTCCTGTGCATCAGCCATTTGAATTGGTGATGGAGAAATCTGGAGTGAAAACAAGGTCTTCAGAGCAGACAATGCTACCTGGTGAAGCAGATATGTTGCTGGTTACAGATAGCTCTTCAGAGGAGGATTCAGAGGCAGATGACCAGTCCTATTATCCTCCTAAGGTGTATGCTCAAACTTGGCAGGGTTATATTACTCATATCATGCATATGTTGTATTGCAATGCTTAGTTTTTACATCATATACACGATATTGAATGCCATCTCCTTAGTTGACACATCATATATGCGATTGCCCTCTGCTCACTTCCTTAGTATATAAATCATATATTTGAATTATATCATGCCATGATGTTTACATAGACAGCATGTATCTGAATTATGGCATGGCAACCCATTTTCTAAAGACATAATATAGTTATATCATCTCATCCTGTTCACATAGTCATCATATTTTGAATTATGTCATTCTATCCGTGAATTATATCATGCCATCATGTTTCCATCGATGGCATGTTTGTGATTTATGGCATGCCAACCACTTTAATAGACACACCGTATAGTTATATCATGTCATCCTCTTTACATAGTCATCATATTTTGAAGTATGTCATTCTATCCTGTTTAGTTAGCCATCATACATGTGAAATTGTGTCATGCTATCCTGTTTAATTAGCCATCATATATTTGAAATTATGTCCTGCTATTCTGTTTGGTTAGACGACATAAATGTGAATTATTTAATGCCCTGTTTTCTTCCCTACTATCCATT
Organism: Aegilops tauschii subsp. strangulata; assembly: GCF_002575655.3. Classification (NCBI taxonomy): domain Eukaryota; kingdom Viridiplantae; phylum Streptophyta; class Magnoliopsida; order Poales; family Poaceae; genus Aegilops; species Aegilops tauschii. Next base: position 453,249,527 of record NC_053040.3, read on the forward strand.
GCACCTGTCTATCTTACAATGTTTGTACATTCAATTACTTTTCTTGTTTCTCAGCCATTTCAATTGGAGGGGGTGATGGCAGTATCTGTGGGAGCAAAAACACGGTCTTTAGAACAGATCGTGCTACCTGTCGACGGAGATAGAACCACGGTTGTACTTGCCCAAGAACCAGCCCCACCACACATAACCCAGACTCACGCAGATTTTACCCCTACCCAGTTGGACAGAGAACCAGCTACACCCCTTCTAACCCCAACCCCAGCAGATAGTAACCCAGTCCCCGTTGACACAGCACCGTCTCCACCACAGAGCACTCAAACACGAGCAGTTAGTAACGCAACTGCAATGCCCAAAGCACGAGCACCACCACTCCGAACCCCAAGTCAACGCTTAAAGCAGAAGAAGAATTGTTCTCAGGTCAGGTTCCGTAGCTATGGTTCATACTACTTTGCTCTTGCATCATTGTATTTACTCATACCAACTAATTTCAAATTTGAAGGATGCACTTGAAACTCCAATGGCGCAACAGGTATGTTTTAAACCTGTTTCTTTAACGTGTTTGTTGTTGTAACTTGCTCTATGTTGATTTCAGTTTCAATTGAATAAACAATTATGTTCTCATGCCATGCACATTACAAGTGTTGTTATTGATGTGTAGTTTCCCACACTTATATTCTGTCTATGTTGCTTTGTCTTAAATAGATATGATTCGAACTGTATCTATCTTGATTTGGCAACATAAACTAGAATGATATAGACCATATAGTGACCATACTACATAGATATATGTTTGTTTCATGCTGTTATCCTGTCCACCTTACTACTGAACTGGTTTTTCATATACTACATTGTAAACCTGTGATGTGTTTGTTTGTTTCTCCTTTAGAACACGGATAAAATATTGGAGAAGAGTACCCCGTTATGCAATGGTAACGGAAGTAATGCAGATCAGGTTCAAGATAGTTAGACATCCCTGTTGTTCTCCAAGAAAGCTGATAAAAACTATATTGAAGACACTGAGACAACACAAAGTCCTGTCTTGATGTAGTGTTCGAGTTACTGGCTACTACTGCTGGCACCAGCTCTGCGAACTCGCTGCCTAAATCAATTCGGCTTCTTGAGTCTCAACTTCAAGTTGAAAAACATCGATCAGATGTTATGCGACAGGAAGTCGAAGGACTGAGGAAGTCCCTGCAGAATTCAGATGCATACTTTCTGGTGCAACAGCAAGTGCTGGAGGATTTAAGCGCCAAACAAGAGAAAGTTAATAAGCTTGCTAAGCATCTTGCCAGCATTATGGGTACCCAGGATATTGTTTCTTGAGCTCTTCTGAAGTGGTTTCAGTTCTGGACTTGTTTTGCTGCGGCGTTTATATGCTACTTTGTTCCCTATATTCGCACTTGTGGCGAACTTTGATGCCCAGTGGATGTAATATGTGTAATAGCCGTGATAGCCTAGCGTAAGTTGCTTGCTTATTTATTTTCGTTGTCTTGTTTATTTATTTCAGTGCATTTCTTTTTCCGCGGTTTCCTAGTGGCCGGAATAACCTATTTTTTAAAACTAGGCCACATTAACAATGGGCTACATATTTACTGTAGTTAACATGGGCCTCCTACGGGCCGTAGAAACAATGGGCCTTCTAAGGGCCATAGAAACAATGGGCCTTCTAAGGGCCATAGAAACAATGGGCCTTCTACGGGGCGTAGACGCAATGGTCCTTCTATGGGCCGTATGATCAATGGGCCTTCTATGGGCCATATGATCGGTTAGCCAAACATGGGCCAATAACAGACCACATTATGGCCGTAAATGGGCTAGAGTTGAAATCGTCCGTTCATGGGCCGACCATAACGAGCCGTCGTTAATAGGCCGTATTTGATGACGCTATGAAAATGGCCCAACGTATTAACGGGCCACAAACGGGCCGACTGTAACCACGGGCTGTATTTGGCCCACAAGCAGAAAATGACAGTAACGGGCCGAAAGTAAACGAATGCTGGAAATCAGCCCAAGAATAAATGGGCCCTGAGAAGGCTGAAAGATAACATGGGCTGGAAACGGCCCAACGGAATAATGGGCCGTTAATGGGTATAAAGTGATACACTGTTCATTACGGGCCAGTTTTACCACGGGCCGTTAATGGGCCGAGGTTTACTAAGGGCCTCATATGGGCCAAAAGACGTCATGGGCCATACATGGGCCGGAAGTTAAAACGGGTTGTAATTATATTGGATGGCCCAGATGACGCTATTGTGCCTAATTCGGATAGGCCGTAAACGGGCCCTGGGTTAGCGGGCTGTAAATGGGCTATATGCGATCAGGCCGTTAACAGGCTTGCCGTGGGCCGGCCCGCCACCTTTTGACCAAGTCAAATGGGTCGGCCTTTTCACAGGAATGGGCCTTTGTTGGGCCGTGCTACGTGTCGACGTATCATAGGCACTTTGGGTCCAATGAGTGGATGACATCTGTCCCAACTGTGAGCTGACACGTGTTTTCTCCAGCCAATGATGATTTTACACGTGAAAAATCCCCATTGGTCGGGGCTGTTAACGGGTTATCGGATCCAAAACCGGACCCGATAGCTTAACGGCGTTCCGTTACGGTGGATGCCACATGTCGGTCACCCTTGACGAAAGCACTTCTGTGACGCGCGATTTATCGTCATTGAAGTGGACACTTCCGTGATGACAATTTTGGTAATGTCATGGAACACTTCTACGACAGCACAAGCATGACTATCTTGATTCTGTCATAAATTTGTCATGGATGTACACGCATGACAGAAAATGTGACCTACTGTGACAAACACATATCATCACGGAAGTGTATTTTTTTGTAGTGATGGCCCAATCCTTTTTGTAGCAAAGAACAAGCCTGGAAAATTTCTTATATGAAGGAAAACGCTCCCGAGGACACATGGGAATTATCGTCAAGCTAGTTTTCATCACGTTCATATGATTCGCGTTTGGTACTTTGATAATTTGATATGTGGGTGGACCGGTGCTTGGGTGTTGTCCTTACTTGGACAAGCATCCCACTTATGATTAACTCCTATTGCAAGCATCCGCAACTACAAAAGAAGTATTAAGGTAAACCTAACCATAGCATGAAACATATGGATCCAAATCAGCCCCTTACGAAGCAACGCATAAACTAGGGTTTAAGCTTCTGTCACTCTAGCAACCCATCATCTACTTATTACTTCCCAATGCCTTCCTCTAGGCCCAAACAATGGTGAAGTGTCATGTAGTCGACGTTCACATGACATCACTAGAGGGGAGACAACATATATCTCATCAAAATATCGAACGAATACCAAATTCACATGACTACTAATAGCAAGACTTATCCCATGTCCTCAGGAACAAACGTAACCACTCACAAATCATGTTCATGTTCATAATCAGAGGGGTATTAATATGCATAATGGATCTGAACATGTGATCTTCCACCAAATAAACCAACTAGCATCAACTACAAGGAGTAATCAACACTACTAGCAACCTACAGGTACCAATCTGAGGCTTTGGGACAAAGATTGGATACAAGAGATGAACTAGGGTTTGAGAGGAGATGGTGCTAGTGAAGATCCTGATGGAGATTGGACCCCTCTCGATGAGAGGAGCGTTGGTGATGACGATGGCGATGATTTCCCCCTCCCGGAGGGAAGTTTCCCCGGCAGAACAGCTCTGCCGGAGCCCTAGATTGGTTCCGCCAAGGTTCCGCCTCGTGGCGGCGGAGTTTCGTCCCGTAAGCTTGCTTATGATTTTTTCTCGGACGAAAGACTTCATATAGCAGAAGATGGGCACCGGAGGCTACCAGGGGGCCCACGAGGCAGGGGGCATGCCCCCCACCCTCGTGGCCAGGGTGTGGGCCCCCTCTGGTATTTTCTTCGTTCAGTATATTTTATTATTTCCAAAAATAACTTCCGTGGAGTTTCAGGACTTTTGGAGTTGTGCAGAATAGGTCTCTAATATTTGCTCCTTTTCCAGCCCAGAATTCCAGCTGCCGGCATTCTCCCTCTTTATGTAAACCTTGTAAAATAAGAGAGAATAGGCATAAGTATTGTGACATAATGTGTAATAACAGCCCATAATGCAATAAATATCAATATAAAAGCATGATGCAAAATGGACGTATCAACTCCCCCAAGCTTAGACCTCGCTTGTCCTCAAGCGGAAGCCGATAACGATAAATATGTCCACATGTTTAGAGGTAGAGGTGTCGATAAAATAAAATACGGACATGAGGGCATCATGATCATTCTTATAACAGCAACATATATATAGATATTGCCATATGATTTCTTATGATAAAGTAACAATCTATCCACAATGTCAAGTATGAATCAGAAACTTCATTGAGAACTAACAAATGATAATCTCAGTCATTGAGGCAATTGCAATTTATCATAACATCAGAAAGAGTCTATGTAAGATCTTTTCATCAAGTCCACATACTCAACTATCATTTAGTCTTTCACAATTGCTAACATTCATGCAATACTTGTGGTTACAGAGTTTTAATCGGACACAGAGAAAGATAGGGGCTTATAGTTTCGCCTCCCAACCTTTAACCTCAAGGGTAATGTCAACAATAATAGTCCATGCTAACTTACATCCAATTGGATATATATATCAGGATCTTTCCAACGCAAGGTGCTTGCCAAAGGATAAAATGTAAAAAGGAAAGGTGAAGATCACCATGACTCTTGCATAAGGGTAAGAGATAAAAGTAAAAGATAGGCCCTTCACAGAGGGAAGCAGAGGTTGTCATGCGCTTTCATGGTTGGATGCACGAAATCTTAATGCAAAAGAACGTCACTTTATATCGCCACTTGTGATATGGACCTTTATTATGCAGTCCGTCGCTTTTATTTCTTCCACATCACAAGATCGTATAAAGCTTATTTTCTCCATACTAATAAATCATACATATTTAGAGAGCAATTTTTATTGCTTGCACCGATGACAACTTACTTGAAGGATCTTACTCAATCCATAGGTAGATATGGTGGACTCTCATGGCAAAACTGGGTTTAAGGGAATTTGGAAGCACAAGTAGTATCTCTACTTGGTGCAAAGAATTTGGCTAGCATGAGGGAGAAAGGCAAGCTCAACATGTTGGATGATCCATTACAATATACTTTATTTCAGATGTAAGAAAACATAACCCATTACGTTGTCTTCCTTGTCCAACATCAACTCTTTAGCATGTCATATTTTAATGAGTGCTCACAATCATAAAAGATGTCCAAGATAGTATATTTATATGTGAAATCTCTCTTTCTTTATTACTTCCTATTAATTGCAACGATGACCAAAACTATGTTTGTCAACTCTCAACAACTTTTAATCATCATACTCTTTATATGTGAAGTCATTACTGTCCACCAAGATCAATATGGTCTCTTTATTTCTTTTTATTTCTTTCTTTTTCTTTTATTCCCTCAAGATCATGGAAAAATAATCAAGCCCTTGACTCAAAACTAATCTTTATTATATAACTCACAGACTCGATTACATAGAGGGATCATAAAGCAAAACTCAAAACTAGATCATACCAAAAACTTTATTCTACTAGATCAAGATATTACTAAAATGATCGAACTAAGAAAAACGGAAAAGATTGGAGTGTGATGGTGAGACGATACCGGGGCACCTCCCCCAAGCTTGGCAGTTGCCAAGGGAAGTGCCCATACCCATGTGATTATATCTCTTTCTTCGGTGGTGATGATGTGATATTCTTGGCTATGATACCCCTCAGGATATGATTCTCTTCCTCGAGCTTGTTGACTTGCCGCTTAAGATCCATTATTTCCTTACGGAGCTTACCCATGACGATTAAAGCTCCTTGCACCCATGGATGCTGCATAGCTGCGGGAGAACAAGTAACACTCCTTTTCATATTTTCATAAGAGAGAAATTTAACATTGGATGGGATGACCGAGTTTGGGATAGCTGAGCTCTGGAGTTCCCCCATCGTGAATCCTGCCCGGAAACGAGAAGTAACTTCTTGATCCTCCTCCATGGCATCTATCCTTTTCAAGTAAGCTTCCATCTCTTCCTCCGTTGAGGGTCCGAAGTGATAAGCCTCGCTGTTTTCCTCTGGGCCTGGTGTCAGATGAGACACCCGACTCTCCCCAACTGACTCTTGACAAGACATCTTGCTCTAATCTACAGCAGAAACAGCTCAAAACAAAAACAGAGGATAATTGCATGATACGGTGGTCAAAACCTTCGGGAGATTATATAATGAATTTTTACCGACCGAAAGAAGTATCGTGCAAGAAACGGAGTCCGGAGAGCACACGAGGTGCCCACGAGGTAGGGGGGCGCGCCCAGGGGGTAGGGCGTGCCTCCCACCCTCGTGGAAGCCTCGTGTCCTTCCCGGACTGCTTCTTATTTTCCTATTTTCTTAAATATTCCAAAATGGAGAAAAATTGCCATTAGAACTCTTTTGGAGTCGGTTTACTTACTGTACCACATACCTACTCCTTTTCGGAGTCTGAAACGTTCTAGAAAGTGTCTCTTATGTACTCCTCCAGGGTCACGGTTTCAATAATATTGGTTTCAACATTCATGGGATTACCTGAGATATAATGTTTGATTCTTTGACCGTTCACCACCTTCGGATTTGTGCCTTCTAAATTGTTGATTTTTATGGCACCGGAACGATAGACCTCCTCGATAACGTAAGGACCTTCCCATTCAGAGAGAAGTTTTCCTGCAAAAAATCTTAAACGAGAGTTGAATAGCAACACATAATCACCTACATTAAACTCACGCTTTTGTATCCTTTTGTCATGCCATGTTTTAACTTTTTCTTTAAACAACTTGGCATTCTCATAGGCTTGGGTTCTCCATTCATCAAGTGAGCTTATGTGAAATAGCCTCTTCTCACCGGCAAGTTTGAAATCATAGTTGAGCTCTTTTATGGCCCAATATGCCTTATGTTCTAGTTCGAGAGGTAAGTGACAAGCTTTTCCATAAACCATTTTATACGGAGACATACCCATAGGATTTTTATATGCAGTTCTATAGGCCCATAATGCATCATCAAGTTTCTTGGACCAATTCTTTCTAGATCTATTAACAGTCTTTTGCAAAATTAATTTGAGCTCTCTATTACTCAATTCTACTTGACCACTAGACTGTGGGTGGTAAGGGGATGCAATTCTATGATTAACATCATACTTAGCAAGCATTTTACGAAAGGCACCACGAATAAAATGTGAACCACCATCAGTCATTAAATATCTAGGGACTCCAAACCTCGGAAAAATAACTTCTTTAAGCATCTTAATAGAAGTGTTATGATCAGCACTATTAGTTGGAATAGCTTCTACCCACTTAGTAACGTAATCAACAGCAACTAAAATATGTGTATACCCATTAGAGGAAGGAAACGGTCCCATGTAATCAAAGCCCCAAACATCAAATGGTTCACTAACAAGTGAATAGTTCATAGGCATTTCTTGACGTCTACTAATATTACCAATTGTTTGACACTCATCACAAGACAAGACAAACTTACGAGCATCCTTGAAGAGAGTAGGCCAATAAAAACAGGATTGCAATACCTTATGTGCAGTTCTATCTCCAGCGTGGTGTCCTCCATAAGCCTCGGAGTGACACTTGCGTAGGATCTGTTCCTGTTCATGCTCAGGTATACAACGTCTAATAACACCATCTACTCCTTCTTTATAAAGGTGTGGGTCGTCCCAGAAGTAATGCCTCAAATCATAGAAAAACTTTTTCTTTTGCTGGTATGTGAAACTAGGTGGTATAAATTTAGCAACAATGTAATTAGCATAATCAGCATACCATGGAGCAGTACGAGAAGCATTTATGACAGCTAATTGTTCATCAGGAAAGCTATCATCAATAGGTAGTGGGTCATCAAGAACATTCTCTAACCTAGACAAGTTGTCTGCAACGGGGTTCTCAGCTCCCTTTCTATCAATAATATGCAAATCAAATTCTTGTAGCAAGAGAACCCATCTAATAAGTCTAGGTTTAGCATCTTTTTTTCATAAGATATTTAATAGCAGCATGATCAGTGTGAATAGTCACTTTAGAATCAACAATATAAGGTCTGAACTTCTCACAAGCAAAAACAACTGCTAAAAATTCTTTTTCATTGGTAGCATAATTTCTCTGGGCATTGTCTAGAGTTTTACTAGCATATTGAATAACATTGAATTTCTTATCAACTCTTTGCCCTAGAACAGCACCTACAGCATAATCACTAGCATCACACATAATTTCAAAGGGTAAATTCCAATCAGGTGGCTGAACAATAGGTGCAGAAATAAATGCTTTCTTAAGTATTTCAAATGCTTCTACACAATCATCATCAAAGACAAATGGTATATCTTTTTGTAATAGATTAGTCAGAGGCCGAGAAATTTTTGAGAAGTCCTTAATGAACCTCCTATAAAAACCGGCATGACCAAGGAAACTTCTTATACCTTTGATGTCCTTGGGACATGGCATCTTTTCAATAGCATCAACTTTATCTTTGCCAACTTCTATACCTCTTTCAGAAATTTTATGCCAAAAGACAATACCTTCATTAACCATAAAGTGGCACTTCTCCCAATTCAAGACAAGATTAGTTTCTTCACATCTCTGCAAAACTCGATCAAGGTTGCTCAAGCAATCATCAAAAGAGGATCCATAAACGGAGAAATCGTCCATGAAAACCTCACAAATCTTTTCACAAAAGTCAGAGAATATAGCCATCATGCATCTTTGAAAGGTAGCAAGTGCATTACATAAACCAAAAGGCATACGTCTATAAGCAAAAGTACCGAAAGGGCAAGTAAAAGTGGTCTTTGCTTGATCATCAGCTGACACAGGTATTTGAGAGAAACCAGAGTAACCATCTAGAAACAAAAATGTGTATGTTTGGATAATCTTTCTAGCATTTGATCAATGAATGGCAAGGGGTAATGATCTTTTTAGTAGCTTTATTTAATTTGCGGAAATCAATTACCATCCTATAACCTGTAATAATTCTTTGTGGAATCAATTCATCTTTATCATTAGGAACGACAGTAATACCTCCCTTCTTAGGGACACAATGGACAGGACTTACCCACTGACTATCAGCAACGGGATAAATTATACCTGCCTCAAGGAGCTTTAATATTTCCTTTCTTACCACTTCTTTCATCTTAGGATTTAGCCTTCGTTGGTGATCAATAACGAGTTTGCCGTCTTTCTCCAGATTTATTTTGTGTTGACATAGAGTGGGACTAATGCCCTTAAGATCATCAAGAGTATATCCAATAGCACCACGGTGCTTCTTCAGAGTTTTCAATAATTTCTCTTCCTCATGCTCTGAAAGGTTAGCACTAATGATAACAGTATATATCTTCTTTTCATCAAGATAAGCATATTTAAGAGTATCAGGTAACGGTTTAAGCTCAAACACGGGATCACCCTTGGGTGGAGGAGGATCCCCTAGGATTTCAACAGGCAAATTGTGTTTCAAAATGGGTCCTTGTTTAAAGAATACTTCATCTATTTCCCTTCTTTCATTCATAAACATGTCATTTTCATGGTCTAGCAAATATTGTTCTAAAGGATCACTAGGAGGCACGGCAATAGAAGCAAGACCAATAATTTCATCCTTACTAGGCAATTCCTCATCACGAGGTTGTCTATGAAATTTAGAGAAATTAAACTCATGAGACATATCATCCAGACCAATAGTAACAACATCCTTTTCACAGTCTATCTTAGCATTAACAGTATTCAAGAAGGGTCTACCAAATATAATGGGACAAAAGCTATCTTGAGGGGAACCAAGAACAAGAAAATCAGCAGGATATTTAGCTTTCCCACACAAGACCTCAACATCTCTAACAATCCCAATTGGTGAAATAGTATCTCTATTAGCAAGCTTCATGGTAGCATCGATATCTTCTATCTCAGCTGCTGCAATATCATGCATAATTTCTTTGTATAAGGAAATAGATATTGCACTAGCACTAGCACCCATATCACACAAGCCATGATAACAATGATCTCCTATTTTAACAGAAATAACAGGCATGCCTACAACAGGTCTATGTTTATCTTTAGCACCAGGTTTAGCAATTCTAGCAGTCTCATCACAGAATTAAATAACATGCCCATCGATATTATCAGCCAAGAGATCTTTAACGATAGCAATATTAGGTTCAACTTTAACTTGCTCAGGAGGTGTATAAGTTCTAATATTACTTTTACGAACCACAGTTGAAGCTTTAGCATGATCCTTTATCCTAACAGGAAAAGGTGGTTTCTCAACATAAGCAGTAGGAACAATAGGATCATTATAAGTGATAGTCTTTTTTCAACTTTAATAGGTTCAACTACTTTTACTTCTATGGGAGGATGATATTTAAACCACTTCTCCTTAGGGAGATCAACATGAGCAGCAAAAGATTCACGAAAAGAACCTACTATCTGAGAGTCAAGTCCATATTTAGTGCTAGATTTACGGAAAACATCGGTATCCATAAAATATTTAACACAATCAAACTTAGGTGTTATACCTGACTCCTTACCTTCGTCGAGATCCCAATCTTCAGAGTTGCGTTTAATTCTTTCCAATAAATTCCATTTTAATTCAATAGTCTTCATCATAAAGGAACCAGTACAAGAAGTATCGACCATGGAGCGATTGTTGTCAGAAACCCGAGCATAAATTTTTTGAATAATCATTTCTCTTGAGAGCTCATGATTGGGGCATGAATATAACATTGACTTAAGCCTCCCCCAAGCTTGAGCGATGCTTTCTCCTTCGCGAAGCCAAAAATTATATATATAATTACGATCACGATGAACAAGATGCATAGGATAAAACTTCTGATGAAATTCCAATTTCAATCGCTTGTAGTCCCATGATCCCATATCATCACATAGCCTATACCATGTCAATGCATCACCCTTCAAAGATAAAGGGAAGACCTTCTTCTTGATAACATCATCGGGCATACCTGCAAGCTTAAATAATCCACAAACTTCATCCACATAGATTAAGTGTAAATCGGGATGCAATGTTCCATCTCCTGCAAACGGATTAGCTAGCAGTTTCTCTATCATACCCGAAGGAATTTCAAAGTAAACATTTTCAATAGGTTCAGTAGATTGAGGAGCAACTATTTGCTCTACCGGTCGGGGTGAAGATACCCCGAACAAGCCCCTTAAAGGATTACTTTTCGTAGTAACAAGTGATAGTAAATTTCAGCACACTATATAAATTTTTTCCTTACCAAATTCCACCTACCAAAGGCGCTTCACTCCCCGGCAACGGCGCCAGAAAAGAGTCTTGATGACCCACAAGTATAGGGGATCTATCGTAGTCCTTTCGATAAGTAAGAGTGTCGAACCCAACGAGGAGCAGAAGGAAATGATAAGCGGTTTTCAGCAAGGTATTCTCTGCAAGCACTGAAATTATCGGTAACAGATAGTTTTGTGATAAAGTAATATGTAACGAGTAACAAGTAACAAGTGTAAATAAAGTGCATCAAGATGGCCCAATATTTTTGTAGCAAAGGAGAAGCCTGGACAATTTATTATATGAAGGAAAACGCTCCCGAGGACACATGGGAATTATCGTCAAGCTAGTTTTCATCACGTTCATATGATTCGCGTTCGGTACTTTGATAATTTGATATGTGGGTGGACCGGTGCTTGGGTGCTGTCCTTACATGGACAAGTATCCCACTTATGATTAACTCCTATTGCAAGCATCCGCAACTAAAAAATAAGTATTAAGGTAAACCTAACCATAGCATGAAACATATGGATCCAAATCAGCCCCTTACGAAGCAATGCATAAACTAGGGTTTAAGCTTCTGTCACTCTAGAAGCCCATCATCTATTTATTACTTCCCAATGCCTTCCTCTAGGCCCAAACAATGGTGAAGTGTCATGTAGTCGACGTTCACATGACACCACTAGAGGGGAGACAACATACATCTCATCAAAATATCGAACGAATACGAAATTCACATGACAACTAATAGCAAGACTTCTCCCATGTCCTCAGGAACGAACGTAACTACTCACAAATCATGTTCATGTTCATAATCAGAGGGGTATTAATATGCATAATGGATCTGAACATATGATCTTCCACCAAATAAACCAACTAGCATCTACTACAAGGAGCAATCTACACTACTAGCAACCTACAGGTACCAATCTGAGGCTTTGGGACAAAGATTGGATACAAGAGATGAACTAGGGTTTGAGACGAGATGGTGCTGGTGAAGATGCTAATGGAGATTGGCACCCTCCCGATGAGAGGAGCGTTGGTGATGACGATGGCAATGATTTCCCCCTCCCGGAGGGAAGTTTCCCCGGCAGAACAGCTCTGCCGGAGCCCTAGATTGGTTCCACCTCGTGGCGGCGGAGTTTCGTCCCGTAAGCTTGCTTATGATTTTTTTTCTCGGACGAAAGACTACATATAGCAGAAGATGGGCACCAGAGGGCCACCAGGGGGCCCACGAGGCAGGGGGCGCGCCCAGGGGGGTAGGGCGCACCCCCCACCCTCGTGGCCATGGCGTGGGCCCCCTCTGGTCTTTTCTTCGCTCAGTATTTTTTATTATTTCCAAAAATAACTTCCGTGGAGTTTTAGGACTTTTGGAGTGGTGCAGAATAGGTCTCTAATATTTGCTCCTTTTCCAGCCCAGAATTCCAGCTGCCGGCATTCTCCCTCTTTATGTAAACCTTGTAAAATAAGAGAGAATATGCATAAGTTTTGTGACATAATGTGTAATAACAGCCCATAATGTAATAAATGTCAATATAAAAGCATGATGCAAAATGGACGTATCAACCCATAATTCATCAGATCTCGACAAACGCACCGCAAAAGAAGATTACATCGAATAGATCTCCAAGAGAATCAAGGAGAGCTTTGTATTGAGATCCAAAGAGAGAGAGAAGAAGCCATCTAGCTAATAACTATGGACCCGAAGGTCTGAGGTAAACTACTCACACATCATCAGAGAGGCTATGGTGTTGATGTAGAAGCCCTCCGTGATCAATACCCCCTCCGGCAGAGCGCCGGAAAAGGCCCCAAGATGGGATCTCATGGGTACAGAAGGTTGCGGCGGTGGAAATAGGGTTTTGGCTCCTCCCTGATGTTTTCGGGGTACGTAGGTATATATAGGAGGAAGAAGCGGGTCGGTAGAGCCACGAGGGGCCCACGAGGGTGGAGGCCGCGCCCAGGGGGTAGGCGCGCACCCCTGCCTCGTGGCCTCCTCGTTGATTGCTTGACGTCCACTCCAAGTCCTCTGGATCACGTTTGTTCTGAAAATCACGTTCCCGAAGGTTTCATTCCGTTTGGACTCCGTTTCACATTCCTTTCCTTCGAAACACTGAAATAGGCAAAAAACAGCAATTTGGGTGGGCCTCCGGTTAATAGGTTAGTCCCAAAAATAATATAAAAGTGTACAATAAAGCCCATTGAACATCCAAAACAGATAATATAATAGCATGGAACAATCAAAAATTATAGATATGTTGGAGACGTATCAGAGTACATGGTGGGTTGTCTCATTGAAACCGCCCTCAGGAACTGAGTTCTGTGTTTGTGATCCATGAACAGTTACTACCACACATTGGGTTCTGGTAGCTCGAACCCTCTCGACTTATTAATCAACCTGATCTCTGTCCATAGTTGCAACTAGTTTCTGGTGTTTGTAGGTAGTGCTAGTAGTCTACCAAGTGGCAGCCGGTACAGGTGGGCTTGGGACAGACTAGGTGCAGTGGCACGGTGTACCAAGTGGCACCCGTTTGGTGGGCTTGGGAACCATGCTCACATCGTTTGGGGCCGTGAGCGACACCCCGGCCGGATCTCCTTGCGGATGGAATCCGAATAGGCGATAAACCTGGACTAGAGACTTGCGTGGTTAGTCAGGTCGTGGCCGACACCCTCGCCAGGCTTCCGCTTGAAGGTTGCCGAGATACATGATGTGTAGATGGCGGTAAGTGGAGAGAGCGTGTGTGAAGAAGTACACCCCTGCAGGGTTATAAATGATCTATTCGAATAGCCGCGTCCGCGGCAAAGGACTTATGGGTTGCTTATATAGTTCATAGACAAGTGAAAGTGGATACTCTAAAATGCGCAAGATAAGCGTGAGTGCTATGGATGGCCTTCTCCGTAGGGAGACGGGAGCGGATCCATAGTGGCGTATTGTTATGGTGAATATGTGGACTCGTGTGCACCACCTCATAAGATTACTTGTAGTCGTAGTTCAGGTTAGCCACTGAGTAAAAGCAGGCTTGCTGCAGTTTATCCTTGGTAGCCTCTCTTACCGGGAAATGTCTCCTAGTGCTTCCACTGAGCCATGGCTTGCTACTGCTCCGGAACACTTAGGCTGGCCGGCATGTGTCCTTCTTCGTTCCTGTGTCTGTCCCTTCGGGGAAATGTCACGCGGTGTCTACCGGAGTCCTGTTAGCCTCCTACAGCCCGGATTCTCCAGAGTCCTGTTAGCCCAGCTGCTACAGCCCGGATTCACTCGCTGATGACCGACACGTTCGTTGCTGGGTCATGTATGCCTGTCCCTGCAAGTTAGTGCCACTTTGGGTTTATGACTAGTCATGTCGGCCCGGTTTCTCTGTCATATGGATGCTAGCGACACTATCATATACGTGAGCCAAAAGGCGCAAACGGTCCCGGGCCAGGTAAGGTGGCACCCATGGGAATACTGTGCGTGAGGCCGCAAAGTGATATGATGTGTTACATGCTAGATCGGTGTGACTTAGGATCAGGGTCCTAGCAGCTTTGGTATCAGAGCCTGACTGCCTGTAGGATTACCAAGCCAAACTGGTCGAAGTTGAGTCTAGAAATACTTTAGTTATATAAGGGAATTGATTGTGGAAGGGAACGTATGGCTCTTTTTACTCCTTTACCTTATGCCCTTCTGATCTGAGTCATCCTTTTCTCTTCTACGGGGATTAAGAACTAGGCTTCTCATCTTTCTATCAGGTTCACGTGTTACTAATCTGTAGACTTATAGGATTGTTGGTTTAAAGTCTCAGTTCAGTTTCTACTACTTCTGTGTGTGGACAGTTGATCTCAGAACCTTGATATTGTGATGTTAAGTGGTTATGCTACCATTTTGCAGGATGTCTCAAATCTTTTGAGCCTTTACAGCCGTTATGCTGTCCGAGTCATCCCAGGTTTCTAAATAGTCCGATGCACTTGCAAATCATTCCTCCATGTTCCTGAAGTCCATTTAGGCCAGATTAACCACACTAATCGCCGAGTTGAGGTACTCCGTTGTCTCGGCATATATGTTGAAGCTATTATTATGACACTAGGATATTTTATAGAACCACCTAGTAATCCAGCCATGCCATGTATTCCCAGTGTGATTATTCTGGCCATCATTCTCGAAAGCATCATGTGATGCCATTTAGTTAGCAGGCATTCTATTCCTGGGTTTTGAACCCGAGATTCACCCTACTCATTCTTGTTGATAGTGTTTTCTAGTTACTTTAGGATGTTAGTAACCTTTGTGATAGTCCTCGAGGTCCGTGGTATTTCATTCTTCCAAATACCATGAACTGCTTATGGCAGAAGTTCTTGAACCAAAGATCACAACAAGAGTGCACTTGATGAGTTCTCCATACTATTTTCTGACTCTGCCAATTCTACCTCTCCGCATGGATTGTCCGGAAGAAATCTATTGAAATTGGTTTGACATACTAATCTATGATCCACAACTCAGAAAGTTATATGTTCCTTACTTGATCCTCCTCAGTTGTATTCCGACCCTAGTCTATCAATTGATAGTCAGGAATAGTTGTGCATTCGTGTTCATCGATGCCTATTATTCTTGTGGTTCGTCAAGCCATTCTATTTCGGAATGACTAGGAGAAACAAACTCCGGTACCTTATCCATTTCTTGGATTGGGTCAAAGTAGTTGTATTCTACAGATCAAAATGCTAAACCACCTTTTGTTCTATTCTACCTTGGAGTATTATCCCCTTTATGTCAGGATTTTCATGAGAATTGCACCACCTCTTATGTATTTTTGACGCAGTGATACTTCTTGCCATCATTGTTCATTCTTCGGTTCCCGTGTTATTGTAACCGGAATGCCGACAAGTGAATCGTGATGTGTGAAATCAATACTCCTAGCAACTCCGTTGCTTGGTAGTTAATGGATAATATTCTCATTCTTAGCGTGTTGGTTACTGAATCATCATCCTAAGATTGAGCGTGCTACCTAGTCCTTAATTCTGGTGCACTCTTCGATCAATGAGTTAGGATTGTGTTAATCCCTCGCTCTTTTGATCATATCGGCTTGCCCTGAAAAGCAAGACTTTTCTCGAGCTTAATAACATATCGGTGGTTCGTGATTTTCTGAATATCTCCTCGGAAGTATCACCAGGTTGTCCCCTGACTGTTATGTTGAGCTCGTGATCAAGTTGGTTTCTTGTAAACCACACTTTCTCCAAGAATCTGTGTTGGATACCCCTGAGCTAGTTGGTTGAGCTAAACAACAACTTGGAGAGTTGGAAGATGAAAGCTTGTCCCACTTAGTTCATTTTGAAGGGATATCCTTGTGTTTGAGTGTTTGTTGAAGAAATATGATATCTTCATCAATTGATCCTCGTAATCAGTTGTTGGATTTATTACCTTGTCAAAACTTTGATTTGAGTGTGGGCTATTGTCAAATCAAATCAGAACCAACGATGTTCGTAATGTCGTCTTACTCGCGGTTGTTGAGCATACACCATTATATCTTTTGGGTCTGACCAATGCTATTACTTTGTTCACATAGTTATGGAATTCCACCTATATGGAAATCTTGATAAATTGTTGTTGAGGCCATTGACAACATTTTCATCATCCCCATGATTCATGTTGAACATCAAGCTAGTGTTGGAAACTTTTGTAAGCATTATCTTCATGTCCCGTTCATGAAGTATATGTTTGGTGAAATAAGTGACTACCTCTCATTCACGTGCATTTGGTGATAGTTGCCGCTGTGAATTTGAGAAAGTAGTTTTGCTTCCTCTGGAATCATCCCAAGTTAGTCATGCACGTGCGAAGTATACTATGGTCTGGTAGATTTGCAACCTCCATCCCACTTGTATTTCCTAGCACACCAAGCCACTGATTGATTTGTTCAAGGAAAAGAAGCTCCTTCTTAAGAACCGGGGCTTATACAAGGACTTCGATATCCTCGATGATGGTTCCCCAACTAAACTCGGTAGTGTTTTATTATAAGACTACTATGTGGTCATGCTTGTCTGGGACAACGTATTCACATGTATGTAGCAGAACCAGCTCATGTTTTGGAGCTTGCTATCGTAGTTCATTTCCCAAGAATCTCGCAACGTCATCTCGTCAATTTGTGTTGCAAACTTTCTTTTCAGACATGCTGAGTCTAAAGTATCCTATCACCAATCAGATCTGAATCTCAGGTAGATATGATGGTTGGAACATTCCCAACAGTTGCATTTTGTTCCCAGCATGCACTGCCATTATGCCAATTCCCATGGGCTGCCCTTCTCAGCAGTTGCTTTCCAAGATCATCTTCAAAAGTGGACTTACCATGGGTCCCATCCATTTCCGATGATAAGCAAAATCATCCATTGCGTTGTCTTCAACAAGGTAGTCCACATCATCCATTCTAGTCCGAGTATGTCATTCTTTTGAACTCCTTCAAATGATCGATTGTGATTGCCTTAGGCTGGCATAAAGAGTCTCAATGATCTCTATGTCAAAAGTAATTCTTTCTGCCACTTAAGGGAATAATTCTACGAGTCACCTTCCCTAAGGTGCCCCGTTATGGAATCATGGCAATTATTTCCTCGCTATCTTGAAACCATGCACCATCATCTTAAGCATGGTATTCTTGCCTACCCAATCGAACAGTTGTCATATACCTCTTGCCATTGCCCTCGATGTGTGTTTTGTGTCTCAGCTCAAGAGATGTTTAAACGTCTCACTCCATGAGTTGATCCTGAGTGCTCGACCTTCGAGGAGATCGATTCCTGTAGATTTTCCCTCTCGTCATCATGTTGGGTGAGGTTCTCGAAGACAAAGTTGTCAAGATCAACATGATGTAAGGAATCAACGTTCTTATGAAGTGCAATCTGGATCGTGAAGATTGTGTTGGCTTTGTGTCCCCTCTGTCTTCTTACCTCACGTCCTGAATCTTGGGACGAGATTCTTGTTTAGTGGGGGTGAGTTTTCACATCCCTAGATTTGCTAGTAACTAGTTGCATGAAAGCACTCATGTCATCATGTTTAAATTCAAGAAATTTGAAATGGGGATTGATAAACCCTATCACAAATGCAATTCAAATAGGTTCAAATAAAATATTTTTCAATTAATCCAAATTGACCTTTGAAAATGTTCATGGTTTCTGATAAAGGTGAAAACCTCTGCCAAAAATGATGAACATATTTCTAGGTCATTCCTGGATTTTTGAATTAAATCTTAATGTATTTGAATTGGGGCATTCATTTTCTATAAATATTTCAATGCTCCAAATATACTGAAGATAATTGTGGGTCACTCGTATATGACAGAGAGCTCCCACAAATAATTCCAGAATTTATAAAAGTGGTTTAGTATTTTCACTAAATCAAAACACAACCGAATAAATAGAAAACAGAAGGAAAGTGATTCCTTGCAGCCGGATGTAGAGACTCGCGACGACAGCCGCATCTTGCGCTTGACACGCGTCCCAGGGGCCCCATCCAGTACTCTATCCTCTCTTCCCTTATCCTTTCGTGGACTCTCTCCAACCACACACCATCTTCTCTCATCTCTCTCTTTGTCCCCTGTCCCGTGAGATCTCGCGCGTAGTGGATGGCTCCATGAGCTCTTGCAAGTCAACTGGAAGAAAATAAAGGGCTGCGAGGGGTGGTTCGCCTCCACGAGGACACGTGCTTCGATGATTGGCCGGCTGCTCCGGTGATGCTGCATAGGCGAATCGACTCCTTCAACAAGCTCGGTTGCGATGGCAACGGCGATGATGTGACGGCACCGTGGAGCCGCGAGGTGGTGTTGCGACTACCGTCGACGTGCTGCGACGGCGCTGCCATGCCGCGAGTGCTGCGACGCTTGCCGTACGCGAGCCAGTGATGCGTCGGCGCGGAGTGCTGCAATGACGCCGCCGTGCTAGAAGTATCAGATGTTGTGTGGTCGGCTGCAGTAACGAGAGGTTGTGGCAGCAGTGCCGGCGACGAGATGACTGCTACGGCGGGAGGTTGCTGTAGTGGAGGTCGACGGTGTGCCGGCTGCAGCAATGCCGACTACTGCTATGAGGGGTTGCAGTAGCGGTTGCCAGCGGCGAGCCGGCTGCAGCAACAACGACTGCTGGGTAGGGAGGTTCTAATAGTGGTGGTTGGCGGCGAGTCGGCTGCAGCAACGTCGGCTGTTGTGATGGGAGGTTGTAGCAGCGGTGGCCGGTGGCGAGCCGGATGCAGCAACGCCGGCTGCTACGACGAGGATTGCAGCAGTGGTGACGCAGCGGTGGCCGGCGGCGAGCCCGGTTGCAGCAATGCCGGCTGCTGCGACGGGAGGTTGGAGCAATGGTCGTCGGTGTCAGCAAGCCGTCTGTAGCAGAGGCGTGTGGGATAGATGAGAAAGATAAGCGCGTGTGGTGGATGACGAGGTGAAGGTGGACCTGCGTTGACTCATCCGGCTAGAGGGAGGCCGATCGGACGACTCCGCACCCGACTATTCTTTTCCTCCCTGCAGACGGATGGCGCCTAGCAGCCGCCAAAACAGAAATAGGAAGAGAGAGAGAGGGACTTTACCTGGGCCGACTTACCTGGCCTGCTGCCGCTCTGGCCTAGCCCAGCTGGCCACCGCACCGTCCCCCACCTCGCGCCAGTAGGCGAGGCGCGTGCCCGGCTTGCGCGCATGCTCCGCCCGCCACGCGAGCCCTCCCCTACCAGCGCAACGAGCTGGCTGACGTCACCACTGCCGTCCGGATAGGGACAACCCCCCCCCCCTCACTTTTCCCCTCGCCTCTCCCTCGCTTCCCGCCCCCATGGCCGAGAGCCCCGCCGCACGCCGCCCCACACCGACATAGCCACCACCGTCCTCGTGCCGACCGAGTTGTTCCCGAGCTCCGCCACGTCGCCTCCTACCTCTCCGTCAAGTCGTGCGTCGTCAGGCGCCCCGTGGAGCCGTCACCACCGTCGTCTTCATCGCAGCCGCCTGAGATCGTCGTCGTCGTTTCGCCCGCACCGGACCTCCCCCGAGCTCGCCGACGACGCCTCTGGATGCGCTGTGAGCCCCGCTACCATTCCCCCTTGCTCCCACGTTTGCTTGCCCACCCTAGCTGCCGCGCCGCTCGAAGCCGAACTCCGGCCGCCGCCGCAAGCTCTGCCCGGCGAACTCCGGCGTCCCCGCCGCCTTCCACCTGCTCCCCTGGATGCGGGCGAGCACTGGCTACGCCCCTGTGGTCTCCGCGCGTCCAGCCGCTGCTCGTAGCGCAGGTCCGGCGAGTTGCCGCCGCGGTATTGGTCATCGCTGGCCGAACTCCGGCGATAGCCGACGTGGCGAGGTCATTAGCACTAATCCGCGCCTGCTGGACCACCCCTAGACACTGACTGCGGGCCCCACAGTGGGTCAAAGCACGAGTCAACGCGGGATTAGCGCCTTTGTCACTGACCAGTGGGCCCGACAGGTCAGGTTTGACCTGGACCGGGTTAGTTGACCTGTTGACGTCACTGTTGCCCTGGCTGACGCCATAAAGCTTTTCTGGCATTTTCAATAACCAGGAAATTCCAGAAAATAGTTAAAACTTCTAAAAATCATAGAAAATAATCTATAACTCAGATT
This sequence comes from Aegilops tauschii subsp. strangulata, assembly GCF_002575655.3. Taxonomy (NCBI): domain Eukaryota; kingdom Viridiplantae; phylum Streptophyta; class Magnoliopsida; order Poales; family Poaceae; genus Aegilops; species Aegilops tauschii. The sequence continues at coordinate 453,270,358 of NC_053040.3, forward strand.
GAAAAGATTTATATATGAAAAATGATCAAAAAAATCCAAAGAATCTGTTTATGGTATTTTCATGCATGTTTGAACAACTTAAAGCCACTGTTTATGACAATTTGAATAAATGGCATTTTAAATGTCCCATGTGGAGTTTGAATTTGAACCTAGTGTTCAAACCAACTCCATTTAAATTGTTGCTAGTTGCATGAGCTCAAATCACAGCATATTTCCATGTCACATTCATGCATCATATTTTTGCATCGCATTTATTGTGTTTCTTCTCTATTGCCGGTATTTGTTCCCTCTCAGTAGACGTGGTTCCGACGATGAGTTCGACGACACCGATGAAGAGCTATACTATCTTCGGAAGTGCCAAGCAAGCAAAACCCCCTTGTTCATTCCGATACAATCCCACTCTCTTGCTCCTGCTCTCTTTTATTGCATTAGGACAACAGCGATTCAACTGTTACATGCTGCGGTAGTTGAACCCCTTTCCTCTGCATGACCTGTCATTGCCACAGTAAATAGATGAAACCCACTAGCATGAGTAGGATTTGTTTGAGCCCTGATGTGCCTACTCATTCATGCTTGTTTGTTGTGCCTGCTATTGCTTAGAGTTGTGTCAGGTCTGATTCATCGGGGGTGAATTGGAAAGTTATGAACATGTCCTACTGTTGAGAGCTAAGTGTGTGAACATGATTTGGTAAAGGTAACGGTGAGAGGCCATGTAGGAGTACATGGTGGGTTGTCTCATTGAAACCGTCCTCAGGAACTGAGTTCTGTGTTTGTGATCCATGAACAGTTACTACCACACATTGGGTTCCGGTAACTCGACCCCTCTCGACTTATTAATCAACCTGATCTCTGTCCAGGAGTTGCAACTAGTTTCTGGTGTTTGTAGGTAGTGCTAGTAGTCTACCAAGTGGCACCCGGTACAGGTGGGCTTGGGACAGACTAGGTGCAGTGGCACGGTGTACCAAGTGGCACCCATTTGGTGGGCTTGGGAAGCCTGCTCACATCGTTTGGGGCCGTGAGCGATACCCCGGCCGGATCTCCTTGCGGATGGAACCCGAATATGCGATAAACCTGGACTAGAGACTTGCACGGTAGTCAGGTTGTGGCCGACACCCTCGCCAGGCTTCCGCTTGAAGGTTGCCGAGATACATGACGTGTACATGGCGGTAAGTGGCGAGAGCGTGTGTGAAGAAGTACACCCCTGCAGGGTTATAAATGATCTATTCGAATAGCCGCGTCCACGGTAAAGGACTTCTGGGTTTCTTATACAGTTCATAGACAAGTGAAAGTGGATACTCTAAAATGCGCAAGATAAGCGTGAGTGCAATGGATGGCCTTCTCGTAGTGAGACGGGAGCGGATCCATAGTGGTGTATTGTTATGGTGAATATGTGGACTCGTGTGCGCCACCTCAAAAGAGTTACTTGCATACGTAGTTCAGGTTAGCCACTGAGTCAAAGCTGGCTTCTTGCAGTTAAACTCCACTACCCCCTTTGTTGATACTGATGCATATGTAGCTAGTTCTGATGTAAGTCTTGTTGGGTACATTTGTACTCACGTTTGCTTAATTTATGTTTTTGTAGGGAGACTTCAGTCTCGCTAGTAGTTTCGCGTGGACTTCGACGTTTAGCTTGTTACCTCAGCTACGATCTTGTGCCCTCGGCAGGGTCTTGTAGTTAGTCAGGCTCCCCAGCCTTTTCATTTGTAGTTGTCTGTACTCAGACAAGTTAAGCTTCCGCTTGTGCTTCTTGCTTGTATGACTTGAATATTGGGTCGTCAGACCCATGTTTGTAATATCTGGCTCTACGGAGCCTAATGAATAAATACTTTGAGTTGTGGAGTTTTGTTGTGATGCCATGTTGTATTTGCACATATCGAGCATATTGTGTGTATGATTTGAAATGCTTGGTATGTGTGGGATCCGACAACCTAGTTGTTTATCCTTGGTAGCCTCTCTTACCGGGAAATGTCTCCTAGTGCTTCCACTGAGCCATGGTAGCTTGCTACTGCTCCGGAACACTTAGGCTGGCCGGCATGTGTCCTTCTTCATTCCTGTGTCTGTCCCTTCGGGGAAATGTCACACGGTGTCTACCGGAGTCCTGTTAGCCTCCTACAGCCCGGATTCTCCGGAGTCCTGTTAGCCCAGCTGCTACAGCCCGGATTCACTCGCTGATGACCGACACGTTCGTTGCTGGGTCATGTATGCATGTCCCTGTAAGTTAGTGCCACTTTGGGTTTACGACTAGTCATGTCGGCCCGGGTTCTCTGTCATATGGATGCTAGCGACACTATCATATACATGAGCCAAAAGGCGCAAACGGTCCCGAGCCAGGTAAGGTGGCACCCGTGGGAATACCGTGTGTGAGGCCGTAAAGTGATATGATGTGTTACATGCTAGATCGGTGTGACTTAGGATCGGGGTCCTGACACCAGTTTTCAAGACCGACGACCGAAGATGAAGAACAGTTCGGAAGAAAGGAGGAGCGTCCCCAACTTGAAGACCGGTTCAGGGGGCTACTGACGGTGTCCTGGACTAGGGGGTACTCACCACGTCGTCTCCCGATCAGGTGGATCAGGCCGAGGACCCCCATGGCGGTTTACTCATGGGCCACTTCGGGTAGCCCATGCCGCATACAAGGAGTATTCCACAAGACTTGATGATCAAGACAAGGACTCCTCACCACCAACGTATTCGACTAGGACTCTTGTTATCCTAGGCCTCTCGTACATTATATAAGCCGAGGCCGGGCTAGTCGAGAGTAGGAGGATAGATCATGATGACATTATTCATCATACCCTTAGGCTTTAGACCACAACATATGATCTCAAGGTAGATCAACTCTTGTAATCTCTATATTGTCGACAAGTGCCAAGGTTGTCAGTTCTACTCAAACATGTCCGATAAGCCTGTGTCTGCCTTGAAGACTATTCCACTCGTCTGGCCATTTGCTGTTTGGGGGTTGGATCCTTCAAGACCGGCAGAAGTGGTTTCACTCATTTGCTTGTAGCAGTCGACAAGTTCACTAAATGGATCGAAGCCAAGCCTATCAAGAATCTTGATTCAAGCACTGCCATCAGTTTCATCAAAGAGCTGATATTCAGATATGGAATCCCTCACAGTATTATCACAGATAATGGCTCCAACTTTGATTCTGATGAGTTCAGAGCATTCTGCGCTTCCCAAGGCACTCGGGTCGACGCATCTGTTTGATCCTGCAAGGGCTGAAACCCCGACTGATGCGCGACCTGAAGCATGCCGCTGGAGCTTGGGTGACTGAGTTGTCGTCTGTCTTATGGGGGCTGAGAACAACTCCGAACCGGTCGACTGACCGAACCCCTTTCTTCATGGTGTATGGCGCTGAGGTTGTGCTTCCGAGCGACTTATTGCACAATGCTCCCCGAGTGGAACTTTTCTCAGAAGCTAAAGCTGAACAAGCACGCAAAGATACAGTGGATCTCTTGGAGGAAGAGCGTGAGATGACTCTGATCCGGTCGACCATCTACCAGCAAGACTTGCGTTGATTCCATGCCCGTAATGTTAGAGGTCGAGCGTTCCAAGAAGGAGATCTTGTGCTCCAAGTGTATCAGAAATGACCTCACAAGCTTGCTCCGGCCTGGGAAGGTCCCTTCATCATCACCAAGGTGCTCCACAACGGAGCATATCACCTCTACAACGTAGCCAAGAAAGTAGATGAGCCACACTCGTGGAATGCGGATCTGCTCCGCCGTTTTTACACCTAAACACTCAAGTCGACGAGTTGTAATACGAATCGTTCAGTTTTGCTTATCAAAGACAAGATTTTTGCAGTATCTTAATGATTGTTATCTCGTCAATACATGTGTTCAAATCCTCCAGTGGGTGGCTTAGCCGCGAAACCGATTCGCCTAAGTTTAAAAAATCCTACCGAGTGAAGAGCAACCCTCTCACTCGGGGGCTTAGCTGCAGTCCTGTACTCGCCTAAGTTTCAAAAATCCTACCGAGTGAAGAGCAACCCTCTCACTCGGGGGCTTAGCTGCGAACCCGATTCGCCTAAGTTTTAAAAATCCTACCGAGTGAAGAGCAACCCTCTCACTCGGGGGCTTAGTTGCAGTCCCGTACTCGCCTAAGTTTTAAAAAAATCCTACCGCGAGTGAAGAGCAACCCTCTCACTCGGGGGCTTAGCTGCAGTCCTGTACTCGCCTAAGTTTTAAAGAAATCCTACCGAGTGAAGAGCAACCCTCTCACTCAGGGGCTTAGCTGCAGTCCCGTACTTGCCTAAGTTTCAAAAATCCTATCGAGTGAAGAGCAGTCCTCTCACTCGGGGGCTTAGCTGCAGTCCCGTACTCGCCTAAGTTTCAGAAATCCTGCCGAGTGAAGAGCAACCCTCTCACTCGGGGGCTTAGCTGCAGTCCCGTACTCGCCTAAGTTTCAAAAATCCTACCGAGTGAAGAGCAGTCCTCTCACTCGAGGGCTTAGCTGCAGTCCTGTACTCGCCTAAGTTTCAGAAATTCTGCCGAGTGGAGAGCAATCCTCTCACTCGGGGGCTTAGCTGCAGTCCTCGTACTCGCCTAAGTTAAAAACCACTCCGAGTGGCCGCGTTACAAGTACAATGTACGCTCCATCCTGATCCGCAAGGACGACAAGGTGCAGGTCGTGTGCAGCACCTAGTGCTCCAATCCATGACCCTCTCGACGGAGCTGCATCACAAGTACAATGTACGCTCCATCCTGATCCGCAAGGACGACGAGGTGCAGGTCGTGTGCAGCACCTAGTGCTCCAGTCCATGACCCTCTCGACGGAAGCTGTGTCACAAGTACAATGTGCACTCCATCCCGATCCGCAAGGACGACAAGGTGCAGGTCATGTGCAACACGTAGTGCTCCAATCCATGACCCTCTCAACGGAGCTACGTCACAAGTACAATGTGCGCTTCATCCTGATCCGCAAGGAGGACGAAGTGCAGGTCATGTACAACACCTAGTGTTCATGCCCACAGCCCTCTCATCAGAACTGTGTTGCAAATACAAATGCTTATTCCGAGTGAAGAGTCAAACTACACTCGGAGTCAAGGGATTCAAAAGGAGCAGAGATAAAGACAAGCATACTCAAAGAAAAACCAAGTTCAGACAAATCTCGTAAGGTTCAAAACTGCGGATAAAAGTGCTCGGGCATCAGGCCCGAAGGAGTTTTAACGGCTACAAAATCACTCGGCATTCCGAGGCAAATTTAAGCAAGGCATAAAGTTTGTTCACTCTGCAGGGGGAGGGCTGGCAGGCTCGACGAACTCGTCCAGGTCCATTCCGTCTGCAATACGAGTGGCTACTTCGATGAAGGTCTCCATGAAGGACTCGAAGTGAATCTTCTTGGTGTTGGCAACCTTGAGCGCTGCTAGCTTCTCTTCCTTGGCCTCTTTACAATGAACGCGAACCAAAGACAGAGCCACATCTGCACCGCATCGGGCAGATGACTTCTTCCATTCCTGCACTCGACGAGGAATCTCATTGAGTCGAGTCATCAAAGACTCGAGGTCATTTTGGAATGTCTCCCTTGGCAGAGCGCCGTGTCAATCCAAGACACCGCCACCTTCAATCGCGCGAGATATTCCATGGCACTGGCAAGGTGAGACTCCAGTAGGAGCACATTCATGGCAGGTTCATCCTTAACAGGGGAGTTGATAGGATCTAAGCTCGTTTCAATTCTCCCAGTTTCTTCCTCGAAGTTCTGACAGAATTCTGCACACATAGAGAAAAGATGAGTCGACAGCTATATGATGGTGGTAAATCAGTCGGGCAAGAGAAAGTACCTTCAAGCATAAGGAACAGCTTCTTGGCAAGTCCTCCTAGATAAACCTCCAGCTCATCCCTCTTCCGAATGAGATCTCCAACTTTGTCGGTCAGAGCTACCTTGTCCTTTTTCAGCTGCACGACTTCCTTGTTGGCTTCGCTGATGGCAGTCTTCAGTTTGGCGTTTTCTTCTTCTATCTTGCCGACTGAAGCCAGCTTCTTGTCGGCAAGTTCAGTTTTTTCGCGCGCCATCTTCTGAGCAGCAGCAAGGTCAAGGTCCTTCTGCTCCAACGCCTGCTTCATTTTCTCTGAAGAAATAAGATTCTTCAGTCGAGCTTGGAGTTGTCTGTTTTCACTAGCACATCTGTTCGAGTGGAGTCACTCAGTTTAAAAGGCGAAAATTAAAGCTGGCAAAGCAAACAGTCGAGAAATGGTTACCTCCCATGGAAGCTGCTTCATCCTTAGCCTTCTGCAGATTTTGCTTGGCTAGTTCCAGATCAAGGTTGACCTGAATCTGTTTCTGCTCCAAGTCAGCAAACCGAGCCCTAAGCTCACAAGATCTCTGTAGTCAGTGGAAAATCAGTCGACAAGAACAAAGATTTGGTTGCTTCTGAGCGATCAAATACAAGTTCAATTCATTACGGCAAAAAGAGTTCTAAGACTACTGCTGAATCATACATTCAACAGTAGTCTCGGGGACTACACCCAGGGGTGCACTTGGCGTGCCCCCACTGGTTCGACTTTTCAATCGACTTGGTCCGTCCAGTCGAAAAAAAGAAGGATACAGTTATTCTCAGATCATAGCCGACTGCCTGCAGTCGACTATGGTCTCGGGAACTACACCCAGTGGGTGCACTCAGCGTGCCCCCACTGGTCCAGATTCCACTCGACAGGACCTGTCTAGTCCGAGTGGAAGAACTGTAAAGAGACATTTTTATCAAGACCCCCGCAGAATCACACATTCTACGGCGGCCTCGGGGACTATACCCAGTGGGTGCACTCTGCGTGCCCCCACTAGTTCTAAGATACAGTCAACTCAAGTGGAAAGATTGACCAGCAAAAGTTGAAACACCCAGTGTGTGTATAGATGCAAGATGCAGACTGATAATAGATGCACATTAAAGGTTTTTGGGTAGCATATCCTAGCAGAACAAGCGTCAAGCTAAAGATCAGCCGGAGTTCAACTAACCTAGACGTTGGCCTGGAGAGCTGAGCTAGCATCATAAGCAGCTTGGCTAGCCTCGCGTACCACCTTCATCTGCTCCATCATAAGGCCCGCCTGGCGTATAGCTTCCCTGGCAGCACTCACCTGGTCCTATGGGACATGGTGAGTAATGAAGAGTGCAGTTGACAGAATGGTCGAGTCAGCCAAGCGATCAGAAGCATGAACTTGCACAGACGGAGCAGGGTCTTGGGCAGTCGACGCCGAGGGACGACCAGTCGTCACAGGGACAGCGGAAGAAACAGAAGCTCGAACTGGGTCTCCAGATTGCTGAACCGTTGGCTCTGGCACTGGCGTCGACTAGGGCATCTTGCTAGTAGGGACCCTCCTGCCCGAAGTTCTGCCCTTCCTTCCCGTGTCCTTCTAGGGCATATCTTCATCATCATCCGGAAGTTCAATGATAGTTTGCGGTGCTGCAAAAGACTCGATCGTGAGAGTTTGGTCGACCGATTGTCCAAGCAACAAAACGAGAACAAAGTTATAAAATTGGGCCTGCTTTGGAAGTGGCTGCGTCCTCAGTCTCCTCATCATCCTTGTAAATGTCCACGGAGGTGGCAGAGGTAGCAGCACTGAAAGTTTCAAAACTCGCTCGGTTAAGCAAGAGAATGAGTCGACTAAAATACAGAAGTTTCCAAACAACGCCAAGGCGAAGAGATAAAGCAAGATACTTACGCAGAGGCAACGAGGACGTCCACTTTGATCTTTGGCAAGGCCTTCCAAGTCTTTGTGGGCGCCACCTTGGGCTGCTTCGGGGCTTTCTCCGTCGGCTCGGGAGTGGATGTCCGAGTGCGCTTCAAGTCCTGCGCGCTCGACGCAACTGCTTTTCCACGCCCACCTATTGGGTCGTGCGTCTGCTTGGAACGTCGTTCAGAGCGAGGCGGTGACTCGACTTCCTCACCACTGCTCGAGTCGTTGTCGTCGTCGTCGTCGCTTTCGTCTTTAGATTTATAGTCGGCGCTCTAGCCTCCGCTCTCGGCTCCCTCCTGGGCTTGTTCTCCATTCGGCATCGAATACATCTTAGTGTAAATCTGCAAAGCAAAGGTTGGACAGGCACCAATCAAATTCAAGGACAGTCGCAAATCAGAATAAATATGCACTCGGTTACAGAAGCCAGACCTTATTCGGATCGTTCTCAGCACTGAATGGAGCGACTCTCCTGGACCCTCTGGGGTTGTCTTTGTTGCCAGTGATGCTCCGCAACCATTCCTCCACCGTCTCCTCGGAAACTTCCTCTGGGTCGACCCGAGCGGTGTCGTTGGGGCCCGAGTACAACCACATCGGGTGATCGCGGGCTTGAAGGGGCTGGATGCGTCTACTAAGAAACACCTCCAGCAAGTCCATGCCTGTCACACCATCACGAACCAGCTGGACCACCCGTTCGACTAACATGGATACCTCTCCTTTCTCTACTGGAGTCACGACAAACGAAGAAGGTTGCTAGACTCGGTCCATGGAGAAGGGAGGAAGGTCGGTCGACTGACCCGGAGTGGGGACGTCTCGGCAGTAGAACCAGGTCGAGTGCCACCCCCTAACTGAGTCGGGAAGAGTCATGGCTCGGAAAGTACTCCTACCCCTCATCTTAATCCCTAGCCCCCCACACATTTGGATCACACGCGTATTTTTGTCACTCGGATTTGCCTTCTTCACGGTCTGAGAGCGGCAAGTGAAAATGTGCTTGAACAAACCCCAGTGCAGTTGACAGCCCAGGAAGTTTTCGCACAGAGAAACATATGCAGCAAGGAGTGTGATTGTGTTGGGGGAAAAGTGGTGAAGTTGGGCACCAAAGAAGTTCAGAAAACCCCAGAAGAAAGGGTGGGGAGGCAGAGTGAAACCCCGGTCGACGTGGGTGGCAAGCAGAACGCACTCACCATCTTGCGGTTGAGGCTCGGTCTCGCTCCCCGGCAGCCTCCATGACCCATGGGCGATCAAACCCCCACTGGCCAGATCCTCTAGGTCATCCTTCTGAATCGTGGATCGGATCTAGTCCCCCTGGATCCAGCCTGGCGACAGACCAGATCTCGACGATGACCCCCTCCCCCCCCCCGACTCGTCTTATTGCCCTTCACCGCCGCCGTCGCCTTCTTCGAGAGCTCCAGGGCCGCTGTCTTGTCCTTTCCCATCACGGCGAACTGAGCAGGGATGGGACAGCGGCGTCGAGAGCGGAGACGGACACAGTGGAGAAGCAGAGGAGGAAGAAGAAGAAATGGGGCGCACTATGCAACACATCGGCCCCGACGCCTTTTATGAAGATGTTTTCGAGTGGCTGACCCGTGGGCCCAAGTGATCCTGTCAAATCCCGCAATAGTCGCACGCCGGATATGTGGCGAAAAAGGTGGTGTGAGAATCGAGGCGCCTCTGTCTATTCGCTCCGTTTACTGCAGCATGCCCCGTCCCGCGCGCTTCCCTGAAATTTTGAATCCCGTGAGATCCAGGAACCGCAGAGAAGTCAATCGCACCGAAGATCACGTACCATGTCAACACTCGAAGACTATCTATTAAGTTCACTCGACAACCTCTGAATCGATCGAGGCGACTGAAAGAAGACCGAAGCTTCAACACGTCTGACAAACCCAGGTGACATGCCCCCGAAGTTTGGAATCGAGTCAGAGTCAGTTTCAGCTCTTTTTCCACTCGGACCTCAATCCATTCAGGGGCTAATGACGATGACATGTACCTAGGGTAGGGTCATAGGCCTGACCTAGACATCCTACCCAAGGACACAGCCCTACGTTCAAAGGCATTCAAAGCACAAGAAAGAAAACCAACTGAGATCATCAAGGTGTGCGATCCACTCGACCTTAACCTCACTCGGATACCCCAAGTCCATTCGACCAATACGAAGTCACTCGACGATACAAGAAATCACTCGGAGTAGAGAAGGCCTAACGTCACCCAGGATGAAAACAGTCAGGCGTTCACTCTGTAGTATTAAAGATCATTTATACCTCTTTATTACTAGCGTTACCAGTAACGCCCTGTCTTAATGTACATTGAACCCCTTGTAACATGGGCTAGCTGGGGTCCTGGCGCACTCTATATAAGCCACCCCCCTCCACTAGCACAAGGGTTCGCACCCCCTGTAACTTCACGCATAATCCAGTCGACCAAGCCTCCGGGCACCGAGACGTAGGGTTGTTACTTCCTCCGAGAAGGGCCTGAACACGTAAACCTTGCATGCACAATCTCACCGTAGCTAGGATCTTGCCTCCTCCGACGTACCCCCTGTTGGTGTCAAAACCGGCGGATCTCGGGTAGGGGGTCCCGAACTGTGCGTCTATGGCGGATGGTAACAGGAGACGGGGGACACGATGTTTACCCAGGTTCGGGCCCTCTCGATGGAGGTAATACCCTACTTCCTGCTTGATTGATCTTGATGATATGAGTATTACAAGAGTTGATCTACCACGAGATCGTAGAGGCTAAACCCTAAAAGCTAGCCTATGGTATGATCGTTGTTGTCCTACGGACTAAACCCTCCGGTTTATATAGACACCGGAGGGGGCTAGGGTTACACACAGAGTCGGTTACAAGGGAGGAGATCTACATATCCGTACTGCCAAGCTTGCCTTCCACGCCAAGGAGAGTCCCATCCGGACACGGGAGGGAGTCTTCAATCTTGTGTCTTCATAGTCCAACAGTCCAGCTTAAGTATATAGTCCGGCTGTCCGAGGACCCCCTAATCCAGGACTCCCTCAGTAGCCCCTGAACCAGGCTTCAATGACGATGAGTCCGGCGCGTAGATTGTCTTCGGCATTGCAAGGCGGGTTCCTCCTCCGAATACTCCATAGAAGATTTTGAACACGAGGATAGTGTCCGGCTCTGCAAAACAAATTCCACATACCACCGTAGAGAGAATAATATTTCCACAAATCTAATCTGCTGACAGCTTTTCATAACGTGACGTTCTGCCGTGGTCTGGTCATGACGAACCATTTTTCCGAGCCAGCCACTGCACGTGTTGCGAGGCGGTTTTATTGGCACGTCCTGTCAAAGCAGAGGTCGTGTCCCTCTTTTCACGGGATTCTCATCAATACGGGTGTGGGTAACCCAATCGTGCCTGCTGGTATGACTCCTTGATTTTAGGCAAGTTCCAAACGGCCACACGGAGGACGCTTGATATTCACCCTCTTTATAAAGGGGCCAAGGCCTGTCCTTTTCTTCTCGCGCTCAATCCTTCCCTTCCCCCCACCTTGAATTCCAACACTCAAGGCTCAGGCTAAGCGCTTTGGACCTTCAATCATGTCCGGATCGAACCTTCAAGGCGGGTGGATGGCCTCCTCTGTCATAGAGGAGGACATCAAGAAGCTGAGAGAAGCCAGGTATCTGACCACCGAAATCTCGCACAGGCTGCTTGCTCAAGGGCAGGTCATCCCCACTCCCGAACCCAACGAGAGTGTCGTATTTATTTCCCACTTCCTCCGAGGGCTAGGCTTTAGTCTTGATCCCTTTGTTAGAGGGCTTATGTTCTACTACGGGCTCGATTTCAATGATCTGGCTCCGGATTCCATCCTTCACATCTCGTCGTTCATCGTTGTGTGTGAAGCCTTCCTCTGCATCACCCCACACTTCGGCTTATGGCTCAAGACCTTCAATGTGAAGCCGAAGATGATTGAGGGGCGACACGCAGAGTGCGGAGGTGCCATAATAAACAAAGGCACCGATGCTCCATGGCCAAAGGGTTCCTTCCCGGAGACATCCAAGTTATGGCAGCGGGAGTGGTTTTACATCGCCGCTCCCCGAAGTGCTAAGTGGGTAGCTGGCCCCGCCTTCCGTCAGGGCTCTCCGCCACAATTGGCGTCATGGGTCAACAAAGGGCTGGACTGGGGCCAGCTAATGATGTGCCGACATTGCAGAGCCGCATCCGAGATCTCTTCAAGGGAGATGTCAGCCTTGTCAAGGTAATGCAAGTCATGCTAGTTCGTCGGGTCCTGCCATGCCAACGTCGATCTCTCCGTATGTGGGAGTTCAACCCGGAAGGACCGCAAACTATTCAGCAATTCTTCGGCGCGACGCTTGAAGAGATGTATGGATTGTTCTTCGGATCACGAATAAAGTGTCCGGACACCACCGAGGATGCGGGTCTGAACTGCAATCGTCCAGACACCCAAGTAAGTAATTCTGCGGCCGAACACGTTGTCTCTTTATTTAACACAACATCATTCTGAAAAGTCAGTCTTTGACCAGGACTGGATAAAAAGGCGAAGATGATCAGGTGTTCGGCCCCCATTCCCGAAGGCTCACCGGATCCTGTACTAGCCAGGATGCTTGAGCTTGCGCCTTATCAAGCGCCATCAGGGGAAGATAAAGGGAGGAACAAAGAAGCCAAAAGCGAGCCTCACTCATTATTCATCCAAACCGGGGGAATTAGTGCCTCTGCGAAGGAGGATAACCGGGGAGAAGAATCTAAAATTCTCTCTCCCCAAGGAAGGAAGAGGGCCGCCTCTGAAGACTTGGAAACAATGGTTTTCAAACGAGGGAAGAAACCTTTGTCAGGGGGCCCTACCCCGGAGGGCATCCTTACCGCACAGTGCCCCCAAGGGGACCAGCCCTCCACCGAGCTATAAGTAAACAAAAGTACTTTATAGTAAATATACCCTGCTTCATTTCTGAGAACAATAACCGAGACGTATGTCTTGTAGTTTGGATCGTAGCCCTTCTCGACAGAGTTCGTCTTCGGGGGATCTTCTTTCGGAGATGATGGAGAGCGAAACGCCTCCCCGTGCCTCCCTGCCTCGTGAGGCGGACGACCCTGAGGTGTCGTCACGGAGGATTTCTCCTGATCCGCCAAGGCCAGAAGGTAACCCTTCGGCCACCCGAAGTCCGGAGTATTTGGCTCCTAAGGAGAGCCACAAAAAGAGTCCGGGACTGTCCGGCGCACGACGGGACGCACTGATGAGTCTTCTGGAGCAAGTGGCTATCTCAGAGGCGCATCGTACTCTAATGGGTATGGTGTTTGAGAGAATTTCATCCGCCTAAAGTGGGTTGCATGAAGCCTTTATGAGCCTGCTAAGAGGCTTTGAGGTACGCAAAGTAATATATATTTTTTGATGGTACCGTACACGCTAGGTGTGCCCTATGCAGATAGTAGCCCCTGAGACTTTGGTTGCTGTCTGAAGGCGGCAAACAGAGGATCATAGTCCCAGGTAATGATCATGCTGCTTTCATGTGTAGGCGGCTGAGGGTTCGGTGGCTAGCCGGACTGGCGAGTTTGCCGAACTGAAGCGGCAACTTGATGCGGCAGATGCCGACATCGTGCTTGTAAACAAGCGGCTTGACGAGGCATAGGGTATGTATTCTCCGGTGGTCAACATATATTAAGAGGAGCATGATGCTAGTATCTGTAATATGTTGTGACTGCAGATGGAGCTGCCGTCGTGGAGACCCTTCGGGCGGAACTTGCCTGAGCCAAGGAACAAGCTAGGAAGAGTGATGCGGCCGCCCTAAAGGCGGTCAAAGAGCTAAGAGCCGAACAGGCTGCGCATTGCCAGAGCAAAGAGAAAATAGTCAAGATGGCTGTTGAGTTGAAAGATGCCGCCGACCGTTATGAGCTTCTTGAAAAGGAAAGCCAAACGAAGACGGTGGACCTGGAGAAAGCCATGGTAGCAGCCAAGGAAGCTTGCTCTAAAATCAGAGCGGCGAAGGAGGAGCTACGTCAATCCGGAGATATCGCGGCTGGGAAGCCCTTTTTGTTGCGGACGAAGTTCGGAGATCCTAAGTATGCCCTTCTGGATCAATTATGGAGTCCTGCAGACGCGTACTTGGATTTGGCAGCGAGTGCTGCTGGTGCAAACGAGTTATTCAAAGATCAAAAAGATCACGAAGTGGAAAAGCTGTTCTGGTCGCAGTTCAATGTTCCAGTGCGTCCGCTGCTGTTAAATGAGCAAATGGCCGAGTGGGCCGAGCTCCATAGGTTGTCCGGGCTTGCCATGAGGTCTGTTGTGGATCATCTTTGGCCGGAAGGACCAAGGCCGAATAGTTATTTTGGCTTAGTGCAATGATTCCTTGGTGCTATGCGGCATATCGATGCTGTGAAGAGGTCGGCGTGCATAGAGGGTGCGAGAATGGCTCTTGCCCGTGTCAAGACATACTGGGCAGAGATGGAGGCCACCGCTATTGCAACCCAGAGTTCGGCCGTAGGCCGGGTATCGGCCGAGCACTATTTTGAAGAAGTCCTAGAAGGCGCTCGTTTAATAGAGGCTCAGTGCTCGAAGAGTATCATGTTCTAGTGACATGTATCCCAATTGTAAGAACAATGCTATTTGAATTATAAAGGCAGTGTTTATACTTTTGCCTGAAATTATTATTATGCCTCCTGTGCGGTCGTTTATGTATATATATATATATATATATATATATATATATATATAACCTGAAAGTTTGCAGTCGTCGGCTTCAGCCCCCACGCATATAATGCGGGGGTGTTCGCAAAAGCGCGTGTTCACACTTGATCCAACGTCTTGGTCCATTAAGGAGGTGGTAGCACGGCGAACGAGGCAATCGGATTATATTGCTTTAACACTTTCACTTAACCATAGGAGTTTGACAGTGGGGCTACTATATAGCCCCCGGTACTTCCGCGTCTATCCGAATACGGTGCGCGTACGTACATGACCGGGAAAACCAGTCCTTCGTTAATGCGGAGGAATCCCAAAGATTCCGATGAGTCATCGAGTGGTTGACCAGTCTCGTGCTTTATCATGACAGTCAGCTTTCGGCTTTCTCTACTGAGGTGTTCGTCCAGATGAACCAGGGCACAATCGCAGTAGTTCTCCCGGTGCCACCTTAGCCGATAGAGCGGAACGTAAGGTAGCAAAACACGGGAGCCGGGCAAACCCAACATTTGACCAAAGACATGATTCAGAGCTGATGCATATAAGGCCAAACTCGCGACGCCGAACACTCCCTAAGGTATTTGGTCTTTACAACATATACCGGGCTGAGTAACGCCCTTGAACCCTGAATTTCCAGGTACGTGCATTAGTCTGACATGGCGAAATGCCAATAACGCCAGCATCCCTCTCGGTTGTGTTGAGTATCCGGAGGGTGTGAAGCAACAAGAGACAGTAAGAAAGGTTTACACAGGGTCTTAATCTAAAAAGAAACCTTTGAGCGGGGCCCTGTTGCACGTCTGCGCATGTGTCTCTGTTGTGCCGTATCCTGGAAGGGTGTGGCACGATTATCATCTGTTAAAAGAGAAGAACTTAGATGAAATTTGTCGTGCGAAAAATTGGTTATTCTCAATAAACCATTAAAATTCAAAATAAGGTCGAGCCGAACTGTAGACTTGTTTTTTTACATGCGTGAAGCCCCTAGCACCGTCTACGGGGTATATTCATCAACCCAATCTCAGGTTTATCTAAGCTGTTACAGCTAGTGGTGCGCCGGACTCGTCTAGCCGTGTCCGCGGTCTTGACGACCGATCGTTTATGCTAGTTGGAGAGGCCATTTAGTGTTCGTCTGCTAAAGCCGCCGCACATTCTTCCGCGCGTAAGAACGCTCACTGTTTTCGCTAACTATGATGATGCCGCATGGACCGGGCATCTTGAGCTTAAGACAAGCATAATGCGGTACTGTGTTAAAACGAGCGAAGGTCGTTCTTCCGAGTAGTGCTTGATAGCCGCTTCGAAATGGAGTGATGTCGAAGGTTAACTTTTCACTTCGGAAGTTGTCGGGGGAACCGAATACAACCTCTAGTATGAGAGAGCCCGTGCAGCGGGCCTCTGGGCCTGGTATTACTCCTTTAAAGGTAGTATTGCTTTGGCTAATTCTCATTGGGTCTATCCCCATTTTGCGGACTGTGTCCTGATATATCAGATTAAGACTACTGCCGCCGTCCATGAGGACTCGGGTGAGATGGTATCCGTTGATTATTGGGTCGAGCACCAAGGCGGCCGATCCTCCGTGCCAGACATTGGTCGGGCTATCCCTGCGATCAAAAGTTATCGGGCAGGTCGACCAAGGGTTGAACTTGGGGGTGACGGGCTCTACGGCGCATATGTCTCGGAGTGCGTGTCTGCTCCTCCTCTTCGTCACGTGAATCATGTTCACTATTTTGACCTCTGGTGGGAACTTTTTCTGTCCCCGAGTGTTTCGCTGGCGAGGCTCATCCTCGTCTTCACTTGGTGTCTCCCTTCCCTTGTGTTCGGCGTTTAGCTTACCGGCCTGCTTGAAGACCCAGCATTCTCTGTGGGTGTGATTTGCAGGTTTATCGGAGGTGCCGTGAATCTGACATAATTTGTCTAGAATCTTGTTTAGGATGGACGGTCCATCTCTGTTGCCTTTGAAAGGCTTTTTCCGTTGACCGGGTCGAGAGCCCCTAAATCTGGCGTTTACCGCCGTGTTGTCTGGGCTGTCTTCGTTATTTCGACGCTTGCTTTTACTGCGTCATGGTTTTCCATTGCCATCCCTGACTTCAGATGTGCCTGGGTCGCTGGTGCTACTACGGGCCAGCCAGCTATCTTCGCCCGCGCAAAAGCGGGTCATAAGGCTTGTTAGGGCTGCCATTGTCCTCGGTTTTTCTTGGCCGAGGTGTCTGGCGAGCCATTCGTCTCGGACGCTGTGTTTGAAAGCTGCTTAGGCTTCGGCGTCCGGGCAGTCGACGATTTTGGTTCTTCTTAGTGAGAAATATGTTCCAAAGCTTTCGGGCTGAGTCTCCGGGCTGTTGAATTATATGACTTAAATCGTCTGCGTCCGAAGGTCGGACATAGGTCCCTTGAAAATTGGCCCTAAAAGCATCCTCAAGCTCTTCCCAACTTCCAATTGAGTTTTCGGGGAGGCTCTTCAGCCAATGCCGAGCTGGTCCTTTCAGCTTGAGGGACAAGTATTTGATGGCGTGGAGATCGTCTCCGCGAGCCATATGGATATGGAGGATGAAGTCCTCAATCCAGACCCCCAGGGTCTGTCGTTCCGTCGTACGCCTCTATGCTCACGGGTTTGAATCCCTCTAGAAATTCTTGATCCAGCATCTCATCGGTGAAGCATAGGGGGTGCACGGCACCCCTGTATTTGGATGTGTCATGGCGTTCTGACGGTTTTAGTGTTCGGTTTTGATTCTGCGCTGGAGCGCGCTTCCTAGATCCGTAGATGGATCTGGTCACGCCGGCTTTTTGATGCACGTCCTCGCGTGAATCGTGTGCTGACTCGGCCTCGTTAGCCGCCCTATCGCGGCCATGTGGTGATCGATCTGACCGGTCGGCCGTTTTATTTTTCGGCTGTGTAGGCTCTAAGGCCTCATCATCGAATTCAGGCAATAGCTTGCGCTTTAGATAGCTCTTTGTGTGGTGACTGCCACCGTACTTTTCTTCAGTGTCGAGCACTTTGTTCCATCTACTGTTGAGTGTATTCTGCGCGGCCTTAAGCCTTTGCTTCTGCTTCTTCAGACTCCTCGTGGTGGCAATAAGCCTTTTATGGAGGTTCTCTTGTTCCAAGTGCCTTTCCGGGATGATGTGTGCATCGTCGTCCGGACTGTTTTCCTCTCCGGAGAGAGGTTGATGAGCTTTATCCTCGGCGTCGCCGTGATCGGACAGCGGCTCCGTACTATGTTCGCCGTCCGCTGGTTCATCTTGCTCTGTCGCTGGGTCCATGTGGTCGTCGTTTCCTCTGGAGTCGACCGGGTTATTATTTTTTCTTGCGCTGTTATCGCTGTTTTTGCCGATGCGGGATTTGGAGCGGCGCCTACGCCGTCGCTTTGGTTTCTTCTCGACGGAGCTATCCTTCGCTGCATCCTTCCGTTCCTCGTCATTGTTCTCTTTGGGTGTATCCACCAATATATATATCGTGTGATGAAGTGGCTATCCAGCGCCCTGTGGGCAGTGGTTCATGTTCCTCCCTTGCATCGTCGTCCATACCGTCGATGTCTTCGGAGTCGAAATCGAGCATGTCGGTTAAATCGTCGACAGTGGCTATTAAGTGGGTGGTGGGTGGGGAACGAATTTCTTCGTCGTCCGCTTCCCGTTCGGGCCGGACATAGTTCGGCCAAGGGCCTCTTGACAAGGAGAGAGACCTTAATGAATTTAGCACATCGCCAAAAGGCGAGTGCTGAAAGATATCTGCGGAGGTAAACTCCATGATCGGCGCCCAATCAGATTAGTTAGGCATGGACGCAGGCGGTTCGGGGCCTGTGGCCGGGGATGAATCCGAGGATCCGGCGACACAGGTCTCATAGGAGGTGAAGTCAGTATTCGGCTCTATTGCCACTGAGTGTGTGGCCTCCGAGGCGCTCGGACGGCGCAATGTGACACCCCAAAAATTTTATTTGGTTTTATTGATTTTTTTTCATGGGAAGGAGGCTATTTAAATTTTTGGGTTTATTCTCCCCCTTTTCAAAAATTATTTCTTGCCATGACCTAAGTTGAAATCTCCCTCCCAAGAGCCATCTTCCCACTTTGTGTCAAGTCAAGCTTCAAATCCAGCAAGTTAACCTCCCCCTTGAATTTATTTCCATTTATTTTAAATCAAAAATCTTTTCTGTCTCCAATTTTGGCCCTTAGAGATTTACAAAGGAACCACTAGAATTCCTTTGAGTTTTGATTCCAAACAAGTTTCCCTGGCTAATCCTTAGAACCCTCAACCAAGATCCATGAAGATCCACTGGTCCACAGTTCAAAATTTTCAAAATTTTCTTGCTGCAAGTTTGGACCAGGTTTGTCATTTTTGGTGAAATTCATTATTTTTCTTCTCCAAAAATTCTGAGAAAAATCATGAGGCCACCAGATGCATCAAGAGACCCCTCCACCAAAGATCAGCTCCAGAAAAATTTCCCACATGCAAGAATCATTTCATCGAACAGGTGGCATGCACTGTTTCTGTGCAGGTTCAGTGTTCAGTTTCAGTCATCGGTGTCGTTTTCTTCAGAACCGTGGCGTCCATCTCGCCAGTACTCATGCTGGCCTCTTGCTCCTTGCTCCTCCTTCTTATCCACCACGCCGCACGGTCGCCTGGACGGGCGCGAACGTCAGCGGTGAGCTGGCAGGAGGAACACCGCCCCCGTGAGCGGCGGCAGCAGCACTCGCTGCGGCTGCCAGAGAGGCGCAGCGAGGGACGGCGCCGTCCAACACCGCCCACACCACCAGGAGCCTCCGCGTGGCCGTCCTCTTCTCTGGACGCGCTGCAGCACCGTCGCTGTGGCCTGAGTGGCGCAGAGCACGCCCACTGTCGCCGACGAGCCCGTGAGGCCGTTCCGTCGAGGGCTGGAGTTTCGCCCAAGTTCGACCGAGATTAACTGAGGAACGGAGTCAGTGAACCAATCCGCTGTTGCCCAGCCCCCAAAACCTCTCGTCCGACCACTGCCTCGCCGTAATCCTCACCGGAGAAATCACGGTCACGGCAACCGCCTCGGATCGGCTATAAAAGGAGGCCCCGAGCTCGATCTCGACCAAGCACCATCACTCCACCTCACCAGAACCACGCCCAGCCACTTGGGAGACCTCGGGGAGGCCTTCTTCCCCGACTCCGGCCGCCCCGACCCGCTTCGGGATCTGGCAAGATTTGCTCAAGTGCGTGCACCCCCGCCTCTCAAACCATGCCAGTAGCCTCCTAATGCAACCACTTCTCTAACCCGCGCCCTAATTTGAAGGTTGCAGCTCCCGTCGGAGAGTGTCATCCTCGCCCGAACCACCGTCCGCCGGAGTTGAGGCCACCGTCGACGTGGTACTCGCCGACGACAAAGTCCACCACCCACCGACACGGAAAGACACCGTGAACCCGTAGGTACCCTCCGATCCCCCTACCTCGCCGTGGATCAACGCCGCCGACCACCGCGAGCTTCGGCGCCGGCGAGCCCTGTTTCAAAGTTTGAACCTGACGGGTGGGACCCCCTCGTCAGCCTCTCCTCTTCTGTTTTGAAACGTTTTCTGAAAATCGGCCTTCAGGCAAAGTACGCTTTCCTTCTGGCCTGGCATATTTCCAACCGAAACGTTTTCTGCTTTTTCAAACTAGCCCCTGGGTCTTTTCTGTTTCATCACAGATTAGTCCTTGGACTAAAACCTTTATATCTTTTAAACAAAAGATGCTTTTTAGTTGATTCTTTTTCTGTCAGTTTTATATTTTTGTCTAGTTTTTTTATAGTATTTATTTGAAAAATATTTGGAACAACTTTTATGCCCACTTGGTATTTACGTTAGTACGCGTTCTCTTTATACCGTAGATACCGGAGGAGGTGACGGAGCCGCGAACTTCGCCGAGCTAGACTCCGACTACTCCGAACCAGGCAAGCACGTTTGAACCTTTGATATGATAAGTGTTTTGCATGTTTGCTTGAATAGTTAGTTCATGGCACGTTTATAAGAGCGTCAGTGAGTGTTATATTGCATGCAAGGCAACTACCAGTATGTTTCGAAACTTGATGTGATCTTTTGATGGGTGATAACACAATCTTGTGGTGACATGAAAGGTGTTAAGATGGTATTGTTGAAGCATGCCAGTCTTATGTCAACCGTTAAGCTCCCGTGTTAATGTGGATCAAGCCACGTTACCGTCCGTTCCCTTTCGTGCTACCACATGTTTTCTGCAAAGGATACGGTTTAGTAAGTTGCAATCCTCTTTCCTCGTACACACCAAAGAGAGGGGCCGGGATGAGGGTTCCATGGCCCTGGATTAAAGCCATTCATCCGGTCAGGGGGCATGGGTGTTTCCGGTTGGGACCGAGAGGGGGGCACCCCTTAGAGCGCGCGATATAAATTTGATCCCATGCTACGCGAGGTTGTAGCCTCCCTGTCTTAAGGTTTTTCTTGAACGTTGCCTAGGGTGATTCCTGGCAGCGGAATGTGGAATGGGTGTGTACTTGTTAGATGTGTTTCGCCTAAAACACCGTAAACGGAACTAGTCCCTTGTGACTACTGAAATCCGTTGGTTGTGTTTAAAAGTACAAACTCTGTAGAGTCAAAACCTTCCGAGTAATCGTGTCCCTGGTCAAGGATCTTGGTCAACATATCCATATCAGTATCAATATCAGTCTCAACGTCAGTCTCTGTGTCAGTCTCAGTGAAAATCCCCGGTGAACAAACATGAGTGGTAAACCAGGTTGAATGTTATTCCTGTGGATGGACTAACCAGTTTATTATTACGTACATGAGTATTTCCTTGAGATGATTTAAATTCATGAGCTACTTGAATTCCAAATAATGAAATATAAGCCCTTTATGTGATGTTGCTCAGACGTCCGACTGTGGCACTCTTGTTGTTTGCTTTTGATATAAGCCCTTTATGTGATGTCGCTCAGACGTCCGACTGTGGCACCCTTGTTAATTACTTTTGATATAAGCCCTTTATGTGATGTCGCTCAGACGTCCGACTGTGGCACTCTTGTTGTTTGCTTTTGATATAAGCCCTTTATGTGATGTCGCTCAGACGTCCGACTGTGGCACCCTTGTTAATTACTTTTGATATAAGCCCTTTATGTGATGTCGCTCAGACGTCCGACTGTGGCACTCTTGTTATTTACTTTTGATATAAGCCCTTTCTGCGATGTCGCTCAGACGTCCGACTGTGGCACGCACTGTTATTTATATTCCAATATAAGCCCTTTATGTGGTGTCGCCCTGACGCCCGACTGCGGCATTTGTTAATTTATTTCTACCCTTCGAGGCGTCGCTTCAGACAGCCGATCGGTCTTCAGTTATTTCATTGGGATTTCGGGAGGACTACCGCCTGACTTCCTTTTTATTTATCATGCAGTGCAATTTTATTATCTGAGTGTGCATTACAAATCTGCTCATGTGCATCATATTTGCATTTGTTATATCTTATGTCCAAACTGTCTTGCGAGTACTTTCAAAGTACTCACCTGGCTTGTTGATTTGGCCAGATGTTGATGAAGACGATCTTATGGATGAAGAGTTCGATAGCGAGTCCGACGCCTAGAGGAGTCCCAGTCAGTCCCAAGTGATCCTGGAATTGGGCACTTGTATTATATACGCTTCCGCTACCCAGAATAAAAGTCATCAAGCCCCACTCCGGCGCTCGATGAGCTGTGAGATTTAGAAGTCAAGTCACCCACTTCACTGTGACATATCCACCACCACTTTTATTACGATTCAGTAGTTATGCCACCATACCCCTTGTGTCATACCCGCCTTTATGTATTATATCGGCGTGCTTGTAATAAATTGTTGAGCAGCCTCAGCTCAACCCTGTATTATTTTTAGTACTTCTGGATTTCTGTATCAAGGATTTGTCTACCAGCAAGAAGGGTTCTCCTATGCTGGTCCGATAAAAGGGTCGGTTTCTCAATAAATGTTTTATTGGAAAACTGGTCGTGACAATCTTGGTATCAGAGCCAGGCTGACTGTAGGAAGCCACTAGGTGCGATCGCTAATCGGTTGTTAGCGTTTTTAGTGCTTTTCAACTTTTTGCAAGTGTAGCGATTTTCTGTTGGTCATCATAAATTTATGATTTGACTATTCGGAATTTTTGTCTACCTTTGTAGATGGCTGGCAGCGACTGCGAATCTCAGGTGTTCGCCAATGTACCTGAGGGGTTTATCAAGCTTCTCGTCTCCATCACCAAGCTCGCGATCGGGCCATCGACTCGTCCAGAGTTCACACTTTACCAACACAAGATCAGCGACAACGTGTCTATGCACCAGGCCGCGGTGCAATTCAAGGGAGGGCGTTCTGCGTCTCGCCACTTCTGTTTTGTGGGAAGGGCCATGCCTACGGAGAGGCATGCCATGCAAATGGCTGCCCGTGAGGCGATAGCTCATCTTCGGGATGTTCTTCCTACGATGAAGACTCGTCGCTACCGCTACCTCCCATGCCATGTGCCATATACTTGTCACTATGCATTCGCTTGCCCTAGGGGAGAGAGAGATGAGGCTATTGAGATGCTTGTTGAATATCTCAAAGCTCTTGAGGCAGCTTTTGACAACCTCGTGGACGACCTTGTGGCTGCCCGTATGGACTCAGTTCGGGGTTGTTCCGCCAACAGGAGGGAGCTTCTCCACATGGCACCGCCGCTGACTTTCGTCTCGTCCTCAGCATCCTATGCACCTGCCATTTTAGCCACCGCTCGCCGCCTGCCTACCACTGAGGAGTTTGACCAAGTCATTGCTCCTACTCCAATTAGAGCTGCACCACCTGCCGCACCCACACCAACTCCTCAACTCAGTACTTCGCGCCTGGAGCCCATTAGTGAGGAGGAGGTTGAGTCTCCTGCACCACTGGGCCTTACCCTCGGCAGGCCGAAGGAAATTTTCACCCTCTCCGACTGAGTGCGCCTAGCAGCCGTGCGATGTGCCAGCTTGTATGATATGTTTATATGTACATAGGTTTGGTGAGAAGTAGTTTGTGTGCGCATCATGTAGGAACTCGGAGGAGTGCACTAGCCTTATAACATGTCAGGAATGTGTACGCACATCCTGAGTGATGTATTGTATAATTACGACTCGCGTGTAAGATATGTACTGAGCAGCCCTTCTCCATGCGCAATCAAGTATTTTTCTTGGAAAATCTTGGAGTCTTTTAAATTTCACCTTTGCAAAATTTTTCTTTGTGCCACGCGGTTTTTCTCATGAGTTTTGCAAAAATACCCCAGAGTGGAAAATGCCTCGTCCCTGGACTCGTTCCATGCCAAGTCCGCCGGAAGAAAATTATGGTACCCAGACAAGCAACAACTTCACACGGGGGCAGTCAAGTCAGCAAGGCAGTGAAGCAGCATTTTCTCAAGTATGCCGCCTTTATGAGCAAAGCCAGCAGCAGCATCAAGAAATGATGAATCATGTTATCAATATGGGAAATCACCGTGAACCATACGAGCCGCATTCCAAGTTGTCTGAACTACAAAAGACACGTCCCCCAACGTTCGCTCACACTGATAGGCCACTTGAGGCCGATGATTGGCTTCGAGACATTGAAAGGAAATTAATTATTGCACAATGTTCAGACCGTGAGAAGGTACTTTATGCACCTCACTACCTCACTGGAGCAGCCGCATCATGGTGGGAGAATTTTCTACACATACACCCCAATGAAAATAACATCACCTGGGAAGAGTTTAAGGAAGGTTTTCGTGGGGCGCACATTCCCAGGAGCATTATGAAGATCAAGAAAAGGGAGTTTGATGACCTCAAGCAGAGAAGCATGACAGTGACTGAGTACAATAGTCAGTTTACTCAATTATCTCGTTATGCCAACGAAGAGCATATGACTAAAAATAAAAAGATGGAGAAATTTTTGGACGGTCTAGCACCAGCACTTAAATGCCAGCTGGTCGTACACACCTTTCCAGATTTCAAAACACTTGTGGACAAGGCTATTACATTGGAAAATGAGCACCTCAGCCTGGAGGATATTCGCAAGCGCAAAAGGGACAAGACTACTCATGCTCGCAACAACCGGAACAAGACTGATTTTCAGAAAAATGGAGCGAACAAATCCACGACCAATGTTCCAAGCCCAACCAAATATTTTCATGCAAGGGACAAGGATTTTACGTATCGCCCAGGTGTTACTTGCTATGCTTGTGGAGAGGAAGGACACTATGCCAAATAGTGCCCAAAGCCAAGGAACTCGGCCCCCAAGCCGAACAATGGTGGAAATAATCCAGCCCCCAAGCGTAACAACTTCAACCCCAATAACAATCACAAGAAGGGTCACCTGAACCATGTGACCAAGGAGGAAGCACAGAATGCCCCTGATATCGTACTCGGTACGTTCCCTGTCAACGCAATACCTGCCACGGTTTTGTTTGATTCTGGAGCTTCTCACTCGTTCATTTCGAAGAGTTTTGTTTTGCAACACGATTTTCCGATACTTCCTTTGGAAAAATCCATGATCATCAAGTCCCCCGGGAATAAGCAAATCACTCAGAGTTACTGCCAAGGTGTGATTATTGAGTTTGAAAGACTAAAGTTTCAGGCGAATCTCATCGTGTTGGAAAATAAAGGACTGGATGTTATCCTAGGAATGGACTGGTTAACCACCAACAAGGGATTTATCGACTGCTTCAATCGGACTGTAATTCTCACCCATCATCACGGCAAGACAATAAAAGTGGCAGCTCAAGAAAGACCAAGGTCACAACAACCAAAGTTGAACAAGGTGGACATTTCAGAGTTAAGAAAAGTTCCAGTGGTGTGTGAGTTCCCTGACGTATTCCCCGAAGAACTACCAGGCATGCCACCAGACCGGGAAATAGAGTTCAGCATTGAACTAGCACCTGGAACCACCCCCATTTACAAGAAACCTTATAGAATGGCACCCTCCGAGTTGGTAGAATTAAAGAAGCAAATAAAAGAATTACTGGACAAAGGATTTATACGAGCCAGCTCCTCACCTTGGGGTTCACCAGTATTATTTGCAAAGAAAAAGGATGGGACACTAAGATTATGTATTGACTATCGAGCACTCAACATGGTCACCATCAAAAACAAATATCCGATGCCACGGATAAATGATTTATTTGACCAGCTCGCACAAGCCAAGGTTTTCTCAAAAATTGATTTAAGATCGGGGTATCATCAATTAAAGGTACGGACAGAAGATATACCTAAGACAGCATTCACCTCCAGATACGGATTATATGAGTTCACAGTAATGCCGTTTGGACTGACAAACGCCCCCGCATATTTTGTCCACCTCATGAACAAAGTGTTTATGAAATTTATGGACAAATTTGTTGTGGTGTTCATTGATGATATTCTGTTATACTCTAAGACACCAGAAGAACATGCTGAACATCTCCGAGTTGTACTGGGAGAATTAACGAAACATAAATTATACGCCAAATTCAGCAAATGTGAATTTTGGTTAAGACAGGTTGGTTTCCTAGGCCATGTATTGACCCAAGAAGGCGTTGCCGTGGACCCAGAAAAAGTCAAGGCCGTACTTGGCTGGAAACCACCGGCCAACGTAACAGATGTACGAAGTTTCCTAGGAATGGCTGGATATTACCGAAGGTTTATTGAGGGATTCTCCACCATAGCAAAACCAATGACACAGTTACTCAAGAAGGACAAGAAATTTGTATGGACTGAAGCGTGCGAGAAAAGTTTCCAAGAACTCAAAAGGAAATTAACAACAGCACCGGTATTGGTTGTGCCAGACATACACAAAAGTTTTGAAGTGTATTGTGACGCATCCCGGAAAGGCCTCGGGTGCGTATTGATGCAGGACGGCAAGGTTGTCGCATATGCTTCCAGGCAACTACGGAAGCATGAAGAAAATTATCCTACTCATGACTTGGAGTTGGCAGCAGTCATCCATGCACTCAAAGAATGGAGGCACTTTTTGCTGGGGAATCGTTGTGAAATATATACGGATCATAAAAGCCTTAAATATATTTTCACGCAACCAGAACTCAATTTACGGCAACGACGCTGGTTGGAATTAGTCAAGGATTATGATGTCGGCATTCACTACCATCCAGGAAAAGCGAATGTAGTGGCAGATGCTCTTAGTCGGAACCCCAGCTCGGGCAACGACAATCTACAGAAGTTAAGGCCTGAATTTCAGCAGGAGTTCACCAAACTCAACTTGGTAATGGTCACTGAGGGCAACGTGTCAAATTTGGAAATACAGCCCACCCTGATGGAACAGATTAAGAAGGGTCAGCATGGACATCCCAGCATCGAAGGTATAAAGAGAAAAATGAGTCTTGGCAAGGCCTCAGAATTCGTCGTAGATGGTGAGGGAGTATTATGGTACGGGGACAGACTCTGCGTACCAAACATTGCGGGCCTCAAACAGCAAATTCTAACCGAAGGCCACACCGCTCCATATTCAATCCACCCTGGAGGAACCAAAATGTATAAAGACATTCAGGAAAAGTTTTGGTGGCACGGTATGAAGAGGGATATAGCCACCTTCGTTGCATGTTGTGATTCGTGTCAGCGCATTAAAGCTGAGCACCAAAAACCAGCAGGGCTACTATAGCCAAACAGGATACCTGAGTGGAAATGGGACGAAATTGGAATGGATTTTATTGTCGGACTACCACGGTCACAACACGGAAATGATGCCATATGGGTCATCACAGATAGATTAACCAAGGTAGCACATTTCATTCCCGTAAAGACAACCTACTCCACTCAGAAGCTTGCTAAACTTTATCTCTCCCGTATAGTTTGTCTGCATGGAGTCCCAAAGACTATAATATCCGACCGGGGCACTCAATTCGTCTCTAGATTTTGGGATCATTTACAACAAGCTCTGGGAACTCAACTAGCATTCAGTACAGCATACCACCCCCAGACTAATGGACAAACTGAACGCGTGAACCAAATTTTAGAGGACATGCTGAGAGCATGTGTTCTCATATGGAACCAGTTGGGAGGAAAGCTTGCCATATGCCGAGTTCGCATACAACAACAGCTACCAAGCCAGTCTACAAATGGCACCTTTTGAAGCATTGTACGGGCGGAGATGTCGTACCCCATTAAATTGGTCAGAAACAGGTGACGGTCGTATCTTTGGCCCAGACATGCTCAAGGAAGCTGAGGAGAAAGTTAGACAAATCAGGGACCGACTCAAGACAGCTCAAAGCCGACAAAAGAGCTATTACGATCGATCAAATCGTGAAGTCAGCTTTGAACCCGGTGAATATGTGTACCTACGAGTGTCCCCTATGAGGGGCCTGCAACGGTTCAAAGTTAAAGGAAAGCTAGCCCCAAGATTTATTGGACCCTTCTGTGTGGTTGCACGGAGAGGCACAGTAGCCTACCAGCTAGACCTACCCAAAGAGCTGTCAGACGTCCACGACGTGTTCCACGTCTCACAGTTGAGGAAATGTCTAAGCAACCCGGAAAAGCATGTATCTCATGAGAGCATTGACATGCAACCAGACCTCACCTACAGAGAGCGGCCAATAAAAATATTGGAGGAGTCCGAGAGGAGGAACCGTCAGAAAACAATTAAGTTTTTCAAGGTTCAGTGGAGCAATCACACCGAGGATGAAGCAACATGGGAAAGAGAGGATTTTCTTCAGGCAGAGTACCCACACCTATTTGAGGATTAGCCAAAATCTCGGGGACGAGATTTTTCCTAAGGGGGTAGGTGTTGTGACACCCCAAAAATTTTATTTGGTTTTATTGATTTTTTTATGGGAAGGAGGCTATTTAAATTTTTGGGTTTATTCTCCCCCTTTTCAAAAATTATTTCTTGCCATGACCTAAGTTGAAATCTCCCTCCCAAGAGCCATCTTCCCACTTTGTGTCAAGTCAAGCTTCAAATCCAGCAAGTTAACCTCCCCCTTGAATTTATTTCCATTTATTTTAAATCAAAAATCTTTTCTGTCTCCTATTTTGGCCCTTAGAGATTTACAAAGGAACCACTAGAATTCCTTTGAGTTTTGATTCCAAACAAGTTTCCCTGGCTAGTCCTTAGAACCCTCAACCAAGATCCATGAAGATCCACTGGTCCACAGTTCAAAATTTTCAAAATTTGCTTGCTGCAAGTTTGGACCAGATTTGACATTTTTGGTGAAATTCATTATTTTTCTTCTCCAAAAATTCTGAGAAAAATCATGAGGCCTCCAGATGCATCAAGAGACCCCTCCACCAAAGATCAGCTCCAGAAAAATTCACATGCCAGAATCATTTCATCGAACAGGTGGCATGCACTGTTTCTGTGCAGGTTCAGTGTTCAGTGTTTAGTTTCAGTCATCGGTGTCGTTTTCTTCAGAACCGCGGCGTCCATCTCGCCAGTACTCGCGCTGGCCTCTTGCTCCCTGCTCCTCCTTCTTATCCACCGCGCCGCACGGTCGCCTGGACGGGCGCGAACGTCGGCGGTGAGCTGGCAGGAGGAACACCGCCCCCGTGAGCGGTGGCAGCAGCACTTGCTGCGGCTGCCAGAGAGGCGCAGTGAGGGACGGCGCCGTCCAACACCGCCCACACCACCAGGAGCCTCCGTGTGGCCGTCCTCTTCTCTGGACGCGCTGCAGCACCGTCGCCGTGGCCTGAGTGGCGCAGAGCACGCCCACTGTCGCCGACGAGCCCGTGAGGCCGTTCCGTCGAGGGCTGGAGTATCGCCCAAGTTCGACCGAGATTAACTGAGGAACGGAGTCAGTGAACCAATCCGCTGCTGCCCAGCCCCCTAAACCTCTCGTCCGACCACTGCCTCGCCGTAATCCTCACCGGAGAAATCACGGTCACGGCAACCGCCTCGGATCGGCTATAAAAGGAGGCCCCGAGCTCGATCTCGACCAAGCACCATCACTCCACCTCACTAGAACCACGCCCAGCCACTGGGGAGACCTCGGGGAGGCCTTCTTCCCCGACTCCGGCCGCCCCGACCCGCTTCGGGATCCGGCAAGATTTGCTCAAGTGTGTGCACCCCCGCCTCTCAAACCATGCCAGTAGCCTCCTAATGCAACCACTTCTCTAACCCGCGCCCTAATTTGAAGGTTGCAGCTCCCGTCGGAGAGTGTCATCCTCGCCCGAACCACCGTCCGCCGGAGTTGAGGCCACCGTCGACGTGGTGCTCGCCGATGACCAAGTCCACCACCCACCGACGCGGAAAGACACCGTGAACCCGTAGGTACCCTCCGATCCCCCTACCTCGCCGTGGATCAACGCCGGCGACCACCGTGAGCTTCGGCGCCGGCGAACCCTGTTTCAAAGTTTGAACCTGACGGGTGGGACCCCCTCGTCTGCCTCTCCTCTTCTGTTTTGAAACGTTTTCCGAGAAACGCCTTCGGGCAAAGTATGCTTTCCTTCTGGGCTGGCGTATTTCCAACCGAAACGTTTTCTGCTTTTTCAAACTAGCCCCTGGGTCTTTTCTGTTTCATCACAGATTAGTCCTTGGACTAAAATCTTTATATCTTTTAAACAAAAGATGCTTTTTAGTTGATTCTTTTTCTGTCAGTTTTATATTTTTGTCTAGTATTTTTTATAGTATTTATTTGAAAAATATTTGGAACAACTTTTATGCCCACTTGGTATTTACGTTAGTACGCGTTCTCTTTATACCGTAGATACCGGAGGAGGTGACGGAGCCGCGAACTTCGCCGAGCTAGACTCCGACTACTCCGAACCAGGCAAGCACGTTTGAACCTTTGATATGATAAGTGTTTTGCATGTTTGCTTGAATAGTTAGTTCATGGCACGTTTATAAGAGCGTCAGTGAGTGTTATATTGCATGCAAGGCAACTACCAGTATGTTTCGAAACTTGATGTGATCTTTTGATGGGTGATAACACAATCTTGTGGTGACATGAAAGGTGTTAAGATGGTATTGTTGAAGCATGCCAGTCTTATGTCAACCGTTAAGCTCCCGTGTTAATGTGGATCAAGCCACGTTACCGTCCGTTCCCTTTCGTGCTACCACATGTTTTCTGCAAAGGATACGGTTTAGTAAGTTGCAATCCTCTTTCCTCGTACACACCAAAGAGAGGGGCCGGGATGAGGGTTCCATGGCCCTGGATTAAAGCCAGTCATCCGGTCAGGGGGCATGGGTGTTTCCGGTTGGGACCGAGAGGGGGGCACCCCTTAGAGCGCGCGATATAAATTTGATCCCATGCTACGCGAGGTTGTAGCCTCCCCGTCTTAAGGTTTTTCTTGAACGTTGCCTAGGGTGATTCCTGGCAGCGGAATGTGGAATGGGTGTGTACTGGTTAGATGTGTTTCGCCTAAAACACCGTAAACGGAACTAGTCCCTTGTGACTACTGAAATCCGTTGGTTGTGTTTAAAAGTACAAACTCTGTAGAGTCAAAACCTTCCGAGTAATCGTGTCCCTGGTCAAGGATCTTGGTCAACATATCCATATCAGTATCAATATCAGTCTCAACGTCAGTCTCTGTGTCAGTCTCAGTGAAAATCCCCGGTGAACAAACATGAGTGGTAAACCAGGTTGAATGTTCTTCCTGTGGATGGACTAACCAGTTTATTATTACGTACATGAGTATTTCCTTGAGATGATTTAAATTCATGAGCTACTTGAATTCCAAATAATGAAATATAAACCCTTTATGTGATGTCGCTCAGACGTCCGACTGTGGCACTCTTGTTGTTTGCTTTTGATATAAGCCCTTTATGTGATGTCGCTCAGACGTCCAACTGTGGCACCCTTGTTAATTACTTTTGATATAAGCCCTTTATGTGATGTCGCTCAGACGTCCGACTGTGGCACTCTTGTTGTTTGCTTTTGATATAAGCCCTTTATGTGATGTCGCTCAGACGTCCGACTGTGGCACCCTTGTTAATTACTTTTGATATAAGCCCTTTATGTGATGTTGCTCAGACGTCCGACTGTGGCACTCTTGTTATTTACTTTTGATATAAGCCCTTTCTGCGATGTCGCTCAGACGTCCGACTATGGCATGCACTGTTATTTATATTCCAATATAAGCCCTTTATGTGGTGTCGCCCTGACGCCCGACTGCGGCATTTGTTAATTTATTTCTACCCTTCGAGGCGTCGCTTCAGACACCCGATCGGTCTTCAGTTATTTCATTGGTATTTCGGGAGGACTACCGCCTGACTTCCTTTTTATTTATCATGCAGTGCAATTTTATTATCTGAGTGCGCATTACAAATCTGCTCATGTGCATCATGTTTGCATTTGTTATATCTTATGTCCAAACTGTCTTGCGAGTACTTTCAAAGTACTCACCTGGCTTGTTGATTTGGCCAGATGTTGACGAAGGCGATCTTATGGATGAAGAGTTCGATAGCGAGTCCGACGCCTAGAGGAGTCCCAGTCAGTCCCGTGCGATCCTGGAATTGGTAACTTGTATTATATACGCTTCCGCTACCCAGAATAAAAGTCATCAAGCCCCACTCCGGCGCTCGATGAGCTGTGAGATTTAGAAGTCAAGTCACCCACTTCACTGTGACATATCCACCACCACTTTTATTACGAGTCAGTAGTTATGCCACCATACCCCTTGTGTCATACCGGCCTTTATGTATTATATTGGCGTGCTTGTAATAAATTGTTGAGCAGCCTCAGCTCAACCCTGTATTATTTTTAGTACTTCTGGATTTCTGTATCAAGGATTTGTCTACCAGCAAGAAGGATTCTCCTATGCTGGCCCGATAAAAGGGTCGGTTTCTCAATAAATGTTTTATTGGAAAACCGGTCGTGACACGCAATCGACTCCGGATCTAGGGCCGGAGTAGGCATAGGTGTGATCTCCCGAACATCGTCCGACGGCATAGCTAAGTCGTGCTCGTCGTGACTGTGCGGCGCACCTGACATGGGCTCGAATCCATCAAAGATCAAGTCTCCGCGGATGTCGGCAGTGTAGTTTAAATTTCCAAACCTGACCTAACAGCCAGGGGCGTAGCTCTCGATCTGCTCCAGATGGCCAAGCGAGTTGGCCCGCAGTACGAAGCCGCCGAATATGAAGATCTGTCCGGGGAGGAAAACCTCACCCTGGATCGCATCGTTGCTGATGATCGAAGGAGCCATCAAGCCTTGCGGTGACGGCACAGTGGAACTCGCAATGAAAGCACCAATGTCGGTGTCAAAACCGGCGGATCTCGGGTAGGGGGTCCCGAACTGTGCGTCTAAGGCGGATGGTAACAGGAGGCGGGGGGCACGATGTTTACCCAGGTTCGGGCCCTCTCGATGGAGGTAATACCCTACTTCCTGCTTGATTGATCTTGATGATATGAGTACTACAAGAGTTGATCTACCACGAGATCGTAGAGGCTAAACCCTAAAAGCTAGCCTATGGTATGATCGTTGTTGTCCTACGGACTAAACCCTCCGATTTATATAGACATCGGAGGGGGCTAGGGTTACACACAGAGTCGGTTACAAGGGAGGAGATATACATATCCGTACTGCCAAGCTTGCCTTCCATGCCAAGGAGAGTCCCATCCGGACACGGGACGGAGTCTTCAATCTTGTGTCTTCATAGTCCAACAGTCCGGCTAAACTATATAGTCCGGCTGTCCGAGGACCCCCTAATCCAGGACTCCCTCATCCCCCATTCTACTGTCAGACTAAATCCCACGACATCTTGTCCATCACATCATTCTTTAATGATGTGATCCCGTTCATCAAATGACAACACATGTCTATGGCTAGGAAACTTAACCATCTTTGATTAACGAGCTATTTAAGTAGAGGCATACTAGGGACACTCTGTTTTGTCTATGTATTCACACATGTACTAAGTTTCCGGTTAATACAATTCTAGCATGAATAATAAACATTTATCATGATATAAGGAAATACAAATAACAACTTTATTATTACCTCTAGGGCATATTTCCTTCAGTCTCCCACTTGCACTAGAGCCAATAATCTAGTTCACATTGCCATGTGATTTAACACCAATAGTTCACATCACCATGTGATTAGTTCACATTGCCATGTGGCTAATACCCAAAAGGTTTACTAGAGTCAATAATCTAGTTCACATCGCTATGTGATTAATAAGGTGTGATCATGTTTTGCTTGTGAGAGAAATTTAGTCAACGGGTCTGCCACATTCAGAGCCGTGTGTATTTTGCAAATTTTCTATGTCTACAATGCTCTGCACGGAGCTACTCTAGCTAATTGCTCCCACTTTTAATATGTATCTAGATCGAGACTCAGAGTCATCCAGATCGGTGTCAAAGCTTGCATCGCGTAACTCTTTACGACGAACTCTTTATCACCTCCATAACCGAGAAATATTTCCTTCGTCCTCTAAGGATAATTTTGACCGTTGTCCAGTGATCTACTCCTGGATCACTATTGTACCCCTTTGCCAAACTTATGGCGAGGTACACAATAGGTCAGGTATATAGCATGGCATACTTTATAGAACCTATGGTTGAGGCATAGGGAGTGACTTTCATTCTCTCTCTATCTTCTACCATGGTCGGGTTTTGAGTTTTACTCAACTTCATACCTTACAATTCAGGCAATAAATTCTTCTTTGAATGATCCATTTTGAAATCCTTCAAAATCTTATCAAGGTATGTACTCATTGAAAAAACTTATCAAGCGTCTTGATCTATCTCTATAGATTTTGATGCCCAATATGTAAGCAGCTTCACCGAGGTATTTATTTTGAAAAAACTCCTTTGAAATACTCCTTTATGCTTTCCAGAAAATTCTACATCATTTCCGATCAACAATATGTCATTCACATATACTTACCAGAAAGGCTGTAATGCTCCCACTCACTTTCTTGTAAATACAGGCTTCACCGCAAGTCTGTATAAAACTATATGCTTTGATCAACTCATCAAAGAGTATATTCCAACTCCGAGATGCTTGCACCAGTCCATAGATGGATCGCTGGAGCTTGCACATTTTGTTAGAACCTTTAGGATTGACAAAACCTTCTGGTTGTATCATATACAACTCTTCTTTAATAAATCCATTAAGGAATGCAGTTTTGATATCCATTTGTCAGATTTCATAAAACGTGGCAATTGCTAACATGATTCAGACAGACTTTAAGCATCGATACGAGTGAGAAAATCTCATCGTAGTCAACATCTTGAACTTGTCAAAAACCCTTTTTGACAAGTCGAGCTTTGTAGATAGTAACACTACTATCAACATCCGTCTTCCTCTTGAAGATCTATTTATTCTCAATGACTTGCCGATCATCGGCAAGTCCACCAAAGTCCACACTTTGTTCTCATACAAGGATTCTATCTCAGATTTCATGGCCTCAAGCCATTTCGCGGAATCTGGGCTGATCATCTCTTCCTCATAGTTCGTAGGTTCGTCATGGTCAAGTAACATGACTTCCAGAACAGGATTACCATACCACTCTGGTGCGGATCTTACTCTAGTTGACCTACAAGGTTCGGTAGTAACTTGATCAGAAGTTTCATGATCATCATCTTTAGCTTCCTCACTAATTGGTGTAGGAATCACTCGAACTGATTTCTGTGATGTACTACTTTCCAATAAGGGAGTAGGTACAATTACCTCATCAAGTTCTACTTTCCTCCCACTCACTTCTTTTGAGAGAAACTCCTTCTGTAGAAAGGATCCATTCTTAGCAACAAAGATCTTGCCTTCGGATCTGTGATAGAAGGTGTACCCAACAGTTTCTTTTGGGTATCCTATGAAGACGCACTTTCTCCGATGTGGGTTCGAGCTTCTAAGGCTGAAGTTTTCTTTTACATAAGCATCACAACCCCAAATTTTAAGAAACGACAACTTAGGTTTCATGCCAAACCACAGTTCATACGGTGTCATCTCAACGGATTTAGATGGTGCCTTATTTGACGTGAATGCAGCTGTCTCTAATGCATAACCCCAAAACAGTAATGGTAAATCGGTAAGAGACATCATAGATCACATCATATCTAATAAAGTACAATTACGACGTTCGGACACACCATTACGCTATGGTGTTCCAGGTGGCGTGAGTTGTGAAACTATTTCACATTGTTTCAAATGAAGACCAAACTCGTAACTCAAATATTCACCTCCACGATCAGATCATAGAAACTTTATTTTCTTGTCACGATGATTTTCCACTTCACTCTGAAATTCTTTGAACTTTTCAAATGTTTCAGACTTTATCAAGTAGATATACCCATATCTGCTCAAGTCATCTGTGAAGGTTAGAAAATAACGGTACCCACCGCGAGCCTCAACACTCATTGGACCGCATACATCAGTATGTATTATTTCCAACAAGTCTGTTGCTCGCTCCATTGTTCTGGAGAACGGAGTCTTAGTCATCTTGCCCATGAGGCATGGTTCGCAAGCATCAAGTGATTCATAATCAAGTGATTCCAAAAGCCCATTAGCATGGAGTTTCTTCATGTGCTTTACACCAATATGACCTAAACGGTAGTGCCACAAATATGTTGCACTATCATTATCAACTTTGCATCTTTTGGCATCAATATTATGGATATGTGTATCATTACGATCGAGATTCAATAAACCATATATATTAAGTGTATGACCATAGAAGGTTTTATTCATGTAAACAGAACAACAATTATTCTTTAACTTAAATGAATAACCGTATTGCAATAAACATGATCCAATCATATTCATGCTCAACGCAAACACCAAATAACATTTATTTTGGTCCAACACTAATCTCAAAGGTAGAGGGAGTGTGCGATGGTGATCTTATCAACCTTGGAATCATTTCCAACACACATCATCACTTCGCCCATAACTAGTCTGTGTTCATTCTGCAACTCCGGTTTTTAGTTACTACTCTTAGCAACTAAACCAGTATCAAATACTGAGGGGTTGCTATAAACACTAGTAAAGTACACATCAATAACATGTATATCAAATATACTTTTGTTCACTTTGCCATCCTTCTTATCCTCCAAGTATCTAGGGAAGTTCCACTTCCAGTGACCATTTCCTTTGCAGTAGAATCACTCAGTTCCAGGCTTGGGTCTAGCTTTGGGCTTCTTCATGGAGGAGCAACTTGCTTGCTATTCTTCTTTGAAGTTCCTCTTTCTTTCCCTTTTCCCTTTTCTTGAAACTAGTGGTCTTGTTAACCATCAACACATGATGCTATTTCTTGATTTCTACCTTCGCCGATTTCAGCATCGCGAAGAGCTTGGGAATTACTTTCGTCATCCCTTGCATATTATAGTTCATCACTAAGTTCTAGTAACTTGGTGATAGTGACTAGAGAACTTTGTCAATTACTATCTTATCTGGAAGATTAACTCCCACTTGATTCAAGCAATTGTAGTACCCATACAATCTGAGCACATGCTCACTGGTTGAGCTATTCTCCTCCATCTTGTAGGCAAAGTATTGTCAGAGGTCTCATACCTCTCGACATGGGCATGACTATGAAATGCCAATTTCAACTCTTAGAACATCTCATATGCTCCATGGCGTTTCAAAACATTTTTGAAGTCCCGGTTCTAAGCCGTAAAGCATGGTGCACTAAACTATCAAGTAGTCATCATACCGAGCTTGTCAAACGTTCGTAACGTCTGCATTTGCTCCTGCAATAGTTCTGCCACTTAGCGGTGCATCAAGGACATAATTCTTCTATGCAGCAATGAGGATAATCCTCAGATCATGGACCAAGTCCGCATCATTGCTACTATCATCTTTCAACTTATTTTCTCTAGGAACATATCAAAAATAAACTGGAAGCTACATCGCAAGCTATTGATCTACAACATAGATATGCAAATACTATCAGAACTAAGTTCATGATAAATTAAAGTTCAATTAATCATATTACTTAAGAACTCCCACTTAGATAGACATCCCTCTAATCATCTAAGTGATCGCGTGATCCATATCAACTAAACCATGTCCGATCATCATGTGAGATGGAGTAGTTTTCAATGGTGAACATCACTATGTTGATCATATCTACTATATGATTCACGCTCGACCTTTCGGTCTCAGTGTTCCGAGGCCATATCTGCATATGCTAGGCTCGTCAAGTTTAACCTGAGTATTCTACATGTGCAAAACTGGCTTGCACTCGTTGTATGTGAACATAGAGCTTATCACACCCGATCATCACGTGGTGTCTCGGCACGACGAACTGTAGCAACGGTGCATACTCAGGGAGAACACTTATACCTTGAAATTTAGTGAGAGATCATCTTATAATGCTACTGTCGTACTAAGCAAAATAAGATGCATAAAGGATAAACATCACAGGCAATCAATATAAGTGATATGATATGGCCATCATCATCTTGTGCCTTTGATCTCCATCTCCAAAGCACCGTCATGATCACCATCGTCACCCGCTTGACACATTGATCTCCATCGAAGCATCATTGTCGTCTCACCAACTATTGCTACTACGACTATCACTACCGCTTAGTGATAAAGTAAAGCAATTACATGGCGATTGCATTTCATACAATAAAGCGACAACCATATGGCTCCTGCTAGTTGCCGATAACCTTGTTACAAAACATGATCATCTCATACAACAATTTATATAATCACGTCTTGACCATATCACATCACAACATGCCCTGCAAAAACAAGTTAGACGTCCTCTACTTTGTTGTTGCAAGTTTTACGTGGCTGCTACGGGCTTAGCAAGAACCGTTCTTACCTACGCATTAAAACCACAATGATTTTTTGTCAAGTTTGCTGTTTTAACCTTCAACAAGAACCGGGCGTAGTCACACTCGATTCAACTAAAGTTGGAGAAACAGACACCCACTAGCCACCTGTGTGCGAAGCACGGCGGTAGAACCAGTCTCATGAACGCGGTCATGTAATGTCGGTCTGGGCCGCTTCATCCAACAACACCGCCGAATCAAAGTATGACATGCTGGTAAGCACTATGACTATTATCGCCCACAACTCTTTGTGTTCTACTCGTGCATATAACATCTACGCATAGACCTGGCTCTGATGCCACTGTTGGGGAACATAGTATTTCAAAATTATTCTATGATCACGCAAGATCTATCTAGGAGAAGCATAGCAACGAGCGGGGAGAGTGTGTCCACGTACCCTCGTAGACCAAAAGCGGAAGCGTTAAGTAATACAGTTGATGTAGTCGAACGTCTTCGCGATCCAACCGATCAAGTACCGAACGCACGGAACCTCCGCGAACTGCACACGTTCAGCTCGGCGACGTCCCTCGAACTTCTAGATCCAGCTGAGGTCGAGGGAGAGTTTCGTCAGCACGACGGCGTGTTGACGGTGATGATGAAGTTACCAATGCAGGGCTTCGCCTAAGCACTACGATAATATGACCGAGGTGGAAATATGTGGAAGGGGGCACCGCACACGGCTAAGATCAACTTGTGTGTCTATGGGGTGCCCCCTCCCCCGTATATAAAGGAGGGGAGGGGGGCCGGCCGGCCTCATGGTGCGCTCCCAAGGGGGGATTCTTACTCCTACTAGGAGTAGGTTTCCCCCCTTTCCTAGTCCAACTAGGAGGGGGGAGGAAGGGGAAGAGGAGAAGAAGGAAAGAGGGGCCGGCCCCCCTCCCCAATTCGGATTGGGCTTGGGGGGCGCGCCCCACCTCTTGGCCGCCTCCTCTCTCTTCCACTAAAGCCCATGTAGGCCCATTAAGCCCCCGGGGGGTTCCGGTAACCCCTCGGTACTCCGTCAGGGTGTGCATTCGGTTTTTTCGGTTTGATTCGGTTCAGTTTATACGGTTTTTGGTTTATACGGTTTTTATACTTCGGTTTATACGGTTTTATACGTAGATACGGTTCGGTTTCGGTAATAACCATTTAATTTCGGTTTGGTTTCGGTAATAACCAAAGTTGACGCGAATTTGTATACAAAAAAAAATTATTTGGTCACATGCTTTCGTTCATGACATGTATGTAGGTTAGATTTTCTTGTGAGAAATGTGTACGTAGATTGTGTAATTAGATGACAGCCATGATTTAGCCATATGCATTAGATAGCAGCAAATATGAGAGATTAGGTAGGTGTCGGAGGTCCACATGATTTGGTATTGATTAAATGGCAGTAGATATGATTTATTAAATGAGAGAGGAAGTAGAAAATGGAATGACAGAAAAATCTTGCGCATCCACGCGGCCACGAGCTCTCAACCCAGGCCAATCCTTCTTTTTTTTGAGCGATCAACTCCCTTTTTTAGCGATCGACTGCCTAGGATGACACCGCGCGTGGTGGATCGCTAGACAAAGTGGCCGAATGGGCTGGATACTTTGAGCCCAAATAAGCGCATGTGATGTGCCCTGGTTCCGGTTCGTTCGAGCTGTAGAGATTTAGTACCACCTCGCCTATTGAGCTGCAGCGGGGTGAGCGGATGGCTATAAAAGAAACGGTGGTGAAGGGCTCAGCTCATATTCTTGCACACAGACGCGAACTTCGGTTATTTCGGTTTAACCGAACGGTTTTCGGTTTCTAACCAAAAAAACCAAATGCTAAATGGTTTCAAGAATCGAAAACTGAAACTGAAACCGTAACCTGAAAAAACCGAAAATTCGGTTCGGTTTGTTTTTTTGGTTCGGTTTTTGGTTTCTGGTTCGGTTTTGCACACCCTGAGTACTCCGGTAAATGCCCGAACTCATCCGAAACCATTGCAGTGTCCAAACATAACCTTCCAATATATCAATCTTCATGTCTCGACCATTTCGAGACTCCTTGTCATATCCGTGATAACATCCGGGACTCCGAACTACCTTCGGTACATCAAAAAACATAAACTCATAATACCGATTGTCATCGAACGTTAAGCGTGCGGACCCTACGGGTTCGAGAACTATGTAGACATGACCGAGACTCATCTCCGGTCAATAACCAATAGAGGAACCTGGATGCTCGTATTGGTTCCTACATATTCTACGAAGATCTTTATCGGTCAAACCGCATAACAACATACGTTGTTCCCTTTGTCATCGGTATGTTACTTGCCCGAGATTCGATCGTCGGTATCATCATACCTAGTTCAATCTCGTTACCGGCAAGTCTTTTTACTCATTCCGTAGTGCATCATCCCGCAACTAACTCATTAGTCACATTGCTTGCAAGGCTTATAGTGATGTGCATTACCGAGAGGGCCTAGAGATGCCTCTCCGACAATCGGAGTGACAAATCCTAATCTCGATCTATGCCAACTCAACAAACAACATCGGAGACACCTGTAGAGCATCTTTATAATCACTCAGTTACGTTGTGACGTTTGATAGCACACTAAGTGTTCCTCTGATATTCGGGAGTTGCATAATCTCATAGTCATAGGAACATGTATAAGTCATGAAGAAAGCAATAGCAATAAACTAAACGATCATAGTGCTAAGCTAACGGATGTGTCTTGTCCATCACATCATTCTTTAATGACATGATCCCGTTCATCAAATGACAACACATGTCTATGGCTAGGAAACTTAACCATCTTTGATTAACGAGCTAGTCAAGTAGAGGCATATTAGGGACACTCTGTTTTGTCTATGTATTCACACATGTACTAAGTTTCCGGTTAATACAATTCTAGCATGAATAATAAACATTTATCATGATATAAGGAAATATAAATAACAACTTTATTATTGCCTCTAGGGCATATTTCCTTCAATACATTATTGGGGAATCGTGAAAATGTTTTAATGGCACATCGAATAATATTAGTTTCATGTTACTAATATATAAGATATGATGATCTTAGAGCATCTACAGCCGGGCACGCCAAATCTGCCTCAAACGCCTGGGCGGACGGCCTGGTCACTGACCGGTCACAAAAAAAGACACAGGCGGCCGCCTCAAACTGGCCTGAAACGTTCAGCCTAACCGGCACCCCCCATATCCAGCCCAAATCTAGGGCGAATATGGGGGTGCCCGCCACGTCGGACCCGACCCATGTTGGCCCATCCGACCCCACATATATTCCTCCCAATCTGCTAAGCTCCCGTCTGGCAATCTCCGGCCTTCTCCTGCATGGCAGGCAACAGATATGGGTCCTACACCTTCAGATCCATCGACCCCGAGCTCATCCCATGCAGCCCCAAGGAGGAGATGACCGCCCGGCTTGCGCTCCGTTGCTCCCGTGAGGAGGCCGCCCGACAACAACGCTCGGATTCCTTCCATCGGGAATTCATTGTGTCTGCCCAAATGGCGCATGGATCGA
Source organism: Aegilops tauschii subsp. strangulata (assembly GCF_002575655.3). NCBI lineage: Eukaryota > Viridiplantae > Streptophyta > Magnoliopsida > Poales > Poaceae > Aegilops > Aegilops tauschii. The sequence continues at coordinate 453,311,762 of NC_053040.3, forward strand.
CCACAAGGTGCGGCATCGCTGCCTCACCGGAGGCGGTGCGGTCCGTCTGGTGTCCGAACTCGGTGGCGTGGAGTCGCATTCTCCGTCGTCCCGTATAGTGCAGCAGTCTAGGTGTCGCAACTGTGTTGTGGTGGATGTCGTTGGCTCATCCCAGGACGGATCCATCATCGATCTGACGTCCACCGGCACAGTTAGGGTTCCCGGCTCCGACGAGGAAGAGTAAGGCATGGGAGACCTCATCGCCTTGAGTCCCGTGAGCCGGCTCGTGTCCCATGTCCTACTCTACCTCACCGAGGACTGGACCAACACTCTAGAGAGCGCAACCGACCGCTGGACATGGGCACGGCGGAGCCGGACGGGCTCCACCTAAGATTAGGTTTATGTTGCATGTTATAGTATGGATTTGAGGTTTCTAATTTGAGGTATCCCATTGTGGAATGGATTATTTGAGACGTGACCGATCACTGTCCGCGAACATGCCCGGACGTATCCGTGGGCGTTTGAGGGGTCAAATTTGCCAAGTCCGGCTGTAAATACTCCCATGTTTGCTCCCATACGATGACACAATATGCGTGGATGATTCACGTTTGATGCCTCTACCACTAGTGACTGGGGCGCGCCCTGGGCGCGGCTCTTGAGGCATGAATGTGCGTACTAATCTAGCTATTGGAGATTTGGAGTTGAGAACGTGTTTGCACAGTACTAATGAGCGCCAACCGTTAAAAACAAAATGCATGGAGAAGAACTGCATCATCAGATATTTTAGTCATAAAGGATAGCAAGCAGAGCAAGCAAACATGTTTTACAAGGTGGATCAGTGAGCACAAAGAGATGTCCAGCAGCTGAAATCAAAGATGCACATCTTTCAAAAGGCAGGTGATCTCCAAAAGAGACACAGTTCATCGGATCAGCAAAATGCAGGCATACGAAGTCTTAAACAGAAACTAAACATGATAGATGATTCATATATATAGGCGGTAGGTGCTGCTCGCGGCATGCGTCTTGAGACGATGAACGGTGAGGGAGAGGCGGCGCCCATCCTTGCGCTTGAAATGAAAGGCGCATATGTCACCTTCCTATCAAGATAAAGGAAAAGAATGAGAGAATGAGAAAATACAATATGTTGTCATGATGAACAACAGGCTGTGTGTTTGAACATACCATGCGCTGGCCTTGTTACTTGATCTTTGGCGCCTTCAGCCAAAACATTGCGAAAAGCTTATCCACATGGTGTTCGTAGAGCTTCACTTCATTGCCCCAGAAGTAACGTTTCTCCAGCTCGCCAAAGTACTTGACACCTCTAGGCGTGCCTGTTTGTGGCTTATGTTAGGTGCAGTTCCTGTAGAAATAATATTCATACATGAGACCCAGCAAAGGTGAGTATCATATCCATGGGTCAAATAAAATCTCTAGCACAGTTATATCAGAAGTTCACATTACCAAAGTAACATAACCAGTGCATAGATATAAATTATACTGGATTTCCATCTAATTTAATAGAGTAAGTTAGTGACTGTAAACTTGATGTCTATAGACCGAAATATATATGCGAAGGCAAAATTCAGTAAGTAAGACGAGACCCTCACCGAAATACAGCCCTCTGGCGATGGTCTCGAGCACAAAGAACCTGGCATAGTCGCGATCACGGTACAACGCATCGAGTATCAGAATGACTGTATCGTATGGACATACAAAGATGTAAGATAACCACATGTTCAGCTCAGGAAATCAGACCGAAAACAAAAAAGCTGCCTAAATCACTCAATCACTCACCAAGTCAAAGAAGTAAAGAAGGGACGAGTCTAAGGCAATAGAGAGAAGGATATGGTTATATGGTTATTATTTAGAATAGTCTGAATAACAAAAGTAGCTAGAATGAATTGCAGAATATAATGGTGTACAGAAATGTACATATATCAGTGTCGAAACCACTCTTCTCAATGCTCAGTTAGTCTACAGTCTGCTATCTTCATTCTTCGGATCCTCCAAAAAAACTATGTTTCCATATGCAGAAACCAGACCACTTAATGTCCTAGGGAATTATACAATTGTCACTGAAATAGCATAAACACTTGCATTGCTTTGTAGTTTAGATGATGTGCAGGCTGGATAAAATTGATGTATCACAAAGGAACACATGAAAGGAAAATCAAATAACATACATCAAAGATGGCATTCACCATCTCAAATTAAATACTGCAACTATTTGATTGATGAGTTCTGCTTCGGTACAACCCCCCTCACAAAACGTATAAAAGGCAATAGGGTCATTTCACAAATTATACCCACTTTTGTATGTATCTGGACGTATACGCCGTATGTTTCTGCAGAAGATCCGATACTGGCCCGGCCCACCAACAGGAACTGAGCAGGCGCAACGACTAGGCCGGCCCACTAACAGGAACCGAGCAGGCGCAACTCAAAATCACAAAAATAGTATACGCGAAGCCAGGGATTCGATCTTGCGACCACAGCGTTGTGTTATAGTGCTGCTAGCCACTGGACCAGCCACCAACATGATACGTGAACCAGCGCACGCATTTTATAAACATTTAGAAGCGGCACATTTAATTTTCGAACGCTTCACCGAAAATTGTCAATTTTTTAATAACGAATACTTTTTAGATTCTGTGATTTTTTTAACATAAACATTTTCGAAATTCCAAAACAAAATTGAAAACACGAACATTTTTTGAAATCCATGAACTTTTATTAATGCACGATTTTCTTTCTAAATCTGTGAAAAATATTTGAAAATGAGAACATTCTTTTGAAAATTTGGAGCACATTTTGAAATTACGAACATATTAAAAAATGAGAACAAAAATCAAAATTCTGATTTTTTAAGTGTTCACATAAGCAAATTCCAAAGGAAACATAAAGTCAAAAAAGAAACAAAAATGCGAGAAAAATAGAAACAAAACTATAGCTGACCAATAATAGACCATGTTGAACAAAGTGTGTTCGGGTAGACGAGATGGCTCCATTTGAGAGCATGTTGTTTCTCGATAGCCTTGAAATAGAACCAATATTTTTACATGGCCTTATATGACCAATTCAAGGCACCATGCCAAGTTGTTTTGATTTTTTATAAATTTTGCATTTTCTGAAGTTTTCTCGGTAAAAAAGGACCGATAAATGGTCGGACGTGTCGCAACTGCCATACAATGTTTGAAATCATTCAAACTTGACATGCATGGTTAGCATGAGCATGCCCACCTACTTGCAAAATGTGTGGTCATTTCAGATGTCTAAAAATAGACCATGTTCAACTGAGGGTGTCCGTGTAGGGCAGATGTCTCTGTCTCATCGCATGTTCTTTCTAGACATCCTTGTGATGGCCCCAATTTTTTCCATGCCTTTTTATGACCAATTCAAGGTACTATGCCAATTTTTTTTGAATTTTTTACTAGTCTTACATTTTCTGGAGTTTTACTTTTTTGTTGCCTCTACACATGCTGGGTTTGGGAACCTTCTAGATGGTTCCAGGTCAGTTTTTACCGGTTTGGATACCTTCTAGAAGGTTCATGAATCCATTTTTTTGTCTTTTTCTTATTCTTTCTTTTTCAAAATCGTAAAGTTCAAAAAAGGTTCAAGGCAATTATTTGTTCATATTTTCCAAAAATGTTCGAATATTTCAAATAATGGTCGGGTTTTCAACGATGGTAAGAGTTTCAAAATTGTTTGCGTTTTGAAAAATTGTTCGGAATTTCATTTTTCTCTCAATTATCAGAATTGTTTAGAGTTTCAAAATTTGTTCCACTTTTTGAGAAAATTGTTTGCATTTGTTTAATGTTTAAAAAAAGTCGCATTCAAAATTCCAAACGATGTTCAAATCGGTTACGTTCAAATTTGTTTTGCATTAAGAAAAGTCACATTCAAAATTCCTAAAACCTTTAAATCTGTCCCTGATCATACTACCTCCGTCTGTGATTTGAAGGCCAGCTAGCCGAAGCGGCAGTATCAAGAAATCCACAATGGTTAATTTATAGCATTGGGTAGAGCTGTAATGTTGGGAGGCAGTTAATGCCGATGGCTCAAGACACAATTACCTTGCATGCATTGGCTTTTTTTTCCTTGAGTGGATGCATTGGCTGGTCCTCTAATATAGGATGTCGCTTCTGCACGTGAAAAAAATATTTCAAACTGTGGAAAAATTTCAAACAAAATTCTAGCACATACATCTCAACATTATATGTGTGCACGTCAAGTTTCGAAGAAAATCAACATTTTTTGTGGCTTGTGTACAAAATACAAAATGATGTCTTGTGAAAATTATTTTTTAACACTGGATTTTGTCATTTTCACACACGACACACAAGCTGTCGGTTTCTCATGAAACGACTTTGTGAGCATATACAATATCGAGATGTACGCCTCAGGTTTTTGTTTGGAATTTTTTGACATTTTAAAATATGTTTAAAACACATTTTTAAAACCAGGAGCACGCGCTCCCATGTGCCAAAAAACCACTCTCGTCGCTTATATTAATTAATTAATTAATCCAGCCATTGCTCCTGCATGCCGGCTCGTTGCAACGCCAGAGAAAGTTTCGTCTTTCTGGAGCACTCAAGCCTGGTTGCCCTTGAAATCCTGGACGGTGGTAATAGTTCTCTAAGACACGTTGCAATTTAGCCAACAGAGAGCTTGCTTGATCAAGTGGTTGGTCTGTTTCGGTGAGAGCAGAAGGTCTTATGTTCGAATCGCACTACATGCTGATTATTTTTGGATTTTCCACTATTACTGTTTCCCATAGAGAGAATGTTCACTGTTGGGCCGGCCCAGTTGACCTCCAAGGTACGCGGCTTAAAAGAAATGTAAAAGGACCATCCTACCCTTTATTATGAAGAGGTATGAAAAAATCTCATTGGTTGATATGTTTGGGGGGGTTGTACCGAAGCAGAAGTGTTGATTGTTTTGCATTAAGAAAAGTCACATTCAAAATTCCTAAAACCTTTAAATCTGTCCCTGATCATACTACCTCCGTCTGTGATTTGAAGGCCAGCTAGCCGAAGCGGCAGTATCAAGAAATCCACAATGGTTAATTTATAGCATTGGGTAGAGCTGTAATGTTGGGAGGCAGTTAATGCCGATGGCTCAAGACACAATTACCTTGCATGCATTGGCTTTTTTTTCCTTGAGTGGATGCATTGGCTGGTCCTCTAATATAGGATGTCGCTTCTGCACGTGAAAAAAATATTTCAAACTGTGAAAAAATTTCAAACAAAATTCTAGCACATACATCTCAACATTATATGTGTGCACGTCAAGTTTCGAAGAAAATCAACATTTTTTGTGGCTTGTGTACAAAATACAAAATGATGTCTTGTGAAAATTATTTTTTAACACTGGATTTTGTCATTTTCACACACGACACACAAGCTGTCGGTTTCTCATGAAACGACTTTGTGAGCATATACAATATCGAGATGTACGCCTCAGGTTTTTGTTTGGAATTTTTTGACATTTTAAAATATGTTTAAAACACATTTTTAAAACCAGGAGCACGCGCTCCCATGTGCCAAAAAACCACTCTCGTCGCTTATATTAATTAATTAATTAATCCAGCCATTGCTCCTGCATGCCGGCTCGTTGCAACGCCAGAGAAAGTTTCGTCTTTCTGGAGCACTCAAGCCTGGTTGCCCTTGAAATCCTGGACGGTGGTAATAGTTCTCTAAGACACGTTGCAATTTAGCCAACAGAGAGCTTGCTTGATCAAGTGGTTGGTCTGTTTCGGTGAGAGCAGAAGGTCTTATGTTCGAATCGCACTACATGCTGATTATTTTTGGATTTTCCACTATTACTGTTTCCCATAGAGAGAATGTTCACTGTTGGGCCGGCCCAGTTGACCTCCAAGGTACGCGGCTTAAAAGAAATGTAAAAGGACCATCCTACCCTTTATTATGAAGAGGTATGAAAAAATCTCATTGGTTGATATGTTTGGGGGGGTTGTACCGAAGCAGAAGTGTTGATTGTTTTGCATTAAGAAAAGTCACATTCAAAATTCCTAAAACCTTTAAATCTGTCCCTGATCATACTACCTCCGTCTGTGATTTGAAGGCCAGCTAGCCGAAGCGGCAGTATCAAGAAATCCACAATGGTTAATTTATAGCATTGGGTAGAGCTGTAATGTTGGGAGGCAGTTAATGCCGATGGCTCAAGACACAATTACCTTGCATGCATTGGCTTTTTTTTCCTTGAGTGGATGCATTGGCTGGTCCTCTAATATAGGATGTCGCTTCTGCACGTGAAAAAAATATTTCAAACTGTGGAAAAATTTCAAACAAAATTCTAGCACATACATCTCAACATTATATGTGTGCACGTCAAGTTTCGAAGAAAATCAACATTTTTTGTGGCTTGTGTACAAAATACAAAATGATGTCTTGTGAAAATTATTTTTTAACACTGGATTTTGTCATTTTCACACACGACACACAAGCTGTCGGTTTCTCATGAAACGACTTTGTGAGCATATACAATATCGAGATGTACGCCTCAGGTTTTTGTTTGGAATTTTTTGACATTTTAAAATATGTTTAAAACACATTTTTAAAACCAGGAGCACGCGCTCCCATGTGCCAAAAAACCACTCTCGTCGCTTATATTAATTAATTAATTAATCCAGCCATTGCTCCTGCATGCCGGCTCGTTGCAACGCCAGAGAAAGTTTCGTCTTTCTGGAGCACTCAAGCCTGGTTGCCCTTGAAATCCTGGACGGTGGTAATAGTTCTCTAAGACACGTTGCAATTTAGCCAACAGAGAGCTTGCTTGATCAAGTGGTTGGTCTGTTTCGGTGAGAGCAGAAGGTCTTATGTTCGAATCGCACTACATGCTGATTATTTTTGGATTTTCCACTATTACTGTTTCCCATAGAGAGAATGTTCACTGTTGGGCCGGCCCAGTTGACCTCCAAGGTACGCGGCTTAAAAGAAATGTAAAAGGACCATCCTACCCTTTATTATGAAGAGGTATGAAAAAATCTCATTGGTTGATATGTTTGGGGGGGTTGTACCGAAGCAGAAGTGTTGATTGTTTTGCATTAAGAAAAGTCACATTCAAAATTCCTAAAACCTTTAAATCTGTCCCTGATCATACTACCTCCGTCTGTGATTTGAAGGCCAGCTAGCCGAAGCGGCAGTATCAAGAAATCCACAATGGTTAATTTATAGCATTGGGTAGAGCTGTAATGTTGGGAGGCAGTTAATGCCGATGGCTCAAGACACAATTACCTTGCATGCATTGGCTTTTTTTTCCTTGAGTGGATGCATTGGCTGGTCCTCTAATATAGGATGTCGCTTCTGCACGTGAAAAAAATATTTCAAACTGTGAAAAAATTTCAAACAAAATTCTAGCACATACATCTCAACATTATATGTGTGCACGTCAAGTTTCGAAGAAAATCAACATTTTTTGTGGCTTGTGTACAAAATACAAAATGATGTCTTGTGAAAATTATTTTTTAACACTGGATTTTGTCATTTTCACACACGACACACAAGCTGTCGGTTTCTCATGAAACGACTTTGTGAGCATATACAATATCGAGATGTACGCCTCAGGTTTTTGTTTGGAATTTTTTGACATTTTAAAATATGTTTAAAACACATTTTTAAAACCAGGAGCACGCGCTCCCATGTGCCAAAAAACCACTCTCGTCGCTTATATTAATTAATTAATTAATCCAGCCATTGCTCCTGCATGCCGGCTCGTTGCAACGCCAGAGAAAGTTTCGTCTTTCTGGAGCACTCAAGCCTGGTTGCCCTTGAAATCCTGGACGGTGGTAATAGTTCTCTAAGACACGTTGCAATTTAGCCAACAGAGAGCTTGCTTGATCAAGTGGTTGGTCTGTTTCGGTGAGAGCAGAAGGTCTTATGTTCGAATCGCACTACATGCTGATTATTTTTGGATTTTCCACTATTACTGTTTCCCATAGAGAGAATGTTCACTGTTGGGCCGGCCCAGTTGACCTCCAAGGTACGCGGCTTAAAAGAAATGTAAAAGGACCATCCTACCCTTTATTATGAAGAGGTATGAAAAAATCTCATTGGTTGATATGTTTGGGGGGGTTGTACCGAAGCAGAAGTGTTGATTGTTTTGCATTAAGAAAAGTCACATTCAAAATTCCTAAAACCTTTAAATCTGTCCCTGATCATACTACCTCCGTCTGTGATTTGAAGGCCAGCTAGCCGAAGCGGCAGTATCAAGAAATCCACAATGGTTAATTTATAGCATTGGGTAGAGCTGTAATGTTGGGAGGCAGTTAATGCCGATGGCTCAAGACACAATTACCTTGCATGCATTGGCTTTTTTTTCCTTGAGTGGATGCATTGGCTGGTCCTCTAATATAGGATGTCGCTTCTGCACGTGAAAAAAATATTTCAAACTGTGGAAAAATTTCAAACAAAATTCTAGCACATACATCTCAACATTATATGTGTGCACGTCAAGTTTCGAAGAAAATCAACATTTTTTGTGGCTTGTGTACAAAATACAAAATGATGTCTTGTGAAAATTATTTTTTAACACTGGATTTTGTCATTTTCACACACGACACACAAGCTGTCGGTTTCTCATGAAACGACTTTGTGAGCATATACAATATCGAGATGTACGCCTCAGGTTTTTGTTTGGAATTTTTTGACATTTTAAAATATGTTTAAAACACATTTTTAAAACCAGGAGCACGCGCTCCCATGTGCCAAAAAACCACTCTCGTCGCTTATATTAATTAATTAATTAATCCAGCCATTGCTCCTGCATGCCGGCTCGTTGCAACGCCAGAGAAAGTTTCGTCTTTCTGGAGCACTCAAGCCTGGTTGCCCTTGAAATCCTGGACGGTGGTAATAGTTCTCTAAGACACGTTGCAATTTAGCCAACAGAGAGCTTGCTTGATCAAGTGGTTGGTCTGTTTCGGTGAGAGCAGAAGGTCTTATGTTCGAATCGCACTACATGCTGATTATTTTTGGATTTTCCACTATTACTGTTTCCCATAGAGAGAATGTTCACTGTTGGGCCGGCCCAGTTGACCTCCAAGGTACGCGGCTTAAAAGAAATGTAAAAGGACCATCCTACCCTTTATTATGAAGAGGTATGAAAAAATCTCATTGGTTGATATGTTTGGGGGGGTTGTACCGAAGCAGAAGTGTTGATTGTTTTGCATTAAGAAAAGTCACATTCAAAATTCCTAAAACCTTTAAATCTGTCCCTGATCATACTACCTCCGTCTGTGATTTGAAGGCCAGCTAGCCGAAGCGGCAGTATCAAGAAATCCACAATGGTTAATTTATAGCATTGGGTAGAGCTGTAATGTTGGGAGGCAGTTAATGCCGATGGCTCAAGACACAATTACCTTGCATGCATTGGCTTTTTTTTCCTTGAGTGGATGCATTGGCTGGTCCTCTAATATAGGATGTCGCTTCTGCACGTGAAAAAAATATTTCAAACTGTGGAAAAATTTCAAACAAAATTCTAGCACATACATCTCAACATTATATGTGTGCACGTCAAGTTTCGAAGAAAATCAACATTTTTTGTGGCTTGTGTACAAAATACAAAATGATGTCTTGTGAAAATTATTTTTTAACACTGGATTTTGTCATTTTCACACACGACACACAAGCTGTCGGTTTCTCATGAAACGACTTTGTGAGCATATACAATATCGAGATGTACGCCTCAGGTTTTTGTTTGGAATTTTTTGACATTTTAAAATATGTTTAAAACACATTTTTAAAACCAGGAGCACGCGCTCCCATGTGCCAAAAAACCACTCTCGTCGCTTATATTAATTAATTAATTAATCCAGCCATTGCTCCTGCATGCCGGCTCGTTGCAACGCCAGAGAAAGTTTCGTCTTTCTGGAGCACTCAAGCCTGGTTGCCCTTGAAATCCTGGACGGTGGTAATAGTTCTCTAAGACACGTTGCAATTTAGCCAACAGAGAGCTTGCTTGATCAAGTGGTTGGTCTGTTTCGGTGAGAGCAGAAGGTCTTATGTTCGAATCGCACTACATGCTGATTATTTTTGGATTTTCCACTATTACTGTTTCCCATAGAGAGAATGTTCACTGTTGGGCCGGCCCAGTTGACCTCCAAGGTACGCGGCTTAAAAGAAATGTAAAAGGACCATCCTACCCTTTATTATGAAGAGGTATGAAAAAATCTCATTGGTTGATATGTTTGGGGGGGTTGTACCGAAGCAGAAGTGTTGATTGTGTTAACCAAAGGAAAAACAACTTTCTCTTGCTAAACTCTTCCTGCAGATCTTCTCCTTTTTCCTATATATGCAGTAAATGGAATTTTTTATTGACAACATGGAAAGTTGTGTCTGAACTAAAACTATAAGGATGTTGACTAAAAGGTGAGCAATCACCTACAAAAACATGCAACTTTACAGTGCAGGAGCAACTGAATGTGTTGCATCTGCATCCAACCTCTTGAAGTTATCTACATGTATATACAATAAAATCTACGAAGTAGAGAGAACAGAACCTTAATTCCTATAGTATCTAGACATTTGAAGCAAGCAAGCAGCTAATAAATAACTGAATATGAAGCTTCGCAGGTCATTTGTTGATCCTGGCCACTTGTGGCTTTCTGCTAGAGTATATGGGCTCATGCAGCTCCGGCGAAACATTTCTAGATCCACAAAAAGAACTTTTCGTCTAGTATACTACTACCGTGCTTGGCTTAGCAAGTGATGTTGGAGGAATCAAGAAGGCACATGAGATGAATATTGAAGAAGGAAGGATGGGACCTCACCTGGCTGAAGGCGCACTGGAAGACGACGGTTCCCTTGCCCCTGGTGGCCTCGGCGATCTCCGGCAGCTGGTCCGCGAAGCCGTCGCTGGCAAGCAATTTGTTAGGCTTGTACCTGAAAAGATATTTTGTAAACTGGAAGTAATAGCCCCTGGTGGCCTCGGCGATCTCCGGCAGCTGGTCCGCGAAGCCGTCGCTGGCAAGCAATTTGTTAGGCTTGTACCTGAAAAGATATTTTGTAAACTGGAAGTAATAGAAGAGAAACCTCCCCCTGCCCCTGCATCTGAAGATACAAACATCCCAAAATTATTACAAAAGTGTGAAAAACAAAATTTATAAGAGTACACATTTAGTGATGCTGACTTCGTCCATACATAATATACTATTACATTAGTAAGGGCATGCCATCTAAATGGATGGGTAGAGAGATAGGTTCATAAGAAAAATAAGGAGACACAATAATGACAAAGCATGGAAGACCCAAACTAAATTTGCAGTTTAAAAGAAAATGAAGCGGTCTGCTAAATTTCAAGGACCGGAACAACAAAAGGACTACCAAATAACCACTTGGTTCTGCCATTTTCATGGTATTATCTAAGCTAGTATGAAAAGTATTTATCCTAAAAAATTGTGATATACAAAGATGATAACTTTACCTCATCACCACGTGAGAAAACATCAACAACAGCTTGTGTAATGCATTGCTTAGCTCCATTGGTCGCTAGCACATGATCTGGGCTATAGGCTAGACCATTATCCTCTGCATGTCGATAACCGAACAACAAGGAAATCAATTAGACTACTTATTCAGTATGGATATTCTGAAAATAAGAAATTCGTCCATGTGCACGCGCCCTGAACTTCCTGAGCTCCATACACCCGCCATTAGGGGTGTAGCTTGTCTAATTTGCTACAACTACAGCACACGTGCCTACAGAAAGTAAGAAAAGCGAAACAAAAACTAAAGCACATAAATGCATGATATAACATCAGCAAGATCTACATGTAAAACTTTTATACTGCATATTCTCTTGGCATGTAGAAGTAATATTAAAAAATGGATAAGGCAAAGACAATTGGCAGTAAACGAAATAGCTAGCTAGCAAATAACTACATTTTTATGACAAGCTAAATAGAGATGGATAATAGTGTCTCCATCTATATTCCATTATGCCAACTCGGATTTGCATATATGTCACATACTCCCTCCGTTCCAAATTACTCGCTGTGGTTTTAGTTCAAATTTGAACTAAAACCACGGCGAGTAATTTGGAACGGAGGGAGTAGTTACCAATATCACTTTTTATTCAACAGATAAATCTGTTCATCTATTGTAAGGATTGCTAGTCCACCACAAGTCTAAACGTTACTATCTAGTAAGATATTTTCAGTCTTTTTGAAAGGAACCAAGCAATTTACAGTTGACAGTTTATAAAAACACATACCCAGACGCCCGCAAGGTTTCCGGAATTTCCCTTTCGATTCAGTGCTACTTTAGAATGAAGAAATTTTGAAGCAGATCACATAGTTTGTGTTGGGCTACTGCCATTTTTTATCCTACACCATGAAGCTGCAAAGATGAAAGACATTCAACACATTTCTGAATTTATTACCATGACTGCCTGTTGGAAAGAGATGCCAAAACAAACACCCAAATGCAGTCATACCCATCTGGTCCACAGATTGACTACCTAACAAAAGCAAGGGATTCTCACTTCATAGCTTGCTGCTCACATTCACATCCATCATCGAGTCCTCAGTGCAGAGCCTACAAGCTACACAAGCTATAGATTAAGATGCAGTTTGAAGCAAACCAATAGAAGTCCATCCGACTGTAACCCTTTCTCTTCGTCTCACCTCTTCCTCCGGTGTGTGCCACATACACCCACGCCGTTGAGCCGGTGGGCGGCGCGGAGCAGCCGGTCGGAGAGCCTAGGGTAGGCCACGGAGACCGGCAGTGGGGGGCGTGGGGGGTAGGGGTCGGCACCGTCCGGGGCCTCGACGACGAAGTTGAGGAGGCCGTTGGGAAGAAGCAGTCGGCCTGCAGCCACCTGTGTGCGCTGAGACACGGAGGAGGAATGGGAAGAGGCGAGGGATCAGGCTTACCTCAAATCCTATCATCCGTGCCTGTGGCGGCGCTGGTGACACATCACAGATCGAAGTTGCCGCCGCCGCCTTCTCCTCCCACCCGATCATCCCTCGAGGTGCACGGCCGGCGGCGTCCCCTCCTCCTTCTCCTCCGCTCCACCTTCTCATTCGCTCCACCTTCTCCTCCGCCTCACCTTCCCAGCCCCTGGCAGCTGCTCTGCTGCCTCCTCCTGATGGAGATATTTGTGTGTTTTGGGAGAGGAAAAGAAAAGGGGCCGGGGCTCGAGGCAGGAGAAGGGTGGGGGCTAACTGCGGGGCAAATCGGCGGCGGGGAGCCGAGGATGCGGGCGCCGGTGACGACCTCCTCCGGGCGCGGCTGTCGAAGGCGAGGAAGACGAGAGAGAGAAGGTGCTGTGAGGGAAGGGGAGAGGAGGCGGCGGCTCGACAGGGGAGTTGCCTTCCCAGGGAAGGAATCGATGGCTGGTTCTTCTTTCTTTTCTTTTTTCTGCTCGCAATGTGGAAAATGACGTGGCATAGCTCAGCGAGCGCCCATTGCGCCACCGTTAATGGGTTGTATTTCGCCCCATGCTCGATGCAGCGTCCCGTGATTTCTTATGCCAATGCTTGGCGCATCACTTTTAGCATGTAGCGCGACTGCCACCCTATATTAACGTTCTATCAAATGTTATGAGTCAAAATTAGAAAAATTCTACTATAAGCTTCTTAAAAAGCCATTTATTTACAAAGGGAGATAATAACAAAATTAGACAGTAGTAATTGCATTAACCACACTAATATACAATTAAAAACTCCCAAGATTTGCCAACTTTAATCGTGAATTCCATTGATAAAATATTAATGACATGCCATAAAAATAGAAAAATAATATTGTATTCAAAATAAGTTTTTAATGTATAATTCTTATGGCACCCAACATAATTATCAGCCCGATTGATGATCAAAATAAATATAGAAATACGCAATGATCATATAAGTCCTAAAAAATAACATAGTATTAATTTATGCCTATATTTTATATGAAAAGACCGGTCAAAGCTATCCAGCTAAGTCCAGCCTAAAACCGTGCTGGACAGCCATGACCAGTCTAACTTAGTTATTATCACCACCGACGCCTCCACCACCACCCACCACCGCTTTGGCACATCTCCCCATCCCTTTTCTCTCTTATTTATCCATTGAGATGTGTGCTGCGCACAAAACTCTGCGGGCAGTTTTGTGCGCGGCCGCACACCACGTCGAAACAGAGCAGCACGGCTCGCAAAGTACTCCCCAGTGTCCGTTCTGCTGGTAGAAAACCATGCGCGCCCGGTGTGAAGTACACGTCCCGGCAGGCGCACCGCAGTAGCCACGTCTTGAAAGCCAGCGAGGGGCGGACGAGCACGCCGTCGCCGCCCTCCTCGTCGTCCTCCTCCCACTTCTCACGGCAGGGAGATAGTGAGAGCGGGCGTGCCGATCTTCTGGCGCCAACGATGGCGGTGGGCTCTCTCTCTCTTTCCTCTCTTGTCCTCCTCCCACTTCCTGAATCCCCGTGTGTGATTCTTGTTCTGCATATTTGGGGTTTTCTGGTTTGTTCGAGCGAGAACATGTAGTATATTCTTGAAGCGTTCCAGACCATGGAGACGGATCGGACTGTGCTGATTTTGCCATGTAGCGATTGCGGAGGCAGGCCTGCTCCGTCTCCTTCCAGCGGTGGCGCCATGGGAGGCAGCGAAGCTTTTTCCCCACACGCCCCTCAGTCTCAAATCCTCAATCCCTAACTGCACGCCGCAAATGCGCGTTGAGCTGACTGGATAGAGGCCGCCAAGGCCGAGGCAGCTCTTGCGGCGGCGGCGCTGGTCTAACAACCACCAGCAGCAGCAGATATTAATTCCTCCCCTTTTCCTTTTGGATTCTGGCGATTTCTTTATCTCTGCTCCATGTTATTAGAATAGAACCGGGGACTAATTAGAACTGGGATTTAGAAATATGGAATAGCTAATTTCAATGTCCAAATGTGATGTTGTAGGAAATTCATCAAGCCTGTGTTGATTTACTAATCAATTTCAGTATCAAAAGCTAAAGCCATTGTGTTAATAGTTTCAAAGTCTTTTAGTAGTATGTTTTCTCATGTCCTGGTAATCGCATTTCATGGATCTATTTTGTTGAGTGGACTTGCATTTGCCTTAATAAATCTCGACCTTAAATTAAATGCTCTCCCCGGAAACCACAATTCTTGGCTCTGCCATATTGCAGTGGCTGGCTTCCTTAATCTGTTTGTCATTGTCTGCGTTTTCGCACATTGGTCATGTATCAGGGGATTAAGCCCAATAAGATGCTGCAGTCAGTTTCTCAAAAACATTAGATCCTGCAGTCATTTCTACCGATTTCGCGTCTGCGATTTCGACTAT
Organism: Aegilops tauschii subsp. strangulata; assembly: GCF_002575655.3. NCBI lineage: Eukaryota > Viridiplantae > Streptophyta > Magnoliopsida > Poales > Poaceae > Aegilops > Aegilops tauschii. The sequence goes on from NC_053040.3 coordinate 453,327,017, forward strand.
TGCATTGGTTGTTGCGAGCAAAAGCTTGTCTCGCTTCGCAGTTACTAATCCCAGTACCACCATTTGTGTATTAGCTCTGCTGCAACGGGTTGTGTCGCGCCATTGCACATAGCTGTACGCTGGATGTCTCTAGGAGATCAGTTCTTCCTAAGGCTGGTCACGAGCCTCCCATGGAATTCTGTTATATCCTGTCAACTATAACGATCATGTGTCTCGAGAGAGATATTCTTCCTGACCTGTTAAAGCTAGAGCACTGCATCAGTTAGGCTTAGGCATCCCTGCAGCTGAAAATTCAACTGTTGTATTCTGCCAATGGACGTTTTCTATGCATTTGCTTACTGCCCTGAACACAACCCTGTCTTCATTTTTTTTGGTTCATTCATTTAATCTTAAAACAGCTAGTCCATTTTGCATTGTATTTTCACTTCCTCATGGTGACAAAAAAGTTTGTTGCTTCCGATTTTGGCCTGGTCTCCACAGCGCAAGCTTGAACAGCATGTTTTGATATTAAATATCTCGAGAACTTTGCAATTGTAGTATTATGAGGGTGCATTTCTGAGATAAGTCTACTCATGTAACACTTCACGAAAGATATTGTTTGTGATAACTCAAATTATTTGACTGTATGTTGTTCTGACACATTGGCACTCTTTTGACCAGACATGGCATTGAACATGCCGATACTCTTTAATAAGGTCCACCTATATGGTCCATATCTTTTCTTACTACTACTCATGCATTTGAGCTGTTCATTTGAATTGCAAACCACCGTTGTTTGTCCATTTGATACAAGCGTATCATCAAGTTGTACTGCAGTGCTGCTTATTAGTTTATTATTAGGTGATAATGGGCAAACCTGGTCAATCTAATCACCCTTTTAGATTTACCAACCTGGTCACTTTCCTCCTATAAAATCTGTTTAGCCCTGTTTTGCATATCGTGTTCTACTGTCCAGAAAACTATTCTTCCTGGCATCTGAAAGCTAGCATACTTCAGTTAGTCAGGCATCCCCATAACTGCAGAACAAACTGTTTCTAATTGCACTAATGTTATTTTTGGGGCATTAGCTTGATGTTTTGCTTTGACAGTGGTGAAGGGGAGTTTGTTAAATAAATAAAAATGGTTTTTGCTCTTCCTTTTTGATGAGTTCTGAACTCTAGAGCTGAATCTTTGTACTGATTTCGCACTGGAGATCTCAATTGCGATATCTTATGGTTGTTGTGGGCTTCTGGCACAATAAACTTATTTTGCTGCGCCGTTTTATTCTCTATAATTGCTTTTCTTGTGGTTTGCTTTTAATATTGACCGAGGTGTGTTTAACTCATGTCACAGGGCTTGACCAGCGACAGCGATGATAATGATAAGTTTGAGTGGGAAAGTGATGGTGAGGCTGCGCCCTCATCAGCTCCGACCTTGAGGAACTTGGATGCTCCTGGCCCGTCCACGCTGGTACGTCAGGTAGTAACTGGTTGTGTATTTCAACATAAGAGCTAGCCATGGCTTGTTATTATAATGATCATAGTGTAATATTTGGTTGTGCAACTGTCTAAAGAATTCTAACGGGTGGGCCAACGGGGAAGCAACCTCTACTTCTTTAGTCGAGGAATATGTGACAATGGGTTTCCCAAAAGACATGGTTGTGAAGGGCATTAAGGAGATTGGTAATATTAAAAGTAACCAATGTCATTTCATTTGTCTTCTTTGTGTTTGCACCTTCTGTTTTAACCGAGGCTTTTGCTTTCAGGGCACAATGATGTAAATGCGTTGCTAGAGCTACTTCTCACATATAAGGTATTTTTCAATGTGCTTTATTAGTGAGTTTATCTTATGATACTTTTGCTGCTTGGTGGCAAGGATCTTATGTTATGAGGCGATATGAAATGCAGGCACTAGGTGATGAGGGTGCATTGGGTGATTGCTCTACGTCTGGCTGTGCCTGCCCAAATGTTCAAGATGATGATGATGATGATCTTGATTCCGATAACTGGGATAACGACAATGATACTGGTGGTAGAGAGCACAACTCTGATAGTTCTGGTGATGAGGTAGATGATTCTTTATCTTTAGTTCTGTAGCTAGAACTTTTTAAATCATTTGTATGCTGATATATGTGAAATACTACCTCCGTCTCAAATTATGAGAGGTTTTGGTATGATATTTTATAGCCTACCAAACATCTTATAATTTGGAACGGAGGAAGTATCTGCCATGCATACCTTGAGCACCTCCTTTACATTCTGTTTGAGCTTTGTTTATTTTGCTCCCAGCCTTTCATCACTGTAGAATTGCATTGTGAGTTTGAACACTTGATTTTAGAATTCTTCACTGTAGAATGGCATAGTTCAAGATTCTTCTTTTGATTTTGAATTACACAAAACAATCATAATACTGGGAAAGAACATCACATACCACACTAATTGCATCAAACATCCTTCTAAATTCAACCTCAAGAAGAGCAACATCTACCTGTTAGAGCCGAGAAAAATGATGGATTTGGTCCATAAATATTCTGCTAGAAATGCATAGATGAAGTCACTAATTTAGAATTCTCAGCATGTAATATATGATGTGATAACCAGTTTTCATAAAGTTATGCAAATAAAATTAGTGAAGAGAATAGTGTATGGTTCAATCCCATTCATGCCTAGATATATGTAATGACTGAAAACAACAAGCAGGGAAACAGTATGTAGTGTTTGATGTGTATTGCACCTGCTCAGCAAAAAAAAGAAAAACACCTTTCCTAGGAAGGCGATGAACCTGAAATGGGGAGGAATGGGAATATCATCATGTTCTCCTGAAAATACACACATATCATCATTCATCAGTTTTTAACTTTCTATCGCGCAAGCAGCATGAAGAGACCAGATAACTGTGTTTCACCACTGATATGCATCCAGCACAGAGTGCCATTATATGAAACGACAAAGTTGTACATGTATCTTCAGTTTATTCTCCAGCAGCACCAGTGCTTCATATTGCTAGTGTGCATAGTTGCTCAAGTGTAACATGATGAGCATTTGTGTTCATGCATACAGTACCTTTTGTATTAACGTCATTTTCAAACAGCGCCGGGGAATAAGAAGTCAAGTTCCTATTTCATTGATCTAATTTTTGATCAGTTTTTCTTTCTCTTGATTCTTGGGTAGTTTGTGCTATTCATTTCTTGATCATTTAGCTGTAGGTCCCCTTCTTTTCTCTGGCCCTATACATGTCGCTATGTAGTTGTATTTCCCTATCAGGAGTCACATAGTTGGCATTAAAAAGTTAATGAGATATAACAAGTGGTTTCTAATCTCGGTTTGTTATTGTACCTTTGTGCAGGATTTTCTAAAAGAGATGTCGGCGAAGGACGAGAAGATAAACTTATTAGTAGACATGGGCTTTTCTGAAGATGAAGCCAATATGGCTATGACAACATGTGGTATGCCTCATTTTCAAATTGTTTCCTTGACGGTCCTTCTTTCATGTTAAAGGCACCTTATGCTATATAAATTCCTGTTTCAATTTTCCTAGGTGTGGATGCTGATCTCTGTGTATTAGTTGATTCGATTAGTGCATCACGGGTTGCAGGAGATTGCCATTCCAGAAATTTATTTGACGATCAGGTGCGTTGTGGGATGTACATGTGAATACGATAACAGTTTCGCTCTTTTACTTTGATGTAAGGACACTGAAATCTGTGACATTTGGCAGGTTATGGATAGATGCTTTGATTCCTTTGGAGAGAGAGAGAAAGCAAGATTGATGGAAGAGCGCAAGAAAAAGAGGAAGCGATATGGAGGTGGATCACATGGCAATCGATCTTCCTTGGATGGTAGCGATGATGAACAAATGCATCTCCCAAATCCAATGGTTGGATTTAACCTGCCCGGTTATAGGCGGCCATCAGTGATGAGAATGCTTCCTCAACAAGCTATTGGACCACCTTTTTTCTACTATGAAAATGTGGCCCGAACTCCAAGAGGTGTATGGGAGACCATTTCAAGATTTCTGTATGACATTGAACCAGAGTTTGTGGATTCTATGCATTTGTCTGCAGCTGCAAGGAAAAGAGGCTACATCCATAATTTACCAATTGAGAACAGATCACCTCTTCTTCCTCTGCCTCCAAAGACCATATTTGAGGCATTTCCTCATTATAAGAAGTGGTGGCCTTCTTGGGACCCGAGAAGACAACTCAATTGTTTGCAAACAACTGTGGCAAGTGCAAAGACGACAGAGCGGATCCAGTGTCTTCTTGCAAGGTCAAGCAATCCACCACCTCCAAGTGTTCAGAAATATGTCATTGATGAGTGTAGAAAATGGAATCTTGTCTGGGTTGGAAAAAACAAGGTTGCTCCGTTGGAGCCTAATGAGGTGGAATATCTACTTGGTTTCCCAAGGGACCACACAAGGGGGGTCGGCAAGACCGAGAGATATAAATCTCTTGGCAACTCATTCCATGTTGATACTGTTGCTTACCACTTGTCGGTGCTGAGGGACATGTTTCCTAATGGTGTTAGTGTGCTGTCCTTGTTCACCGGTATTGGAGGAGGAGAGGTAGCTTTGCACAGGCTTGGGATTCACATGAGGGCAGTGGTTTCTGTTGAGATAGGTGAAGCTAATAGGAGGATTTTGAGGGGTTGGTGGGATCAGACCCAGACAGGCACGCTGATTGAGGTTGCTGACGTGAAATCTCTCACCCCTGATATAATTGCATCATACGTTGGTAGATTTGGCGGCTTCGACTTGGTGATTGGGGGCAGCCCATGTAACAATCTTGCCGGGAGCAACCGACACCACCGTGATGGCTTGGAGGGCGAGCAATCTTCTTTGTTCTACCACTACTTCAGAATCTTGGATGTCGTCAAGTCGGCTATGGCGAGGATGTAGGCTATGGCAAGGATGTAGCCTAAGCATTGTAGTACCCTATCTTATCACGTAGTGTTTAACCGCAACTTCTTTTGTTCTACATAGAGTAAGAGGCTTCTTTTGTTTAGTTGCTTCATGTCCTTTTCTTTGCTTGCACTTACAACTATGTATCAAGCACTTAAATCTGTGGGTTCCAGGCTATGAAAATGGTGAGCACAATAAGGTTAAATGAGGATGCTGCTTTGCTATGAAGCCTATTGTGAGAGATACAATGTGTCTTATGCCGCTTTCATCTTGTAGGGGCTTCAAAGTCAGGAAAGAAGTATGCCAGGTTCTTAGGTGTCTCAAGTTTGTAAGGTTCAGAACTTGGGTTCAGATTTTCTGATAGTGATTGTTATGTTTAGAGCCTGCCTAGTGCCCTGTACTCCTGGTGCACAGAATGTTAACTGGCAAAAACCAAAAATAGTAGCTTCGATCTGTATTCTGTAGTGAATGAATGGAAATAATCATTATCAAACTATCACTGGGGATGAGATAACTTCATTCGTGCAAATGAGTTTGCATTGGCTCTGTAATGGTAACACGTTTCATATTAATCTAACTGAACTGCCACTGGAAAATTTTAGGAGATACCTTTGGTGGACTGCCAGTTAACATAGCTGTATAACAACTGCCACTGGAAAAGAAGATACCTTTGGCAGGAGCGGTTGGATTGGTCCGACTCTTCGAGATCAAAATACTCAGCTTCCTCTTCATCAAGTCGTGAAATTTAGAAAAGAAAAAAACTTACATGTGCTTGACTCGGAGCCATTAGGAACAGTAGAGGTAACTGAAACACACCATTACTTAATTCTTAAGCATCAACTTACTCACGGTTCTCTTCAAGTTTCTGCCAGACTGGAGAAAAGAATGATGAGAAAGAGAGTTATGAATGGAGATTCAATTATTTATGGACTCTGATGGAATCATTAATGTTCTCCAGAACTTTGGTACTAGGAAGACAAATATTCCTCTAATATACTAATTGCAGGTATTCTTCAGCATGTTAAATTGTTAACGAAATGGCATTTAATTTCAAACCATCGGCTCGTTTAGATTCAGCATGCAGTATGGAATTTACATTGTCATTAGTTTTAGGTATCTAAAAGGGAGCCTCACGGTATGATATTTTTATTTCTACTTTACAGAAACTGCACATTTTCTCAATTTGCTATAGTTTACTGAAGAATGGGGAAACTGTAGAGATCATGAAGACATTGCATTCTGCGATAACATTAACAAAAAACAGAGACCTGGTGATGTTTTCATTCTGTTACAAGGTAATGAAAACAAGGAGAAAGACTACCCAGTTGACACCATCATGACAATAAATCTAGGACTACATAATATATACATACAACACTCAAATATAATAAAAATCATGCTTTCAATCTTAAGCACCATGTATGCTATGTAAATTTTAAAAAATAGTCCTTAGGATTTAATTGTGATGCATTGCCAGTTACGGCACGTCATTGAAATAAAACAGGCAAAAGTGCATAGGAAAAAGAAAGATATGAGCTTATGTGTGTACAAGAGCATTACCAAGCTCAGTAAAGCTCTTGGAGATTGAAGGGATGTTAAACGGTGAAAGGGAGGTTGATACTTAGAAATTCAGTAATCCATATCGAACTTTCCTCATCACAACTACAGTTAAGAAGCAAATGAGTGCTAGTTCTATCCTGCATACATTGCATCTATCTACTAAACATTTTGAATAGGTTTATACACTTATTCTAACATAAATTGTTCACAACATACACAAAGTAAATAGCCCTTAATCGGGCTTTGTTTCTTCTGTGTATCCTATGATGCGGCATATGTTACCTTTACCTTAATCGGGCGATGTGATGTGGATTTTGGTTCCGCGGTTGCTGAACTGCACACCTCTCGCAGCATCTACCTAGACGAGTTGCGGCACGGCTCGTCCCGGGTTCCGCAGTTAACGTGTACACCTCTCGTAGTGTATTAATGCGCACGTGGACACGAGCAAACCGTACATGTACGCACGCAACTGTATATCTTCCTTCCTTCGGTCTGTAAGAAACTGGACGTCTTCCTTCCTTAAGTCTACTGGGCATCTTACATCCTCACAGAGAACTCCGTTACTTTGTTGCTTCGGCAAGTCCTGCAGACAATGCTATAAAAAACAATCAAGGAAGGCTCCAACAAAAGCATCCAAGTCACGGCTCGAGACGACCAAACCGATCCAAGTACCGAATGTATGACACCTCCGAGTTCAGCACACGTTTAGCTCGATGACGTCCCTCGAACTCTTGATCCAGCAGAGGGTCGAGGGAGAGTTCCGTCAGCACGACGGCGTGGTGACGATGATGGTGATGTGATCCGCGCCGGGCTTCACCTAAGCACTACGACGCTATGACCGGAGGAGTAAACTGTGAAGGGGGGCACCGCACACGGCTAAGAGAACAATTGATGTGCTTCAAGGGGTGCCCTGCCCACGTATATAAAGGAGGGAGAGGGAGGAGGCATCTTTATAATCACCAAGTTACGTATCCACACATGTGTTTTGTCTATGTATCCACACATGTATGAAGTTTCCGGTTAATACAATTCTAGCATGAATAATAAATATTTATCATGATATAAGGAAATATAAATAACAACTTTATTATTGCCTCGAGGGCATATTTCCTTCATTGTGATAGTACTGTAGTAGTATTGGCGGCATTATCACTGCTCCCTTCTTTATTTTTCCACGGTTCTTTGTCATTCTCTAAATACGGTGTGCTACTCGATCACGTTAGGTAGCAGACTATGTCGTCTCATAATGGGGCACAGGGAGGTGCTCCAGGACACATTTTCATTGACATCGACATCGAGCGGGGGGGGGGGGGGGGGGGGGGGGGGCGGGTCGGCCGGTTCCAATGCCAGCGCCCCTCCTTCGGACAGTAGCATCATCGTCCTCCATGAGGATGACAATGACGACTAGCTGTTGGAGAGGCAAAAGAAGTGGATCAAGGAGACACGTGGGTCGCTTATGTTGCTGGCATCCTTGGCGGCGACGTTGTCATACCAGTCTGTCATGTACCTCCCTGGAGGATTCTGGCAAGACGACAAGGTCTGGGAGAGCCATCCCTAGCATTATGAAGTCTCAATACACCATCTATATGTGATTATATGATGCAAATAATGACTATAATATACTCAACTATAAATAACTATTGAATAAATACAATGTGGTGAAGTGCGTCGAGGAGGGGGGGGGGCATATGCCCCCTGTCCATGTTAGTTTTTTTTCACTACCGTGGACCTTGCTTGTCTCATTTGCGCCTTCGTTTACAGCAGCAGCCCGGCTTGCCCAAGCAAGCATCGCCTTCTTCTACCTCCTCTGCCCAGTCATCATATGCGTCTCATCTTCCTTGTTGTCTACATAGTAATGTAGCACATTTATATATGCGTGAATTAATATAACTTCGAACATGTTGGTTTCTATATGATACATAAGCGATGTGATTTTTCTACAGGGCGACATGGAAATTACTGCCACTAGTAGAAAAAGGACTAAAGGGTCGTTACTAAAGCCTCCCCCTTTAGTCCCGGTTCTTACACGAACCGGGACTAAAGGCCGTCCACGTGGCCGCAGCCTGGAGCTCCACCTTTAGTCCCGATTGGTGTTACCAACCGGGACTAAAGGAAATTTTATGATTTTTTTTCAATTTTTTTTTCAAATTTTTTTTGGTTTTCAAATTTCTGAATTATTTTAACCTCTAATCACCAACCGGGACTAAAGGAAATTTTATGATTTTTTTTCAATTTTTTTTTGGTTTTCAATTTTCTGAATTATTTTAATCTCTAATCTCTAATCACCACCCCTCATCACTGCTCAATTTAACCTCTAATCTCTAATCACCCCTCATCATTCCAAATCATCTAACTTCCCGGACGGTCACCCATCCTCTCACTACTCCAGCCTGAGCACGCTTAACTTCCGGGTTCTCTTCTCCCTCGTTTCCAAGTCTGCACTTGTTGTTTTCCTGACAATAGTAAGATGTCAATCCTATTAACCCTCAGGAATTTAGTTTGAGCATGAAGTCACACATTTTACTGTTTGAGTTTGAAACTATTGTTTTAAAAAACAATAATTATTTAGTAACACTAATATTTCTTGAATAAGTAGTTTGACCATAGTTTAACCACAGTTTGACCAAAATTCAAAAAAACTGAAATAATTATTTAGTAACACTAATATTTCTTGAATAAGTAGTTTGACCACAGTTTGACCAAAATTCAAAAAAACTGAAATAATTATTTAGTAACACTAATATTTCTTGAATAATTAGTTTGACCATCGTTTGACCATAGTTTGACCAGATTTGACCAAAATTCAAAAAAACTGAAATAATTATTTAGTAACACTAATATTCTTGAATAATTAGTTTGACCATTGTTTGACCATAGTTTGACCAGATTTGACCAAAATTCAAAAAAACTGAAATAATTATTTAGTAACACTACTATTCTTGAATAATTATTTAGTAACACTAATACTTCTTGAATAAGTAGTTTGACCATAGTTTGACCAGATTTAACAAAAATTCGAAAAAAACTGAAATTTGAGCATAACTTTTTTTCCTTTTAGAATTTGAGGATTCTAAAAATTTGCAAACAGGCTGTACGCCGTCAAAATCGGATGTGGATTTTTGTGCTGAACATTTTGATATATTATACGTTTTTTCTGACATCGTATGCAAAAGTTATAGCCGTTTTACATTTTCCCTACACTTTTTGCAAAACATTTCCAAATTTAAGTTTTTAAATTTTCCTAACTAGTACATGTAGTAACATAACTACATCCGGAAGGATTTTAATTTTCGAAGTTTTTATCATTTTCTTTTGCTTTTTACAAACTGAAAAGGCGATCCACCGGGGGGGTAGAGTTTGAAAATGGGACCTTTAGTACCGGTTCGTGCCATGAACCGGTACTAATGCCTCAAACCCCATTAGCACCGGTTGGTGGCTCGAACCGGGACTAAAGGTCTAACCTTTAGTCCCGGTTGGTGCCACGAACCGGTACTAATGGGCATCGCACCCTTTAGTCCCGGTTCGTGTCTCAAACCGGGACTAAAGGGCTCAGGTGAACCGGGACTAATGCCTTAGCCGCACGAACCGGGACCAATGCTCACATTAGTCCCGGTGCGTGACTGAACCAGGACTAATGTGAATATTGCCCTGTGACCAAAGCCCTGTTTTCTACTAGTGTGCGACGCCTATATCATCTTGCCAAGCACTGGTGGTGCCCTGACGAGGCAACGAAACAGGCGGAGGAACGCAGGAAGAGAGCGGCAAAGGGCAAGCGCCCTTGCTACATGTGTTAATTCTAGGGATTCTTCATCATGTTAAATTGTTAATGAAATGACACTTAGATTCAAATCATTGGCTCGTGTAGATTCAGCGTGCAGTATGGAATTTATATAGACACACGAGAGTCTTATATGTGCTTTGTCATCAGTTTTAGGCATCTAAATGGGAACCTAATGGTGTGATATTTTTATCCCTACCTTGAAGAAATTGCACATTGTTCAAGTTGCTACAATTTATTGGGCCATGGATAAACTGTAGAGATCATGAAGACATTGCATTCTGCGATGACATAAACAAAAAACAGAGACCTGCTGATGTTTTCATTCTGTTGCAAGGTAATTAAAACAAGGAAAAAGACTAACCAGTTGACACCATCATGTCAATAAAGCTAGGACTACATAATATATACATACAGCACTCGAGTACAATATAAATCATGCTTTCAATCTTAAGCACCATGTATGCTATGTAAATTTTTAAAAATAGTCCATAAGATTTAATTATGATGCATTGCCAGTTATGACACCTAAACAAGCAAAAGTGCATAGAGAAAAGAAAGAAACAAACTTATGTATGTTCAGTAAAGCTCGTTTCTTCTGTTTTTCTAACATAAATTGTTCACAGCCACACAAAGTAAATAGCTCACCTTAATCGGGTTTTGTTTCTTCTGTGTACTCTATGATGCGGCATATGTTACCTTTATTAGACTTTCCACCACATGAGGTAGGCTAAAGTTTTTTTTGTGCTGTACAATGTTGCCTGAACATGAAAGGATTACATGTACTTGGTGGGGGTCTACATCGACCAAACCTATGGACTCTGGTATCTACATTTGCTTTTCCTCTTAATAAAAGGACGTGCAAACGCTTGTTTGCATGTTTCTCTAATTTTTTTAGCACTATTTCTGTTGCCATGTAAAATTAGACTGTCATTGAGACAATACCTCCATGAAACTACATTTGGTAGCCTTGATCTTAATCCTTCAGCCATTGTGAATTTTAACTACCCTAAGCTAGTACCCTTTGGCCTCTCGGAGGCCTCTCTTTTGGATGCATATACATTTCAATATTTCATGGTAGTTGTGTTGTCCTGTCGCCATGTATGATGATATTTAGCAGTAAGAAGTGATAATTCTTAGGTCGGTTGCAAATACAGATGCTCCAGAATGTTGCAAATTTGATTAAAACTGGGATGGCTGAAATCCCCCGTCAAGAACTCATGAACAACAGTGTCCACTTCAACCCAGCTGAGCCCTATATCTTTTTTGACAACATTTCCCCTCATCAGTCGCCGTACATCCTCAACAACATCCCATCGCTGGCTTCGAGCTAGTGTGTTTGCAAGGAGAACGTAGTTGCCAGCATTCATGGGTTCGATCCTGACGAGTTCTCTTGCGGCGACCTCGCCTACATCAACATTGCAGTGCTTCCGGCAGGCACTGAGCAATGCTCCCCAGACACCTGCATGTGGCTTCACGGGCATTACCTTCACAAAGGAGTGCGCTTCTTCAATAAGCCCAGCTCGGCCATAGAGATCCACCATGAAGCCTATTGTGAAAGATACATTGTGTCTTATGCCGCTTTCATCCTATAGGGCCTTCAAAGTCAGGAAAGAAGTAAGGGTCAGAACTTGGGTTCTGATTTTTGTGATAGTGGTTGTTATGTTTAGAGCCTGCCTAGTGCCCTGTACTCCTGGTGCACAGAATGTTAACTGGCAAAAACCAAAAATTGTAACCTCGATCTGTATTCTGTAGTGAATGAATAAAAATAATCTTTATCAAACTATCACTGAAGATGAGACAACTACATTCGTGCAAATGAGTTTGCATTGGCTCTCTAATGGTAACATGTTACATAGTAATCTAGCTGAACTGCCACTGGAAAATTTTAGGAGATACGTACCTTTTGTGGACTGCCAGTTAACATAGCTGTATAACAGCCGCCCTTGGAAAAAAGAAGGTAGCACCGACTGAGACTGAGTTGGGCAGGAGCAAACGGTTGGATTGGCCTGACTCTTCAAGATCAAAGATACTCGGTCTCCTCTTCATTAAGTCACGAAATTTAGAAAAGTAAAAAACTTCATGTGCTCGACTGACTCGGAGCCATTAGGAACAGTGGAGGTAACTGAAACACACCATTATTTAATTCTAAAGCATCGACTTACTCACTGTTCTCTTCTTCAAGTTTCTGCCAGACTGGAGAAAAGAATGATGAGAAAGAGAGGTATGAATGGAGATTCAATTATTTATGACTCTGATGGAATCATTAATGTTCTCCAAAATTTTGGTACTAGAAAGACAAATATTCCTCTCATATACGAATTGCAGGGATTCTTCAGCATGTAAATTGTTAACAAAATGGCATTTAAATTCAAACCATCGGCTTGTTTAGATTCAGCGTGCAGTATGGAATTTACATTGTCATTAGTTTTAGGTATCTAAAAGGGAGCCTCACGGTATGATATTTTTACTTCTACTTTACAGAAACTGCACATTGGTTCAAGATGCTATAGTTTACTGAAGAACGGGGAAACTGTAGAGATCATGAAGACATTGCATTCTGCGATAACATTAACAAAAACCAGAGACCTGGTGATGTTTTCATTCTGTTACAAGGTAATGAAAACAAGGAAAAAGACTAAACCAGTTGACACCATCATGACAATAAAGCTAGGACTACATAATATATACATACAACACCAAAATACAATACAAATCATGCTTTCAATCTTAAGCACCATGTATGGTATGTAAATTTCAAAAAATAGTCTGTAAGATTTAATTTTGATGCATTGCCAGTTATGACACCTCACTGAAATAAAACAAGCAAAAGTGCATAGGAAAAAAAAAGAAACGAGCTTATGTGTGTACAAGAGTATTACCAAGCTCAGTTAAAGCTCCTGGAGGTTGAAGGGATGTTAAACGGTGACAGGGAGGTTGATACGTACAAATTCAGTAATCCATATCCTAGTTTCCTCATCACAACTACAGTTAAGAAGCAAATGAGTGCTGGTTCTATCCTGCATTCATTGCTTCTATCTACTAAACATTTTGAACAGGTTTATACACTTATTCTATACATCCTCGAACCCTTTGACTTCTCGGAGGCCTCTCTCCTTGTTAAAGTGCATGTATGTACATATCAATATTGGTCATTGTGTTGTCCTATCGCCATGTATGATGAAATTTAGCAGTAAGAAGTGATAATTCTTAGGTCGGTTGCAAATACAGATGCTCCAGAATGTTGCAAATTTGATTAAAACTGGGATGGCTGAAATCCCCCGTCAAGAACTCATGAACAACAGTGTCCACTTCAACCCAGCTGAGCCCTATATCTTTTTCGACAACATTTCCCCTCATCAGTCGCCGTACATCCTCAACAGCATCCCATCGCTGGCTTCGAGCTAGTGTGTTTGCAAGGAGAACGTAGTTGCCAGCATTCATGGGTTCAATCCTGACGAGTTCTCTTGCGGCAACCTCGCCTACATCAATATTGCAATGCTTCCGGCAGGCACTGAGCAATGCTCCCCAGACACCTGCATGTGGCTTCACGGGCATTACCTTCACAAAGGAGTGCGCTTCTTCAATAAGCCCAGCTCGGCCATAGAGATCCACCATGCAAGCATAGTGATCCGCGGTTTTCTGAATTGCGTACGTTGTTCCCATGGACTCAAAATAGTGCTTTCCGTCGTCCACTAGCCCACCATGGGCGCAAGCTGATAACAGGCCAAGAAATGTCACTGCATCAGGCCGCAATCCTTCCTCAATCATGTCGTTGAAAAGCTTCAGTGCATCTTTGCCATGTCCGTGTTGCGCAAGAGCAGTGACCATCACATTGTAAGACACCACATCCTTCGGACGTGTCTCGCCAAACAAGAAACGGGCTTCCCTGATGCAACCGCACTTGGCAAACATGTCGGTCAAAGAATTCCACACATGGCAGTTCATCTCGACACAGCCCTTGTGTAAAAGCCCATGCACCTGCCTTGCAACTGATAAGGAACCTAGCTGCGCGCATGCGGACATCAACACGGCCATTGTTGCAGCATCAGGCCGCTGGAAACTCATCAGCCGCATCCGATTGAACACCCCTACCGAGTCAGCCCACAACCCTGCCTGGGAACACGCGGTGATCATCATGTTCCAGCTGTGCACATTTCTCTGCGGCATCTGCTCAAACAGGTCCCTCGCGACACCAGCATCGCCTTGCCGCAGGTACCCCGACATGAGCGTGTTCCAGGAGATGAGGTCCCTCTCCTCCATACCATCGAACACCTCCTGCGCAGCCTCCACGTCCCCTGCTCTGGCATAGCATGCTACCATGGCGTTTCCAGCCACCACGTTCCTCGCAGGCATTTCGTCGAACACCCTCCTTGCGTCCCTCACCCGGCCAAGGCTCCCGTAAGAATCGAGCAACGCAGAGCCCACGTGCACGGAGGAGCCCAGGCCGGCCTTCACCAGGAACCCGTGCACCTGGCACGCCTCACGGACCCCTCGGAGCGCCGACAGGGACTTGAGCGCGGAGCTCACGGTGAAGGCGTTGGGTGGCGGACCGGACCGGAGCATGAGCCGGAACAGAGCGAACGCCTCGGCGGCGAGCGCGGGGGAGGAGGCGTGCTTGGCGTAGGAGGAGATGGTCGCCGTCCAGAGGTAGACGTTGGCGGAGGCGGCGGGGACGCTGTCGAAGATGGCGCGGGCGTAGCGTGGGGAGGAGGACGATGAGGTGAGGAGGGTGACGGCGGCGCGGGCGGGGAGCGGGAGGCCGCGTAGGAGGAGCTGCACGTGCAGCTGCCTCGCCGCCGCTGGGGATGTCGCGCGGTTGGCAAGGCCGGTGAGGAGCGCGGGAAGCGGGAGCGCCGGCGGCATGCCGGCATGCAGGCTGGGGCGCCGGGGCGGGGCGGGAGGAGGTTTGCTGGCGTCGTGCGGCTTCAAAGGACTCCAATTTGATTGGGCCCACGAGGCAGTCTCATTCCCTCACTGATGAGTGGTCTCTGTTCTTTTTTATACTCCAAGTGATGCATTTCCCGTCCCTCAACTTATCGCCAAGTGATGCTTTCGTTTATAAACTCTCTTTTAACCTTCAATCTCTCAACTCTTTTATTTTCGAGGGAATGCCATCATGGCTAACTTTAATGATTAACTCTTAATGTCGGTTAGATTTAGCATCTAAAGTTGATATAGGATCCGTACTAAAAAAACAGTTGATATGGATCAGTCAAGCTTTTGGTTTTGACTATTTTGTGTGTAATCTCTGTATATGTATGTAAAATTTGTTGCCCAGGGGGTAATTGACGCAACCTCGTACAGTGATCCGAGGGGGTAATTGTTTCTTGGGAGTATTTCATTGTATACTCGGTCTGTCTCATAATGTAAGACGTTTTTGCAGTTTAATTTGATCTGCAAAAATGTCTTATATTATGAGACGGAGGGAGTAGTTATCTGCGAAATAATGCCCTAAAATCATCATTTGAATTCTTCATGGTGCATCACACGAAGTGAATCAAATGGCAGTTATTTTGTCCACTAAATCTCAAAACCATCCTTTGGAATAACTCACAAAGGCACACACTAACACTGAAAAATGTCAAATAGAGGGTAAAATTAGTCATTTCTTGTAGCATGAAAAAACTGGTAACTATCACCAAACCACAAAAATTTAAAGTCGGCTCACCAACTTGCCACTTTTTTTTGAAATATTTTCCAACCAAACTACTCCCTCTGGTCCATATTACTACATCTGTTTGAGCGACAAGTAATATGGATCGGACGGAGTACCGATTTTTGGGGCAGTTAGCTTCACGCCACCCAAACATAGGTTGTCCTTACACAAGTAGCAAACTGTGCAAAGACAAGCTATATTGTTATCAGTTATATAAGTTGACAAAATTGAAATTCTGTGTTCAGATTCGTTTATGTGAACATGGGTGTTTATTCATGTCATGTTTATGCCCTAACCTACAACAAGATACATCATACATAAGCTTGGGAGGAATAAAATGGTCATGTGTAATAACAGGCTAGATTTCCATTTGTATCATCAGTATGACATGAGCCTCGTCGTTGGTGATGGATGTTCACTAGTAGAAAACAGGGCTTAGGTCACAGGGCAGTTTTCACATTAGCCCCGGTTCAGTCACGAACCGGGACTAATGTGAGCATTGGTCCCGGTTCGTGAGCCCAGGGGGCCGGCCGGGGTCTCGTGGGCATTGGTCCCGGTTCGTATGGACCCTTTGGTCCCGGTTGGTGGTACAAACCGGGACCAATGGGCCACGCTCCTGGCCCACCACCCTTTAGTCCCGTTTCATACCACAAACCGGGACTAAAGGGCTGGTTCAAGTTGCGGCCAGTGTTTAGTCCCACCTCGCCAACCGAAGGGCGCTCACACCAGTTTATAAGTCCGTCCCTCTATGCCTTGTTGAGCTTCTCTTAAAGTGAAAATAGATGCCCTTATACAGAAAATTTCACATTTACTGTGAATTTAGGTTTAATTTTCTCTATAAGCGCATCTATGTTCATTTTTTTATATTTATAAAATAAATAAACCTTAATAAAATAAATAAAACTAAATAAACCTTAATAAAATAAAATAAAATAAACTATAGTAACTACAATAAATAAACCTTAATAAATTAAGTAAAAATAGAAAAATAGCAGCAGTAAAATAAATAAAAATAGCAGCAGTAAAATAAATATAAATAAAATAATTAAAGTAAAATACATAAGTAATTAGAAATAAAATAAATAAGTTTTTTGTTGTAAGTAGAAACAAAACCATTTCAGAGTTCATTTGAAATGCTTTTCAATTTTAGGGTCTTATAGCTCAAAATAATTAGTAAATGCATGAAAAATAACAAATGAAGTCAAAAAGGATTGAAAAATGATGAACTCTGAAATGAAATCCCTTTGTAACAGACGAGTTTCCGGATGAAATCCTGATACTTTGAAAGAGATTGTCCGTTTTGTACACGAAGTGCATCCAGTTGTTGCCGTAACCCTCTCAACATTCTTGCACATGCTATGTGGATGAAATGATGATATCATGCCAACTTTCAACCTTTTCAGAGTTCATTTGAAATGCTTTTCAATTTTAGGGTCTTATAGCTCAAAATGATTAGTAAATGCATGAAAAATAACAAATGAAGTCAGAAAGGATTGAAAAATGATGATGTGGCTTTGAATGGTGCATTTTGAACACACAAAAAGTCAGGAGTTCAAATAAGGTTAAAAAAATGAAATCCCTTTGTAACAGACGAGTTTCCCGATGAAATCCTGATACTTTGAAAGAGATTGTCCGTTTTGTACACGAAGTGCATCCAGTTTTTGCCGTAACCCTCTCAACATTCTTGCACATGCTATGTGGATGAAATGATGATATCATGCCAACTTTCAACCTTTTCAGAGTTCATTTGAAATGCTTTTCAATTTTAGGGTCTTATAGCTCAAAATGATTAGTAAATGCATGAAAAATAACAAATGAAGTCAGAAAGGATTAAAAAATGATGATGTGGCTTTGAATGGTGCATTTTGAACACACAAAAAGTCAGGAGTTCAAATAAGGTTAAAAAAATGAAATCCCTTTGTAACAGACGAGTTTCCCGATGAAATCCTGATACTTTGAAAGAGATTGTCCGTTTTGTACACGAAGTGCATCCAGTTTTTGCCGTAACCCTCTCAACATTCTTGCACATGCTATGTGGATGAAATGATGATATCATGCCAACTTTCAACCTTTTCAGAGTTCATTTGAAATGCTTTTCAATTTTAGGGTCTTATAGCTCAAAATAATTAGTAAATGCATGAAAAAAACAAATGAAGTCAGAAAGGATTGAAAAATGATGACGTGGCTTTGAATGGTGCATTTTGAACACACAAAAAGTCAGGAGTTCAAATAAGGTTAAAAAATAAAATCCCTTTGTAACAGACGAGTTTCCGGATGAAATCCTGATACTTTGAAAGAGATTGTCCGTTTTGTACATGAAGTGCATCCAGTTTTTGCCGTAACCCTCTCAACTTTCTTGCACATGCTATGTGGATGAAATGATGATATCATGCCAACTTTCAACCTTTTCAGAGTTCATTTGAAATGTTTTTCAATTTTAGGGTCTTATAGCTCAAAATAATTAGTAAATGCATGAAAAATAACAAATGAAGTCAGAAAGGATTGAAAAATGATGACGTGGCTTTGAATGGTGCATTTTGAACACACAAAAAGTCAGGAGTTCAAATAAGGTTAAAAAAATGAAATTCCTTTGTAACAGACGAGTTTCCGGATGAAATCCTGATACTTTGAAAAAGATTGTCCGTTTTGTACACGAAGTGCATCCAGTTTTTGCCGTAACCCTCTCAACTTTCTTGCACATGCTATGTGGATGAAATGATGATATCATGCCAACTTTCAACCTTTTCAGAGTTCATTTGAAATGCTTTTCAATTTTAGGATCTTATAGCTCAAAATAATTAGTAAATGCATGAAAAATAACAAATGAAGTCAGAAAGGATTGAAAAATGATGACGTGGCTTTGAATGGTGCATTTTGAACACACAAAAAGTCAGGAGTTCAAATAAGGTTAAAAAAATGAAATCCCTTTGTAACAGACGAGTATCCGGATGAAATCCTGATACTTTGAAAGAGATTGTCCGTTTTGTACACGAAGTGCATCCAGTTTTTGCCGTAACCCTCTCAACTTTCTTGCACATGCTATGTGGATGAAATGATGATATCATGCCAACTTTCAACCTTTTCAGAGTTCATTTGAAATGCTTTTCAATTTTAGGGTCTTATAGCTCAAAATAATTAGTAAATGCATGAAAAATAACAAATGAAGTCAGAAAGGATTGAAAAATGGTGATGTGGCTTTGAATGGTGCATTTTGAACACACAAAAAGTCAGGAGTTCAAATAAGGTTAAAAAAATGAAATCCCTTTGTAACAGACGAGTTTCCGGATGAAATCCTGATACTTTGAAAGAGATTGTCCGTTTTGTACACGAAGTGCATCCAGTTTTTGCCGTAACCCTCTCAACTTTCTTGCACATGCTATGTGGATGAAATGATGATATCATGCCAACTTTCAACCTTTTCAGAGTTCATTTGAAATGCTTTTCAATTTTAGGGTCTTATAGCTCAAAATAATTAGTAAATGCATGAAAAATAACAAATGAAGTCAGAAAGGATTGAAAAATGATGACGTGGCTTTGAATGGTGCATTTTGAACACACAAAAAGTCAGGAGTTCAAATAAGGTTAAAAAATGAAATCCCTTTGTAACAGACGAGTATCCGGATGAAATCCTGATACTTTGAAAGAGATTGTCCGTTTTGTACACGAAGTGCATCCAGTTTTTGCCGTAACCCTCTCAACTTTCTTGCACATGCTATGTGGATGAAATGATGATATCATGCCAACTTTCAACCTTTTCAGAGTTCATTTGAAATGCTTTTCAATTTTAGGGTCTTATAGCTCAAAATAATTAGTAAATGCATGAAAAATAACAAATGAAGTCAGAAAGGATTGAAAAATGATGATGTGGCTTTGAATGGTGCATTTTGAACACACAAAAAGTCAGGAGTTCAAATAAGGTTTAAAAAATGAAATCCCTTTGTAACAGACGAGTTTCCGGATGAAATCCTGATACTTTGAAAGAGATTGTCCGTTTTGTACGCGAAGTGCATCCAGTTTTTGCCGTAACCCTCTCAACTTTCTTGCACATGCTATGTGGATGAAATGATGATATCATGCCAACTTTCAACCTTTTCAGAGTTCATTTGAAATGCTTTTCAATTTTAGGGTCTTATAGCTCAAAATAATTAGTAAATGCATGAAAAATAACAAATGAAGTCAGAAAGGATTGAAAAATGATGACGTGGCTTTGAATGGTGCATTTTGAACACACAAAAAGTCAGGAGTTCAAATAAGGTTAAAAAAATGAAATCCCTTTGTAACAGACGAGTATCCGGATGAAATCCTGATACTTTGAAAGAGATTGTCCGTTTTGTACACGAAGTGCATCCAGTTTTTGCCGTAACCCTCTCAACTTTCTTGCACATGCTATGTGGATGAAATGATGATATCATGCCAACTTTCAACCTTTTCAGAGTTCATTTGAAATGCTTTTCAATTTTAGGGTCTTATAGCTCAAAATAATTAGTAAATGCATGAAAAATAACAAATGAAGTCAGAAAGGATTGAAAAATGGTGATGTGGCTTTGAATGGTGCATTTTGAACACACAAAAAGTCAGGAGTTCAAATAAGGTTAAAAAAATGAAATCCCTTTGTAACAGACGAGTTTCCGGATGAAATCCTGATACTTTGAAAGAGATTGTCAGTTTTGTACGCGAAGTGCATCCAGTTTTTGCCGTAACCCTCTCAACTTTCTTGCACATGTATGTGGATGAAATGATGATATCATGCCAACTTTCAACCTTTTTAGAGTTCATTTGAAATGCTTTTCAATTTTAGGGTCTTATAGCTCAAAATATTTAGTAAATGCATGAAAAATAACAAATGAAGTCAGAAAGGATTGAAAAATGATGATGTGGCTTTGAATGGTGCATTTTGAACACACAAGAAGTCAGGATTTCAAATAAGGTTTAAAAAATGAAATCCCTTTGTAACAGACGAGTTTCCGGATGAAATCCTGATACTTTGAAAGAGATTGTCCGTTTTGTACACGAAGTGCATCCAGTTTTTGCCGTAACCCTCTCAACTTTCTTGCACATGCTATGTGGATGAAATGATGATATCATGCCAACTTTCAACCTTTTCAGAGTTCATTTGAAATGCTTTTCAATTTTAGGGTCTTATAGCTCAAAATAATTAGTAAATGCATGAAAAATAACAAATGAAGTCAGAAAGGATTGAAAAATGATGATGTGGCTTTGAATGGTGCATTTTGAACACACAAAAAGTCAGGAGTTCAAATAAGGTTTAAAAAATGAAATCCCTTTGTAACAGACGAGTTTCCGGATGAAATCCTGATACTTTGAAAGAGATTGTCTGTTTTGTACGCGAAGTGCATCCAGTTTTTGCCGTAACCCTCTCAACTTTCTTGCACATGCTATGTGGATGAAATGATGATATCATGCCAACTTTCAACCTTTTCAGAGTTCATTTGAAATGCTTTTCAATTTTAGGGTCTTACGGCTCAAAATAATTAGTAAATGCATGAAAAAACAAATGAAGTCAGAAAGGATTGAAAAATGATGACGTGGCTTTGAATGGTGCATTTTGAACACACAAATAGTCAGGAGTTCAAATAAGGTTAAAAAAATGAAATCCCTTTGTAACAGACGAGTTTCCGGATGAAATCCTGATACTTTGAAAGAGATTGTCCGTTTTGTACACGAAGTGCATCCAGTTTTTGCCGTAACCCTCTCAACGTTCTTGCACATGCTATGTGGATGAAATGATGATATCATGCCAACTTTCAACCTTTTCAGAGTTCATTTGAAATGCTTTTCAATTTTAGGGTCTTATAGCTCAAAATAATTAGTAAATGCATGAAAAATAACAAATGAAGTCAGAAAGGATTGAAAAATGGTGATGTGGCTTTGAATGGTGCATTTGAACACACAAAAAGTCAGGAGTTCAAATAAGGTTAAAAAAATGAAATCCCTTTGTAACAGACGAGTTTCCGGATGAAATCCTGATACTTTGAAAGAGATTGTCCGTTTTGTACACGAAGTGCATCCAGTTTTTGCCGTAACCCTCTCAACTTTCTTGCACATGCTATATGGATGAAATGATGATATCATGCCAACTTTCAACCTTTTCAGAGTTCATTTGAAATGCTTTTCAATTTTAGGGTCTTATAGCTCAAAATAATTAGTAAATGCATGAAAAATAACAAATGAAGTCAGAAAGGATTGAAAAATGATGACGTGGCTTTGAATGGTGCATTTTGAACACACAAAAAGTCAGGAGTTCAAATAAGGTTAAAAAAATGAAATCCCTTTGTAACAGACGAGTATCCGATGAAATCCTGATACTTTGAAAGAGATTGTCCGTTTTGTACACGAAGTGCATCCAGTTTTTGCCGTAACCCTCTCAACTTTCTTGCACATGCTATGTGGATGAAATGATGATATCATGCCAACTTTCAACCTTTTCAGAGTTCATTTGAAATGCTTTTCAATTTTAGGGTCTTATAGCTCAAAATAATTAGTAAATGCATGAAAAATAACAAATGAAGTCAGAAAGGATTGAAAAATGATGACGTGGCTTTGAATGGTGCATTTTGAACACACAAAAAGTCAGGAGTTCAAATAAGGTTAAAAAAATGAAATCCCTTTGTAACAGACGAGTTTCCGGATGAAATCCTGATACTTTGAAAGAGATTGTCCGTTTTGTACACGAAGTGCATCCAGTTTTTGCCGTAACCCTCTCAACTTTCTTGCACATGCTATGTGGATGAAATGATGATATCATGCCAACTTTCAACCTTTTCAGAGTTCATTTGAAATGCTTTTCAATTTTAGGGTCTTATAGCTCAAAATGATTAGTAAATGCATGAAAAATAACAAATGAAGTCAGAAAGGATTGAAAAATGATGATGTGGCTTTGAATGGTGCATTTTGAACACACAAAAAGTCAGGAGTTCAAATAAGGTTAAAAAAATGAAATCCCTTTGTAACAGACGAGTTTCCCGATGAAATCCTGATACTTTGAAAGAGATTGTCCGTTTTGTACGCGAAGTGCATCCAGTTTTTGCCGTAACCCTCTCAACTTTCTTGCACATGCTATGTGGATGAAATGATGATATCATGCCAACTTTCAACCTTTTCAGAGTTCATTTGAAATGCTTTTCAATTTTAGGGTCTTATAGCTCAAAATAATTAGTAAATGCATGAAAAATAACAAATGAAGTCAGAAAGGATTGAAAAATGATGACGTGGCTTTGAATGGTGCATTTTAAACACACAAAAAGTCAGGAGTTCAAATAAGGTTGAAAAAATGAAATCCCTTTGTAACAGACGAGTTTCCGGATGAAATCCTGATACTTTGAAAGAGATTGTCCGTTTTGTACACGAAGTGCATCCAGTTTTTGCCGTAACCCTCTCAACTTTCTTGCACATGCTATGTGGATGAAATGATGATATCATGCCAACTTTCAACCTTTTCAGAGTTCATTTGAAATGCTTTTCAATTTTAGGGTCTTATAGCTCAAAATAAGTAGTAAATGCATGAAAAATAACAAATGAAGTCAGAAAGGATTGAAAAATGATGATGTGGCTTTGAATGGTGCATTTTGAACACACAAAAAGTCAGGAGTTCAAATAAGGTTTAAAAAATGAAATCCCTTTGTAACAGACGAGTTTCCGAATGAAATCCTGATACTTTGAAAGAGATTGTCCGTTTTGTACGCGAAGTTCATCCAGTTTTTGCCGTAACCCTATCAACTTTCTTGCACATGCTATGTGGATGAAATGATGATATCATGCCAACTTTCAACCTTTTCAGAGTTCATTTGAAATGCTTTTCAATTTTAGGGTCTTATAGCTCAAAATAATTAGTAAATGCATGAAAAAACAAATGAAGTCAGAAAGGATTGAAAAATGATGACGTGGCTTTGAATGGTGCATTTTGAACACACAAAAGTCAGGAGTTCAAATAAGGTTAAAAAATGAAATCACTTTGTAACAGACGAGTTTCCGGATGAAATCCTGATACTTTGAAAGAGATTGTCCGTTTTGTACACGAAGTGCATCCAGTTTTTGCCGTAACCCTCACAACTTTATTGCACATGTTATGTGGATGAAATGATGATATCATGCCAACTTTCAACCTTTTCAGAGTTCATTTGAAATGCTTTTCAATTTTAGGGTCTTATAGCTCAAAATAATTAGTAAATGCATGAAAAATAACAAATGAAGTCAGAGAGGATTGAAAAATGGTGATGTGGCTTTGAATGGTGCATTTTGAACACACAAGAAGTCAGGAGTTCAAATAAGGTTTAAAATATGAAATCCCTTTGTAACACACGAGTATCCGGATGAAATCCTGATACTTTGAAAGAGATTGTCCGTTTTGTACACGAAGTGCATCCAGTTTTTGCCGTAACCCTCTCAACTTTCTTGCACATGCTATGTGGATGAAATGATGATATCATGCCAACTTTCAACCTTTTCAGAGTTCATTTGAAATGCTTTTCAATTTTAGGGTCTTATAGCTCAAAATAATTAGTAAATGCATGAAAAATAACAAATGAAGTCAGAAAGGATTGAAAAATGGTGATGTGGCTTTGAATGGTGCATTTTGAACACACAATAAGTCAGGAGTTCAAATAAGGTTTAAAAAATGAAATCCCTTTGTAACAGACGAGTTTCCGGATGAAATCCTGATACTTTGAAAGAGATTGTCAGTTTTGTACACGAAGTGCATCCAGTTTTTGCCGTAACCCTCTCAACTTTCTTGCACATGCTATGTGGATGAAATGATGATATCATGCCAACTTTCAACCTTTTCAGAGTTCATTTGAAATGCTTTTCAATTTTAGGGTCTTATAGCTCAAAATAATTAGTAAATGCATGAAAAATAACAAATGAAGTCAGAAAGGATTGAAAAATGATGACGTGGCTTTGAATGGTGCATTTTGAACACACAAAAGTCAGGAGTTCAAATAAGGTTAAAAAATGAAATCACTTTGTAACAGACGAGTTTCCGGATGAAATCCTGATACTTTGAAAGAGATTGTCCGTTTTGTACACGAAGTGCATCCAGTTTTTGCCGTAACCCTCACAACTTTATTGCACATGTTATGTGGATGAAATGATGATATCATGCCAACTTTCAACCTTTTCAGAGTTCATTTGAAATGCTTTTCAATTTTAGGGTCTTATAGCTCAAAATAATTAGTAAATGCATGAAAAATAACAAATGAAGTTAGAGAGGATTGAAAAATGGTGATGTGGCTTTGAATGGTGCATTTTGAACACACAAGAAGTCAGGAGTTCAAATAAGGTTTAAAATATGAAATCCCTTTGTAACACACGAGTATCCGGATGAAATCCTGATACTTTGAAAGAGATTGTCCGTTTTGTACACGAAGTGCATCCAGTTTTTGCCGTAACCCTCTCAACTTTCTTGCACATGCTATGTGGATGAAATGATGATATCATGCCAACTTTCAACCTTTTCAGAGTTCATTTGAAATGCTTTTCAATTTTAGGGTCTTATAGCTCAAAATAATTAGTAAATGCATGAAAAATAACAAATGAAGTCAGAAAGGATTGAAAAATGGTGATGTGGCTTTGAATGGTGCATTTTGAACACACAATAAGTCAGGAGTTCAAATAAGGTTTAAAAAATGAAATCCCTTTGTAACAGACGAGTTTCCGGATGAAATCCTGATACTTTGAAAGAGATTGTCCGTTTTGTACACGAAGTGCATCCAGTTTTTGCCGTAACCCTCTCAACTTTCTTGCACATGCTATGTGGATGAAATGATGATATCATGCCAACTTTCAACCTTTTCAGAGTTCATTTGAAATGCTTTTCAATTTTAGGGTCTTATAGCTCAAAATAATTAGTAAATGCATGAAAAATAACAAACGAAGTCAGAAAGGATTGAAAAATGATGATGTGGCTTTGAATGGTGCATTTTGAACACACAAAAAGTCAGGAGTTCAAATAAGGTTTAAAAAATGAAATCCCTTTGTAACAGACGAGTTTCCGGATGAAATCCTGATACTTTGAAAGAGATTGTCCGTTTTGTACACGAAGTGCATCCAGTTTTTGCCGTAACCCTCACAACTTTATTGCACATGCTATGTGGATGAAATGATGATATCATGCCAACTTTCAACCTTTTCAGAGTTCATTTGAAATGCTTTTCAATTTTAGGGTCTTATAGCTCAAAATAATTAGTAAATGCATGAAAAATAACAAATGAAGTCAGGGAGGATTGAAAAATGGTGATGTGGCTTTGAGTGGTGCATTTTGAACACACAAAAAGTCAGGAGTTCAAATAAGGTTTAAAAAAATGAAATCCCTTTGTAACAGTCGAGTTTCCGGATGAAATCCTGATACTTTGAAAGAGATTGTCAGTTTTGTACGCGAAGTGCATCCAGTTTTTGCCGTAACCCTCTCAACTTTCTTGCACATGCTATGTGGATGAAATGATGATATCATGCCAACTTTCAACCTTTTCAGAGTTCATTTGAAATGCTTTTCAATTTTAGGGTCTTATAGCTCAAAATAATTAGTAAATGCATGAAAAATAACAAATGAAGTCAGAAAGGATTGAAAAATGATGATGTGGCTTTGAATGGTGCATTTTGAACACACAAGAAGTCAGGAGTTCAAATAAGGTTTAAAAAATGAAATCCCTTTGTAAGAGACGAGTTTCCGGATGAAATCCTGATACTTTGAAAGAGATTGTCCGTTTTGTACACGAAGTGCATCCAGTTTTTGCCGTAACCCTCTCAACTTTCTTGCACATGCTATGTGGATGAAATGATGATATCATGCCAACTTTCAACCTTTTCAGAGTTCATTTGAAATGCTTTTCAATTTTAGGGTCTTATAGCTCAAAATAATTAGTAAATGCATGAAAAATAACAAATGAAGTCAGAAAGGATTGAAAAATGATGATGTGGCTTTGAATGGTGCATTTTGAACACACAAGAAGTCAGCAGTTCAAATAAGGTTTAAAAAATGAAATCCCTTTGTAACAGACGAGTTTCCGGATGAAATCCTGATACTTTGAAAGAGATTGTCCGTTTTGTACACGAAGTGCATCCAGTCTTTGCCGTAACCCTCTCAACTTTCTTGCACATGCTATGTGGATGAAATGATGATATCATGCCAACTTTCAACCTTTTCAGAGTTCATTTGAAATGCTTTCAATTTTAGGGTCTTATAGCTCAAAATAATTAGTAAATGCATGAAAAATAACAAATGAAGTCAGAAAGGATTGAAAAATGATGATGTGGCTTTGAATGGTGCATTTTGAACACACAAAAAGTCAGGAGTTCAAATAAGGTTTAAAAAATGAAATC
The DNA here is from genome assembly GCF_002575655.3 of Aegilops tauschii subsp. strangulata. Classification (NCBI taxonomy): domain Eukaryota; kingdom Viridiplantae; phylum Streptophyta; class Magnoliopsida; order Poales; family Poaceae; genus Aegilops; species Aegilops tauschii. The sequence continues at coordinate 453,354,229 of NC_053040.3, forward strand.
CCTTTGAAACAGACGAGTTTCCGGATGAAATCCTGATACTTTGAAAGAGATTGTCCGTTTTGTACACGAAGTGCATCCAGTTTTTGCCGTAACCCTCTCAACTTTCTTGCACATGCTATGTGGATGAAATGATGATATCATGCCAACTTTCAACCTTTTCAGAGTTCATTTGAAATGCTTTTCAATTTTAGGGTCTTATAGCTCAAAATAATTAGTAAATGCATAAAAATAACAAATGAAGTCAGAGAGGATTGAAAAATGGTGATGTGGCTTTGAATGGTGCATTTTGAACACACAAAAAGTCAGGAGTTCAAATAAGGTTTAAAAAATGAAATCCCTTTGTAACAGACGAGTTTCCGGATGAAATCCTGATACTTTGAAAGAGATTGTCCGTTTTGTACGCGAAATGCATCCAGTTTTTGCCGTAACCCTCTCAACTTTCTTGCACATGCTATGTGGATGAAATGATGATATCATGCCAACTTTCAACCTTTTCAGAGTTCATTTGAAATGCTTTTCAATTTTAGGGTCTTATAGCTCAAAATAATTAGTAAATGCATGAAAAAACAAATGAAGTCAGAAAGGATTGAAAAATGATGACGTGGCTTTGAATGGTGCATTTTGAACACACAAAAAGTCAGGAGTTCAAATAAGGTTAAAAAAAATGAAATCCCTTTGTAACAGACGAGTTTCCGGATGAAATCCTAATACTTTGAAAGAGATTGTCCGTTTTGTACATGAAGTGCATCCAGTTTTTGCCGTAACCCTCTCAACTTTCTTGCACATGCTATGTGGATGAAATGATGATATCATGCCAACTTTCAACCTTTTCAGAGTTCATTGAAATGCTTTTCAATTTTAGGGTCTTATAGCTCAAAATAAGTAGTAAATGCATGAAAAATAACAAATGAAGTCAGAAAGGATTGAAAAATGGTGATGTGGCTTTGAATGGTGCATTTTGAACACACAACAAGTCAGGAGTTCAAATAAGGTTTAAAAAATGAAATCCCTTTGTAACAGACGAGTTTCCGGATGAAATCCTGATACTTTGAAAGAGATTGTCCGTTTTGTACACGAAGTGCATCCAGTTTTTGCCGTAACCCTCTCAACTTTCTTGCACATGCTATGTGGATGAAATGATGATATCATGCCAACTTTCAACCTTTTCAGAGTTCATTTGAAATGCTTTTCAATTTTAGGGTCTTATAGCTCAAAATAATTAGTAAATGCATGAAAAATAACAAATGAAGTCAGAAAGGATTGAAAAATGATGATGTGGCTTTGAATGGTGCATTTTGAACACACAAAAAGTCAGGAGTTCAAATAAGGTTTAAAAAATGAAATCCCTTTGTAACAGACGAGTTTCCGGATGAAATCCTGATACTTTGAAAGAGATTGTCCGTTTTGTACACGAAGTGCATCCAGTTTTTGCCGTAACCCTCTCAACTTTCTTGCACATGCTATGTGGCTGAAATGATGATATCATGCCAACTTTCAACCTTTTCAGAGTTTATTTGAAATGCTTTTCAATTTTAGGGTCTTATAGCTCATAATAATTAGTAAATGCATGAAAATAACAAATGAAGTCAGAAAGGATTGAAAAATGATGATGTGGCTTGGAATGGTGCATTTTGAACACACAAAAAGTCAGGAGTTCAAATAAGGTTTAAAAAATGAAATCCCTTTGTAACAGACGAGTTTCCGGATGAAATCCTGATACTTTGAAAGAGATTGTCCGTTTTGTACGCGAAGTGCATCCAGTTTTTGCCGTAACCCTCTCAACTTTCTTGCACATGCTATGTGGATGAAATGATGATATCATGCCAACTTTCAACCTTTTCAGAGTTCATTTGAACTGCTTTTCAATTTTAGGGTCTTATAGCTCAAAATAATTAGTAAATGCATGAAAAAACAAATGAAGTCAGAAAGGATTGAAAAATGATGACGTGGCTTTGAATGGTGCATTTTGAACACACAAAAAGTCAGGAGTTCAAATAAGGTTAAAAAAATTAAATCCCTTTGTAACAGACGAGTTTCCGGATGAAATCCTGATACTTTGAAAGAGATTGTCCGTTTTGTACACGAAGTGCATCCAGTTTTTGCCGTAACCCTCTCAACGTTCTTGCACATGCTATGTGGATGAAATGATGATATCATGCCAACTTTCAACCTTTTCAGAGTTCATTTGAAATGCTTTTCAATTTAGGGTCTTATAGCTCAAAATAATTAGTAAATGCATGAAAAATAACAAATGAAGTCAGAAAGGATTGAAAAATGGTGATGTGGCTTTGAATGGTGCATTTTGAACACACAACAAGTCAGGAGTTCAAATAAGGTTTAAAAAATGAAATCCCTTTGTAACAGACGAGTTTCCGGATGAAATCCTGATACTTTGAAAGAGATTGTCCGTTTTGTACACGAAGTGCATCCAGTTTTTTGCCGTAACCCTCTCAACTTTCTTGCACATGCTATGTGGATGAAATGATGATATCATGCCAACTTTCAACCTTTTCAGAGTTCATTTGAAATGCTTTTCAATTTTAGGGTCTTATAGCTCAAAATAATTAGTAAATGCATGAAAAATAACAAATGAAGTCAGAAAGGATTGAAAAATGATGATGTGGCTTTGAATGGTGCATTTTGAACACACAAAAAGTCAGGAGTTCAAATAAGGTTTAAAAAATGAAATCCCTTTGTAACAGACGAGTTTCCGGATGAAATCCTGATACTTTGAAAGAGATTGTCCGTTTTGTACACGAAGTGCATCCAGTTTTTGCCGTAACCCTCTCAACATTCTTGCACATGCTATGTGGATGAAATGATGATATCATGCCAACTTTCAACCTTTTCACAGTTCATTTGAAATGCTTTTCAATTTTAGGGTCTTATAGCTCAAAATAATTAGTAAATGCATGAAAAATAACAAATGAAGTCAGAAAGGATTGAAAAATGGTGATGTGCCTTTGAATGGTGCATTTTGAACACACAAAAAGTCAGGAGTTCAAATAAGGTTTAAAAAATGAAATCCCTTTGTAACAGACGAGTTTCCGGATGAAATCCTGATACTTTGAAAGAGATTGTCCGTTTTGTACACGAAGTGCATCCAGTTTTTGCCGTAACCCTCTCAACTTTCTTGCACATGCTATGTGGATGAAATGATGATATCATGCCAACTTTCAACCTTTTCAGAGTTCATTTGAAATGATTTTCAATTTTAGGGTCTTATAGCTCAAAATAATTAGTAAATGCATGAAAAATAACAAATGAAGTCAGAAAGGATTGAAAAATGATGATGTGGCTTTGAATGGTGCATTTTGAACACACAAAAAGTCAGGAGTTCAAATAAGGTTTAAAAAATGAAATCCCTTTGTAACAGACGAGTTTCCGGATGAAATCCTGATACTTTGAAAGAGATTGTCCGTTTTGTACGCGAAGTGCATCCAGTTTTTGCCGTAACCCTCTCAACTTTCTTGCACATGCTATGTGGATGAAATGATGATATCATGCCAACTTTCAACCTTTTCAGAGTTCATTTGAAATGCTTTTCAATTTTAGGGTCTTATAGCTCAAAATAATTAGTAAATGCATGAAAATAACAAATGAAGTCAGAAAGGATTGAAAAATGGTGATGTGGCTTTGAATGGTGCATTTTGAACACACAAAAAGTCAGGAGTTCAAATAAGGTTAAAAAATTAAATCCCTTTGTAACAGACGAGTTTCCGGATGAAATCCTGATACTTTGAAAGAGATTGTCCGTTTTGTACACGAAGTGCATCCAGTTTTTGCCGTAACCCTCTCAACGTTCTTGCACATGCTATGTGGATGAAATGATGATATCATGCCAACTTTCAACCTTTTCAGAGTTCATTTGAAATGCTTTTCAATTTTAGGGTCTTATAGCTCAAAATAATTAGTAAATGCATGAAAAATAACAAATGAAGTCAGAAAGGATTGAAAAATGGTGATGTGGCTTTGAATGGTGCATTTTGAACACACAACAAGTCAGGAGTTCAAATAAGGTTTAAAAAATGAAATCCCTTTGTAACAGACGAGTTTCCGGATGAAATCCTGATACTTTGAAAGAGATTGTCCGTTTTGTACACGAAGTGCATCCAGTTTTTGCCGTAACCCTCTCAACTTTCTTGCACATGCTATGTGGATGAAATGATGATATCATGCCAACTTTCAACCTTTTCAGAGTTCATTTGAAATGCTTTTCAATTTTAGGGTCTTATAGCTCAAAATAATTAGTAAATGCATGAAAAATAACAAATGAAGTCAGAAAGGATTGAAAAATGATGATGTGGCTTTGAATGGTGCATTTTGAACACACAAAAAGTCAGGAGTTCAAATAAGGTTTAAAAAATGAAATCCCTTTGTAACAGACGAGTTTCCGGATGAAATCCTGATACTTTGAAAGAGATTGTCCGTTTTGTACACGAAGTGCATCCAGTTTTTGCCGTAACCCTCTCAACATTCTTGCACATGCTATGTGGATGAAATGATGATATCATGCCAACTTTCAACCTTTTCACAGTTCATTTGAAATGCTTTTCAATTTTAGGGTCTTATAGCTCAAAATAATTAGTAAATGCATGAAAAATAACAAATGAAGTCAGAAAGGATTGAAAAATGGTGATGTGCCTTTGAATGGTGCATTTTGAACACACAAAAAGTCAGGAGTTCAAATAAGGTTTAAAAAATGAAATCCCTTTGTAACAGACGAGTTTCCGGATGAAATCCTGATACTTTGAAAGAGATTGTCCGTTTTGTACACGAAGTGCATCCAGTTTTTGCCGTAACCCTCTCAACTTTCTTGCACATGCTATGTGGATGAAATGATGATATCATGCCAACTTTCAACCTTTTCAGAGTTCATTTGAATGATTTTCAATTTTAGGGTCTTATAGCTCAAAATAATTAGTAAATGCATGAAAAATAACAAATGAAGTCAGAAAGGATTGAAAAATGATGATGTGGCTTTGAATGGTGCATTTTGAACACACAAAAAGTCAGGAGTTCAAATAAGGTTTAAAAAATGAAATCCCTTTGTAACAGACGAGTTTCCGGATGAAATCCTGATACTTTGAAAGAGATTGTCCGTTTTGTACACGAAGTGCATCCAGTTTTTGCCGTAACCCTCTCAACTTTCTTGCACATGCTATGTGGATGAAATGATGATATCATGCCAACTTTCAACCTTTTCAGAGTTCATTTGAAATGCTTTTCAATTTTAGGGTCTTATAGCTCAAAATAATTAGTAAATGCATGAAAAAACAAATGAAGTCAGAAAGGATTGAAAAATGATGACGTGTCTTTGAATGGTGCATTTTGAACACACAAAAGTCAGGAGTTCAAATAAGGTTAAAAAAATGAAATCCCTTTGTAACAGACGAGTTTCCGGATGAAATCCTGATACTTTGAAAGAGATTGTCCGTTTTGTACACGAAGTGCATCCAGTTTTTGCCGTAACCCTCTCAACGTTCTTGCACATGCTATGTGGATGAAATGATGATATCATGCCAACTTTCAACCTTTTCAGAGTTCATTTGAAATGCTTTTCAATTTTAGGGTCTTATAGCTCAAAATAATTAGTAAATGCATGAAAAATAACAAATGAAGTCAGAAAGGATGAAAAATGGTGATGTGGCTTTGAATGGTGCATTTTGAACACACAACAAGTCAGGAGTTCAAATAAGGTTTAAAAAATAAAATCCCTTTGTAACAGACGAGTTTCCGGATGAAATCCTGATACTTTGAAAGAGATTGTCCGTTTTGTACACGAAGTGCATCCAGTTTTTGCCGTAACCCTCTCAACTTTATTGCACATGCTATGTGGATGAAATGATGATATCATGCCAACTTTCAACCTTTTCAGAGTTCATTTGAAATGCTTTTCAATTTTAGGGTCTTATAGCTCAAAATAATTAGTAAATGCATGAAAAATAACAAATGAAGTCAGAAAGGATTGAAAAATGATGATGTGGCTTTGAATGGTGCATTTTGAACACACAAAAAGTCAGGAGTTCAAATAAGGTTTAAAAAATGAAATCCCTTTGTAACAGACGAGTTTCCGGATGAAATCCTAATACTTTGAAAGAGATTGTCCGTTTTGTACGCGAAGTGCATCCAGTTTTTGCCGTAACCCTCTCAACATTCTTGCACATGCTATGTGGATGAAATCATGATATCATGCCAACTTTCAACCTTTTCACAGTTCATTTGAAATGCTTTTCAATTTTAGGGTCTTATAGCTCAAAATAATTAGTAAATGCATGAAAAATAACAAATGAAGTCAGAAAGGATTGAAAAATGGTGATGTGGCCTTTGAATGGTGCATTTTGAACACACAAAAAGTCAGGAGTTCAAATAAGGTTTAAAAAATGAAATCCCTTTGTAACAGACGAGTTTCCGGATGAAATCCTGATACTTTGAAAGAGATTGTCCGTTTTGTACACGAAGTGCATCCAGTTTTTGCCGTAACCCTCTCAACTTTCTTGCACATGCTATGTGGATGAAATGATGATATCATGCCAACTTTCAACCTTTTCAGAGTTCATTTGAAATGCTTTTCAATTTTAGGGTCTTATAGCTCAAAATAATTAGTAAATGCATGAAAAATAACAAATGAAGTCAGAAAGGATTGAAAAATGATGATGTGGCTTTGAATGGTGCATTTTGAACACACAAAAAGTCAGGAGTTCAAATAAGGTTTAAAAAATGAAATCCCTTTGTAACAGACGAGTTTCCGGATGAAATCCTAATACTTTGAAAGAGATTGTCCGTTTTGTACGCGAAGTGCATCCAGTTTTTGCCGTAACCCTCTCAACATTCTTGCACATGCTATGTGGATGAAATCATGATATCATGCCAACTTTCAACCTTTTCACAGTTCATTTGAAATGCTTTTCAATTTTAGGGTCTTATAGCTCAAAATAATTAGTAAATGCATGAAAAATAACAAATGAAGTCAGAAAGGATTGAAAAATGGTGATGTGGCTTTGAATGGTGCATTTTGAACACACAAAAAGTCAGGAGTTCAAATAAGGTTTAAAAAATGAAATCCCTTGTAACAGACGAGTTTCCGGATGAAATCCTGATACTTTGAAAGAGATTGTCCGTTTTGTACACGAAGTGCATCCAGTTTTTGCCGTAACCCTCTCAACTTTCTTGCACATGCTATGTGGATGAAATGATGATATCATGCCAACTTTCAACCTTTTCAGAGTTCATTTGAAATGCTTTTCAATTTTAGGGTCTTATAGCTCAAAATAATTAGTAAATGCATGAAAAATAACAAATGAAGTCAGAAAGGAATGAAAAATGGTGATGTGGATTTGAATGGTGCATTTTGAACACACAAAAAGTCAGGAGTTCAAATAAGGTTTAAAAAATGAAATCCCTTTGTAACAGACGAGTTTCCGGATGAAATCCTGATACTTTGAAAGAGATTGTCCGTTTTGTACACGAAGTGCATCCAGTTTTTGCCGTAACCCTCTCAACTTTCTAGCACATGCTATGTGGATGAAATGATGATATCATGCCAACTTTCAACCTTTTCACAGTTCATTTGAAATGCTTTTCAATTTTAGGGTCTTATAGCTCAAAATAATTAGTAAATGCATGAAAAATAACAAATGAAGTCAGAAAGGAATGAAAAATGGTGATGTGGATTTGAATGGTGCATTTTGAACACACAATAAGTCAGGAGTTCAAATAAGGTTTAAAAAATGAAATCCCTTTGTAACAGACGAGTTTCCGGATGAAATCCTGATACTTTGAAAGAGATTGTCCGTTTTGTACACGAAGTGCATCCAGTTTTTGCCGTAACCCTCTCAACTTTCTTGCACATGCTATGTGGATGAAATGATGATATCATGCCAACTTTCAACCTTTTCACAGTTCATTTGAAATGCTTTTCAATTTTAGGGTCTTATAGCTCAAAATAATTAGTAAATGCATGAAAAATAACAAATGAAGTCAGAAAGGATTGAAAAATGGTGATGTGGCTTTGAATGGTGCATTTTGAACACACAACAAGTCAGGAGTTCAAATAAGGTTTAAAAAATGAAATCCCTTTGTAACAGACGAGTTTCCGGATGAAATCCTGATACTTTGAAAGAGATTGTCCGTTTTGTACACGAAGTGCATCCAGTTTTTGCCGTAACCCTCTCAACTTTCTTGCACATGCTATGTGGATGAAATGATGATATCATGCCAACTTTCAACCTTTTCAGAGTTCATTTGAAATGCTTTTCAATTTTAGGGTCTTATAGCTCAAAATAATTAGTAAATGCATGAAAAATAACAAATGAAGTCAGAAAGGATTGAAAAATGATGATGTGGCTTTGAATGGTGCATTTTGAACACACAAAAAGTCAGGAGTTCAAATAAGGTTTAAAAAATGAAATCCCTTTGTAACAGACGAGTTTCCGGATGAAATCCTGATACTTTGAAAGAGATTGTCCGTTTTGTACACGAAGTGCATCCAGTTTTTGCCGTAACCCTCTCAACATTCTTGCACATGCTATGTGGATGAAATGATGATATCATGCCAACTTTCAACCTTTTCACAGTTCATTTGAAATGCTTTTCAATTTTAGGGTCTTATAGCTCAAATAATTAGTAAATGCATGAAAAATAACAAATGAAGTCAGAAAGGATTGAAAAATGGTGATGTGCCTTTGAATGGTGCATTTTGAACACACAAAAAGTCAGGAGTTCAAATAAGGTTTAAAAAATGAAATCCCTTTGTAACAGACGAGTTTCCGGATGAAATCCTGATACTTTGAAAGAGATTGTCCGTTTTGTACACGAAGTGCATCCAGTTTTTGCCGTAACCCTCTCAACTTTCTTGCACATGCTATGTGGATGAAATGATGATATCATGCCAACTTTCAACCTTTTCAGAGTTCATTTGAAATGATTTTCAATTTTAGGGTCTTATAGCTCAAAATAATTAGTAAATGCATGAAAAATAACAAATGAAGTCAGAAAGGATTGAAAAATGGTGATGTGGCTTTGAATGGTGCATTTTGAACACACAAAAAGTCAGGAGTTCAAATAAGGTTAAAAAAATTAAATCCCTTTGTAACAGACGAGTTTCCGGATGAAATCCTGATACTTTGAAAGAGATTGTCCGTTTTGTACACGAAGTGCATCCAGTTTTTGCCGTAACCCTCTCAACGTTCTTGCACATGCTATGTGGATGAAATGATGATATCATGCCAACTTTCAACCTTTTCAGAGTTCATTTGAAATGCTTTTCAATTTTAGGGTCTTATAGCTCAAAATAATTAGTAAATGCATGAAAAATAACAAATGAAGTCAGAAAGGATTGAAAAATGGTGATGTGGCTTTGAATGGTGCATTTTGAACACACAACAAGTCAGGAGTTCAAATAAGGTTTAAAAAATGAAAGCCCTTTGTAACAGACGAGTTTCCGGATGAAATCCTGATACTTTGAAAGAGATTGTCCGTTTTGTACACGAAGTGCATCCAGTTTTTGCCGTAACCCTCTCAACTTTCTTGCACATGCTATGTGGATGAAATGATGATATCATGCCAACTTTCAACCTTTTCAGAGTTCATTTGAAATGCTTTTCAATTTTAGGGTCTTATAGCTCAAAATAATTAGTAAATGCATGAAAAATAACAAATGAAGTCAGAAAGGATTGAAAAATGATGATGTGGCTTTGAATGGTGCATTTTGAACACACAAAAAGTCAGGAGTTCAAATAAGGTTTAAAAAATGAAATCCCTTTGTAACAGACGAGTTTCCGGATGAAATCCTGATACTTTGAAAGAGATTGTCCGTTTTGTACACGAAGTGCATCCAGTTTTTGCCGTAACCCTCTCAACATTCTTGCACATGCTATGTGGATGAAATGATGATATCATGCCAACTTTCAACCTTTTCACAGTTCATTTGAAATGCTTTTCAATTTTAGGGTCTTATAGCTCAAAATAATTAGTAAATGCATGAAAAATAACAAATGAAGTCAGAAAGGATTGAAAAATGGTGATGTGCCTTTGAATGGTGCATTTTGAACACACAAAAAGTCAGGAGTTCAAATAAGGTTTAAAAAATGAAATCCCTTTGTAACAGACGAGTTTCCGGATGAAATCCTGATACTTTGAAAGAGATTGTCCGTTTTGTACACGAAGTGCATCCAGTTTTTGCCGTAACCCTCTCAACTTTCTTGCACATGCTATGTGGATGAAATGATGATATCATGCCAACTTTCAACCTTTTCAGAGTTCATTTGAAATGATTTTCAATTTTAGGGTCTTATAGCTCAAAATAATTAGTAAATGCATGAAAAATAACAAATGAAGTCAGAAAGGATTGAAAAATGATGATGTGGCTTTGAATGGTGCATTTTGAACACACAAAAAGTCAGGAGTTCAAATAAGGTTTAAAAAATGAAATCCCTTTGTAACAGACGAGTTTCCGGATGAAATCCTGATACTTTGAAAGAGATTGTCCGTTTTGTACACGAAGTGCATCCAGTTTTTGCCGTAACCCTCTCAACTTTCTTGCACATGCTATGTGGATGAAATGATGATATCATGCCAACTTTCAACCTTTTCAGAGTTCATTTGAAATGCTTTTCAATTTTAGGGTCTTATAGCTCAAAATAATTAGTAAATGCATGAAAAAACAAATGAAGTCAGAAAGGATTGAAAAATGATGACGTGTCTTTGAATGGTGCATTTTGAACACACAAAAGTCAGGAGTTCAAATAAGGTTAAAAAAATGAAATCCCTTTGTAACAGACGAGTTTCCGGATGAAATCCTGATACTTTGAAAGAGATTGTCCGTTTTGTACACGAAGTGCATCCAGTTTTTGCCGTAACCCTCTCAACGTTCTTGCACATGCTATGTGGATGAAATGATGATATCATGCCAACTTTCAACCTTTTCAGAGTTCATTTGAAATGCTTTTCAATTTTAGGGTCTTATAGCTCAAAATAATTAGTAAATGCATGAAAAATAACAAATGAAGTCAGAAAGGATTGAAAAATGGTGATGTGGCTTTGAATGGTGCATTTTGAACACACAACAAGTCAGGAGTTCAAATAAGGTTTAAAAAATAAAATCCCTTTGTAACAGACGAGTTTCCGGATGAAATCCTGATACTTTGAAAGAGATTGTCCGTTTTGTACACGAAGTGCATCCAGTTTTTGCCGTAACCCTCTCAACTTTCTTGCACATGCTATGTGGATGAAATGATGATATCATGCCAACTTTCAACCTTTTCAGAGTTCATTTGAAATGCTTTTCAATTTTAGGGTCTTATAGCTCAAAATAATTAGTAAATGCATGAAAAATAACAAATGAAGTCAGAAAGGATTGAAAAATGATGATGTGGCTTTGAATGGTGCATTTTGAACACACAAAAAGTCAGGAGTTCAAATAAGGTTTAAAAAATGAAATCCCTTTGTAACAGACGAGTTTCCGGATGAAATCCTAATACTTTGAAAGAGATTGTCCGTTTTGTACGCGAAGTGCATCCAGTTTTTGCCGTAACCCTCTCAACATTCTTGCACATGCTATGTGGATGAAATCATGATATCATGCCAACTTTCAACCTTTTCACAGTTCATTTGAAATGCTTTTCAATTTAGGGTCTTATAGCTCAAAATAATTAGTAAATGCATGAAAAATAACAAATGAAGTCAGAAAGGATTAAAAATGGTGATGTGGCTTTGAATGGTGCATTTTGAACACACAAAAAGTCAGGAGTTCAAATAAGGTTTAAAAAATGAAATCCCTTTGTAACAGACGAGTTTCCGGATGAAATCCTGATACTTTGAAAGAGATTGTCCGTTTTGTACACGAAGTGCATCCAGTTTTTGCCGTAACCCTCTCAACTTTCTTGCACATGCTATGTGGATGAAATGATGATATCATGCCAACTTTCAACCTTTTCAGAGTTCATTTGAAATGCTTTTCAATTTTAGGGTCTTATAGCTCAAAATAATTAGTAAATGCATGAAAAATAACAAATGAAGTCAGAAAGGAATGAAAAATGGTGATGTGGATTTGAATGGTGCATTTTGAACACACAAAAAGTCAGGAGTTCAAATAAGGTTTAAAAAATGAAATCCCTTTGTAACAGACGAGTTTCCGGATGAAATCCTGATACTTTGAAAGAGATTGTCCGTTTTGTACACGAAGTGCATCCAGTTTTTGCCGTAACCCTCTCAACTTTCTAGCACATGCTATGTGGATGAAATGATGATATCATGCCAACTTTCAACCTTTTCACAGTTCATTTGAAATGCTTTTCAATTTTAGGGTCTTATAGCTCAAAATAATTAGTAAATGCATGAAAAATAACAAATGAAGTCAGAAAGGAATGAAAAATGGTGATGTGGATTTGAATGGTGCATTTTGAACACACAATAAGTCAGGAGTTCAAATAAGGTTTAAAAAATGAAATCCCTTTGTAACAGACGAGTTTCCGGATGAAATCCTGATACTTTGAAAGAGATTGTCCGTTTTGTACACGAAGTGCATCCAGTTTTTGCCGTAACCCTCTCAACTTTCTTGCACATGCTATGTGGATGAAATGATGATATCATGCCAACTTTCAACCTTTTCACAGTTCATTTGAAATGCTTTTCAATTTTAGGGTCTTATAGCTCAAAATAATTAGTAAATGCATGAAAAATAACAAATGAAGTCAGAAAGGATTGAAAAATGGTGATGTGGCTTTGAATGGTGCATTTTGAACACACAACAAGTCAGGAGTTCAAATAAGGTTTAAAAAATGAAATCCCTTTGTAACAGACGAGTTTCCGGATGAAATCCTGATACTTTGAAAGAGATTGTCCGTTTTGTACACGAAGTGCATCCAGTTTTTGCCGTAACCCTCTCAACTTTCTTGCACATGCTATGTGGATGAAATGATGATATCATGCCAACTTTCAACCTTTTCACAGTTCATTTGAAATGCTTTTCAATTTTAGGGTCTTATAGCTCAAAATAATTAGTAAATGCATGAAAAATAACAAATGAAGTCAGAAAGGATTAAAAAATGGTGATGTGGCTTTGAATGGTGCATTTTGAACACACAACAAGTCAGGAGTTCAAATAAGGTTTAAAAAATGAAATCCCTTTGTAACAGACGAGTTTCCGGATGAAATCCTGATACTTTGAAAGAGATTGTCCGTTTTGTACACGAAGTGCATCCAGTTTTTGCCGTAACCCTCTCAACTTTCTTGCACATGCTATGTGGATGAAATGATGATATCATGCCAACTTTCAACCTTTTCAGAGTTCATTTGAAATGCTTTTCAATTTTAGGGTCTTATAGCTCAAAATAATTAGTAAATGCATGAAAAATAACAAATGAAGTCAGAAAGGATTGAAAAATGATGATGTGGCTTTGAATGGTGCATTTTGAACACACAAAAAGTCAGGAGTTCAAATAAGGTTTAAAAAATGAAATCCCTTTGTAACAGACGAGTTTCCGGATGAAATCCTAATACTTTGAAAGAGATTGTCCGTTTTGTACGCGAAGTGCATCCAGTTTTTGCCGTAACCCTCTCAACATTCTTGCACATGCTATGTGGATGAAATCATGATATCATGCCAACTTTCAACCTTTTCACAGTTCATTTGAAATGCTTTTCAATTTTAGGGTCTTATAGCTCAAAATAATTAGTAAATGCATGAAAAATAACAAATGAAGTCAGAAAGGATTAAAAAATGGTGATGTGGCTTTGAATGGTGCATTTTGAACACACAAAAAGTCAGGAGTTCAAATAAGGTTTAAAAAATGAAATCCCTTTGTAACAGACGAGTTTCCGGATGAAATCCTGATACTTTGAAAGAGATTGTCCGTTTTGTACACGAAGTGCATCCAGTTTTTGCCGTAACCCTCTCAACTTTCTTGCACATGCTATGTGGATGAAATGATGATATCATGCCAACTTTCAACCTTTTCAGAGTTCATTTGAAATGCTTTTCAATTTTAGGGTCTTATAGCTCAAAATAATTAGTAAATGCATGAAAAATAACAAATGAAGTCAGAAAGGAATGAAAAATGGTGATGTGGATTTGAATGGTGCATTTTGAACACACAAAAAGTCAGGAGTTCAAATAAGGTTTAAAAAATGAAATCCCTTTGTAACAGACGAGTTTCCGGATGAAATCCTGATACTTTGAAAGAGATTGTCCGTTTTGTACACGAAGTGCATCCAGTTTTTGCCGTAACCCTCTCAACTTTCTAGCACATGCTATGTGGATGAAATGATGATATCATGCCAACTTTCAACCTTTTCACAGTTCATTTGAAATGCTTTTCAATTTTAGGGTCTTATAGCTCAAAATAATTAGTAAATGCATGAAAAATAACAAATGAAGTCAGAAAGGATTGAAAAATGGTGATGTGGCTTTGAATGGTGCATTTTGAACACACAACAAGTCAGGAGTTCAAATAAGGTTTAAAAAATGAAATCCCTTTGTAACAGACGAGTTTCCGGATGAAATCCTGATACTTTGAAAGAGATTGTCCGTTTTGTACACGAAGTGCATCCAGTTTTTGCCGTAACCCTCTCAACTTTCTTGCACATGCTATGTGGATGAAATGATGATATCATGCCAACTTTCAACCTTTTCACAGTTCATTTGAAATGCTTTTCAATTTTAGGGTCTTATAGCTCAAAATAATTAGTAAATGCATGAAAAATAACAAATGAAGTCAGAAAGGATTAAAAAATGGTGATGTGGCTTTGAATGGTGCATTTTGAACACACAACAAGTCAGGAGTTCAAATAAGGTTTAAAAAATGAAATCCCTTTGTAACAGACGAGTTTCCGGATGAAATCCTGATACTTTGAAAGAGATTGTCCGTTTTGTACACGAAGTGCATCCAGTTTTTGCCGTAACCCTCTCAACTTTCTTGCACATGCTATGTGGATGAAATGATGATATCATGCCAACTTTCAACCTTTTCAGAGTTCATTTGAAATGCTTTTCAATTTTAGGGTCTTATAGCTCAAAATAATTAGTAAATGCATGAAAAAACAAATGAAGTCAGAAAGGATTGAAAAATGATGACGTGGCTTTGAATGGTGCATTTTGAACACACAAAAAGTCAGGAGTTCAAATAAGGTTAAAAAAATGAAATCCCTTTGTAACAGACGAGTTTCCGGATGAAATCCTGATACTTTGAAAGAGATTGTCCGTTTTGTACACGAAGTGCATCCAGTTTTTGCCGTAACCCTCTCAACGTTCTTGCGCATGCTATGTGGATGAAATGATGATATCATGCCAACTTTCAACCTTTTCAGAGTTCATTTGAAATGCTTTTCAATTTTAGGGTCTTATAGCTCAAAATAATTAGTAAATGCATGAAAAATAACAAATGAAGTCAGAAAGGATTGAAAAATGGTGATGTGGCTTTGAATGGTGCATTTTGAACACACAACAAGTCAGGAGTTCAAATAAGGTTAAAAAAATGAAATCCCTTTGTAACAGACGAGTTTCCGGATGAAATCCTGATACTTTGAAAGAGATTGTCCGTTTTGTACACGAAGTGCATCCAGTTTTTGCCGTAACCCTCTCAACTTTCTTGCACATGCTATGTGGATGAAATGATGATATCATGCCAACTTTCAACCTTTTCAGAGTTCATTTGAAATGCTTTTCAATTTTAGGGTCTTATAGCTCAAAATAATTAGTAAATGCATGAAAAAACATATGAAGTCAGAAAGGATTGAAAAATGATGACGTGGCTTTGAATGGTGCATTTTGAACACACAAAAAGTCAGGAGTTCAAATAAGGTTTAAAAAATGAAATCCCTTTGTAACAGACGAGTTTCCGGATGAAATCCTGATACTTTGAAAGAGATTGTCCGTTTTGTACACGAAGTGCATCCAGTTTTTGCCGTAACCCTCTCAACGTTCTTGCACATGCTATGTGGATGAAATGATGATATCATGCCAACTTTCAACCTTCTCAGAGTTCATTTGAAATGCTTTTCCATTTTAGGGTCTTATAGCTCAAAATAATTAGTAAATGCATGAAAAATAACAAATGAAGTCAGAAAGGATTTAAAAATGGTGATGTGGCTTTGAATGGTGCATTTTGAACACACAACAAGTCAGGAGTTCAAATAAGGTTTAAAAAATGAAATCCCTTTGTAACAGATGAGTTTCCGGATGAAATCCTGATACTTTGAAAGAGATTGTCCGTTTTGTACACGAAGTGCATCCAGTTTTTGCCGTAACCCTCTCAACTTTCTTGCACATGCTATGTGGATGAAATGATGATATCATGCCAACTTTCAACCTTTTCAGAGTTCATTTGAAATGCTTTTCAATTTTAGGGTCTTATAGCTCAAAATAATTAGTAAATGCATGAAAAATAACAAATGAAGTCAGAAAGGATTGAAAAATGATGATATGGCTTTGAATGGTGCATTTTGAACACACAAAAAGTCAGGAGTTCAAATAAGGTTTAAAAAATGAAATCCCTTTGTAACAGACGAGTTTCCGGATGAAATCCTGATACTTTGAAAGAGATTGTCCGTTTTGTACGCGAAGTGCATCCAGTTTTTGCCGTAACCCTCTCAACATTCTTGCACATGCTATGTGGATGAAATCATGATATCATGCCAACTTTCAACCTTTTCACAGTTCATTTGAAATGCTTTTCAATTTTAGGGTCTTATAGCTCAAAATAATTAGTAAACGCATGAAAAATAACAAATGAAGTCAGAAAGGATTGAAAAATGGTGACGTGGCTTTGAATGGTGCATTTTGAACACACAAAAAGTCAGGAGTTCAAATAAGGTTTAAAAATTGAAATCCCTTTGTAACAGACGAGTTTCCGGATGAAATCCTGATACTTTGAAAGAGATTGTCCGTTTTGTACACGAAGTGCATCCAGTTTTTGCCGTAACCCTCTCAACTTTCTTGCACATGCTATGTGGATGAAATGATGATATCATGCCAACTTTCAACCTTTTCAGAGTTCATTTGAAATGCTTTTCAATTTTAGGGTCTTATAGCTCAAAATAATTAGTAAATGCATGAAAAATAACAAATGAAGTCAGAAAGGAATGAAAAATGGTGATGTGGATTTGAATGGTGCATTTTGAACACACAACAAGTCAGGAGTTCAAATAAGGTTTAAAAAATGAAATCCCTTTGTAACAGACGAGTTTCCGGATGAAATCCTGATACTTTGAAAGAGATTGTCCGTTTTGTACACGAAGTGCATCCAGTTTTTGCCGTAACCCTCTCAACTTTCTTGCACATGCTATGTGGATGAAATGATGATATCATGCCAACTTTCAACCTTTTCACAGTTCATTTGAAATGCTTTTCAATTTTAGGGTCTTATAGCTCAAAATAATTAGTAAATGCATGAAAAATAACAAATGAAGTCAGAAAGGATTGAAAAATGGTGACGTGGCTTTGAATGGTGCATTTTGAACACACAAAAAGTCAGGAGTTCAAATAAGGTTTAAAAAATGAAATCCCTTTGTAACAGACGGGTTTCCGGATGAAATCCTGATACTTTGAAAGAGATTGTCCGTTTTGTACACGAAGTGCATCCAGTTTTTGCCGTAACCCTCTCAACGTTCTTGCACATGCTATGTGGATGAAATGATGATATCATGCCAACTTTCAACCTTCTCAGAGTTCATTTGAAATGCTTTTCCATTTTAGGGTCTTATAGCTCAAAATAATTAGTAAATGCATGAAAAATAACAAATGAAGTCAGAAAGGATTGAAAAATGGTGATGTGGCTTTGAATGGTGCATTTTGAACACACAACAAGTCAGGAGTTCAAATAAGGTTTAAAAAATGAAATCCCTTTGTAACAGATGAGTTTCCGGATGAAATCCTGATACTTTGAAAGAGATTGTCCGTTTTGTACACGAAGTGCATCCTGTTTTTGCCGTAACCCTCTCAACTTTCTTGCACATGCTATGTGGATGAAATGATGATATCATGCCAACTTTCAACCTTTTCAGAGTTCATTTGAAATGCTTTTCAATTTTAGGGTCTTATAGCTCAAAATAATTAGTAAATGCATGAAAAATAACAAATGAAGTCAGAAAGGATTGAAAAATGATGATATGGCTTTGAATGGTGCATTTTGAACACACAAAAAGTCAGGAGTTCAAATAAGGTTTAAAAAATGAAATCCCTTTGTAACAGACGAGTTTCCGGATGAAATCCTGATACTTTGAAAGAGATTGTCCGTTTTGTACGCGAAGTGCATCCAGTTTTTGCCGTAACCCTCTCAACATTCTTGCACATGCTATGTGGATGAAATCATGATATCATGCCAACTTTCAACCTTTTCACAGTTCATTTGAAATGCTTTTCAATTTTAGGGTCTTATAGCTCAAAATAATTAGTAAACGCATGAAAAATAACAAATGAAGTCAGAAAGGATTGAAAAATGGTGACGTGGCTTTGAATGGTGCATTTTGAACACACAAAAAGTCAGGAGTTCAAATAAGGTTTAAAAATTGAAATCCCTTTGTAACAGACGAGTTTCCGGATGAAATCCTGATACTTTGAAAGAGATTGTCCGTTTTGTACACGAAGTGCATCCAGTTTTTGCCGTAACCCTCTCAACTTTCTTGCACATGCTATGTGGATGAAATGATGATATCATGCCAACTTTCAACCTTTTCAGAGTTCATTTGAAATGCTTTTCAATTTTAGGGTCTTATAGCTCAAAATAATTAGTAAATGCATGAAAAATAACAAATGAAGTCAGAAAGGAATGAAAAATGGTGATGTGGATTTGAATGGTGCATTTTGAACACACAACAAGTCAGGAGTTCAAATAAGGTTTAAAAAATGAAATCCCTTTGTAACAGACGAGTTTCCGTATGAAATCCTGATACTTTGAAAGAGATTGTCCGTTTTGTACACGAAGTGCATCCAGTTTTTGCCGTAACCCTCTCAACTTTCTTGCACATGCTATGTGGATGAAATGATGATATCATGCCAACTTTCAACCTTTTCACAGTTCATTTGAAATGCTTTTCAATTTTAGGGTCTTATAGCTCAAAATAATTAGTAAATGCATGAAAAATAACAAATGAAGTCAGAAAGGATTGAAAAATGGTGATGTGGCTTTGAATGGTGCATTTTGAACACACAAAAAGTCAGGAGTTCAAATAAGGTTTAAAAAATGAAATCCCTTTGTAACAGACGAGTTTCCGGATGAAATCCTGATACTTTGAAAGAGATTGTCCGTTTTGTACACGAAGTGCATCCAGTTTTTGCCGTAACCCTCTCAAATTTCTTGCACATGCTATGTGGATTAAATGATGATATCATGCCAACTTTCAACCTTTTCAGAGTTCATTTGAAATGCTTTTCAATTTTAGGGTCTTATAGCTCAAAATAATTAGTAAATGCATGAAAATAACAAATGAAGTCAGAAAGGATTGAAAAATGATGATGTGGCTTTGAATGGTGCATTTTGAACACACAAAAAATCAGGAGTTCAAATAAGGTTTAAAAAATGAAATCCCTTTGTAACAGACGAGTTTCCGGATGAAATCCTGATACTTTGAAAGAGATTGTCCGTTTTGTACACGAAGTGCATCCAGTTTTTGCCGTAACCCTCTCAACTTTCTTGCACATGCTATGTGGATGAAATGATGATATCATGCCAACTTTCAACCTTTTCAGAGTTCATTTGAAATGCTTTTCAATTTTAGGGTCTTATAGCTCAAAATAATTAGTAAATGCATGAAAAATAACAAATGAAGTCAGAGAGGATTGAAAAATGGTGATGTGGCTTTGAATGGTGCATTTTGAACACACAAAAAGTCAGGAGTTCAAATAAGGTTTAAAAAATGAAATCCCTTTGTAACAGACGAGTTTCCGGATGAAATCCTGATACTTTGAAAGAGATTGTCCGTTTTGTACGCGAAGTGCATCCAGTTTTTGCCGTAACCCTCTCAACTTTCTTGCACATGCTATGTGGATGAAATGATGATATCATGCCAACTTTCAACCTTTTCACAGTTCATTTGAAATTCTTTTCAATTTTAGGGTCTTATAGCTCAAAATAATTAGTAAATGCATGAAAAATAACAAATGAAGTGATGAAGGATTGAAAAATGATGATGTGGCTTTGAATGGTGCATTTTGAACACACAAGAAGTCAGGAGTTCAAATAAGGTTTAAAAAATGAAATCCCTTTGTAACAGACGAGTTTCCGGATGAAATCCTGATACTTTGAAAGAGATTGTCCGTTTTGTACACGAAGTGCATCCAGTTTTTGCCGTAACCCTCTCAACTATCTTGCACATGGTATGTGGATGAAATGCTGATATCATGCCAACTTTCAACCTTTTCAGAGTTCATTTGAAATGCTTTTCAATTTTAGGGTCTTATAGCTCAAAATAATTAGTAAATGCATGAAAAATAACAAATGAAGTCAGAGAGGATTGAAAAATGGTGATGTGGCTTTGAATGGTGCATTTTGAACACACAAAAAGTCAGGAGTTCAAATAAGGTTTAAAAAATGAATTCCCTTTGTAACTGACGAGTTTCCGGATGAAATCCTGATACTTTGAAAGAGATTGTCAGTTTTGTACGCGAAGTGCATCCAGTTTTTGCCCTAACCCTCTCAACTTTCTTGCACATGCTATGTGGATGAAATGATGATATCATGCCAACTTTCAACCTTTTTAGAGTTCATTTGAAATGCTTTTCAATTTTAGGGTCTTATAGCTCAAAATAATTAGTAAATGCATGAAAAATAACAAATGAAGTCAGAAAGGATTGAAAAATGATGATGTGGCTTTGAATGGTGCATTTTGAACACACAAGAAGTCAGGTGTTCAAATAAGGTTTAAAAAATGAAATCCCTTTGTAACAGACGAGTTTCCGGATGAAATCCTGATACTTTGAAAGAGATTGTCCGTTTTGTACACGAAGTGCATCCAGTTTTTGCCGTAACCCTCTCAACTTTCTTGCACATGCTATGTGGATGAAATGATGATATCATGCCAACTTTCAACCTTTTCAGAGTTCATTTGAAATGCTTTTCAATTTTAGGGTCTTATAGCTCAAAATAATTAGTAAATGCATGAAAAATAACAAATGAAGTCAGAAAGGATTGAAAAATGATGATGTGGCTTTGAATGGTGCATTTTGAACACACAAAAAGTCAGGAGTTCAAATAAGGTTTAAAAATGAAATCCCTTTGTAACAGATGAGTTTCCGGATGAAATCCTGATACTTTGAAAGAGATTGTCCGTTTTGTACACGAAGTGCATCCAGTTTTTGCCGTAACCCTCTCAACTTTCTTGCACATGCTATGTGGATGAAATGATGATATCATGCCAACTTTCAACCTTTTCAGAGTTCATTTGAAATACTTTTCAATTTTAGGGTCTTATAGCTCAAAATAATTAGTAAATGCATGAAAAATAACAAATGAAGTCAGAGAGGATTGAAAAATGGTCATGTGGCTTTGAATGGTGCATTTTGAACACACAAAAAGTCAGGAGTTCAAATAAGGTTTAAAAATGAAATCCCTTTGTAACAGACGAGTTTCCGGATGAAATCCTGATACTTTGAAAGAGATTGTCCGTTTTGTACGCGAAGTGCATCCAGTTTTTGCCGTCACCCTCTCAACTTTCTTGCACATGCTATGTGGATGAAATGATGATATCATGCCAACTTTCAACCTTTTCAGAGTTCATTTGAAATGCTTTTCAATTTTAGGGTCTTATAGCTCAAAATATTTAGTAAATGCATGAAAAAACAAATGAAGTCAGAAAGGATTGAAAAATGATGACGTGGCTTTGAATGGTGCATTTTGAACACACAAAAAGTCAGGAGTTCAAATAAGGTTAAAAAATGAAATCCCTTTGTAACAGACGAGTTTCCGGATGAAATCCTGATACTTTGAAAGAGATTATCCGTTTTGTACACGAAGTGCATCCAGTTTTTGCAGTAACCCTCTCAACTTTCTTGCACAAGCTATGTGGATGAAATGATGATATCATGCCAACTTTCAACCTTTTCAGAGTTCATTTGAAATGCTTTTCAATTTTAGGGTCTTATAGCTCAAAATAATTAGTAAATGCATGAAAAATAACAAATGAAGTCAGAAAGGATTGAAAAATGGTGATGTGGCTTTGAATGGTGCATTTTGAACACACAACAAGTCAGGAATTCAAATAAGGTTTAAAAAATGAAATCCCTTTGTAACAGACGAGTTTCCGGATGAAATCCTGATACTTTGAAAGAGATTGTCCGTTTTGTACACGAAGTGCATCCAGTTTTTGCCGTAACCCTCTCAACTTTCTTGCACATGCTATGTGGATGAAATGATGATATCATGCCAACTTTCAACCTTTTCAGAGTTCATTTGAAATGCTTTTCAGTTTTAGGGTCTTATAGCTCAAAATAATTTGTAAATGCATGAAAAATAACAAATGAAGTCAGAAAGGATTGAAAAATGATGATGTGGCTTTGAATGGTGCATTTTGAACACACAACAAGTCAGGAGTTCAAATAAGGTTTAAAAAATGAAATCCCTTTGTAACAGACGAGTTTCCGGATGAAATCCTGATACTTTGAAAGAGATTGTCCGTTTTGTACACGAAGTGCATCCAGTTTTTGCCGTAACCCTCTCAACTTTCTTGCACATGCTATGTGGATGAAATGATGATATCATGCCAACTTTCAACCTTTTCAGAGTTCATTTGAAATGCTTTTCAGTTTTAGGGTCTTATAGCTCAAAATATATAGTAAATGCATGAAAAATAACAAATGAAGTCAGAAAGGATTGAAAAATGATGATGTGGCTTTGAATGGTGCATTTTGAACACACAAAAAGTCAGGAGTTCAAATAAGGTTTAAAAAATGAAATCCCTTTGTAACAGACGAGTTTCCGGATGAAATCCTGATACTTTGAAAGAGATTGTCCGTTTTGTACGCGAAGTGCATCCAGTTTTTGCCGTAACCCTCTCAACTTTCTTGCACATGCTATGTGGATGAAATGATGATATCATGCCAACTTTCAACCTTTTCAGAGTTCATTTGAAATGCTTTTCAATTTTAGGGTCTTATAGCTCAAAATAATTAGTAAATGCATGAAAAAACAAATGAAGTCAGAAAGGATTGAAAAATGATGACATGGCTTTGAATGGTGCATTTTGAACACACAAAAAGTCAGGAGTTCAAATAAGGTTAAAAAAATGAAATCCCTTTGTAACAGACGAGTTTCCGGATGAAATCCTGATACTTTGAAAGAGATTGTCCGTTTTGTACACGAAGTTCATCCAGTTTTTGCCGTAACCCTCTCAACTTTCTTGCACATGCTATGTGGATGAAATGATGATATCATGCCAACTTTCAACCTTTTCAGAGTTCATTTGAGATGCTTTTCAATTTTAGGGTCTTATAGCTCAAAATAATTAGTAAATGCATGAAAAATAACAAATGAAGTCAGAAAGGATTGAAAAATGGTGATGTGGCTTTGAATGGTGCATTTTGAACACACAAAAAGTCAGGAGTTCAAATAAGGTTTAAAAAATGAATTCCCTTTGTAACAGACGAGTTTCCGGATGAAATCCTGATACTTTGAAAGAGATTGTCAGTTTTTTACGCGAAGTGCATCCAGTTTTTGCCGTAACCCTCTCAACTTTCTTGCACATGCTATGTGGATGAAATGATGATATCATGCCAACTTTCAACCTTTTTAGAGTTCATTTGAAATGCTTTTCAATTTTAGGGTCTTATAGCTCAAAATAATTAGTAAATGCATGAAAAATAACAAATGAAGTCAGAAAGGATTGAAAAATGATGATGTGGCTTTGAATGGTGCATTTTGAACACACAAGAAGTCAGGAGTTCAAATAAGGTTTAAAAAATGAAATCCCTTTGTAACAGACGAGTTTCCGGATGAAATCCTGATACTTTGAAAGAGATTGTCCGTTTTGTACACGAAGTGCATCCAGTTTTTGCCGTAACCCTCTCAACTTTCTTGCACATGCTATGTGGATGAAATGATGATATCATGCCAACTTTCAACCTTTTCAGAGTTCATTTGAAATGCTTTTCAATTTTAGGGTCTTATAGCTCAAAATAATTAGTAAATGCATGAAAAATAACAAATGAAGTCAGAAAGGATTGAAAAATGATGATGTGGCTTTGAATGGTGCATTTTGAACACACAAAAAGTCAGGAGTTCAAATAAGGTTTAAAAAATGAAATCCCTTTGTAACAGACGAGTTTCCGGATGAAATCCTGATACTTTGAAAGAGATTGTCCGTTTTGTACGCGAAGTGCATCCAGTTTTTGCCGTAACCCTCTCAACTTTCTTGGACATGCTATGTGGATGAAATGATGATATCATGCCAACTTTCAACCTTTTCAGAGTTCATTTGAAATGCTTTTCAATTTTAGGGTCTTATAGCTCAAAATAATTAGTAAATGCATGAAAAAACAAATGAAGTCAGAAAGGATTGAAAAATGATGACATGGCTTTGAATGGTGCATTTTGAACACACAAAAAGTCAGGAGTTCAAATAAGGTTTAAAAAATGAAATCCCTTTGTAACAGACGAGTTTCCGGATGAAATCCTGATACTTTGAAAGAGATTGTCCGTTTTGTACACGAAGTGCATCCAGTTTTTGCCGTCACCCTCTCAACTTTCTTGCACATGCTATGTGGATGAAATGATGATATCATGCCAACTTTCAACCTTTTCAAAGTTCATTTGAAATGCTTTTCAATTTTAGGGTCTTATAGCTCAAAATAATTAGTAAATGCATGAAAAATAACAAATGAAGTCAGAAAGGATTGAAAAATGGTGACGTGGCTTTGAATGGTGCATTTTGAACACACAACAAGTCAGGAGTTCAAATAAGGTTTAAAAAATGAAATCCCTTTGTAACAGACGAGTTTCCGGATGAAATCCTGATACTTTGAAAGAGATTGTCCGTTTTGTACATGAAGTGCATCTAGTTTTTGCCGTAACCCTCTCAACTTTCTTGCACATGCTATGTGGATGAAATGATGATATCATGCCAACTTTCAACCTTTTCAGAGTTCATTTGAAATGCTTTTCAATTTTAGGGTCTTATAGCTCAAAATAATTAGTAAATGCATGACAAATAACAAATGAAGTCAGAAAGGATTGAAAAATGATGATGTGGCATTGAATGGTGCATTTTGAACACACAAAAAGTCAGGAGTTCAAATAAGGTTTAAAAATGAAATCCCTTTGTAACAGACGAGTTTCCGGATGAAATCCTGATACTTTGAAAGAGATTGTCCGTTTTGTACGCGAAGTGCATCCAGTTTCTGCCGTAACCCTCTCAACTTTCTTGCACATGCTATGTGGATGAAATGATGATATCATGCCAACTTTCAACCTTTTCAGAGTTCATTTGAAATGCTTTTCAATTTTAGGGTCTTATAGCTCAAAATAATTAGTAAATGCATGAAAAATAACAAATGAAGTCAGAAAGGATTGAAAAATGATGATGTGGCTTTGAATGGTGCATTTTGAACACACAAAAAGTCAGGAGTTCAAATAAGGATTAAAAAATGAAATCCCTTTGTAACAGACGAGTTTCCGGATGAAATCCTGATACTTTGAAAGAGATTGTCCGTTTTGTACACGAAGTGCATCCAGTTTTTGCCGTAACCCTCTCAACTTTCTTGCACATGCTATGTGGATGAAATGATGATATCATGATAACTTTCAACCTTTTCAGAGTTCATTCGAAATGCTTTTCAATTTTAGGGTCTTATAGCTCAAAATAATTAGTAAATGCATGAAAAATAACAAATGAAGTCAGAAAGGATTGAAAAATGGTGAGGTGGCTTTGAATGGTGCATTTTGAACACACAAAAAGTCAGGAGTTCAAATAAGGTTAAAAAAATGAAATCCCTTTGTAACAGACGAGTTTCCGGATGAAATCCTGATACTTTGAAAGAGATTGTCCGTTTTGTACACGAAGTGCATCCAGTTTTTGCCGTAACCCTCTCAACTTTCTTGCACATGCTATGTGGATGAAATGATGATATCATGCCAACTTTCAACCTTTTCAGAGTTCATTTGAAATGCTTTTCAATTTTAGGGTCTTATAGCTCAAAATAATTAGTAAATGCATGAAAAATAACAAATGAAGTCAGAAAGGATTGAAAAATGATGATGTGGCTTTGAATGGTGCATTTTGAACACACAAAAAGTCAGGAGTTCAAATAAGGTTTAAAAAATGAAATCCCTTTGTAACAGACGAGTTTCCGGATGAAATCCTGATACTTTGAAAGAGATTGTCCGTTTTGTACGCGAAGTGCATCCAGTTTTTGCCGTAACCCTCTCAACTTTCTTGCACATGCTATGTGGATGAAATGATGATATCATGCCAACTTTCAACCTTTTCAGAGTTCATTTGAAATGCTTTTCAATTTTAGGGTCTTATAGCTCAAAATAATTAGTAAATGCATGAAAAAACAAATGAAGTCAGAAAGGATTGAAAAATGATGACATGGCTTTGAATGGTGCATTGTGAACACACAAAAAGTCAGGAGTTCAAATAAGGTTTAAAAAATGAAATCCCTTTGTAACAGACGAGTTTCCGGATGAAATCCTGATACTTTGAAAGAGATTGTCCGTTTTGTACACGAAGTGCATCCAGTTTTTGCCGTCACCCTCTCAACTTTCTTGCACATGCTATGTGGATGAAATGATGATATCATGCCAACTTTCAACCTTTTCAAAGTTCATTTGAAATGCTTTTCAATTTTAGGGTCTTATAGCTCAAAATAATTAGTAAATGCATGAAAAATAACAAATGAAGTCAGAAAGGATTGAAAAATGGTGACGTGGCTTTGAATGGTGCATTTTGAACACACAACAAGTCAGGAGTTCAAATAAGGTTTAAAAAATGAAATCCCTTTGTAACAGACGAGTTTCCGGATGAAATCCTGATACTTTGAAAGAGATTGTCCGTTTTGTACATGAAGTGCATCTAGTTTTTGCCGTAACCCTCTCAACTTTCTTGCACATGCTATGTGGATGAAATGATGATATCATGCCAACTTTCAACCTTTTCAGAGTTCATTTGAAATGCTTTTCAATTTTAGGGTCTTATAGCTCAAAATAATTAGTAAATGCATGACAAATAACAAATGAAGTCAGAAAGGATTGAAAAATGATGATGTGGCATTGAATGGTGCATTTTGAACACACAAAAAGTCAGGAGTTCAAATAAGGTTTAAAAATGAAATCCCTTTGTAACAGACGAGTTTCCGGATGAAATCCTGATACTTTGAAAGAGATTGTCCGTTTTGTACGCGAAGTGCATCCAGTTTCTGCCGTAACCCTCTCAACTTTCTTGCACATGCTATGTGGATGAAATGATGATATCATGCCAACTTTCAACCTTTTCAGAGTTCATTTGAAATGCTTTTCAATTTTAGGGTCTTATAGCTCAAAATAATTAGTAAATGCATGAAAAATAACAAATGAAGTCAGAAAGGATTGAAAAATGATGATGTGGCTTTGAATGGTGCATTTTGAACACACAAAAAGTCAGGAGTTCAAATAAGGATTAAAAAATGAAATCCCTTTGTAACAGACGAGTTTCCGGATGAAATCCTGATACTTTGAAAGAGATTGTCCGTTTTGTACACGAAGTGCATCCAGTTTTTGCCGTAACCCTCTCAACTTTCTTGCACATGCTATGTGGATGAAATGATGATATCATGATAACTTTCAACCTTTTCAGAGTTCATTTGAAATGCTTTTCAATTTTAGGGTCTTATAGCTCAAAATAATTAGTAAATGCATGAAAAATAACAAATGAAGTCAGAAAGGATTGAAAAATGGTGACGTGGCTTTGAATGGTGCATTTTGAACACACAAAAAGTCAGGAGTTCAAATAAGGTTAAAAAATGAAATCCCTTTGTAACAGACGAGTTTCCGGATGAAATCCTGATACTTTGAAAGAGATTGTCCGTTTTGTACACGAAGTGCATCCAGTTTTTGCCGTAACCCTCTCAACTTTCTTGCACATGCTATGTGGATGAAATGATGATATCATGCCAACTTTCAACCTTTTCGGAGTTCATTTGAAATGCTTTTCAATTTTAGGGTCTTATAGCTCAAAATAATTAGTAAATGCATGAAAAATAACAAATGAAGTCAGAGTGGATTGAAAAATGGTGATGTGGCTTTGAATGGTGCATTTTGAACACACAAAAAGTCAGGAGTTCAAATAAGGTTTAAAAAATGAAATCCCTTTGTAACAGTCGAGTTTCCGGATGAAATCCTGATACTTTGAAAGAGATTGTCAGTTTTGTACGCGAAGTGCATCCAGTTTTTGCCGTAACCCTCTCAACTTTCTTGCACATGCTATGTGGATGAAATGATGATATCATGCCAACTTTCAACCTTTTCAGAGTTCATTTGAAATGCTTTTCAATTTTAGGGTCTTATAGCTCAAAATAATTAGTAAATGCATGAAAAATAACAAATGAAGTGATGAAGGATTGAAAAATGATGATGTGGCTTTGAATGGTGCATTTTGAACACACAAGAAGTCAGGAGTTCAAATAAGGTTTAAAAAATGAAATCCCTTTGTAACAGACGAGTTTCCGGATGAAATCCTGATACTTTGAAAGAGATTGTCCGTTTTGTACACGAAGTGCATCCAGTTTTTTCCGTAACCCTCTCAACTTTCTTGCACATGCTATGTGGATGAAATGATGATATCATGCCAACTTTCAACCTTTTCAGAGTTCATTTGAAATGCTTTTCAATTTTAGGGTCTTATAGCTCAAAATAATTAGTAAATGCATGAAAAATAACAAATGAAGTCAGAAAGGATTGAAAAATGATGATGTGGCTTTGAATGGTGCATTTTGAACACACAAAAAGTCAGGAGTTCAAATAAGGTTTAAAAAATGAAATCCCTTTGTAACAGACGAGTTTCCGGATGAAATCCTGATACTTTGAAAGAGATTGTCCGTTTTGTACACGAAGTGCATCCAGTTTTTGCCGTAACCCTCTCAACTTTCTTGCACATGCTATGTGGATGAAATGATGATATCATGCCAACTTTCAACCTTTTCAGAGTTCATTTGAAATGCTTTTCAATTTTAGGGTCTTATAGCTCAAAATAATTAGTAAATGCATGAAAAATAACAAATGAAGTCAGAGAGGATTGAAAAATGGTGACGTGGCTTTGAATGGTGCATTTTGAACACACAAAAAGTCAGGAGTTCAAATAAGGTTTAAAAAATGAAATCCCTTTGTAACAGACGAGTTTCCGGATGAAATCCTGATACTTTGAAAGAGATTGTCCGTTTTGTACACGAAGTGCATCCAGTTTTTGCCGTAACCCTCTCAACTTTCTTGCACATGCTATGTGGATGAAATGATGATATCATGCCAACTTTCAACCTTTTCAGAGTTCATTTGAAATGCTTTTCAATTTTAGGGTCTTATAGCTCAAAATAATTAGTAAATGCATGAAAAATAACAAATGAAGTGATGAAGGATTGAAAAATGATGATGTGGCTTTGAATGGTGCATTTTGAACACACAAGAAGTCAGGAGTTCAAATAAGGTTTAAAAAATGAAATCCCTTTGTAACAGACGAGTTTCCGGATGAAATCCTGATACTTTGAAAGAGATTGTCCGTTTTGTACACGAAGTGCATCCAGTTTTTTCCGTAACCCTCTCAACTTTCTTGCACATGCTATGTGGATGAAATGATGATATCATGCCAACTTTCAACCTTTTCAGAGTTCATTTGAAATGCTTTTCAATTTTAGGGTCTTATAGCTCAAAATAATTAGTAAATGCATGAAAAATAACAAATGAAGTCAGAAAGGATTGAAAAATGATGATGTGGCTTTGAATGGTGCATTTTGAACACACAAAAAGTCAGGAGTTCAAATAAGGTTTAAAAAATGAAATCCCTTTGTAACAGACGAGTTTCCGGATGAAATCCTGATACTTTGAAAGAGATTGTCCGTTTTGTACACGAAGTGCATCCAGTTTTTGCCGTAACCCTCTCAACTTTCTTGCACATGCTATGTGGATGAAATGATGATATCATGCCAACTTTCAACCTTTTCAGAGTTCATTTGAAATGCTTTTCAATTTTAGGGTCTTATAGCTCAAAATAATTAGTAAATGCATGAAAAATAACAAATGAAGTCAGAGAGGATTGAAAAATGGTGACGTGGCTTTGAATGGTGCATTTTGAACACACAAAAAGTCAGGAGTTCAAATAAGGTTTAAAAAATGAAATCCCTTTGTAACAGACGAGTTTCCGGATGAAATCCTGATACTTTGAAAGAGATTGTCCGTTTTGTACACGAAGTGCATCCAGTTTTTGCCGTAACCCTCTCAACTTTCTTGCACATGCTATGTGGATGAAATGATGATATCATGCCAACTTTCAACCTTTTCAGAGTTCATTTGAAATGCTTTTCAATTTTAGGGTCTTATAGCTCAAAATAATTAGTAAATGCATGAAAAATAACAAATGAAGTCAGAAAGGATTGAAAAATGATGATGTGGCTTTGAATGGTGCATTTTGAACACACAAAAATTCAGGAGTTCAAATAAGGTTCAAAAAAATGAAATCCCTTTGTAACAGACGAGTTTCCGGATGAAATCCTGATACTTTGAAAGAGATTGTCAGTTTTGTACGCGAAGTGCATCCAGTTTTTGCCGTAACCCTCTCAACTTTCTTGCACATGCTATGTGGATGAAATGATGATATCATGCCAACTTTCAACCTTTTCAGAGTTCATTTGAAATGCTTTTCAATTTTAGGGTCTTATAGCTCAAAATAATTAGTAAATGCATGAAAAATAACAAATGAAGTCAGAAAGGATTGAAAAATGGTGATGTGGCTTTGAATGGTGCATTTTGAACACACAACAAGTCAGGAATTCAAATAAGGTTTAAAAAATGAAATCCCTTTGTAACAGACGAGTTTCCGGATGAAATCCTGATACTTTGAAAGAGATTGTCCGTTTTGTACACGAAGTGCATCCAGTTTTTGCCGTAACCCTCTCAACTTTCTTGCACATGCTATGTGGATGAAATGATGATATCATGCCAACTTTCAACCTTTTCAGAGTTCATTTGAAATGCTTTTCAATTTTAGGGTCTTATAGCTCAAAATAATTAGTAAATGCACGAAAAATAACAAATGAAGTCAGAAAGGATTGAAAAATGATGATGTGGCTTTGAATGGTGCATTTTGAACACACAAGAAGTCAGGAGTTCAAATAAGGTTTAAAAAATGAAATCCCTTTGTAACAGATGAGTTTCCGGATGAAATCCTGATACTTTGAAAAAGATTGTCCGTTTTGTACACGAAGTGCATCCAGTTTTTGCCGTAACCCTCTCAACTTTCTTGCACATGCTATGTGGATGAAATGATGATATCATGCCAACTTTCAACCTTTTCAGAGTTCATTTGAAATGCTTTTCAATTTTAGGGTCTTATAGCTCAAAATAATTAGTAAATGCATGAAAAATAACAAATGAAGTCAGAAAGGATTGAAAAATGATGATGTGGCTTTGAATGGTGCATTTTGAACACACAAAAATTCAGGAGTTCAAATAAGGTTTAAAAAATGAAATCCCTTTGTAACAGACGAGTTTCCGGATGAAATCCTGATACTTTGAAAGAGATTGTCCGTTTTGTACGCGAAGTGCATCCAGTTTTTGCCGTAACCCTCTCAACTTTCTTGCACATGCTATGTGGATGAAATGATGATATCATGCCAACTTTCAACCTTTTCAGAGTTCATTTGAAATGCTTTTCAATTTTAGGGTCTTATAGCTCAAAATAATTAGTAAATGCATGAAAAAACAAATGAAGTCAGAAAGGATTGAAAAATGGTGATGTGGCTTTGAATGGTCCATTTTTAACACACAAAAAGTCAGGAGTTCAAATAAGGTTAAAAAATGAAATCCCTTTGTAACAGACGAGTTTCCGGATGAAATCCTGATACTTTGAAAGAGATTGTCCGTTTTGTACGCGAAGTGCATCCAGTTTTTGCCGTAACCCTCTCAACTTTCTTGCACATGCTATGTGGATGAAATGATGATATCATGCCAACTTTCAACCTTTTCAGAGTTCATTTGAAATGCTTTTCAATTTTAGGGTCTTATAGCTCAAAATAATTAGTAAATGCATGAAAAAACAAATGAAGTCAGAAAGGATTGAAAAATGATGACGTGGCTTTGAATGGTGCATTTTGAACACACAAAAAGTCAGGAGTTCAAATAAGGTTAAAAAAATTTAATCCCTTTGTAACAGACGAGTTTCCGGATGAAATCCTGATACTTTGAAAGAGATTGTCCTTTTGTACACGAAGTGCATCCAGTTTTTGCCGTAACCCTCTCAACTTTCTTGCACATGCTATGTGGATGAAATGATGATATCATGCCAACTTTCAACCTTTTCAGAGTTCATTTGAAATGCTTTTCAATTTTAGGGTCTTATAGCTCAAAATAATTAGTAAATGCACGAAAAATAACAAATGAAGTCAGAAAGGATTGAAAAATGGTGATGTGGCTTTAAATGGTGCATTTTGAACACACAAAAGGTCAGGAGTTCAAATAAGGTTTAAAAAATGAAATCCCTTTGTAACAGACGAGTATCCGGATGAAATCCTGATACTTTGAAAGAGATCGTCCGTTTTGTACACGAAGTGCATCCAGTTTTTGCCGTAACCCTCTCAACTTTCTTGCACATGCTATGTGGATGAAATGATGATATCATGCCAACTTTCAACCTTTTCAGAGTTCATTTGAAATGCTTTTCAATTTTAGGGTCTTATAGCTCAAAATAATTAGTAAATGCATGAAAAAACAAATGAAGTCAGAAAGGATTGAAAAATGATGACGTGGCTTTGAATGGTCCATTTTGAACACACAAAAAGTCAGGAGTTCAAATAAGGTTAAAAAATGAAATCCCTTTGTAACAGACGAGTTTCCGGATGAAATCCTGATACTTTGAAAGAGATTGTCCGTTTTGTACACGAAGTGCATCCAGTTTTTGCAGTAACAATCTCAACTTTCTTGCACAAGCTATGTGGATGAAATGATGATATCATGCCAACTTTCAACCTTTTCAGAGTTCATTTGAAATGCTTTTCAATTTTAGGGTCTTATAGCTCAAAATAATTAGTAAATGCATGAAAAATAACAAATGAAGTCAGAAAGGACTGAAAAATGGTGATGTGGCTTTGAATGGTGCATTTTGAACACACAACAAGTCAGGAATTCAAATAAGGTTTAAAAAATGAAATCCCTTTGTAACAGACGAGTTTCCGGATGAAATCCTGATACTTTGAAAGAGATTGTCCGTTTTGTACACGAAGTGCATCCAGTTTTTGCCGTAACCCTCTCAACTTTCTTGCACATGCTATGTGGATGAAATGATGATATCATGCCAACTTTCAACCTTTTCAGAGTTCATTTGAAATGCTTTTCAATTTTAGGGTCTTATAGCTCAAAATAATTAGTAAATGCATGAAAAATAACAAATGAAGTCAGAAAGGATTGAAAAATGATGATGTGGCTTTGAATGGTGCATTTTGAACACACAAAAAGTCAGGAGTTCAAATAAGGTTTAAAAAATGAAATCCCTTTGTAACAGACGAGTTTCCGGATGAAATCCTGATACTTTGAAAGAGATTGTCCGTTTTGTACGCGAAGTGCATCCAGTTTTTGCCGTAACCCTCTCAACTTTCTTGCACATGCTATGTGGATGAAATGATGATATCATGCCAACTTTCAACCTTTTCAGAGTTCATTTGAAATGCTTTTCAATTTTAGGGTCTTATAGCTCAAAATAATTAGTAAATGCATGAAAAAACAAATGAAGTCAGAAAGGATTGAAAAATGATGACGTGGCTTTGAATGGTCCATTTTGAACACACAAAAAGTCAGGAGTTCAAATAAGGTTAAAAAATGAAATCCCTTTGTAACAGACGAGTTTCCGGATGAAATCCTGATACTTTGAAAGAGATTGTCCGTTTTGTACACGAAGTGCATCCAGTTTTTGCAGTAACCCTCTCAACTTTCTTGCACAAGCTATGTGGATGAAATGATGGTATCATGCCAACTTTCAACCTTTTCAGAGTTCATTTGAAATGCTTTTCAATTTTAGGGTCTTATAGCTCAAAATAATTAGTAAATGCATGAAAAATAACAAATGAAGTCAGAAAGGATTGAAAAATGGTGATGTGGCTTTGAATGGTGCATTTTGAACACACAACAAGTCAGGAATTCAAATAAGGTTTAAAAAATGAAATCCCTTTGTAACAGACGAGTTTCCGGATGAAATCCTGATACTTTGAAAGAGATTGTCCGTTTTGTACGCGAAGTGCATCCAGTTTTTGCCGTAACCCTCTCAACTTTCTTGCACATGCTATGTGGATGAAATGATGATATCATGCCAACTTTCAACCTTTTCAGAGTTCATTTGAAATGCTTTTCAATTTTAGGGTCTTATAGCTCAAAATAATTAGTAAATGCATGAAAAAACAAACGAAGTCAAAAAGGATTGAAAAATGATGACATGGCTTTGAATGGTGCATTTTGAACACACAAAAAGTCAGGAGTTCAAATAAGGTTAAAAAAATGAAATCCCTATGTAACAGACGAGTTTCCGGATGAAATCCTGATACTTTGAAAGAGATTGTCCGTTTTGTACACGAAGTGCATCCAGTTTTTGCCGTAACCCTCTCAACTTTCTTGCACATGCTATGTGGATGAAATGATGATATCATGCCAACTTTCAACCTTTTCAGAGTTCATATGAAATGCTTTTCAATTTTAGGGTCTTATAGCTCAAAATAATTAGTAAATGCATGAAAAATAACAAATGAAGTCAGAAAGGATTGAAAAATGGTGATGTGGCTTTGAATGGTGCATTTTGAACACACAACAAGTCAGGAGTTCAAATAAGGTTTAAAAAATGAAATCCCTTTGTAACAGACGAGTTTCCGGATGAAATCCTGATACTTTGAAAGAGATTGTCCGTTTTGTACATGAAGTGCATCTAGTTTTTGCCGTAACCCTATCAACTTTCTTGCACATGCTATGTGGATGAAATGATGATATCATGCCAACTTTCAACCTTTTCAGAGTTCATTTGAAATGCTTTTCAATTTTAGGGTCTTATAGCTCAAAATAAGTAGTAAATGCATGAAAAATAACAAATGAAGTCAGAAAGGATTGAAAAATGATGATGTGGCTTTGAATGGTGCATTTTGAACACACAAAAAGTCAGGAGTTCAAATAAGGTTTAAAAAATGAAATCCCTTTGTAACAGACGAGGTTCCGGATGAAATCCTGATACTTTGAAAGAGATTGTCCGTTTTGTACGCGAAGTGCATCCAGTTTTTGCCGTAACCCTCTCAACTTTCTTGCACATGCTATGTGGATGAAATGATGATATCATGCCAACTTTCAACCTTTTCAGAGTTCATTTGAAATGCTTTTCAATTTTAGGGTCTTATAGCTCAAAATAATTAGTAAATGCATGAAAAATAACAAATGAAGTCAGAAAGGATTGAAAAATGGTGATGTGGGTTTGAATGGTGCATTTTGAACACACAAAAAGTCAGGAGTTCAAATAAGGTTTAAAAAATGAAATCCCTTTGTAACAGACGAGTTTCCGGATGAAATCCTGATACTTTGAAAGAGATTGTCCGTTTTGTACACGAAGTGTATTCAGTTTTTGCCGTAACCCTCTCAACTTTCTTGCACATGCTATGTGGATGAAATGATGATATCATGCCAACTTTCAACCTTTTCGGAGTTCATTTGAAATGCTTTTCAATTTTAGGGTCTTATAGCTCAAAATAATTAGTAAATGCATGAAAAATAACAAATGAAGTCAGAAAGGATTGAAAAATGATGATGTGGCTTTGAATGGTGCATTTTGAACACACAAAAAGTCAGGAGTTCAAATAAGGTTTAAAAAATGAAATCCCTTTGTAACAGACGAGGTTCCGGATGAAATCCTGATACTTTGAAAGAGATTGTCCGTTTTGTACGCGAAGTGCATCCAGTTTTTGCCATAACCCTCTCAACTTTCTTGCACATGCTATGTGGATGAAATGATGATATCATGCCAACTTTCAACCTTTTCAGAGTTCATTTGAAATGCTTTTCAATTTTAGGGTCTTATAGCTCAAAATAATTAGTAAATGCATGAAAAATAACAAATGAAGTCAGAAAGGATTGAAAAATGGTGATGTGGGTTTGAATGGTGCATTTTGAACACACAAAAAGTCAGGAGTTCAAATAAGGTTTAAAAAATGAAATCCCTTTGTAACAGACGAGTTTCCGGATGAAATCCTGATACTTTGAAAGAGCTTGTCCGTTTTGTACACGAAGTGTATCCAGTTTTTGCCGTAACCCTCTCAACTTTCTTGCACATGCTATGTGGATGAAATGATGATATCATGCCAACTTTCAACCTTTTCGGAGTTCATTTGAAATGCTTTTCAATTTTAGGGTCTTATAGCTCAAAATAATTAGTAAATGCATGAAAAATAACAAATGAAGTCAGAAAGGATTGAAAAATGGTGATGTGGCTTTGAATGGTGCATTTTGAACACACAAAAAGTCAGGAGTTCAAATAAGGTTTAAAAAATGAAATCCCTTTGTAACAGACGAGTTTCCGGATGAAATCCTGATACTTTGAAAGAGATTGTCCGTTTTGTACACGAAGTGCATCCAGTTTTTGCCGTAACCCTCTCAACTTTCTTGCACATGCTATGTGGATGAAATGATGATATCATGCCAACTTTCAACCTTTTCAGAGTTCATTTGAAATGCTTTTCAATTTTAGGGTCTTATAGCTCAAAATAATTAGTAAATGCATGAAAAATAAGAAATGAAGTCAGACAGGATTGAAAAATGGTGATGTGGCTTTGAATGGTGCATTTTGAACACACAAAAAGTAAGGAGTTCAAATAAGGTTTAAAAAATGAAATCCCTTTGTAACAGTCGAGTTTCCGGATGAAATCCTGATACTTTGAAAGAGATTGTCAGTTTTGTACGCGAAGTGCATCCAGTTTTTGCCGTAACCCTCTCAACTTTCTTGCACATGCTATGTGGATGAAATGATGATATCATGAGAAATTTCAACCTTTTCAGAGTTCATTTGAAATGCTTTTCAATTTTAGGGTCTTATAGCTCAAAATAATTAGTAAATGCATGAAAAATAACAAATGAAGTGATGAAGGATTGAAAAATGATGATGTGGCTTTGAATGGTGCATTTTGAACACACAAGAAGTCAGGAGTTCAAATACGGTTTAAAAAATGAAATCCCTTTGTAACAGACGAGTTTCCGGATGAAATCCTGATACTTTGAAAGAGATTGTCCGTTTTGTACACGAAGTGCATCCAGTTTTTGCCGTAACCCTCTCAACTTTCTTGCACATGCTATGTGGATGAAATGATGATATCATGCCAACTTTCAACCTTTTCAGAGTTCATTTGAAATGCTTTTCAATTTTAGGGTCTTATAGCTCAAAATAATTAGTAAATGCATGAAAAATAACAAATGAAGTCAGAAAGGATTGAAAAATGGTGATGTGGCTTTGAATGGTGCATTTTGAACACACAAAAAAATGAGATCCCTTTGTAACAGACGAGTTTCCGGATGAAATCCTGATACTTTGAAAGAGATTGTCCGTTTTGTACACGAAGTGCATCCAGTTTTTGCCGTAACCCTCTCAACTTTCTTGCACATGCTATGTGGATGAAATGATGATATCATGCCAACTTTCAACCTTTTCAGAGTTCATTTGAAATGCTTTTCAATTTTAGGGTCTTATAGCTCAAAATAATTAGTAAATGCATGAAAAATAACAAATGAAGTCAGAAAGGATTGAAAAATGGTGATGTGGCTTTGAATGGTGCATTTTGAACACACAAAAAGTCAGGAGTTCAAATAAGGTTTAAAAAATGAAATCCCTTTGTAACAGACGAGTTTCCGGATGAAATCCTGATACTTTGAAAGAGATTGTCCGTTTTGTACACGAAGTGCATCCAGTTTTTGCCGTAACCATCTCAACTTTCTTGCACATGCTATGTGGATGAAATGATGATATCATGCCAACTTTCAACCTTTTCAGAGTTCATTTGAAATGCTTTTCAATTTTAGGGTCTTATAGCTCAGAATAATTAGTAAATGCATGAAAAATAACAAATGAAGTCAGAAAGGATTGAAAAATGGTGATGTGGCTTTGAATGGTGCATTTTGAACACATAACAAGTCAGGAGTTCAAATAAGGTTTAAAAAATGAAATCCCTTTGTAACAGACGAGTTTCCGGATGAAATCCTGATACTTTGAAAGAGATTATCCGTTTTGTACATGAAGTGCATCTAGTTTTTGCCGTAACCCTCTCAACTTTCTTGCACATGCTATGTGGATGAAATGATGATATCATGCCAACTTTCAACCTTTTCAAAGTTCATTTGAAATGCTTTTCAATTTTAGGGTCTTATAGCTCAAAATAAGTAGTAAATGCATGAAAAATAACAAATGAAGTCAGAAAGGATTGAAAAATGATGATGTGGCTTTGAATGGTGCATTTTGAACACACAAAAAGTCAGGAGTTCAAATAAGGTTTAAAAAATGAAGTCCCTTTGTAACAGACGAGTTTCCGGATGAAATCCTGATACTTTGAAAGAGATTGTCCGTTTTGTACGCGAAGTGCATCCAGTTTTTGCCGTAACCCTCTCAACTTTCTTGCACATGCTATGTGGATGAAATGATGATATCATGCCAACTTTCAACCTTTTCAGAGTTCATTTGAAATGCTTTTCAATTTTAGGGTCTTATAGCTCAAAATAATTAGTAAATGCATGAAAAATAACAAATGAAGTCAGAAAGGATTGAAAAATGGTGATGTGGCTTTGAATTGTGCATTTTGAACACACAAAAAGTCAGGAGTTCAAATAAGGTTTAAAAAATGAAATCCCTTTGTAACAGACGAGTTTCCGGATGAAATCCTGATACATTGAAAGAGATTGTCCGTTTTGTACACGAAGTGCATCCAGTTTTTGCCGTAACCCTCTCAACTTTCTTGCACATGCTATGTGGATGAAATGATGATATCATGCCAACTTTCAACCTTTTCAGAGTTCATTTGAAATGCTTTTCAATTTTAGGGTCTTATAGCTCAAAATAATTAGTAAATGCATGAAAAATAACAAATGAAGTCAGAAAGGATTGAAAAATGGTGATGTGGCTTTGAATGATGCATTTTGAACACACAAAAAGTCAGGAGTTCAAATAAGGTTTAAAAAATGAAATCCCATTGTAACAGACGAGTTTCCGGATGAAATCCTGATACTTTGAAAGAGATTGTCCGTTTTGTACACGAAGTGCATCCAGTTTTTGCCGTAACCCTCTCAACTTTCTTGCACATGCTATGTGGATGAAATGATGATATCATGCCAACTTTCAACCTTTTCAGAGTTCATTTGAAATGCTTTTCAATTTTAGGGTCTTATAGCTCAAAATAATTAGTAAATGCATGAAAAATAACAAATGAAGTCAGAGAGGATTGAAAAATGGTGATGTGGCTTTGAATGGTGCATTTTGAACACACAAAAAGTCAGGAGTTCAAATAAGGTTTAAAAAATGAAATCCCTTTGTAACAGTCGAGTTTCCGGATGAAATCCTGATACTTTGAAAGAGATTGTCAGTTTTGTACGCGAAGTGCATCCAGTTTTTGCCGTAACCCTCTCAACTTTCTTGCACATGCTATGTGGATGAAATGATGATATCATGAGAAATTTCAACCTTTTCAGAGTTCATTTGAAATGCTTTTCAATTTTAGGGTCTTATAGCTCAAAATAATTAGTAAATGCATGAAAAATAACAAATGAAGTCAGAAAGGATTGAAAAATGATGATGTGGCTTTGAATGGTGCATTTTGAACACACAAGAAGTCAGGAGTTCAAATAAGGTTTAAAAAATGAAATCCCTTTGTAACAGACGAGTTTCCGGATGAAATCCTGATACTTT
This sequence comes from Aegilops tauschii subsp. strangulata, assembly GCF_002575655.3. NCBI lineage: Eukaryota > Viridiplantae > Streptophyta > Magnoliopsida > Poales > Poaceae > Aegilops > Aegilops tauschii. The sequence continues at coordinate 453,394,297 of NC_053040.3, forward strand.
GAAAGAGATTGTCCGTTTTGTACACGAAGTGCATCCAGTTTTTGCCGTAACCCTCTCAACTTTCTTGCACATGCTATGTGGATGAAATGATGATATCATGCCAACTTTCAACCTTTTCAGAGTTCATTTGAAATGCTTTTCAATTTTAGGGTCTTATAGCTCAAAATAATTAGTAAATGCATGAAAAATAACAAATGAAGTCAGAAAGGATTGAAAAATGATGATGTGGCTTTGAATGGTGCATTTTGAACACACAAAAAGTCAGGAGTTCAAAAAAGGTTTAAAAAATGAAATCCCTTTGTAACAGACGAGTTTCCGGATGAAATCCTGATACTTTGAAAGAGATTGTCCGTTTTGTACACGAAGTGCATCCAGTTTTTGCCGTAACCCTCTCAACTTTCTTGCACATGCTATGTGGATGAAATGATGATATCATGCCAACTTTCAACCTTTTCAGAGTTCATTTGAAATGCTTTTCAATTTTAGGGTCTTATAGCTCAAAATAATTAGTAAATGCATGAAAAATAACAAATGAAGTCAGAGAGGATCGAAAAATGATGATGTGGCTTTGAATGGTGCATTTTGAACACACAAAAAGTCAGGAGTTCAAATAAGGTTTAAAAAATGAAATCCCTTTGTAACAGACGAGTTTCCGGATGAAATCCTGATACTTTGAAAAAGATTGTCCGTTTTGTACGCGAAGTGCATCCAGTTTTTGCCGTAACCCTCTCAACTTTCTTGCACATGCTATGTGGATGAAATGATGATATCATGCCAACTTTCAACCTTTTCAGAGTTCATTTGAAATGCTTTTCAATTTTAGGGTCTTATAGCTCAAAATAATTAGTAAATGCATGAAAAAACAAATGAAGTCAGAAAGGATTGAAAAATGATGACGTGGCTTTGAATGGTGCATTTTGAACACACAAAAAGTCAGGAGTTCAAATAAGGTTAAAAAAATGAAATCCCTTTGTAACAGACGAGTTTCCGGATGAAATCCTGATACTTTGAAAGAGATTGTCCGTTTTGTACACGAAGTGCATCCAGTTTTTGCCGTAACCCTCTCAACTTTCTCGCACATGCTATATGGATGAAATGATGATATCATGCCAACTTTCAACCTTTTCAGAGTTCATTTGAAATGCTTTTCAATTTTAGGGTCTTATAGCTCAAAATAATTAGTAAATGCACGAAAAATAACAAATGAAGTCAGAAAGGATTGAAAAATGGTGATGTGGCTTTAAATGGTGCATTTTGAACACACAAAAGGTCAGGAGTTCAAATAAGGTTTAAAAAATGAAATCCCATTGTAACAGACGAGTATCCGGATGAAATCCTGATACTTTGAAAGAGATTGTCCGTTTTGTACACGAAGTGCATCCAGTTTTTGCCGTAACCCTCTCAACTTTCTTGCACATGCTATGTGGATGAAATGATGATATCATGCCAACTTTCAACCTTTTCAGAGTTCATTTGAAATGCTTTTCAATTTTAGGGTCTTATAGCTCAAAATAATTAGTAAATGCATGAAAAAACAAATGAAGTCAGAAAGGATTGCAAAATGATGACGTGGCTTTGAATGGTCCATTTTGAACACACAAAAAGTCAGGAGTTCAAATAAGGTTAAAAAATGAAATCCCTTTGTAACAGACGAGTTTCCGGATGAAATCCTAATACTTTGAAAGAGATTGTCCGTTTTGTACACGAAGTGCATCCAGTTTTTGCAGTAACCCTCTCAACATTCTTGCACAAGCTATGTGGATGAAATGATGATATCATGCCAAGTTTCAACCTTTTCAGAGTTCATTTGAAATGCTTTTCAATTTTAGGGTCTTATAGCTCAAAATAATTAGTAAATGCATGAAAAATAACAAATGAAGTCAGAAAGGATTGAAAAATGGTGATGTGGCTTCGAATGGTGCATTTTGAACACACAACAAGTCAGGAATTCAAATAAGGTTTAAAAAATGAAATCCCTTTGTAACAGACGAGTTTCCGGATGAAATCCTGATACTTTGAAAGAGATTGTCCGTTTTGTACACGAAATGCATCCAGTTTTTGCCGTAACCCTCTCAACTTTCTTGCACATGCTATGTGGATGAAATTATGATATCATGCCAACTTTCAACTTTTTCAGAGTTCATTTGAAATGCTTTTCAATTTTAGGGTCTTATAGCTCAAAATAATTAGTAAATGCATGAAAAATAACAAATGAAGTCAGAAAGGATTGAAAAATGATGATGTGGCTTTGAATGGTGCATTTTGAACACACAAAAAGTCAGGAGTTCAAATAAGGTTTAAAAAATGAAATCCCTTTGTAACAGACAAGTTTCCGGATGAAATCCTGATACTTTGAAAGAGATTGTCCGTTTTGTACACAAAGTGCATCCAGTTTTTGCCGTAACCCTCTCAACTTTCTTGCACATGCTATGTGGATGAAATGATGATATCATGCCAACTTTCAACCTTTTCAGAGTTCATTTGAAATGCTTTTCAATTTTAGGGTCTTATAGCTCAAAATAATTAGTAAATGCATGAAAAATAACAAATGAAGTCAGAGAGGATTGAAAAATGGTGATGTGGCTTTGAATGGTGCATTTTGAACACACAGAAAGTCAGGAGTTCAAATAAGGTTTAAAAAATGAAATCCCTTTGTAACAGTCGAGTTTCCGGATGAAATCCTGATACTTTGAAAGAGATTGTCAGTTTTGTACGCGAAGTGCATCCAGTTTTTGCCGTAACCCTCTCAACTTTCTTGCACATGCTATGTGGATGAAATGATGATATCATGAGAAATTTCAACCTTTTCAGAGTTCATTTGAAATGCTTTTCAATTTTAGGGTCTTATAGCTCAAAATAATTAGTAAATGCATGAAAAATAACAAATGAAGTGATGAAGGATTGAAAAATGATGATGTGGCTTTGAATGGTGCATTTTGAACACACAAGAAGTCTGGAGTTCAAATAAGGTTTAAAAAATGAAATCCCTTTGTAACAGACGAGTTTCCGGATGAAATCCTGATACTTTGAAAGAGATTGTCCGTTTTGTACACGAAGTGCATCCAGTTTTTGCCGTAACCCTCTCAACTTTCTTGCACATGCTATGTGGATGAAATGATGATATCATGCCAACTTTCAACCTTTTCAGAGTTCATTTGAAATGCTTTTCAATTTTAGGGTCTTATAGCTCAAAATAATTAGTAAATGCATGAAAAAAACAAATGAAGTCAGAAAGGATTGAAAAATGATGATGTGGCTTTGAATGGTGCATTTTGAACACACAAAAAGTCAGGAGTTCAAAAAAGGTTTAAAAAATGAAATCCCTTTGTAACAGACGAGTTTCCGGATGAAATCCTGATACTTTGAAAGAGATTGTCCGTTTTGTACACGAAGTGCATCCAGTTTTTGCCGTAACCCTCTCAACTTTCTTGCACATGCTATGTGGATGAAATGATAATATCGTGCCAACTTTCAACCTTTTCAGAGTTCATTTGAAATGCTTTTCAATTTTAGGGTCTTATAGCTCAAAATAATTAGTAAATGCATGAAAAATAACAAATGAAGTCAGAGAGGATTGAAAAATGATGACGTGGCTTTGAATGGTGCATTTTGAACACACAAAAAGTCAGGAGTTCAAATAAGGTTAAAAAATGAAATCCCTTTGTAACAGACGAGTTTCCGGATGAAATCCTAATACTTTGAAAGAGATTGTCCGTTTTGTACATGAAGTGCATCCAGTTTTTGCCGTAACCCTCTCAACTTTCTTGCACATGCTATGTGGATGAAATGATGATATCATGCCAACTTTCAACCTTTTCAGAGTTCATTGAAATGCTTTTCAATTTTAGGGTCTTATAGCTCAAAATAAGTAGTAAATGCATGAAAAATAACAAATGAAGTGAGAAAGGATTGAAAAATGATGATGTGGCTTTGAATGGTGCATTTTGTACACACAAAAAGTCAGGAGTTCAAATAAGGTTTAAAAAATGAAATACCTTTGTAACAGACGAGTTTCCGGATGAAATCCTGATACTTTGAAAGAGATTGTCCGTTTTGTACGCGAAGTGCATCCAGTTTTTGCCGTAACCCTCTCAACTTTCTTGCACATGCTATGTGGATGAAATGATGATATCATGCCAACTTTCAACCTTTTCAGAGTTCATTTCAAATGCTTTTTAATTCTAGGGTCTTATAGCTCAAAATAATTAGTAAATGCATGAAAAATAACAAATGAAGTCAGAAAGGATTGAAAAATGGTGATGTGGCTTTGAATGGTGCATTTTGAACACACAAAAAGTCAGGAGTTCAAATAAGGTTTAAAAAATGAAATCCCTTTGTAACAGACAAGTTTCCGGATGAAATCCTGATACTTTGAAAGAGATTGTCCGTTTTGTACACGAAGTGCATCCAGTTTTTGCCGTAACCCTCTCAACTTTCTTGCACATGCTATGTGGATGAAATGATAATATCGTGCCAACTTTCAACCTTTTCAGAGTTCATTTGAAATGCTTTTCAATTTTAGGGTCTTATAGCTAAAAATAATTAGTAAATGCATGAAAAATAACAAATGAAGTCAGAAAGGAATGAAAAATGGTGATGTGGATTTGAATGGTGCATTTTGAACACACAATAAGTCAGGAGTTCAAATAAGGTTTAAAAAATGAAATCCCTTTGTAACAGACGAGTTTCCGGATGAAATCCTGATACTTTGAAAGAGATTGTCCGTTTTGTACACGAAGTGCATCCAGTTTTTGCCGTAACCCTCTCAACTTTCTTGCACATGCTATGTGGATGAAATGATGATATCATGCCAACTTTCAACCTTTTCAGAGTTTATTTGAAATGCTTTTCAATTTTAGGGTCTTATAGCTCATAATAATTAGTAAATGCATGAAAATAACAAATGAAGTCAGAAAGGATTGAAAAATGATGATGTGGCTTTGAATGGTGCATTTTGAACACACAAAAAGTCAGGAGTTGAAATAAGGTTTAAAAAATGAAATCCCTTTGTAACAGACGAGTTTCCGGATGAAATCCTGATACTTTGAAAGAGATTGTCCGTTTTGTACGCGAAGTGCATCCAGTTTTTGCCGTAACCCTCTCAACTTTCTTGCACATGCTATGTGGATGAAATGATGATATCATGCCAACTTTCAACCTTTTCAGAGTTCATTTGAAATGCTTTTCAATTTTAGGGTCTTATAGCTCAAAATAATTAGTAAATGCATGAAAAAACAAATGAAGTGAGAAAGGATTGAAAAATGATGACGTGGCTTTGAATGGTGCATTTTGAACACACAAAAAGTCAGGAGTTCAAATAAGGTTAAAAAAATGAAATCCCTTTGTAACAGACGAGTTTCCGGATGAAATCCTGATACTTTGAAAGAGATTGTCCGTTTTGTACACGAAGTGCATCCAGTTTTTGCCGTAACCCTCTCAACTTTCTTGCACATGCTATGTGGATGAAATGATGATATCATGCCAACTTTCAACCTTTTCAGAGTTCATTTGAAATGCTTTTCAATTTTAGGGTCTTATAGCTCAAAATAATTAGTAAATGCACGAAAAATAACAAATGAAGTCAGAAAGGATTGAAAAATGGTGATGTGGCTTTAAATGGTGCATTTTGAACACACAAAAGGTCAGGAGTTCAAATAAGGTTTAAAAAATGAAATCCCTTTGTAACAGACGAGTATCCGGATGAAATCCTGATACTTTGAAAGAGATTGTCCGTTTTGTACACGAAGTGCATCCAGTTTTTGCCGTAACCCTCTCAACTTTCTTGCACATGCTATGTGGATGAAATGATGATATCATGCCAACTTTCAACCTTTTCAGAGTTCATTTGAAATGCTTTTCAATTTTAGGGTCTTATAGCTCAAAATAATTAGTAAATGCATGAAAAAACAAATGAAGTCAGAAAGAATTGAAAAATGATGACGTGGCTTTGAATGGTCCATTTTGAACACACAAAAAGTCAGGAGTTCAAATAAGGTTAAAAAATGAAATCCCTTTGTAACAGACAAGTTTCCGGATGAAATCCTGATACTTTGAAAGAGATTGTCCGTTTTGTACACGAAGTGCATCCAGTTTTTGCAGTAACCCTCTCAACTTTCTTGCACAAGCTATGTGGATGAAATGATGATATCATGCCAACTTTCAACCTTTTCAGAGTTCATTTGAAATGCTTTTCAATTTTAGGGTCTTATAGCTCAAAATAATTAGTAAATGCATGAAAAATAACAAATGAAGTCAGAAAGGATTGAAAAATGGTGATGTGGCTTTGAATGGTGCATTTTGAACACACAACAAGTCAGGAATTCAAATAAGGTTTAAAAAATGAAATCCCTTTGTAACAGATGAGTTTCCGGATGAAATCCTGATACTTTGAAAGAGATTGTCCGTTTTGTACACGAAATGCATCCAGTTTTTGCCGTAACCCTCTCAACTTTCTTGCACATGCTATGTGGATGAAATTATGATATGATGCCAACATTCAACTTTTTCAGAGTTCATTTGAAATGCTTTTCAATTTTAGGGTCTTATAGCTCAAAATAATTAGTAAATGCATGAAAAATAACAAATGAAGTCAGAAAGGATTGAAAAATGATGATGTGGCTTTGAATGGTGCATTTTGAACACACAAAAAGTCAGGAGTTCAAATAAGGTTTAAAAAATGAAATCCCTTTGTAACAGACGAGTTTCCGGATGAAATCCTGATACTTTGAAAGAGATTGTCCGTTTTGTACACAAAGTGCATCCAGTTTTTGCCGTAACCCTCTCAACTTTCTTTGACATGCTATGTGGATGAAATGATGATATCATGCCAACTTTCAACCTTTTCAGAGTTCATTTGAAATGCTTTTCAATTTTAGGGTCTTATAGCTCAAAATAATTAGTAAATGCATGAAAAATAACAAATGAAGTCAGAGAGGATTGAAAAATGATGACATGGCTTTGAATGGTGCATTTTGAACACACAAAAAGTCAGGAGTTCAAATAAGGTTTAAAAAATGAAATCCCTTTGTAACAGTCGAGTTTCCGGATGAAATCCTGATACTTTGAAAGAGATTGTCAGTTTTGTACGCGAAGTGCATCCAGTTTTTGCCGTAACCCTCTCAACTTTCTTGCACATGCTATGTGGATGAAATGATGATATCATGCCAACTTTCAACCTTTTCAGAGTTCATTTGAAATGCTTTTCAATTTTAGGGTCTTATAGCTCAAAATAATTAGTAAATGCATGAAAAATAACAAATGAAGTCAGAGAGGATTGAAAAATGATGATGTGGCTTTGAATGGTGCATTTTGAACACACAAAAAGTCAGGAGTTCAAATAAGGTTTAAAAAATGAAATCCCTTTGTAACAGACGAGTTTCCGGATGAAATCCTGATACTTTGAAAGAGATTGTCCGTTTTGTACGCGAAGTGCATCCAGTTTTTGCCGTAACCCTCTCAACTTTCTTGCACATGCTATGTGGATGAAATGATGATATCATGCCAACTTTCAACCTTTTTAGAGTTCATTTGAAATGCTTTTCAATTTTAGGGTCTTATAGCTCAAAATAATTAGCAAATGCATGAAAAATAACAAATGAAGTCAGAAAGGATTGAAAAATGATGATGTGGCTTTGAATGGTGCATTTTGAACACACAAAAAGTCAGGAGTTCAAATAAGGTTTAAAAAATGAAATCCCTTTGTAACAGACGAGTTTCCGGATGAAATCCTGATACTTTGAAAGAGATTATCCGTTTTGTACGCGAAGTGCATCCAGTTTTTGCCGTAACCCTCTCAACTTTCTTGCACATGCTATGTGGATGAAATGATGATATCATGCCAACTTTCAACCTTTTCAGAGTTCATTTGAAATGCTTTTCAATTTTAGGGTCTTATAGCTCAAAATAATTAGTAAATGCATGAAAAATAACAAATGAAGTCAGAGAGGATTGAAAAATGATGATGTGGCTTTGAATTGTGCATTTTGAACACACAAATAGTCAGGAGTTCAAATAAGGTTTAAAAAATGAAATCCCTTTGTAACAGACGAGTTTCCGGATGAAATCCTGATACTTTGAAAGAGATTGTCCGTTTTGTACACGAAGTGCATCCAGTTTTTGCCGTAACCCTCTCAACTTTCTTGCACATGCTATGTGGATGAAATGATGATATCATGCCAACTTTCAACCTTTTCAGAGTTCATTTGAAATGCTTTTCAATTTTAGGGTCTTATAGCTCAAAATAATTAGTAAATGAATGAAAAATAACAAATGAAGTCAGAGAGGATTGAAAAATGATGATGTGGCTTTGAATGGTGCATTTTGAACACACAAAAAGTCAGGAGTTCAAATAAGGTTTAAAAAATGAAATCCCTTTGTAACAGACGAGTTTCCGGATGAAATCCTGATACTTTGAAAGAGATTGTCCGTTTTGTACGCGAAGTGCATCCAGTTTTTGCCGTAACCCTCTCAACTTTCTTGCACATGCTATGTGGATGAAATGATGATATCATGCCAACTTTCAACCTTTTCAGAGTTCATTTGAAATGCTTTTCAATTTTAGGGTCTTATAGCTCAAAATAATTAGTAAATGCATGAAAAATAACAAATGAAGTCAGAAAGGATTGATAAATGATGATGTGGCTTTGAATGGTGCATTTTGAACACACAAAAAGTCAGGAGTTCAAATAAGGTTTAAAAAATGAAATCCCTTTGTAACAGACGAGTTTCCGGATGAAATCCTGATACTTTGAAAGAGATTGTCCGTTTTGTACGCGAAGTGCATCCAGTTTTTGTCGTAACCCTCTCAACTTTGTTGCACATGCTATGTGGATGAAATGATGATATCATGCCAACTTTCAACCTTTTCAGAGTTCATTTGAAATGCTTTTCAATTTTAGGGTCTTATAGCTCAAAATAATTAGTAAATGCATGAAAAAACAAATGAAGTCAGAAAGGATTGAAAAATGATGACATGGCTTTGAATGGTGCATTTTGAACACACAAAAAGTCAGGAGTTCAAATAAGGTTAAAAAAATGAAATCCCTTTGTAACAGACGAGTTTCCGGATGAAATCCTGATACTTTGAAAGAGATTGTCCGTTTTGTACGCGAAGTGCATCCAGTTTTTGCCGTAACCCTCTCAACTTTCTTGCACATGCTATGTGGATGAAATGATGATATCATGCCAACTTTCAACCTTTTCAGAGTTCATTTGAAATGCTTTTCAATTTTAGGGTCTTATAGCTCAAAATAATTAGTAAATGCATGAAAAATAACAACCGAAGTCAGAGAGGATTGAAAAATGATGATGTGGCTTTGAATGGTGCATTTTGAACACACAAAAAGTCAGGAGTTCAAATAAGGTTTAAAAAATGAAATCCCTTTGTAACAGACGAGTTTCCGGATGAAATCCTGATACTTTGAAAGAGATTGTCCGTTTTGTACGCGAAGTGCATCCAGTTTTTGCCGTAACCCTCTCAACTTTCTTGCACATGCTATGTGGATGAAATGATGATATCATGCCAACTTTCAACCTTTTCAGAGTTCATTTGAAATGCTTTTCAATTTTAGGGTCTTATAGCTCAAAATAATTAGTAAATGCATGAAAAAAAACAAATGAAGTCAGAAAGGATTGAAAAATGATGATGTGGCTTTGAATGGTGCATTTTGAACACACAAAAAGTCAGGAGTTCAAATAAGGTTTAAAAAATGAAATCCCTTTGTAACAGACGAGTTTCCGGATGAAATCCTGATACTTTGAAAGAGATTATCCGTTTTGTACGCGAAGTGCATCCAGTTTTTGCCGTAACCCTCTCAACTTTCTTGCACATGCTATGTGGATGAAATGATGATATCATGCCAACTTTCAACCTTTTCAGAGTTCATTTGAAATGCTTTTCAATTTTAGGGTCTTATAGCTCAAAATAATTAGTAAATGCATGAAAAAACAAATGAAGTTAGAAAGGATTGAAAAATGATGACATGGCTTTGAATGGTGCATTTTGAACACACAAAAAGTCAGGAGTTCAAATAAGATTAAAAAAATGAAATCCCTTTGTAACAGACGTGTTTCCGGATGAAATCCTGATACTTTGAAAGAGATTGTCCGTTTTGTACACGAAGTGCATCCAGTTTTTGCCGTAACCCTCTCAACTTTCTTGCACATGCTATGTGGATGAAATGATGATATCATGCCAACTTTCAACCTTTTCAGAGTTCATTTGAAATGCTTTTCAATTTTAGGGTCTTATAGCTCAAAATAATTAGTAAATGCATGAAAAATAACAAATGAAGTCAGAGAGGATTGAAAAATGATGATGTGGCTTTGAATGGTGCATTTTGAACACACAAAAAGTCAGGAGTTCAAATAAGGTTTAAAAAATGAAATCCCTTTGTAACAGACGAGTTTCCGGATGAAATCCTGATACTTTGAAAGAGATTGTCCGTTTTGTACACGAAGTGCATCCAGTTTTTGCCGTAACCCTCTCAACTCTCTTGCACATGCTATGTGGATGAAATGATGATACCATGCCAACTTTCAACCTTTTCAGAGTTCATTTGAAATGCTTTTCAATTTAGGGTCTTATAGCTCAAAATAATTAGTAAAAGCATGAAAAAACAAATGAAGTCAGAAAGGATTGAAAAATGATGACGTGGCTTTGAATGGTCCATTTTGAACACACAAAAAGTCAGGAGTTCAAATAAGGTTAAAAAATGAAATCCCTTTGTAACAGACGAGTTTCCGGATGAAATCCTGATACTTTGAAAGAGATTGTCCGTTTTGTACACGAAGTGCATCCAGTTTTTGCAGTAACCCTCTCAACTTTCTTGCACAAGCTATGTGGATGAAATGATGATATCATGCCAACTTTCAACCTTTTCAGAGTTCATTTGAAATGCTTTTCAATTTTAGGGTCTTATAGCTCAAAGTAATTAGTAAATGCATGAAAAATAACAAATGAAGTCAGAAAGGATTGAAAAATGGTGATGTGGCTTTGAATGGTGCATTTTGAACACACAAAAAGTCAGGAGTTCAAATAAGGTTTAAAAAATGAAATCCCTTTGTAACAGACGAGTTTCCGGATGAAATCTTGATACTTTGAAAGAGATTGTCCGTTTTGTACGCGAAGTGCATCCAGTTTTTGCCGTAACCCTCTCAACTTTCTTGCACATGCTATGTGGATGAAATGATGATATCATGCCAACTTTCAACCTTTTCAGAGTTCATTTGAAATGCTTTTCAATTTTAGGGTCTTATAGCTCAAAATAATTAGTAAATGCATGAAAAAAAAACAAATGAAGTCAGAAAGGATTGAAAAATGATGATGTGGCTTTGAATGGTGCATTTTGAACACACAAAAAGTGAGGAGTTCAAATAAGGTTTAAAAATTGAATTCCCTTTGTAACAGACGAGTTTCCGGATGAAATCCTGATACTTTGAAAGAGATTGTCCGTTTTGTACGCGAAGTGCATCCAGTTTTTGCCGTAACCCTCTCAACTTTCTTGCACATGCTATGTGGATTAAATGATGATATCATGCCAACTTTCAACCTTTTCAGAGTTCATTTGAAATGCTTTTCAATTTTAGGGTCTTATAGCTCAAAATAATTAGTAAATGCATGAAAAAAAACAAATGAAGTCAGAAAGGATTGAAAAATGATGATGTGGCTTTGAATGGTGCATTTTGAACACACAAAAAGTCAGGAGTTCAAATAAGGTTTAAAAAATGAAATCCCTTTGTAACAGACGAGTTTCCGGATGAAATCCTGATACTTTGAAAGAGATTATCCATTTTGTACGCGAAGTGCATCCAGTTTTTGCCGTAACCCTCTCAACTTTCTTGCACATGCTATGTGGATGAAATGATGATATCATGCCAACTTTCAACCTTTTCAGAGTTCATTTGAAATGCTTTTCAATTTTAGGGTCTTATAGCTCAAAATAATTAGTAAATGCATGAAAAAACAAATGAAGTCAGAAAGGATTGAAAAATGATGACATGGCTTTGAATGGTGCATTTTGAACACACAAAAAGTTAGGAGTTCAAATAAGGTTAAAAAAATGAAATCCCTTTGTAACAGACGTGTTTCCGGATGAAATCCTGATACTTTGAAAGAGATTGTCCGTTTTGTACACGAAGTGCATCCAGTTTTTGCCGTAACCCTCTCAACTTTCTTGCACATGCTATGTGGATGAAATGATGATATCATGCCAACTTTCAACCTTTTCAGAGTTCATTTGAAATGCTTTTCAATTTTAGGGTCTTATAGCTCAAAATAATTAGTAAATGCATGAAAAATAACAAACGAAGTCAGAGAGGATTGAAAAATGATGATGTGGCTTTGAATGGTGCATTTTGAACACACAAAAAGTCAGGAGTTCAAATAAGGTTTTAAAAATGAAATCCCTTTGTAACAGACGAGTTTCCGGATGAAATCCTGATACTTTGAAAGAGATTGTCCGTTTTGTACACGAAGTGCATTCAGTTTTTGCCGTAACCCTCTCAACTTTCTTGCACATGCTATGTGGATGAAATGATGATATCATGCCAACTTTCAACCTTTTCAGAGTTCATTTGAAATGCTTTTCAATTTTAGGGTCTTATAGCTCAAAATAATTAGTAAATGCATGAAAAAACAAATGAAGTCAGAAAGGATTGAAAAATGATGACGTGGCTTTGAATGGTCCATTTTGAACACACAAAAAGTCAGGAGTTCAAATAAGGTTAAAAAATGAAATCCCTTTGTAACAGACGAGTTTCCGGATGAAATCCTGATACTTTGAAAGAGATTGTCCGTTTTGTACACGAAGTGCATCCAGTTTTTGCAGTAACCCTCTCAACTTTCTTGCACAAGCTATGTGGATGAAATGATGATATCATGCCAACTTTCAACCTTTTCAGAGTTCATTTGAAATGCTTTTCAATTTTAGGGTCTTATAGCTCAAAATAATTAGTAAATGCATGAAAAATAACAAATGAAGTCAGAAAGGATTGAAAAATGGTGATGTGGCTTTGAATGGTGCATTTTGAACACACAAAAAGTCAAGAGTTCAAATAAGGTTTAAAAATGAAATCCCTTTGTAACAGACGAGTTTCCGGATGAAATCCTGATACTTTGAAAGAGATTGTCCGTTTTGTACGCGAAGTGCATCCAGTTTTTGCCGTAACCCTCTCAACTTTCTTGCACATGCTATGTGGATGAAATGATGATATCATGCCAACTTTCAACCTTTTCAGAGTTCATTTGAAATGCTTTTCAATTTTAGGGTCTTATAGCTCAAAATAATTAGTAAATGCATGAAAAAAACAAATGAAGTCAGAAAGGATTGAAAAATGATGATGTGGCTTTGAATGGTGCATTTTGAACATACAAAAAGTCAGGAGTTCAAATAAGGTTTAAAAAATGAAATCCCTTTGTAACAGACGAGTTTCCGGATGAAATCCTGATACTTTGAAAGAGATTATCCGTTTTGTACGCGAAGTGCATCCAGTTTTTGCCGTAACCCTCTCAACTTTCTTGCACATGCTATGTGGATGAAATGATGATATCATGCCAACTTTCAACCTTTTCAGAGTTCATTTGAAATGCTTTTCAATTTTAGGGTCTTATAGCTCAAAATAATTAGTAAATGCATGAAAAAACAAATGAAGTCAGAAAGGATTGAAAAATGATGACGTGGCTTTGAATGGTCCATTTTGAACACACAAAAAGTCAGGAGTTCAAATAAGGTTAAAAAATGAAATCCCTTTGTAACAGACGAGTTTTCGGATGAAATCCTGATACTTTGAAAGAGATTGTCCGTTTTGTACACGAAGTGCATCCAGTTTTTGCAGTAACCCTCTCAACTTTCTTGCACATGCTATGTGGATGAAATGATGATATCATGCCAACTTTCAACCTTTTCAGAGTTCATTTGAAATGCTTTTCAATTTTAGGGTCTTATAGCTCAAAATAATTAGTAAATGCATGAAAAATAACAAATGAAGTCAGAAAGGATTGAAAAATGGTGATGTGGCTTTGAATGGTGCATTTTGAACACACAACAAGTCAGGAATTCAAATAAGGTTTAAAAAATGAAATCCCTTTGTAACAGACGAGTTTCCGGATGAAATCCTGATACTTTGAAAGAGATTGTCCGTTTTGTACACGAAGTGCATCCAGTTTTTGCCATAACCCTCTCAACTTTCTTGCACATGCTATGTGGATGAAATGATGATATCATGCCAACTTTCAACCTTTTCAGAGTTCATTTGAAATGCTTTTCAATTTTAGGGTCTTATAGCTCAAAATAATTAGTAAATGCATGAAAAATAACAAATGAAGTCAGAAAGGATTGAAAAATGGTGATGTGGCTTTGAATGGTGCATTTTGAACACACAACAAGTCAGGAGTTCAAATAAGGTTTAAAAAAATGAAATCCCTTTGTAACAGACGAGTTTCCGGATGAAATCCTGATACTTTGAAAGAGATTGTCCGTTTTGTACATGAAGTGCATCTAGTTTTTGCCGTAACCCTCTCAACTTTCTTGCACATGCTATGTGGATGAAATGATGATATCATGCCAACTTTCAACCTTTTCAGAGTTCATTTGAAATGCTTTTCAATTTTAGGGTCTTATAGCTCAAAATAAGTAGTAAATGCATGAAAAATAACAAATGAAGTCAGAAAGGATTGAAAAATGATGATGTGGCTTTGAATGGTGCATTTTGAACACACAAAAAGTCAGGAGTTCAAATAAGGTTTAAAAAATGAAATCCCTTTGTAACAGACGAGTTTCCGGATGAAATCCTGATACTTTGAAAGAGATTGTCCGTTTTGTACGCGAAGTGCATCTAGTTTTTGCCGTAACCCTCTCAACTTTCTTGCACATGCTATGTGGATGAAATGATGATATCATGCCAACTTTCAACCTTTTCAGAGTTCATTTGAAATGCTTTTCAATTTTAGGGTCTTATAGCTCAAAATAATTAGTAAATGCATGAAAAATAACAAATGAAGTCAGAAAGGATTGAAAAATGGTGATGTGGCTTTGAATGGTGCATTTTGAACACACAAAAAGTCAGGAGTTCAAATAAGGTTTAAAAAATGAAATCCCTTTGTAACAGTTGAGTTTCCGGATGAAATCCTGATACTTTGAAAGAGATTGTCCGTTTTGTACACGAAGTGCATCCAGTTTTTGCCGTAACCCTCTCAACTTTCTTGCACATGCTATGTGGATGAAATGATGATATCATGCCAACTTTCAACCTTTTCAGAGTTCATTTGAAATGCTTTTCAATTTTAGGGTCTTATAGCTCAAAATAATTAGTAAATGCATGAAAAAACAAATGAAGTCAGAAAGGATTGAAAAATGATGACATGGCTTTGAATGGTGCATTTTGAACACACAAAAAGTCAGGAGTTCAAATAAGGTTAAAAAAATGAAATCCCTTTGTAACAGACGTGTTTCCGGATGAAATCCTGATACTTTGAAAGAGATTGTCCGTTTTGTACACGAAGTGCATCCAGTTTTTGCCGTAACCCTCTCAACTTTCTTGCACATGCTATGTGGATGAAATGATGATATCATGCCAACTTTCAACCTTTTCAGAGTTCATTTGAAATGCTTTTCAATTTTAGGGTCTTATAGCTCAAAATAATTAGTAAATGCATGAAAAATAACAAATGAAGTCAGAGAGGATTGAAAAATGATGATGTGGCTTTGAATGGTGCATTTTGAACACACAAAAAGTCAGGAGTTCAAATAAGGTTTAAAAAATGAAATCCCTTTGTAACAGACGAGTTTCCGGATGAAATCCTGATACTTTCAAAGAGATTGTCCGTTTTGTACACGAAGTGCATCCAGTTTTTGCCGTAACCCTCTCAACTTTCTTGCACATGCTATGTGGATGAAATGATGATATCATGCCAACTTTCAACCTTTTCAGAGTTCATTTGAAATGCTTTTCAATTTTAGAGTCTTATAGCTCAAAATAATTAGTAAATGCATGAAAAAACAAATGAAGTCAGAAAGGATTGAAAAATGATGACGTGGCTTTGAATGGTCCATTTTGAACACACAAAAAGTCAGGAGTTCAAATAAGGTTAAAAAATGAAATCCCTTTGTAACAGACGAGTTTCCGGATGAAATCCTGATACTTTGAAAGAGATTGTCCGTTTTGTACACGAAGTGCATCCAGTTTTTGCAGTAACCCTCTCAACTTTCTTGCACAAGCTATGTGGATGAAATGATGATATCATGCCAACTTTCAACCTTTTCAGAGTTCATTTGAAATGCTTTTCAATTTTAGGGTCTTATAGCTCAAAATAATTAGTAAATGCATGAAAAATAACAAATGAAGTCAGAAAGGATTGAAAAATGGTGATGTGGCTTTGAATGGTGCATTTTGAACACACAACAAGTCAGGAATTCAAATAAGGTTTAAAAATGAAATCCCTTTGTAACAGACGAGTTTCCGGATGAAATCCTGATACTTTGAAAGAGATTGTCCGTTTTGTACGCGAAGTGCATCCAGTTTTTGCCGTAACCCTCTCAACTTTCTTGCACATGCTATGTGGATTAAATGATGATATCATGCCAACTTTCAACCTTTTCAGAGTTCATTTGAAATGCTTTTCAATTTTAGGGTCTTATAGCTCAAAATAATTAGTAAATGCATGAAAAAAAACAAATGAAGTCAGAAAGGATTGAAAAATGATGATGTGGCTTTGAATGGTGCATTTTGAACACACAAAAAGTCAGGAGTTCAAATAAGGTTTAAAAAATGAAATCCCTTTGTAACAGACGAGTTTCCGGATGAAATCCTGATACTTTGAAAGAGATTATCCGTTTTGTACGCGAAGTGCATCCAGTTTTTGCCGTAACCCTCTCAACTTTCTTGCACATGCTATGTGGATGAAATGATGATATCATGCCAACTTTCAACCTTTTCAGAGTTCATTTGAAATGCTTTTCAATTTTAGGGTCTTATAGCTCAAAATAATTAGTAAATGCATGAAAAAACAAATGAAGTCAGAAAGGATTGAAAAATGATGACATGGCTTTGAATGGTGCATTTTGAACACACAAAAAGTTAGGAGTTCAAATAAGGTTAAAAAATGAAATCCCTTTGTAACAGACGTGTTTCCGGATGAAATCCTGATACTTTGAAAGAGATTGTCCGTTTTGTACACGAAGTGCATCCAGTTTTTGCCGTAACCCTCTCAACTTTCTTGCACATGCTATGTGGATGAAATGATGATATCATGCCAACTTTCAACCTTTTCAGAGTTCATTTGAAATGCTTTTCAATTTTAGGGTCTTATAGCTCAAAATAATTAGTAAATGCATGAAAAATAACAAACGAAGTCAGAGAGGATTGAAAAATGATGATGTGGCTTTGAATGGTGCATTTTGAACACACAAAAAGTCAGGAGTTCAAATAAGGTTTTAAAAATGAAATCCCTTTGTAACAGACGAGTTTCCGGATGAAATCCTGATACTTTGAAAGAGATTGTCCGTTTTGTACACGAAGTGCATTCAGTTTTTGCCGTAACCCTCTCAACTTTCTTGCACATGCTATGTGGATGAAATGATGATATCATGCCAACTTTCAACCTTTTCAGAGTTCATTTGAAATGCTTTTCAATTTTAGGGTCTTATAGCTCAAAATAATTAGTAAATGCATGAAAAAACAAATGAAGTCAGAAAGGATTGAAAAATGATGACGTGGCTTTGAATGGTCCATTTTGAACACACAAAAAGTCAGGAGTTCAAATAAGGTTAAAAAATGAAATCCCTTTGTAACAGACGAGTTTCCGGATGAAATCCTGATACTTTGAAAGAGATTGTCCGTTTTGTACACGAAGTGCATCCAGTTTTTGCAGTAACCCTCTCAACTTTCTTGCACAAGCTATGTGGATGAAATGATGATATCATGCCAACTTTCAACCTTTTCAGAGTTCATTTGAAATGCTTTTCAATTTTAGGGTCTTATAGCTCAAAATAATTAGTAAATGCATGAAAAATAACAAATGAAGTCAGAAAGGATTGAAAAATGGTGATGTGGCTTTGAATGGTGCATTTTGAACACACAAAAAGTCAAGAGTTCAAATAAGGTTTAAAAATGAAATCCCTTTGTAACAGACGAGTTTCCGGATGAAATCCTGATACTTTGAAAGAGATTGTCCGTTTTGTACGCGAAGTGCATCCAGTTTTTGCCGTAACCCTCTCAACTTTCTTGCACATGCTATGTGGATGAAATGATGATATCATGCCAACTTTCAACCTTTTCAGAGTTCATTTGAAATGCTTTTCAATTTTAGGGTCTTATAGCTCAAAATAATTAGTAAATGCATGAAAAAAACAAATGAAGTCAGAAAGGATTGAAAAATGATGATGTGGCTTTGAATGGTGCATTTTGAACATACAAAAAGTCAGGAGTTCAAATAAGGTTTAAAAAATGAAATCCCTTTGTAACAGACGAGTTTCCGGATGAAATCCTGATACTTTGAAAGAGATTATCCGTTTTGTACGCGAAGTGCATCCAGTTTTTGCCGTAACCCTCTCAACTTTCTTGCACATGCTATGTGGATGAAATGATGATATCATGCCAACTTTCAACCTTTTCAGAGTTCATTTGAAATGCTTTTCAATTTTAGGGTCTTATAGCTCAAAATAATTAGTAAATGCATGAAAAAACAAATGAAGTCAGAAAGGATTGAAAAATGATGACGTGGCTTTGAATGGTCCATTTTGAACACACAAAAAGTCAGGAGTTCAAATAAGGTTAAAAAATGAAATCCCTTTGTAACAGACGAGTTTTCGGATGAAATCCTGATACTTTGAAAGAGATTGTCCGTTTTGTACACGAAGTGCATCCAGTTTTTGCAGTAACCCTCTCAACTTTCTTGCACATGCTATGTGGATGAAATGATGATATCATGCCAACTTTCAACCTTTTCAGAGTTCATTTGAAATGCTTTTCAATTTTAGGGTCTTATAGCTCAAAATAATTAGTAAATGCATGAAAAATAACAAATGAAGTCAGAAAGGATTGAAAAATGGTGATGTGGCTTTGAATGGTGCATTTTGAACACACAACAAGTCAGGAATTCAAATAAGGTTTAAAAAATGAAATCCCTTTGTAACAGACGAGTTTCCGGATGAAATCCTGATACTTTGAAAGAGATTGTCCGTTTTGTACACGAAGTGCATCCAGTTTTTGCCATAACCCTCTCAACTTTCTTGCACATGCTATGTGGATGAAATGATGATATCATGCCAACTTTCAACCTTTTCAGAGTTCATTTGAAATGCTTTTCAATTTTAGGGTCTTATAGCTCAAAATAATTAGTAAATGCATGAAAAATAACAAATGAAGTCAGAAAGGATTGAAAAATGGTGATGTGGCTTTGAATGGTGCATTTTGAACACACAACAAGTCAGGAGTTCAAATAAGGTTTAAAAAAATGAAATCCCTTTGTAACAGACGAGTTTCCGGATGAAATCCTGATACTTTGAAAGAGATTGTCCGTTTTGTACATGAAGTGCATCTAGTTTTTGCCGTAACCCTCTCAACTTTCTTGCACATGCTATGTGGATGAAATGATGATATCATGCCAACTTTCAACCTTTTCAGAGTTCATTTGAAATGCTTTTCAATTTTAGGGTCTTATAGCTCAAAATAAGTAGTAAATGCATGAAAAATAACAAATGAAGTCAGAAAGGATTGAAAAATGATGATGTGGCTTTGAATGGTGCATTTTGAACACACAAAAAGTCAGGAGTTCAAATAAGGTTTAAAAAATGAAATCCCTTTGTAACAGACGAGTTTCCGGATGAAATCCTGATACTTTGAAAGAGATTGTCCGTTTTGTACGCGAAGTGCATCTAGTTTTTGCCGTAACCCTCTCAACTTTCTTGCACATGCTATGTGGATGAAATGATGATATCATGCCAACTTTCAACCTTTTCAGAGTTCATTTGAAATGCTTTTCAATTTTAGGGTCTTATAGCTCAAAATAATTAGTAAATGCATGAAAAATAACAAATGAAGTCAGAAAGGATTGAAAAATGGTGATGTGGCTTTGAATGGTGCATTTTGAACACACAAAAAGTCAGGAGTTCAAATAAGGTTTAAAAAATGAAATCCCTTTGTAACAGTTGAGTTTCCGGATGAAATCCTGATACTTTGAAAGAGATTGTCCGTTTTGTACACGAAGTGCATCCAGTTTTTGCCGTAACCCTCTCAACTTTCTTGCACATGCTATGTGGATGAAATGATGATATCATGCCAACTTTCAACCTTTTCAGAGTTCATTTGAAATGCTTTTCAATTTTAGGGTCTTATAGCTCAAAATAATTAGTAAATGCATGAAAAAACAAATGAAGTCAGAAAGGATTGAAAAATGATGACATGGCTTTGAATGGTGCATTTTGAACACACAAAAAGTCAGGAGTTCAAATAAGGTTAAAAAAATGAAATCCCTTTGTAACAGACGTGTTTCCGGATGAAATCCTGATACTTTGAAAGAGATTGTCCGTTTTGTACACGAAGTGCATCCAGTTTTTGCCGTAACCCTCTCAACTTTCTTGCACATGCTATGTGGATGAAATGATGATATCATGCCAACTTTCAACCTTTTCAGAGTTCATTTGAAATGCTTTTCAATTTTAGGGTCTTATAGCTCAAAATAATTAGTAAATGCATGAAAAATAACAAATGAAGTCAGAGAGGATTGAAAAATGATGATGTGGCTTTGAATGGTGCATTTTGAACACACAAAAAGTCAGGAGTTCAAATAAGGTTTAAAAAATGAAATCCCTTTGTAACAGACGAGTTTCCGGATGAAATCCTGATACTTTCAAAGAGATTGTCCGTTTTGTACACGAAGTGCATCCAGTTTTTGCCGTAACCCTCTCAACTTTCTTGCACATGCTATGTGGATGAAATGATGATATCATGCCAACTTTCAACCTTTTCAGAGTTCATTTGAAATGCTTTTCAATTTTAGAGTCTTATAGCTCAAAATAATTAGTAAATGCATGAAAAAACAAATGAAGTCAGAAAGGATTGAAAAATGATGACGTGGCTTTGAATGGTCCATTTTGAACACACAAAAAGTCAGGAGTTCAAATAAGGTTAAAAAATGAAATCCCTTTGTAACAGACGAGTTTCCGGATGAAATCCTGATACTTTGAAAGAGATTGTCCGTTTTGTACACGAAGTGCATCCAGTTTTTGCAGTAACCCTCTCAACTTTCTTGCACAAGCTATGTGGATGAAATGATGATATCATGCCAACTTTCAACCTTTTCAGAGTTCATTTGAAATGCTTTTCAATTTTAGGGTCTTATAGCTCAAAATAATTAGTAAATGCATGAAAAATAACAAATGAAGTCAGAAAGGATTGAAAAATGGTGATGTGGCTTTGAATGGTGCATTTTGAACACACAACAAGTCAGGAATTCAAATAAGGTTTAAAAAATGAAATCCCTTTGTAACAGACGAGTTTCCGGATGAAATCCTGATACTTTGAAAGAGATTGTCCGTTTTGTACACGAAGTGCATCCAGTTTTTGCCATAACCCTCTCAACTTTCTTGCACATGCTATGTGGATGAAATGATGATATCATGCCAACTTTCAACCTTTTCAGAGTTCATTTGAAATGCTTTTCAATTTTAGGGTCTTATAGCTCAAAATAATTAATAAATGCATGAAAAATAACAAATGAAGTCAGAAAGGATTGAAAAATGGTGATGTGGCTTTGAATGGTGCATTTTGAACACACAACAAGTCAGGAATTCAAATAAGGTTTAAAAAATGAAATCCCTTTGTAACAGACGAGTTTCCGGATGAAATCCTGATACTTTGAAAGAGATTGTCCGTTTTGTACACGAAGTGCATCCAGTTTTTGCCATAACCCTCTCAACTTTCTTGCACATGCTATGTGGATGAAATGATGATATCATGCCAACTTTCAACCTTTTCAGAGTTCATTTGAAATGCTTTTCAATTTTAGGGTCTTATAGCTCAAAATAATTAGTAAATGCATGAAAAATAACAAATGAAGTCAGAAAGGATTGAAAAATGGTGATGTGGCTTTGAATGGTGCATTTTGAACACACAACAAGTCAGGAGTTCAAATAAGGTTTAAAAAAATGAAATCCCTTTGTAACAGACGAGTTTCCGGATGAAATCCTGATACTTTGAAAGAGATTGTCCGTTTTGTACATGAAGTGCATCTAGTTTTTGCCGTAACCCTCTCAACTTTCTTGCACATGCTATGTGGATGAAATGATGATATCATGCCAACTTTCAACCTTTTCAGAGTTCATTTGAAATGCTTTTCAATTTTAGGGTCTTATAGCTCAAAATAAGTAGTAAATGCATGAAAAATAACAAATGAAGTCAGAAAGGATTGAAAAATGATGATGTGGCTTTGAATGGTGCATTTTGAACACACAAAAAGTCAGGAGTTCAAATAAGGTTTAAAAAATGAAATCCCTTTGTAACAGACGAGTTTCCGGATGAAATCCTGATACTTTGAAAGAGATTGTCCGTTTTGTACGCGAAGTGCATCTAGTATTTGCCGTAACCCTCTCAACTTTCTTGCACATGCTATGTGGATGAAATGATGATATCATGCCAACTTTCAACCTTTTCAGAGTTCATTTGAAATGCTTTTCAATTTTAGGGTCTTATAGCTCAAAATAATTAGTAAATGCATGAAAAATAACAAATGAAGTCAGAAAGGATTGAAAAATGGTGATGTGGCTTTGAATGGTGCATTTTGAACACACAAAAAGTCAGGAGTTCAAATAAGGTTTAAAAAATGAAATCCCTTTGTAACAGTTGAGTTTCCGGATGAAATCCTGATACTTTGAAAGAGATTGTCCGTTTTGTACACGAAGTGCATCCAGTTTTTGCCGTAACCCTCTCAACTTTCTTGCACATGCTATGTGGATGAAATGATGATATCATGCCAACTTTCAACCTTTTCAGAGTTCATTTGAAATGTTTTTCAATTTTAGGGTCTTATAGCTCAAAATAATTAGTAAATACATGAAAAATAACAAATGAAGTCAGAAAGGATTGAAAAATGATGACGTGGCTTTGAATGGTGCATTTTGAAGACACAAAAAGTCAGGAGTTCAAATAAGGTTAAAAAAATGAAATCCCTTTGTAACAGACGAGTTTCCGGATGAAATCCTGATACTTTGAAAGAGATTGTCCGTTTTGTACACGAAGTGCATCCAGTTTTTGCCGTAACCCTCTCAACTTTCTTTCACATGCTATGTGGATGAAATGATGATATCATGCCAACTTTCAACCTTTTCAGAGTTCATTTGAAATGCTTTTCAATTTTAGGGTCTTATAGCTCAAAATAATTAGTAAATGCATGAAAAATAACAAATGAAGTCAGAAAGGATTGAAAAATGATGATGTGGATTTGAATGGTGCATTTTGACCACACAAAAAGTCAGGAGTTCAAAAAAGGTTTAAAAAATGAAATCCCTTTGTAACAGACGAGTTTCCGGATGAAATCCTGATACTTTGAAAGAGATTGTCCATTTTGTACACGAAGTGCATCCAGTTTTTGCCGTAACCCTCTCAACTTTCATGCACATGCTATGTGGATGAAATGATGATATCATGCCAACTTTCAACCTTTTCAGAGTTCATTTGAAATGCTTTTCAATTTTAGGGTCTTATAGCTCAAAATAATTAGTAAATGCATGAAAAATAACAAATGAAGTCAGAAAGGATTGAAAAATGATGATGTGGCTTTGAATGGTGCATTTTGACCACACAAAAAGTCAGGAGTTCAAAAAAGGTGTAAAAAATGAAATCCCTTTGTAACAGACGAGTTTCCGGATGAAATCCTGATACTTTGAAAGAGATTGTCCGTTTTGTACACGAAGTGCATCCAGTTTTTGCCGTAACCCTCTCAACTTTCTTGCACATGCTATGTGGATGAAATGATGATATCATGCCAACTTTCAACCTTTTCAGAGTTCATTTGAAATGCTTTTCAATTTTATGGTCTTATAGCTCAAAATAATTAGTAAATGCATGAAAAATAACAAATGAAGTCAGAGAGGATTGAAAAATGGTCATGTGGCTTTGAATGGTGCATTTTGAACACACAAAAAGTCAGGAGTTCAAATAAGGTTTAAAAATGAAATCCCTTTGTAAACAGACGAGTTTCCGGATGAAATCATGATACTTTGAAAGAGATTGTCCGTTTTGTACACGAAGTGCATCCAGTTTTTGCCGTAACCCTCTCAACTTTCTTGCACATGCTATGTGGATGAAATGATGATATCATGCCAACTTTCAACCTTTTCAGAGTTCATTTGAAATGCTTTTCAATTTTAGGGTCTTATAGCTCAAAATAATTAGTAAATGCATGAAAAATAACAAATGAAGTCAGAAAGGATTGAAAACTGGTGATGTGGCTTTGAATGGTGCATTTCGAACACACAAAAAGTCAGGAGTTCAAATAAGGTTTAAAAATGAAATCCCTTTGTAACAGACGAGTTTCCGGATGAAATCCTGATACTTTGAAAGAGATTGTCCGTTTTGTACGCGAAGTGCATCCAGTTTTTGCCGTAACCCTCTCAACTTTCTTGCACATGCTATGTGGATGAAATGATGATATCATGCCAACTTTCAACCTTTTCAGAGTTCATTTGAAATGCTTTTCAATTTTAGGGTCTTATAGCTCAAAATAATTAGTAAATGCATGAAAAAAAACAAATGAAGTCAGAAAGGATTGAAAAATGATGATGTGGCTTTGAATGGTGCATTTTGAACACACAAAAAGTGAGGAGTTCAAATAAGGTTTAAAAAATGAAATCCCTTTGTAACAGACGAGTTTCCGGATGAAATCCTGATACTTTGAAAGAGATTGTCCGTTTTGTACGCGAAGTGCATCCAGTTTTTGCCGTAACCCTCTCAACTTTCTTGCACATGCTAAGTGGATTAAATGATGATATCATGCCAACTTTCAACCTTTTCAGAGTTCATTTGAAATGCTTTTCAATTTTAGGGTCTTATAGCTCAAAATAATTAGTAAATGCATGAAAAAAAACAAATGAAGTCAGAAAGGATTGAAAAATGATGATGTGGTTTTGAATGGTGCATTTTGAACACACAAAAAGTCAGGAGTTCAAATAAGGTTTAAAAAATGAAATCCCTTTGTAACAGACGAGTTTCCGGATGAAATCCTGATACTTTGAAAGAGATTATCCGTTTTGTACGCGAAGTGCATCCAGTTTTTGCCGTAACCCTCTCAACTTTCTTGCACATGCTATGTGGATGAAATGATGATATCATGCCAACTTTCAACCTTTTCAGAGTTCATTTGAAATGCTTTTCAATTTTAGGGTCTTATAGCTCAAAATAATTAGTAAATGCATGAAAAAACAAATGAAGTCAGAAAGGATTGAAAAATGATGTCATGGCTTTGAATGGTGCATTTTGAACACACAAAAAGTCAGGAGTTCAAATAAGGTTAAAAAAATGAAATCCCTTTGTAACAGACGTGTTTCCGGATGAAATCCTGATACTTTGAAAGAGATTGTCCGTTTTGTACACGAAGTGCATCCAGTTTTTGCCGTAACCCTCTCAACTTTCTTGCACATGCTATGTGGATGAAATGATGATATCATGCCAACTTTCAACCTTTTCAGAGTTCATTTGAAATGCTTTTCAATTTTAGGGTCTTATAGCTCAAAATAATTAGTAAATGCATGAAAAATAACAAATGAAGTCAGAGAGGATTGAAAAATGATGATGTGGCTTTGAATGGTGCATTTTGAACACACAAAAAGTCAGGAGTTCAAATAAGGTTTAAAAAATGAAATCCCTTTGTAACAGACGAGTTTCCGGATGAAATCCTGATACTTTGAAAGAGATTGTCCGTTTTGTACACGAAGTGCATTCAGTTTTTGCCGTAACCCTCTCAACTTTCTTGCACATGCTATGTGGATGAAATGATGATATCATGCCAACTTTCAACCATTTCAGAGTTCATTTGAAATGCTTTTCAATTTTAGGGTCTTATAGCTCAAAATAATTAGTAAATGCATGAAAAAACAAATGAAGTCAGAAAGGATTGAAAAATGATGACGTGGCTTTGAATGGTCCATTTTGAACACACAAAAAGTCAGGAGTTCAAATAAGGTTAAAAAATGAAATCCCTTTGTAACAGACGAGTTTCCGGATGAAATCCTGATACTTTGAAAGAGATTGTCCGTTTTGTACACGAAGTGCATCCAGTTTTTGCAGTAACCCTCTCAACTTTCTTGCACAAGCTATGTGGATGAAATGATGATATCATGCCAACTTTCAACCTTTTCAGAGTTCATTTGAAATGCTTTTCAATTTTAGGGTCTTATAGCTCAAAATAATTAGTAAATGCATGAAAAATAACAAATGAAGTCAGAAAGGATTGAAAAATGGTGATGTGGCTTTGAATGGTGCATTTTGAACACACAACAAGTCAGGAGTTCAAATAAGGTTTAAAAAAATGAAATCCCTTTGTAACAGACGAGTTTCCGGATGAAATCCTGATACTTTGAAAGAGATTGTCCGTTTTGTACATGAAGTGCATCTAGTTTTTGCCGTAACCCTCTCAACTTTCTTGCACATGCTATGTGGATGAAATGATGATATCATGCCAACTTTCAACCTTTTCAGAGTTCATTTGAAATGCTTTTCAATTTTAGGGTCTTATAGCTCAAAATAAGTAGTAAATGCATGAAAAATAACAAATGAAGTCAGAAAGGATTGAAAAATGATGATGTGGCTTTGAATGGTGCATTTTGAACACACAAAAAGTCAGGAGTTCAAATAAGGTTTAAAAAATGAAATCCCTTTGTAACAGACGAGTTTCCGGATGAAATCCTGATACTTTGAAAGAGATTGTCCGTTTTGTACGCGAAGTGCATCTAGTATTTGCCGTAACCCTCTCAACTTTCTTGCACATGCTATGTGGATGAAATGATGATATCATGCCAACTTTCAACCTTTTCAGAGTTCATTTGAAATGCTTTTCAATTTTAGGGTCTTATAGCTCAAAATAATTAGTAAATGCATGAAAAATAACAAATGAAGTCAGAAAGGATTGAAAAATGGTGATGTGGCTTTGAATGGTGCATTTTGAACACACAAAAAGTCAGGAGTTCAAATAAGGTTTAAAAAATGAAATCCCTTTGTAACAGTTGAGTTTCCGGATGAAATCCTGATACTTTGAAAGAGATTGTCCGTTTTGTACACGAAGTGCATCCAGTTTTTGCCGTAACCCTCTCAACTTTCTTGCACATGCTATGTGGATGAAATGATGATATCATGCCAACTTTCAACCTTTTCAGAGTTCATTTGAAATGTTTTTCAATTTTAGGGTCTTATAGCTCAAAATAATTAGTAAATACATGAAAAATAACAAATGAAGTCAGAAAGGATTGAAAAATGATGACGTGGCTTTGAATGGTGCATTTTGAACACACAAAAAGTCAGGAGTTCAAATAAGGTTAAAAAAATGAAATCCCTTTGTAACAGACGAGTTTCCGGATGAAATCCTGATACTTTGAAAGAGATTGTCCGTTTTGTACACGAAGTGCATCCAGTTTTTGCCGTAACCCTCTCAACTTTCTTTCACATGCTATGTGGATGAAATGATGATATCATGCCAACTTTCAACCTTTTCAGAGTTCATTTGAAATGCTTTTCAATTTTAGGGTCTTATAGCTCAAAATAATTAGTAAATGCATGAAAAATAACAAATGAAGTCAGAAAGGATTGAAAAATGATGATGTGGATTTGAATGGTGCATTTTGACCACACAAAAAGTCAGGAGTTCAAAAAAGGTTTAAAAAATGAAATCCCTTTGTAACAGACGAGTTTCCGGATGAAATCCTGATACTTTGAAAGAGATTGTCCATTTTGTACACGAAGTGCATCCAGTTTTTGCCGTAACCCTCTCAACTTTCATGCACATGCTATGTGGATGAAATGATGATATCATGCCAACTTTCAACCTTTTCAGAGTTCATTTGAAATGCTTTTCAATTTTAGGGTCTTATAGCTCAAAATAATTAGTAAATGCATGAAAAATAACAAATGAAGTCAGAAAGGATTGAAAAATGATGATGTGGCTTTGAATGGTGCATTTTGACCACACAAAAAGTCAGGAGTTCAAAAAAGGTTTAAAAAATGAAATCCCTTTGTAACAGACGAGTTTCCGGATGAAATCCTGATACTTTGAAAGAGATTGTCCGTTTTGTACACGAAGTGCATCCAGTTTTTGCCGTAACCCTCTCAACTTTCTTGCACATGCTATGTGGATGAAATGATGATATCATGCCAACTTTCAACCTTTTCAGAGTTCATTTGAAATGCTTTTCAATTTTATGGTCTTATAGCTCAAAATAATTAGTAAATGCATGAAAAATAACAAATGAAGTCAGAGAGGATTGAAAAATGGTCATGTGGCTTTGAATGGTGCATTTTGAACACACAAAAAGTCAGGAGTTCAAATAAGGTTTAAAAAATGAAATCCCTTTGTAACAGACGAGTTTCCGGATGAAATCATGATACTTTGAAAGAGATTGTCCGTTTTGTACACGAAGTGCATCCAGTTTTTGCCGTAACCCTCTCAACTTTCTTGCACATGCTATGTGGATGAAATGATGATATCATGCCAACTTTCAACCTTTTCAGAGTTCATTTGAAATGCTTTTCAATTTTAGGGTCTTATAGCTCAAAATAATTAGTAAATGCATGAAAAATAACAAATGAAGTCAGAAAGGATTGAAAACTGGTGATGTGGCTTTGAATGGTGCATTTCGAACACACAAAAAGTCAGGAGTTCAAATAAGGTTTAAAAAATGAAATCCCTTTGTAACAGACGAGTTTCCGGATGAAATCCTGATACTTTGAAAGAGATTGTCCGTTTTGTACGCGAAGTGCATCCAGTTTTTGCCGTAACCCTCTCAACTTTCTTGCACATGCTATGTGGATGAAATGATGATATCATGCCAACTTTCAACCTTTTCAGAGTTCATTTGAAATGCTTTTCAATTTTAGGGTCTTATAGCTCAAAATAATTAGTAAATGCATGAAAAAAAACAAATGAAGTCAGAAAGGATTGAAAAATGATGATGTGGCTTTGAATGGTGCATTTTGAACACACAAAAAGTGAGGAGTTCAAATAAGGTTTAAAAAATGAAATCCCTTTGTAACAGACGAGTTTCCGGATGAAATCCTGATACTTTGAAAGAGATTGTCCGTTTTGTACGCGAAGTGCATCCAGTTTTTGCCGTAACCCTCTCAACTTTCTTGCACATGCTAAGTGGATTAAATGATGATATCATGCCAACTTTCAACCTTTTCAGAGTTCATTTGAAATGCTTTTCAATTTTAGGGTCTTATAGCTCAAAATAATTAGTAAATGCATGAAAAAAAACAAATGAAGTCAGAAAGGATTGAAAAATGATGATGTGGTTTTGAATGGTGCATTTTGAACACACAAAAAGTCAGGAGTTCAAATAAGGTTTAAAAAATGAAATCCCTTTGTAACAGACGAGTTTCCGGATGAAATCCTGATACTTTGAAAGAGATTATCCGTTTTGTACGCGAAGTGCATCCAGTTTTTGCCGTAACCCTCTCAACTTTCTTGCACATGCTATGTGGATGAAATGATGATATCATGCCAACTTTCAACCTTTTCAGAGTTCATTTGAAATGCTTTTCAATTTTAGGGTCTTATAGCTCAAAATAATTAGTAAATGCATGAAAAAACAAATGAAGTCAGAAAGGATTGAAAAATGATGTCATGGCTTTGAATGGTGCATTTTGAACACACAAAAAGTCAGGAGTTCAAATAAGGTTAAAAAAATGAAATCCCTTTGTAACAGACGTGTTTCCGGATGAAATCCTGATACTTTGAAAGAGATTGTCCGTTTTGTACACGAAGTGCATCCAGTTTTTGCCGTAACCCTCTCAACTTTCTTGCACATGCTATGTGGATGAAATGATGATATCATGCCAACTTTCAACCTTTTCAGAGTTCATTTGAAATGCTTTTCAATTTTAGGGTCTTATAGCTCAAAATAATTAGTAAATGCATGAAAAATAACAAATGAAGTCAGAGAGGATTGAAAAATGATGATGTGGCTTTGAATGGTGCATTTTGAACACACAAAAAGTCAGGAGTTCAAATAAGGTTTAAAAAATGAAATCCCTTTGTAACAGACGAGTTTCCGGATGAAATCCTGATACTTTGAAAGAGATTGTCCGTTTTGTACACGAAGTGCATTCAGTTTTTGCCGTAACCCTCTCAACTTTCTTGCACATGCTATGTGGATGAAATGATGATATCATGCCAACTTTCAACCATTTCAGAGTTCATTTGAAATGCTTTTCAATTTTAGGGTCTTATAGCTCAAAATAATTAGTAAATGCATGAAAAAACAAATGAAGTCAGAAAGGATTGAAAAATGATGACGTGGCTTTGAATGGTCCATTTTGAACACACAAAAAGTCAGGAGTTCAAATAAGGTTAAAAAATGAAATCCCTTTGTAACAGACGAGTTTCCGGATGAAATCCTGATACTTTGAAAGAGATTGTCCGTTTTGTACACGAAGTGCATCCAGTTTTTGCAGTAACCCTCTCAACTTTCTTGCACAAGCTATGTGGATGAAATGATGATATCATGCCAACTTTCAACCTTTTCAGAGTTCATTTGAAATGCTTTTCAATTTTAGGGTCTTATAGCTCAAAATAATTAGTAAATGCATGAAAAATAACAAATGAAGTCAGAAAGGATTGAAAAATGGTGATGTGGCTTTGAATGGTGCATTTTGAACACACAAAAAGTCAGGAGTTCAAATAAGGTTTAAAAAATGAAATCCCTTTGTAACAGACGAGTTTCCGGATGAAATCCTGATACTTTGAAAGAGATTGTCCGTTTTGTACGCGAAGTGCATCCAGTTTTTGCCGTAACCCTCTCAACTTTCATGCACATGCTATGTGGATGAAATGATGATATCATGCCAACTTTCAACCTTTTCAGAGTTCATTTGAAATGCTTTTCAATTTTAGGGTCTTATAGCTCAAAATAATTAGTAAATGCATGAAATAAACAAATGAAGTCAGAAAGGATTGAAAAATGATGATGTGGCTTTGAATGGTGCATTTTGAACACACAAAAAGTCAGGAGTTCAAATAAGGTTTAAAAAATGAAATCCCTTTGTAACAGACGAGTTTCCGGATGAAATCCTGATACTTTGAAAGAGATTATCCGTTTTGTACGCGAAGTGCATCCAGTTTTTGCCGTAACCCTCTCAACTTTCTTGCACATGCTATGTGGATGAAATGATGATATCATGCCAACTTTCAACCTTTTCAGAGTTCATTTGAAATGCTTTTCAATTTTAGGGTCTTATAGCTCAAAATAATTAGTAAATGCATGAAAAAACAAATGAAGTCAGAAAGGATTGAAAAATGATGACATGGCTTTGAATGGTGCATTTTGAACACACAAAAAGTCAGGAGTTCAAATAAGGTTAAAAAAATGAAATCCCTTTGTAACAGACGTGTTTCCGGATGAAATCCTGATACTTTGAAAGAGATTGTCCGTTTTGTACACGAAGTGCATCCAGTTTTTGCCGTAACCCTCTCAACTTTCTTGCACATGCTATGTGGATGAAATGATGATATCATGCCAACTTTCAACCTTTTCAGAGTTCATTTGAAATGCTTTTCAATTTTAGGGTCTTATAGCTCAAAATAATTAGTAAATGCATGAAAAATAACAAATGAAGTCAGAGAGGATTGAAAAATGATGATGTGGCTTTGAATGGTGCATTTTGAACACACAAAAAGTCAGGAGTTCAAATAAGGTTTAAAAAATGAAATCCCTTTGTAACAGACGAGTTTCCGGATGAAATCCTGATACTTTGAAAGAGATTGTCCGTTTTGTACACGAAGTGCATTCA
The DNA here is from genome assembly GCF_002575655.3 of Aegilops tauschii subsp. strangulata. Taxonomy (NCBI): domain Eukaryota; kingdom Viridiplantae; phylum Streptophyta; class Magnoliopsida; order Poales; family Poaceae; genus Aegilops; species Aegilops tauschii. The sequence goes on from NC_053040.3 coordinate 453,426,286, forward strand.
GTTTTTGCCGTAACCCTCTCAACTTTCTTGCACATGCTATGTGGATGAAATGATGATATCATGCCAACTTTCAACCTTTTCAGAGTTCATTTGAAATGCTTTTCAATTTTAGGGTCTTATAGCTCAAAATAATTAGTAAATGCATGAAAAAACAAATGAAGTGAGAAAGGATTGAAAAATGATGACGTGGCTTTGAATGGTCCATTTTGAACACACAAAAAGTCAGGAGTTCAAATAAGGTTAAAAATGAAATCCCTTTGTAACAGACGAGTTTCCGGATGAAATCCTGATACTTTGAAAGAGATTGTCCGTTTTGTACATGAAGTGCATCCAGTTTTTGCAGTAACCCTCTCAACTTTCTTGCACAAGCTATGTGGATGAAATGATGATATCATGCCAACTTTCAACCTTTTCAGAGTTCATTTGAAATGCTTTTCAATTTTAGGGTCTTATAGCTCAAAATAATTAGTAAATGCATGAAAAATAACAAATGAAGTCAGAAAGGATTGAAAAATGGTGATGTGGCTTTGAATGGTGCATTTTGAACACACAAAAAGTCAGGAGTTCAAATAAGGTTTAAAAAATGAAATCCCTTTGTAACAGTTGAGTTTCCGGATGAAATCCTGATACTTTGAAAGAGATTGTCCGTTTTGTACACGAAGTGCATCCAGTTTTTGCCGTAACCCTCTCAACTTTCTTGCACATGCTATGTGGATGAAATGATGATATCATGCCAACTTTCAACCTTTTCAGAGTTCATTTGAAATGTTTTTCAATTTTAGGGTCTTATAGCTCAAAATAATTAGTAAATGCATGAAAAATAACAAATGAAGTCAGAAAGGATTGAAAAATGATGATGTGGCTTTGAATGGTGCATTTTGAACACACAAAAAGTCAGGAGTTCAAATAAGGTTTAAAAAATGAAATCCCTTTGTAACAGACGAGTTTCCGGATGAAATCCTGATACTTTGAAAGAGATTATCCGTTTTGTACGCGAAGTGCATCCAGTTTTTGCCGTAACCCTCTCAACTTTCTTGCACATGCTATGTGGATGAAATGATGATATCATGCCAACTTTCAACCTTTTCAGAGTTCATTTGAAATGCTTTTCAATTTTAGGGTCTTATAGCTCAAAATAATTAGTAAATGCATGAAAAAACAAATGAAGTCAGAAAGGATTGAAAAATGATGACATGGCTTTGAATGGTGCATTTTGAACACACAAAAAGTCAGGAGTTCAAATAAGGTTAAAAAAATGAAATCCCTTTGTAACAGACGTGTTTCCGGATGAAATCCTGATACTTTGAAAGAGATTGTCCGTTTTGTACACGAAGTGCATCCAGTTTTTGCCGTAACCCTCTCAACTTTCTTGCAAATGCTATGTGGATGAAATGATGATATCATGCCAACTTTCAACCTTTTCAGAGTTCATTTGAAATGCTTTTCAATTTTAGGGTCTTATAGCTCAAAATAATTAGTAAATGCATGAAAAATAACAAATGAAGTCAGAGAGGATTGAAAAATGATGATGTGGCTTTGAATGGTGCATTTTGAACACACAAAAAGTCAGGAGTTCAAATAAGGTTTAAAAAATGAAATCCCTTTGTAACAGACGAGTTTCCGGATGAAATCCTGATACTTTGAAAGAGATTGTCCGTTTTGTACACGAAGTGCATCCAGTTTTTGCCGTAACCCTCTCAACTTTCTTGCACATGCTATGTGGATGAAATGATGATATCATGCCAACTTTCAACCTTTTCAGTGTTCATTTGAAATGCTTTTCAATTTTAGAGTCTTATAGCTCAAAATAATTAGTAAATGCATGAAAAAACAAATGAAGTCAGAAAGGATTGAAAAATGATGACGTGGCTTTGAATGGTCCATTTTGAACACACAAAAAGTCAGGAGTTCAAATAAGGTTAAAAAATGAAATCCCTTTGTAACAGACGAGTTTCCGGATGAAATCCTGATACTTTGAAAGAGATTGTCCGTTTTGTACACGAAGTGCATCCAGTTTTTGCAGTAACCCTCTCAACTTTCTTGCACAAGCTATGTGGATGAAATGATGATATCATGCCAACTTTCAACCTTTTCAGAGTTCATTTGAAATGCTTTTCAATTTTAGGGTCTTATAGCTCAAAATAATTAGTAAATGCATGAAAAATAACAAATGAAGTCAGAAAGGATTGAAAAATGGTGATGTGGCTTTGAATGGTGCATTTTGAACACACAACAAGTCAGGAATTCAAATAAGGTTTAAAAAATGAAATCCCTTTGTAACAGACGAGTTTCCGGATGAAATCCTGATACTTTGAAAGAGATTGTCCGTTTTGTACACGAAGTGCATCCAGTTTTTGCCGTAACCCTCTCAACTTTCTTGCACATGCTATGTGGATGAAATGATGATATCATGCCAACTTTCAACCTTTTCAGAGTTCATTTGAAATGCTTTTCAATTTTAGGGTCTTATAGCTCAAAATAATTAGTAAATGCATGAAAAATAACAAATGAAGTCAGAAAGGATTGAAAAATGATGATGTGGCTTTGAATGGTGCATTTTGAACACACAAAAAGTCAGGAGTTCAAATAAGGTTTAAAAAATGAAATCCCTTTGTAACAGACGAGTTTCCGGATGAAATCCTGATACTTTGAAAGAGATTGTCCGTTTTGTACGCGAAGTGCATCCAGTTTTTGCCGTAACCCTCTCAACTTTCTTGCACATGCTATGTGGATGAAATGATGATATCATGCCAACTTTCAACCTTTTCAGAGTTCATTTGAAATGCTTTTCAATTTTAGGGTCTTATAGCTCAAAATAATTAGTAAATGCATGAAAAAACAAATGAAGTCAGAAAGGATTGAAAAATGATCACATGGCTTTGAATGGTGCATTTTGAACACACAAAAAGTCAGGAGTTCAAATAAGGTTAAAAAAATGAAATCCCTTTGTAACAGACGAGTTTCCGGATGAAATCCTGATACTTTGAAAGAGATTGTCCGTTTTGTACGCGAAGTGCATCCAGTTTTTGCCGTAACCCTCTCAACTTTCTTGCACATGCTATGTGGATGAAATGATGATATCATGCCAACTTTCAACCTTTTCAGAGTTCATTTGAAATGCTTTTCAATTTTAGGGTCTTATAGCTCAAAATAATTAGTAAATGCATGAAAAATAACAAATGAAGTCAGAAAGGATTGAAAAATGGTGATGTGGCTTTGAATGGTGCATTTTGAACACACAACAAGTCAGGAGTTCAAATAAGGTTTAAAAAATGAAATCCCTTTGTAACAGACGAGTTTCCGGATGAAATCCTGATACTTTGAAAGAGATTGTCCGTTTTGTACATGAAGTGCATCTAGTTTTTGCCGTAACCCTCTCAACTTTCTTGCACATGCTATGTGGATGAAATGATGATATCATGCCAACTTTCAACCTTTTCAGAGTTCATTTGAAATGCTTTTCAATTTTAGGGTCTTATAGCTCAAAATAAGTAGTAAATGCATGAAAAATAACAAATGAAGTCAGAAAGGATTGAAAAATGATGATGTGGCTTTGAATGGTGCATTTTGAACACACAAAAAGTCAGGAGTTCAAATAAGGTTTAAAAAATGAAATCCCTTTGTAACAGACGAGTTTCCGGATGAAATCCTGATACTTTGAAAGAGATTGTCCGTTTTGTACGCGAAGTGCATCCAGTTTTTGCCGTAACCCTCTCAACTTTCTTGCACATGCTATGTGGACGAAATGATGATATCATGCCAACTTTCAACCTTTTCAGAGTTCATTTGAAATGCTTTTCAATTTTAGGGTCTTATAGCTCAAAATAATTAGTAAATGCATGAAAAATAACAAATGAAGTCAGAAAGGATTGAAAAATGGTGATGTGGCTTTGAATGGTGCATTTTGAACACACAAAAAGTGAAGAGTTCAAATAAGGTTTAAAAATGAAATCCCTTTGTAACAGTCGAGTTTCCGGATGAAATCCTGATACTTTGAAAGAGATTGTCCGTTTTGTACACGAAGTGCATCCAGTTTTTGCCGTAACGCTCTCAACTTTCTTGCACATGCTATGTGGATGAAATGATGATATCATGCCAACTTTCAACCTTTTCAGAGTTCATTTGAAATGTTTTTCAATTTTAGGGTCTTATAGCTCAAAATAATTAGTAAATGCATGAAAAATAACAAATGAAGTCAGAAAGGATTGAAAAATGATGACGTGGCTTTGAATGGTGCATTTTGAACACACAAAAAGTCAGGAGTTCAAATAAGGTTAAAAAAATGAAATCCCTTTGTAACAGACGAGTTTCCGGATGAAATCCTGATACTTTGAAAGAGATTGTCCGTTTTGTACACGAAGTGCATCCAGTTTTTGCCGTAACCCTCTCAACTTTCTTGCACATGCTATGTGGATGAAATGATGATATCATGCCAACTTTCAACCTTTTCAGAGTTCATTTGAAATGCTTTTCAATTTTAGGGTCTTATAGCTCAAAATAATTAGTAAATGCATGAAAAATAACAAATGAAGTCAGAAAGGATTGAAAAATGATGATGTGGCTTTGAATGGTGCATTTTGACCACACAAAAAGTCAGGAGTTCAAAAAAGGTTTAAAAAATGAAATCCCTTTGTAACAGACGAGTTTCCGGATGAAATCCTGATACTTTGAAAGAGATTGTCCGTTTTGTACACGAAGTGCATCCAGTTTTTGCCGTAACCCTCTCAACTTTCATGCACATGCTATGTGGATGAAATGATGATATCATGCCAACTTTCAACCTTTTCAGAGTTCATTTGAAATGCTTTTCAATTTTAGGGTCTTATAGCTCAAAATAATTAGTAAATGCATGAAAAATAACAAATGAAGTCAGAAAGGATTGAAAAATGATGATGTGGCTTTGAATGGTGCATTTTGACCACACAAAAAGTCAGGAGTTCAAAAAAGGTTTAAAAAATGAAATCCCTTTGTAACAGACGAGTTTCCGGATGAAATCCTGATACTTTGAAAGAGATTGTCCGTTTTGTACACGAAGTGCATCCAGTTTTTGCCGTAACCCTCTCAACTTTCATGCACATGCTATGTGGATGAAATGATGATATCATGCCAACTTTCAACCTTTTCAGAGTTCATTTGAAATGCTTTTCAATTTTAGGGTCTTATAGCTCAAAATAATTAGTAATGCATGAAAAATAACAAATGAAGTCAGAAAGGATTGAAAAATGATGATGTGGCTTTGAATGGTGCATTTTGACCACACAAAAAGTCAGGAGTTCAAAAAAGGTTTAAAAAATGAAATCCCTTTGTAACAGACGAGTTTCCGGATGAAATCCTGATACTTTGAAAGAGATTGTCCGTTTTGTACACGAAGTGCATCCAGTTTTTGCCATAACCCTCTCAACTTTCTTGCACATGCTATGTGGATGAAATGATGATATCATGCCAACTTTCAACCTTTTCAGAGTTCATCTGAAATGCTTTTCAATTTTAGGGTCTTATAGCTCAAAATAATTAGTAAATGCATGAAAAATAACAAATGAAGTCAGAAAGGATTGAAAAATGGTGATGTGGCTTTGAATGGTGCATTTTGAACACACAACAAGTCAGGAGTTCAAATAAGGTTTAAAAAATGAAATCCCTTTGTAACAGACGAGTTTCCGGATGAAATCCTGATACTTTGAAAGAGATTGTCCGTTTTGTACATGAAGTGCATCTAGTTTTTGCCGTAACCCTCTCAACTTTCTTGCACATGCTATGTGGATGAAATGATGATATCATGCCAACTTTCAACCTTTTCAGAGTTCATTTGAAATGCTTTTCAATTTTAGGGTCTTATAGCTCAAAATAAGTAGTAAATGCATGAAAAATAACAAATGAAGTCAGAAAGGATTGAAAAATGATGATGTGGCTTTGAATGGTGCATTTTGAACACACAAAAAGTCAGGAGTTCAAATAAGGTTTAAAAAATGAAATCCCTTTGTAACAGACGAGTTTCCGGATGAAATCCTGATACTTTGAAAGAGATTGTCCGTTTTGTACGCGAAGTGCATCCAGTTTTTGCCGTAACCCTCTCAACTTTCTTGCGCATGCTATGTGGACGAAATGATGATATCATGCCAACTTTCAACCTTTTCAGAGTTCATTTGAAATGCTTTTCAATTTTAGGGTCTTATAGCTCAAAATAATTAGTAAATGCATGAAAAATAACAAATGAAGTCAGAAAGGATTGAAAAATGGTGATGTGGCTTTGAATGGTGCATTTTGAACACACAACAAGTCAGGAGTTCAAATAAGGTTTAAAAAATGAAATCCCTTTGTAACAGACGAGTTTCCGGATGAAATCCTGATACTTTGAAAGAGATTGTCCGTTTTGTACATGAAGTGCATCTAGTTTTTGCCGTAACCCTCTCAACTTTCTTGCACATGCTATGTGGATGAAATGATGATAGCATGCCAACTTTCAACCTTTTCAGAGTTCATTTGAAATGTTTTTCAATTTTAGGGTCTTATAGCTCAAAATAATTAGTAAATGCATGAAAAATAACAAATGAAGTCAGAAAGGATTGAAAAATGATGACGTGGCTTTGAATGGTGCATTTTGAACACACAAAAAGTCAGGAGTTCAAATAAGGTTAAAAAAATGAAATCCCTTTGTAACAGACGAGTTTCCGGATGAAATCCTGATACTTTGAAAGAGATTGTCCGTTTTGTACACGAAGTGCATCCAGTTTTTGCCGTAACCCTCTCAACTTTCTTGCACATGCTATGTGGATGAAATGATGATATCATGCCAACTTTCAACCTTTTCAGAGTTCATTTGAAATGCTTTTCAATTTTAGGGTCTTATAGCTCAAAATAATTAGTAAATGCATGAAAAATAACAAATGAAGTCTGAAAGGATTGAAAAATGATGATGTGGCTTTGAATGGTGCATTTTGACCACACAAAAAGTCAGGAGTTCAAAAAAGGTTTAAAAAATGAAATCCCTTTGTAACAGACGAGTTTCCGGATGAAATCCTGATACTTTGAAAGAGATTGTCCGTTTTGTACACGAAGTGCATCCAGTTTTTGCCGTAACCCTCTCAACTTTCATGCACATGCTATGTGGATGAAATGATGATATCATGCCAACTTTCAACCTTTTCAGAGTTCATTTGAAATGCTTTTCAATTTTAGGGTCTTATAGCTCAAAATAATTAGTAAATGCATGAAAAATAACAAATGAAGTCAGAAAGGATTGAAAAATGATGATGTGGCTTTGAATGGTGCATTTTGACCACACAAAAAGTCAGGAGTTCAAAAAAGGTTTAAAAAATGAAATCCCTTTGTAACAGACGAGTTTCCGGATGAAATCCTGATACTTTGAAAGAGATTGTCCGTTTTGTACACGAAGTGCATCCAGTTTTTGCCGTAACCCTCTCAACTTTCATGCACATGCTATGTGGATGAAATGATGATATCATGCCAACTTTCAACCTTTTCAGAGTTCATTTGAAATGCTTTTCAATTTTAGGGTCTTATAGCTCAAAATAATTAGTAATGCATGAAAAATAACAAATGAAGTCAGAAAGGATTGAAAAATGATGATGTGGCTTTGAATGGTGCATTTTGACCACACAAAAAGTCAGGAGTTCAAAAAAGGTTTAAAAAATGAAATCCCTTTGTAACAGACGAGTTTCCGGATGAAATCCTGATACTTTGAAAGAGATTGTCCGTTTTGTACACGAAGTGCATCCAGTTTTTGCCATAACCCTCTCAACTTTCTTGCACATGCTATGTGGATGAAATGATGATATCATGCCAACTTTCAACCTTTTCAGAGTTCATCTGAAATGCTTTTCAATTTTAGGGTCTTATAGCTCAAAATAATTAGTAAATGCATGAAAAATAACAAATGAAGTCAGAAAGGATTGAAAAATGGTGATGTGGCTTTGAATGGTGCATTTTGAACACACAACAAGTCAGGAGTTCAAATAAGGTTTAAAAAATGAAATCCCTTTGTAACAGACGAGTTTCCGGATGAAATCCTGATACTTTGAAAGAGATTGTCCGTTTTGTACATGAAGTGCATCTAGTTTTTGCCGTAACCCTCTCAACTTTCTTGCACATGCTATGTGGATGAAATGATGATATCATGCCAACTTTCAACCTTTTCAGAGTTCATTTGAAATGCTTTTCAATTTTAGGGTCTTATAGCTCAAAATAAGTAGTAAATGCATGAAAAATAACAAATGAAGTCAGAAAGGATTGAAAAATGATGATGTGGCTTTGAATGGTGCATTTTGAACACACAAAAAGTCAGGAGTTCAAATAAGGTTTAAAAATGAAATCCCTTTGTAACAGACGAGTTTCCGGATGAAATCCTGATACTTTGAAAGAGATTGTCCGTTTTGTACGCGAAGTGCATCTAGTTTTTGCCGTAACCCTCTCAACTTTCTTGCACATGCTATGTGGATGAAATGATGATATCATGCCAACTTTCAACCTTTTCAGAGTTCATTTGAAATGCTTTTCAATTTTAGGGTCTTATAGCTCAAAATAATTAGTAAATGCATGAAAAATAACAAATGAAGTCAGAGAGGATTGAAAAATGGTGATGTGGCTTTGAATGGTGCATTTTGAACACACAAAAAGTCAGGAGTTCAAATAAGGTTTAAAAAATGAAATCCCTTTGTAACAGACGAGTTTCCGGATGAAATCCTGATACTTTGAAAGAGATTGTCCGTTTTGTACACGAAGTGCATCCAGTTTTTGCCGTAACCCTCTCAACTTTCTTGCACATGCTATGTGGATGAAATGATGATATCATGCCAACTTTCAACCTTTTCAGAGTTCATTTGAAATGTTTTTCAATTTTAGGGTCTTATAGCTCAAAATAATTAGTAAATGCATGAAAAATAACAAATGAAGTCAGAAAGGATTGAAAAATGATGACGTGGCTTTGAATGGTGCATTTTGAACACACAAAAAGTCAGGAGTTCAAATAAGGTTAAAAAATGAAATCCCTTTGTAACAGACGAGTTTCCGGATGAAATCCTGATACTTTGAAAGAGATTGTCCGTTTTGTACACGAAGTGCATCCAGTTTTTGCCGTAACCCTCTCAACTTTCTTTCACATGCTATGTGGATGAAATGATGATATCATGCCAACTTTCAACCTTTTCAGAGTTCATTTGAAATGCTTTTCAATTTTAGGGTCTTATAGCTCAAAATAATTAGTAAATGCATGAAAAATAACAAATGAAGTGAGAAAGGATTGAAAAATGATGATGTGGCTTTGAATGGTGCACTTTGACCACACAAAAAGTCAGGAGTTCAAAAAAGGTTTAAAAAATGAAATCCCTTTGTAACAGACGAGTTTCCGGATGAAATCCTGATACTTTGAAAGAGATTGTCCATTTTGTACACGAAGTGCATCCAGTTTTTGCCGTAACCCTCTCAACTTTCATGCACATGCTATGTGGATGAAATGATGATATCATGCCAACTTTCAACCTTTTCAGAGTTCATTTGAAATGCTTTTCAATTTTAGGGTCTTATAGCTCAAAATAATTAGTAAATGCATGAAAAATAACAAATGAAGTCAGAAAGGATTGAAAAATGATGATGTGGCTTTGAATGGTGCATTTTGACCACACAAAAAGTCTGGAGTTCAAAAAAGGTTTAAAAAATGAAATCCCTTTGTAACAGACGAGTTTCCGGATGAAATCCTGATACTTTGAAAGAGATTGTCCGTTTTGTACACGAAGTGCATCCAGTTTTTGCCGTAACCCTCTCAACTTTCTTGCACATGCTATGTGGATGAAATGATGATATCATGCCAACTTTCAACCTTTTCAGAGTTCATTTGAAATGCTTTTCAATTTTATGGTCTTATAGCTCAAAATAATTAGTAAATGCATGAAAAATAACAAATGAAGTCAGAGAGGATTGAAAAATGGTCATGTGGCTTTGAATGGTGCATTTTGAACACACAAAAAGTCAGGAGTTCAAATAAGGTTTAAAAAATGAAATCCCTTTGTAACAGACGAGTTTCCGGATGAAATCCTGATACTTTGAAAGAGATTGTCCGTTTTGTACACGAAGTGCATCCAGTTTTTGCCGTAACCCTCTCAACTTTCTTGCACATGCTATGTGGATGAAATGATGATATCATGCCAACTTTCAACCTTTTCAGAGTTCATTTGAAATGCTTTTCAATTTTAGGGTCTTATAGCTCAAAATAATTAGTAAATGCATGAAAAATAACAAATGAAGTCAGAAAGGATTGAAAAATGATGATGTGGCTTTGAATGGTGCATTTTGAACACACAAAAAGTCAGGAGTTCAAATAAGGTTTAAAAAATGAAATCCCTTTGTAACAGACGAGTTTCCGGATGAAATCCTGATACTTTGAAAGAGATTGTCCGTTTTGTACACGAAGTGCATCCAGTTTTTGCCGTAACCCTCTCAACTTTCTTGCACATGCTATGTGGATGAAATGATGATATCATGCCAACTTTCAACCTTTTCAGAGTTCATTTGAAATGCTTTTCAATTTTAGGGTCTTATAGCTCAAAATAATTAGTAAATGCATGAAAAATAACAAATGAAGTCAGAGAGGATTGAAAAATGGTGATGTGGCTTTGAATGGTGCATTTTGAACACACAAAAAGTCAGGAGTTCAAATAAGGTTTAAAAAATGAAATCCCTTTGTAACAGACGAGTTTCCGGATGAAATCCTGATACTTTGAAAGAGATTGTCAGTTTTGTACGCGAAGTGCATCCAGTTTTTGCCGTAACCCTCTCAACTTTCTTGCACATGCTATGTGGATGAAATGATGATATCATGCCAACTTTCAACCTTTTCAGAGTTCATTTGAAATGCTTTTCAATTTTAGGGTCTTATAGCTCAAAATAATTAGTAAATGCATGAAAAATAACAAATGAAGTCAGAAAGGATTGAAAAATGATGATGTGGCTTTGAATGGTGCATTTTGAACACACAAGAAGTCAGGAGTTCAAATAAGGTTTAAAAAATGAAATCCCTTTGTAACAGACGAGTTTCCGGATGAAATCCTGATACTTTGAAAGAGATTGTCCGTTTTGTACACGAAGTGCATCCAGTTTTTGCCATAACCCTCTCAACTTTCTTGCACATGCTATGTGGATGAAATGATGATATCATGCCAACTTTCAACCTTTTCAGAGTTCATTTGAAATGCTTTTCAATTTTAGGGTCTTATAGCTCAAAATATTTAGTAAATGCATGAAAAATAACAAATGAAGTCAGAAAGGATTGAAAAATGGTGATGTGGCTTTGAATGGTGCATTTTGAACACACAACAAGTCAGGAGTTCAAATAAGGTTTAAAAAATGAAATCCCTTTGTAACAGACGAGTTTCCGGATGAAATCCTGATACTTTGAAAGAGATTGTCCGTTTTGTACATGAAGTGCATCTAGTTTTTGCCGTAACCCTCTCAACTTTCTTGCACATGCTATGTGGATGAAATGATGATAGCATGCCAACTTTCAACCTTTTCAGAGTTCATTTGAAATGCTTTTCAATTTTAGGGTCTTATAGCTCAAAATAAGTAGTAAATGCATGAAAAATAACAAATGAAGTTAGAGAGGATTGAAAAATGGTGATGTGGCTTTGAATGGTGCATTTTGAACACACAAAAAGTCAGGAGTTCAAATAAGGTTTAAAAAATGAAATCCTTTTGTAACAGACGAGTTTCCGGATGAAATCCTGATACTTTGAAAGAGATTGTCCGTTTTGTACGCGAAGTGCATCTAGTTTTTGCCGTAACCCTCTCAACTTTCTTGCACATGCTATGTGGATGAAATGATGATATCATGCCAACTTTCAACCTTTTCAGAGTTCATTTGAAATGCTTTTCAATTTTAGGGTCTTATAGCTCAAAATAATTAGTAAATGCATGAAAAATAACAAATGAAGTCAGAAAGGATTGAAAAATGTGATGTGGCTTTGAATGGTGCATTTTGAACACACAAAAAGTCAGGAGTTCAAATAAGGTTTAAAAAATGAAATCCCTTTGTAACAGTTGAGTTTCCGGATGAAATCCTGATACTTTGAAAGAGATTGTCCGTTTTGTACACGAAGTGCATCCAGTTTTTGCCGTAACCCTCTCAACTTTTTTGCACATGCTATGTGGATGAAATGATGATATCATGCCAACTTTCAACCTTTTCAGAGTTCATTTGAAATGTTTTTCAATTTTAGGGTCTTATAGCTCAAAATAATTAGTAAATGCATGAAAAATAACAAATGAAGTCAGAAAGGATTGAAAAATGATGACGTGGCTTTGAATGGTGCATTTTGAACACACAAAAAGTCAGGAGTTCAAATAAGGTTAAAAAAATGAAATCCCTTTGTAACAGACGAGTTTCCGGATGAAATCCTGATACTTTGAAAGAGATTGTCCGTTTTGTACACGAAGTGCATCCAGTTTTTGCCGTAACCCTCTCAACTTTCTTTCACATGCTATGTGGATGAAATGATGATATCATGCCAACTTTCAACCTTTTCAGAGTTCATTTGAAATGCTTTTCAATTTTAGGGTCTTATAGCTCAAAATAATTAGTAAATGCATGAAAAATAACAAATGAAGTCAGAAAGGATTGAAAAATGATGATGTGGCTTTGAATGGTGCATTTTGACCACACAAAAAGTCAGGAGTTCAAAAAAGGTTTAAAAAATGAAATCCCTTTGTAACAGACGAGTTTCCGGATGAAATCCTGATACTTTGAAAGAGATTGTCCGTTTTGTACACGAAGTGCATCCAGTTTTTGCCGTAACCCTCTCAACTTTCATGCACATGCTATGTGGATGAAATGATGATATCATGCCAACTTTCAACCTTTTCAGAGTTCATTTGAAATGCTTTTCAATTTTAGGGTCTTATAGCTCAAAATAATTAGTAAATGCATGAAAAATAACAAATGAAGTCAGAAAGGATTGAAAAATGATGATGTGGCTTTGAATGGTGCATTTTGACCACACAAAAAGTCAGGAGTTCAAAAAAGGTTTAAAAAATGAAATCCTTTGTAACAGACGAGTTTCCGGATGAAATCCTGATACTTTGAAAGAGATTGTCCGTTTTGTACACGAAGTGCATCCAGTTTTTGCCGTAACCCCCTCAACTTTCTTGCACATGCTATGTGGATGAAATGATGATATCATGCAACTTTCAACCTTTTCAGAGTTCATTTGAAATGCTTTTCAATTTTATGGTCTTATAGCTCAAAATAATTAGTAAATGCATGAAAAATAACAAATGAAGTCAGAGAGGATTGAAAAATGGTCATGTGGCTTTGAATGGTGCATTTTGAACACACAAAAAGTCAGGAGTTCAAATAAGGTTTAAAAAAATGAAATCCCTTTGTAACAGACGAGTTTCCGGATGAAATCCTGATACTTTGAAAGAGATTGTCCGTTTTGTACACGAAGTGCATCCAGTTTTTGCCGTAACCCTCTCAACTTTCTTGCACATGCTATGTGGATGAAATGATGATATCATGCCAACTTTCAACCTTTTCAGAGTTCATTTGAAATGCTTTTCAATTTTAGGGTCTTATAGCTCAAAATAATTAGTAAATGCATGAAAAATAACAAATGAAGTCAGAAAGGATTGAAAAATGATGATGTGGCTTTGAATGGTGCATTTTGAACACACAAAAAGTCAGGAGTTCAAATAAGGTTTAAAAAATGAAATCCCTTTGTAACAGACGAGTTTCCGGATGAAATCCTGATACTTTGAAAGAGATTGTCCGTTTTGTACACGAAGTGCATCCAGTTTTTGCCGTAACCCTCTCAACTTTCTTGCACATGCTATGTGGATGAAATGATGATATCATGCCAACTTTCAACCTTTTCAGAGTTCATTTGAAATGCTTTTCAATTTTAGGGTCTTATAGCTCAAAATAATTAGTAAATGCATGAAAAATAACAAATGAAGTCAGAGAGGATTGAAAAATGGTGATGTGGCTTTGAATGGTGCATTTTGAACACACAAAAAGTCAGGAGTTCAAATAAGGTTTAAAAAAATGAAATCCCTTTGTAACAGACGAGTTTCCGGATGAAATCCTGATACTTTGAAAGAGATTGTCAGTTTTGTACGCGAAGTGCATCCAGTTTTTGCCGTAACCCTCTCAACTTTCTTGCACATGCTATGTGGATGAAATGATGATATCATGCCAACTTTCAACCTTTTCAGAGTTCATTTGAAATGCTTTTCAATTTTAGGGTCTTATAGCTCAAAATAATAAGTAAATGCATGAAAAATAACAAATGAAGTCAGAAAGGATTGAAAAATGATGATGTGGCTTTGAATGGTGCATTTTGAACACACAAGAAGTCAGGAGTTCAAATAAGGTTTAAAAAATGAAATCCCTTTGTAACAGACGAGTTTCCGGATGAAATCCTAATACTTTGAAAGAGATTGTCCGTTTTGTACACGAAGTGCATCCAGTTTTTGCCGTAACCCTCTCAACTTTCTTGCACACGCTATGTGGATGAAATGATGATATCATGCCAACTTTCAATCTTTTCAGAGTTCATTTGAAATGATTTTCAATTTTAGGGTCTTATAGCTCAAAATAATTAGTAAATATATGAAAAATAACAAATGAAGTCAGAAAGGATTGAAAAATGGTGATGTGGCTTTGAATGGTGCATTTTGAACACACAACAAGTCAGGAGTTCAAATAAGGTTTAAAAAATGAAATCCCTTTGTAACAGACGAGTTTCCGGATGAAATCCTGATACTTTGAAAGAGATTGTCCGTTTTGTACATGAAGTGCATCTAGTTTTTGCCGTAACCCTCTCAACTTTCTTGCACATGCTATGTGGATGAAATGATGATATCATGCCAACTTTCAACCTTTTCAGAGTTCATTTGAAATGCTTTTCAATTTTAGGAACTTATAGCTCAAAATAATTAGTAAATGCATGAAAAATAACAAATGAAGTCAGAAAGGATTGAAAAATGATGATGTGGCTTTGAATGGTGCATTTTGAACACACAAAAAGTCAGGAGTTCAAATAAGGTTAAAAAATGAAATCCCTTTGTAACAGACGAGTTTCCGGATGAAATCCTGATACTTTGAAAGAGATTGTCCGTTTTGTACATGAAGTGCATCTAGTTTTTGCCGTAACCCTCTCAACTTTCTTGCACATGCTATGTGGATGAAATGATGATATCATGCCAACTTTCAACCTTTTCAGAGTTCATTTGAAATGCTTTTCAATTTTAGGGTCTTATAGCTCAAAATAATTAGTAAATGCATGAAAAATAACAAATGAAGTCAGAAAGGATTGAAAAATGATGATGTGGCTTTGAATGGTGCATTTTGAACACACAAAAAGTCAGGAGTTCAAATAAGGTTTAAAAAATGAAATCCCTTTGTAACAGACGAGTTTCCGGATGAAATCCTGATACTTTGAAAGAGATTGTCCGTTTTGTACACGAAGTGCATCCAGTTTTTGCCGTAACCCTCTCAACTTTCTTGCACATGCTATGTGGATGAAATGATGATATCATGCCAACTTTCAACCTTTTCAGAGTTCATTTGAAATGCTTTTCAATTTTAGGGTCTTATAGCTCAAAATAATTAGTAAATGCATGAAAAATAACAAATGAAGTCAGAGAGGATTGAAAAATGGTGATGTGGCTTTGAATGGTGCATTTTGAACACACAAAAAGTCAGGAGTTCAAATAAGGTTTAAAAAATGAAATCCCTTTGTAACAGACGAGTTTCCGGATGAAATCCTGATACTTTGAAAGAGATTGTCAGTTTTGTACGCGAAGTGCATCCAGTTTTTTGCCGTAACCCTCTCAACTTTCTTGCACATGCTATGTGGATGAAATGATGATATCATGCCAACTTTCAACCTTTTCAGAGTTCATTTGAAATGCTTTTCAATTTTAGGGTCTTATAGCTCAAAATAATAAGTAAATGCATGAAAAATAACAAATGAAGTCAGAAAGGATTGAAAAATGATGATGTGGCTTTGAATGGTGCATTTTGAACACACAAGAAGTCAGGAGTTCAAATAAGGTTTAAAAAATGAAATCCCTTTGTAACAGACGAGTTTCCGGATGAAATCCTAATACTTTGAAAGAGATTGTCCGTTTTGTACACGAAGTGCATCCAGTTTTTGCCGTAACCCTCTCAACTTTCTTGCACACGCTATGTGGATGAAATGATGATATCATGCCAACTTTCAATCTTTTCAGAGTTCATTTGAAATGCTTTTCAATTTTAGGGTCTTATAGCTCAAAATAATTAGTAAATATATGAAAAATAACAAATGAAGTCAGAAAGGATTGAAAAATGGTGATGTGGCTTTGAATGGTGCATTTTGAACACACAACAAGTCAGGAGTTCAAATAAGGTTTAAAAAATGAAATCCCTTTGTAACAGACGAGTTTCCGGATGAAATCCTGATACTTTGAAAGAGATTGTCCGTTTTGTACATGAAGTGCATCTAGTTTTTTGCCGTAACCCTCTCAACTTTCTTGCACATGCTATGTGGATGAAATGATGATATCATGCCAACTTTCAACCTTTTCAGAGTTCATTTGAAATGCTTTTCAATTTTAGGACTTATAGCTCAAAATAATTAGTAAATGCATGAAAAATAACAAATGAAGTCAGAAAGGATTGAAAAATGATGATGTGGCTTTGAATGGTGCATTTTGAACACACAAAAAGTCAGGAGTTCAAATAAGGTTTAAAAATGAAATCCCTTTGTAACAGACGAGTTTCCGGATGAAATCCTGATACTTTGAAAGAGATTGTCCGTTTTGTACACGAAGTGCATCCAGTTTTTGCCGTAACCCTCTCAACTTTCTTGCACATGCTATGTGGATGAAATGATGATATCATGCCAACTTTCAACCTTTTCAGAGTTCATTTGAAATGCTTTTCAATTTTAGGGTCTTATAGCTCAAAATAATTAGTAAATGCATGAAAAATAACAAATGAAGTCAGAAAGGATTGAAAAATGGTGATGTGGCTTTGAATGGTGCATTTTGAACACACAAAAAGTCAGGAGTTCAAATAAGGTTTAAAAAAATGAAATCCCTTTGTAACAGACGAGTTTCCGGATGAAATCCTGATACTTTGAAAGAGATTGTCCGTTTTGTACGCGAAGTGCATCCAGTTTTTGCCGTAACCCTCTCAACTTTCTTGCACATGCTATGTGGATGAAATGATGATATCATGCCAACTTTCAACCTTTTCAGAGTTCATTTGAAATGCTTTTCAATTTTAGGGTCTTATAGCTCAAAATAATTAGTAAATGCATGAAAAATAACAAATGAAGTCAGAAAGGATTGAAAAATGGTGATGTGGCTTTGAATGGTGCATTTTGAACACACAAAAAGTCAGGAGTTCAAATAAGGTTAAAAAAATGAAATCCCTTTGTAACAGAAGAGTTTCCAGATGAAATCCTGATACTTTGAAAGAGATTGTCCGTTTTGAACACGAAGTGCATCCAGTTTTTGCCGTAACCCTCTCAACTTTCTTGCACATGCTATGTGGATGAAATGATGATATCATGCCAACTTTCAACCTTTTCAGAGTTCATTTGAAATGCTTTTCAATTTTAGGGTCTTATAGCTCAAAATAATTAGTAAATGCATGAAAAATAACAAATGAAGTCAGAAAGGATTGAAAAATGGTGATGTGGCTTTGAATGGTGCATTTTGAACACACAACAAGTCAGGAGTTCAAATAAGGTTTAAAAAATGAAATCCCTTTGTAACAGACGAGTTTCCGGATGAAATCCTGATACTTTGAAAGAGATTGTCCGTTTTGTACGCGAAGTGCATCCAGTTTTTGCCGTAACCCTCTCAACTTTCTTGCACATGATATGTGGATGAAATGATGATATCATGCCAACTTTCAACCTTTTCAGAGTTCATTTGAAATGCTTTTCAATTCTAGGGTCTTATAGCTCAAAATAATTAGTAAATGCATGAAAAATAACAAATGAAGTCAGAAAGGATTGAAAAATGATGATGTGGCTTTGAATGGTGCATTTTGAACACACAAGAAGTCAGGAGTTCAAATAAGGTTAAAAAAATGAAATCCCTTTGTAACAGACGAGTATCCGGATGAAATCCTGATACTTTGAAAGAGATTGTCCGTTTTGTACACGAAGTGCATCCAGTTTTTGCCGTAACCCTCTCAACTTTCTTGCACATGCTATGTGGATGAAATGATGATATCATGCCAACTTTCAACCTTTTCAGAGTTCATTTTAAATGCTTTTCAATTCTAGGGTCTTATAGCTCAAAATAATTAGTAAATGCATGAAAAATAACAAATGAAGTCAGAAAGGATTGAAAAATGATGATGTGGCTTTGAATGGTGCATTTTGAACACACAAGAAGTCAGAAGTTCAAATAAGGTTAAAAAAATGAAATCCCTTTGTAACAGAAGAGTTTCCAGATGAAATCCTGATACTTTGAAAGAGATTGTCCGTTTTGAACACGAAGTGCATCCAGTTTTTGCCGTAACCCTCTCAACTTTCTTGCACATGCTATGTGGATGAAATGATGATATCATGCCAACTTTCAACCTTTTCAGAGTTCATTTGAAATGCTTTTCAATTTTAGGGTCTTATAGCTCAAAATAATTAGTAAATGCATGAAAAATAACAAATGAAGTCAGAAAGGATTGAAAAATGGTGATGTGGCTTTGAATGGTGCATTTTGAACACACAACAAGTCAGGAGTTCAAATAAGGTTTAAAAAATGAAATCCCTTTGTAACAGACGAGTTTCCGGATGAAATCCTGATACTTTGAAAGAGATTGTCCGTTTTGTACGCGAAGTGCATCCAGTTTTTGCCGTAACCCTCTCAACTTTCTTGCACATGATATGTGGATGAAATGATGATATCATGCCAACTTTCAACCTTTTCAGAGTTCATTTGAAATGCTTTTCAATTCTAGGGTCTTATAGCTCAAAATAATTAGTAAATGCATGAAAAATAACAAATGAAGTCAGAAAGGATTGAAAAATGATGATGTGGCTTTGAATGGTGCATTTTGAACACACAAGAAGTCAGGAGTTCAAATAAGGTTAAAAAAATGAAATCCCTTTGTAACAGACGAGTATCCGGATGAAATCCTGATACTTTGAAAGAGATTGTCCGTTTTGTACACGAAGTGCATCCAGTTTTTGCCGTAACCCTCTCAACTTTCTTGCACATGCTATGTGGATGAAATGATGATATCATGCCAACTTTCAACCTTTTCAGAGTTCATTTTAAATGCTTTTCAATTCTAGGGTCTTATAGCTCAAAATAATTAGTAAATGCATGAAAAATAACAAATGAAGTCAGAAAGGATTGAAAAATGATGATGTGGCTTTGAATGGTGCATTTTGAACACACAAGAAGTCAGAAGTTCAAATAAGGTTAAAAAAATGAAATCCCTTTGTAACAGAAGAGTTTCCAGATGAAATCCTGATACTTTGAAAGAGATTGTCCGTTTTGAACACGAAGTGCATCCAGTTTTTGCCGTAACCCTCTCAACTTTCTTGCACATGCTATGTGGATGAAATGATGATATCATGCCAACTTTCAACCTTTTCAGAGTTCATTTTAAATGCTTTTCAATTTTAGGGTCTTATAGCTCAAAATAATTAGTAAATGCATGAAAAATAACAAATGAAGTCAGAAAGGATTGAAAAATGATGATGTGGCTTTGAATGGTGCATTTTGAACACACAAGAAGTTGGAGTTCAAATAAGGTTTAAAAAATGAAATCCCTTTGTAACAGACGAGTTTCCGGATGAAATCCTGATACTTTGAAAGAGATTGTCCGTTTTGTACACGAAGTGCATCCAGTTTTTGCCGTAACCCTCTCAACTTTGTTGCACATGCTATGTGGATGAAATGATGATATCATGCCAACTTTCAACCTTTTCAGAGTTCATTTGAAATGCTTTTCAATTTTAGGGTCTTATAGCTCAAAATAATTAGTAAATGCATGAAAAATAACAAATGAAGTCAGAAAGGATTGAAAAATGGTGATGTGGCTTTGAATGGTGCATTTTGAACACACAACAGGTCAGGAGTTCAAATAAGGTTCAAAAAATGAAATCCCTTTGTAACAGACGAGTATCCGGATGAAATCCTGATACTTTGAAAGAGATTGTCCGTTTTGTACACGAAGTGCATCCAGTTTTTGCCGTAACCCTCTCAACTTTCTTGCACATGATATGTGGATGAAATGATGATATCATGCCAACTTTCAACCTTTTCAGAGTTCATTTGAAATGCTTTTCAATTCTAGGGTCTTATAGCTCAAAATAATTAGTAAATGCATGAAAAATAACAAATGAAGTCAGAAAGGATTGAAAATGATGATGTGGCTTTGAATGGTGCATTTTGAACACACAAGAAGTCAGGAGTTCAAATAAGGTTAAAAAAATGAAATCCCTTTGTAACAGACGAGTATCCGGATGAAATCCTGATACTTTGAAAGAGATTGTCCGTTTTGTACACGAAGTGCATCCAGTTTTTGCCGTAACCCTCTCAACTTTCTTGCACATGCTATGTGGATGAAATGATGATATCATGCCAACTTTCAACCTTTTCAGAGTTCATTTTAAATGCTTTTCAATTCTAGGGTCTTATAGCTCAAAATAATTAGTAAATGCATGAAAAATAACAAATGAAGTCAGAAAGGATTGAAAAATGATGATGTGGCTTTGAATGGTGCATTTTGAACACACAAGAAGTCAGAAGTTCAAATAAGGTTAAAAAAATGAAATCCCTTTGTAACAGAAGAGTTTCCAGATGAAATCCTGATACTTTGAAAGAGATTGTCCGTTTTGAACACGAAGTGCATCCAGTTTTTGCCGTAACCCTCTCAACTTTCTTGCACATGCTATGTGGATGAAATGATGATATCATGCCAACTTTCAACCTTTTCAGAGTTCATTTGAAATGCTTTTCAATTTTAGGGTCTTATAGCTCAAAATAATTAGTAAATGCATGAAAAATAACAAATGAAGTCAGAAAGGATTGAAAAATGATGATGTGGCTTTGAATGGTGCATTTTGAACACACAAGAAGTCAGGAGTTCAAATAAGGTTTAAAAAATGAAATCCCTTTGTAACAGACGAGTTTCCGGATGAAATCCTGATACTTTGAAAGAGATTGTCCGTTTTGTACACGAAGTGCATCCAGTTTTTGCCGTAACCCTCTCAACTTTCTTGCACATGATATGTGGATGAAATGATGATATCATGCCAACTTTCAACCTTTTCAGAGTTCATTTGAAATGCTTTTCAATTCTAGGGTCTTATAGCTCAAAATAATTAGTAAATGCATGAAAAATAACAAATGAAGTCAGAAAGGATTGAAAAATGATGATGTGGCTTTGAATGGTGCATTTTGAACACACAAGAAGTCAGGAGTTCAAATAAGGTTAAAAAAATGAAATCCCTTTGTAACAGACGAGTATCCGATGAAATCCTGATACTTTGAAAGAGATTGTCCGTTTTGTACACGAAGTGCATCCAGTTTTTGCCGTAACCCTCTCAACTTTCTTGCACATGCTATGTGGATGAAATGATGATATCATGCCAACTTTCAACCTTTTCAGAGTTCATTTTAAATGCTTTTCAATTCTAGGGTCTTATAGCTCAAAATAATTAGTAAATGCATGAAAAATAACAAATGAAGTCAGAAAGGATTGAAAAATGATGATGTGGCTTTGAATGGTGCATTTTGAACACACAAGAAGTCAGAAGTTCAAATAGGTTAAAAAAATGAAATCCCTTTGTAACAGAAGAGTTTCCAGATGAAATCCTGATACTTTGAAAGAGATTGTCCGTTTTGAACACGAAGTGCATCCAGTTTTTGCCGTAACCCTCTCAACTTTCTTGCACATGCTATGTGGATGAAATGATGATATCATGCCAACTTTCAACCTTTTCAGAGTTCATTTGAAATGCTTTTCAATTTTAGGGGTCTTATAGCTCAAAATAATTAGTAAATGCATGAAAAATAACAAATGAAGTCAGAAAGGATTGAAAAATGATGATGTGGCTTTGAATGGTGCATTTTGAACACACAAGAAGTCAGGAGTTCAAATAAGGTTTAAAAAATGAAATCCTTTGTAACAGACGAGTTTCCGGATGAAATCCTGATACTTTGAAAGAGATTGTCCGTTTTGTACACGAAGTGCATCCAGTTTTTTGCCGTAACCCTCTCAACTTTCTTGCACATGCTATGTGGATGAAATGATGATATCATGCAACTTTCAACCTTTTCAGAGTTCATTTGAAATGCTTTTCAATTTTAGGGTCTTATAGCTCAAAATAATTAGTAAATGCATGAAAAATAACAAATGAAGTCAGAGAGGATTGAAAAATGGTGATGTGGCTTTGAATGGTGCATTTTGAACACACAAAAAGTCAGGAGTTCA